>NC_073228.2:125173750-125781093 GCF_029281585.2 Gorilla gorilla gorilla | reverse complement strand
TAACAATTTGAAATAAAATTGAGAGAGATTCCTTGAAAACTGTTAAAATGTCTACAGCTTTGCTATATACGATACTATAAATAAGTAGCATATCAACAAATGGTATAAATAAGGAAATTCTGCCAGGATTTTTAAGTTGTTTATAGAATCTTTAGAATATTCGGCAACAATTAAATTTCTGAGAGGTTTAACCAAATTCATTAAGCAGTAGACTTGTTTTTATAATTTTTTAATTTAATTTATTTCTTTTCTAATTTCTCTGCTATCAGAGATTAGTAATAGCTGATTTGGTTATGCCAACTCTAGTCTGTAGAAGACTTCCTAGATAAGATGTTGATTTTGTCAATTATTAATGATTAAGATAATGTATTTTAATACTTATAAATGTTTGTATTTAATAAAATATAGTTTAGAACACATTTTTACAGATGAGGACGATGGAGACATCAGGGGTCTAGTGTGTTGTTGGTCACATTTGTTGCTAGTCCAAAAGGTGGCACTGAAATCCAGATTTTTTTAAATTCTTTATTGCCATAGTTTTTTCTTCTATTACTATTACTGATCAAAGTCCTTTAAATTCTAGTGATAATGAAGTAGCTTTATATTGAGAAAATGACCATGAAGAAGTAGAAAATATTTTAAGGCACTGAGAATTGGTCAAAATCAATAAAGATATGTAAAAATGCTTTACATGTATGTTGCATTTTTTTGCTTTAAAAATAATTTTATATAGTCACACTAGTTTTCTAATGACATTTGCCTTTTAAAATAAACTTTTATTTTAGAATAGTTTTTGGTTTACAAAAACATTTTCAAAATAGTGCAGAGAGTTCCCTTAGGCTCCTCGCCATGTTTCTCTTATTATTAGTGTCTTAAATTGGTTTGATACAGTCCTCACAATTAATGATTCAGTATCAATATATTATTATTAACTGGAGTTCATACTTTATTCAGAGTTTTTAAAATTTTTATCTAATGTCGTTTTGCTGGTTCAGGATACCATCCAGGATACCCCATTATGTGAAGTCATTGTTAAGTTAATTCATTAGGCTCCTCTTGACTGTGACAGTTTCTCAAACATTTCTCGTTTTTGATGACCTTGGCAGTTTTGAAGAGTATTGGTCAGGTATTTTATATAATGTCCCCAGATTGGGATTTGCTTAATATTTTTCTTATGATTAGATTGGGGTTATGGGTTTTTGGTAGGAAAACCACAAAAGTTAACTGGCACTCTGATCAAATCCTGTCAAGGATACATACCAGCAACAATGTATCACTGTTGATGCTAAAGTTGATCACCTGGCTGAGGTAGTGTTTCTCAGGTGTCTCTACTGAAGAGTTTCTCTTTCTTGTTTTTCTCTTTTCCATACTGTACTCTTCCGAGGCAAGCCACTTTGCTCAGCCCACGTGTAAGAAGTGAGGAGTTATGCTCCATCTCTTTGAGGCAGAGTATTTGCACAAATTATTTGGAATTTTTTAAGCACAGGACATTTGTCTATCCTCTCCCATTTGGTTTTTTTTAAGACCATGTATTTATGTCAGTACGGACTCAAGGATATTTATTTCATAAGTTTTGTTATAACATAATATGACTTTATTTTGTTGTTCAAATTTCTTTAGTTTTGCCCATTGGCAGCTTTCAGCTGGTTCCTGTGTCCCTTTGCATTTCCCCCATCATTGTGGGGTTTCATTGAGCACTTCTTCACTTTCTGGCACTACGGGATGCTCCAGGCTCATCTTGTGTATTTCTTGCTCCAGTCCTAGATTCAGCCATTTCCCCTAAGAATCTGTGATTCCTTTTATTGGAGAAAGATATTAGGCACCAAGATCTGGGTACTGGGTGTGCTTGTTGTTTTTGGATGTTATTAAGTCTATGCCCTCTCAACTACAGTGGAAGTAAGTGTATGATTACATACTAATCCATGCATGTATACAGAGTTGCTAATTTTTAATTATAGGAAAGACTACATTTTTTGTATCTCTCATCTTGCACTATCACTTATCATATACTTGCTATGCATAACTATTGCTTTCAGGGCTTTAAATGTATTCTGTCACTTCATCTTCACAACGATATTTGGTGTAAGTAATATTATCATTCTTATTTTAAAGATGAAGAAAAGAAAAAGTTGTCTCTCTTTTTTTTTTTTTAAGGGGAACAGAGGGGACAGGGTCTCGCTTTGTTGTCCAGGCTGAAGTGCAGTGGCATGATCATTGCTTACTGCAGCCTTGACCCCTTGGATTCAAGTGATCCCCCAGCTTCAGCCTCCCAAGTAGCTGGAACTACAAGCATGCACCACCATGCCTGGCTAATTTATTTTATATTATTATTATTATTTCAATAGTTTTTGGGGGAACAGTTGGTGTTTGGTTACATGTGTAACTTATTTAGGTGCGATTTCTGAGATTTTGGTGCACCCATCACCTAAGCAGTGTACACTGCACCCAATGTGTAGTCTTTTATTTCTCACCTCCCTCCCACTCTTCCTGAAAGTCCTCAGAGTCCATTATATCAATCTATGCCTTTTCAACATCATATCTTAGTTCCCACTTATAAGTGAGAACATACAATGTTTGGTTTCCCATTCCTGAGTTACTTCACTTACAGTAATGGTCTCCATCTCCATCCAGGTTACTGTGAATGCCATTATTTCATTCCCTTATATGGCTGGGTAGTTTTGCATGATATATATATATATACATATATATATACACACACACACACACACGTGTATATATACATATATATGTATATATGTATACATTTTCTTTATTTACTTGTTGATTGATGGGCATTTGAGCTGGTTCCATATTTTTGCAATCGCAAATTGTGCTGCTATAAACACGCATGTGCAAGTATATTTTTCATATAATGACTTATTTTCGTCTGAGTAGATACCCTGTAGTGGGATTGCTGGATCAAATGGTGGTTCTACTTTTAGTTCTTTAAGGAAACTCCATACTGTTTTCCATAGTGGTTGTACTAGTTTACATTCCCAACTGCAGGGTAAAAGTGTTCCACTTTCACTACAGCCACACCAACATCTATTATTTTTGATTTTTTAATCATGGACATTCTTGGCAGGAGTAAGGTTGTATTGCGTTGTGGTTTTGACTTGCATTTCCCTGATAATTAGTGATGCTGAGTATTTTTTCATGTTTGTTGGCCATTTGTATATCTTATTTTGAGAATTGTCTATTCATGTCCTCAGCCCACTTTTGATGCAGTTATTTGCTCTTCCTTGTTGATTTGTTTGAGTTCCTTGTAGATTCTGAACATTGGTTATTTGTTGGATGCATAGTTTGCAAATATTTTCACCCACTCTGTGGGTTGTCTGTTTACTCTGGTGATTATTTCTTTTGCTGTGCAGAAGCTTTTTAGCTTAATTAAGTCCCATCTATTTATCTTTGCTTTTGTTGCATTTGCTTTCGGATTCTTGGTCATGAAGTCTTTGCCTAAGCCAATGTCTAAAAGAGTTTTTCCAATGCTATCTTCTAGAATTTTTGTGGTTTCTGGTCTTAGATTTAAGTCTTTGATCCATTTTGAGTTGATTTTTGTATGATGTGAGAGATGAGGATCCAACTTCATTCTTCTACATGTGGCTTGCCAATTATCCCAGCACCATTTGTTGAATAGGGTGTCCTTTCCCTGCTTTATGTTTTTGTTTGCTTTGTTAAAGATCAGTTGTGTATAAGTACTTGGCTTTTTTTCAAGGTTCTCTATTCTGGTCCATTGGTCTGTGTGTCTGGTTTTATACCAGTACCATGCTGCTTTGGTAACTATAGCCTTGTAGTATAGTTTGAAGTTGGGTAATGTGATGCCTCCAGATTTGTTCTTTCTGCTTAATGTTACTTTGGCCATGTGGGCTCCTTTTTTATTCCATTTGAATTTTAGAATTGTTTTTTATAGTTCTGTGAAGAATGATGATGATATTTTGACAGGAATTGCATTGAATTTATAGATTGCTTTTGGCAGTATGGTCATTTTCACAATATTGATTCTACCAATGCATGAGCATGGGATGTGTTTCCATTTGTTTGTGTTGTTGATGATTTCTTTCAGCAGTGTTTTGTAGTTGTCCTTGTAGAAATCTTTCACCTCTTTGGTTAGGTATATTCCTAAGTATTTTATCTTTTATGCAGCTGTTGTAAAAAGGGTTGAATTCTTGATTTGATTCTCAGCTTGGTTGCTGTTGGTGTATAGCAGTGCTACTGATTTGTGTACATTGATTTTTGTACCTTGATACTTTACTGAATTCATTTATCAGATCTAGGAGCTTTTGGGATGAGTCGTTAAGGTTTTCTAGGTATATGATCATATCATTAATGAACAGCGACAGTTGGGCTTCCACTTTACCAATTTGGATGCCCTTTATTTCTTTATCTTTATCTTGTTGGATAGGACTAGATAAAGGACACAGGACATGGGACTAGTCCTAGGACATAGGACTGCCAGTACTATTTGAGAAGAAGTGATGAAAGTCATGCCTGGCTGATTTTTAATTTTTTTCTTGTAGAGGCAGAGTCTCGCTGTGTTGCTCAGGCTGGTTTTAAACTCCTGAACTCATCACAGCCTCCCAAAGTGTCGGGATTACTGGTGTGAGCCAGTGAACCGGGCCAGAATCTTTCTTTTGCACAAAGAGTTTAAATAGCTTTCCCAAAATCACATTTTAGTAAATCATGAACTCAGGTTTAAATTTATGTAAACTTATTACAGAACCAGCCTTTTTAACAGCTATTATTATATAGCCTTCCCAATGTGTAATGTAACTTTGAAGAAATTAAAATGATTTCCGTGGTCAGTACTTATGAGTGTAATTATTTCATAGTCACAATATACAGAATAATTATACTCATTTATATTGGATGCAGATTTATAAAAGGTGGGGCTGAATAATTACAACCAAGTCTAAATGAGATTCAAAAATTAAAAAATAATTTATAATATTATTTTAATAGTAAATATTTAATATTTACTACTAAATATCTAATATTATTTATTAAATTATTTAATATTTACTATTAAAATATTATTTAAAATTATTTATTAATAGTAGTGTAATATTTTTAAATAAATGCTTTTACTGAAATATATAATATATTCAGAAAACTACACAACTCAAGCGTACAGCTTGAGAGATATTTGCAATGTGAACCTACCCATTTAATTACCATCCAGATTAGGCAAAAGAAAACTAACACCCTAGAGGGTCTTGCCTTTATTCCTGTAGCACCTTAAAGATAACCACTATTTTGACTTATAGCATACTGATTAGTTTTTCTTCATTTAAAACTTTACATAAATAACATAGTATGTGCTATTTTGTGTCTGGCTTCCTTGCTCAACATGGCGAGATTCATCCATATTACTGTGTGTAGAAGTTTGTTCATTTTTATTGCTGTAAAGAATTTCATTATAAAAAGTAATACAAATTATTAATCCATTCAAATTTTGATCATCACTTGGGTTTTTTCCAGGGTTTTATTCTTACTAAGTAACATTCTTGTATGTGCAGTCTTGTATATCTTTGGGTATATACCTAAGAATAGAATTATTGAGTCATAGGATGTGTTTATTTCCCATTTTAGTCTGTTTTGCCAAATAATTTTCCGAAGTGGTTGTCACTGACACATGGTGTTTTCAGTCTTTGAAGTTTTACCCTTGTGTTTTTACCCAGAATTTAAAATCAGCCTGTCAATTTTCATAAAAATTCCATTGGTGGTCTTATGGGAACAGAATTTAATCTATGCCTCAATTTGGAGAAAACTGAAATCTTTATAATATTGTCTGAATCCACTAATATAATATATTCTTCTATTTATTCAGGTTTTATTTAATTTCTCTAAATCTTTTGTAGTGAGCAGACATATCTTTTGTTAGATTTGTTCCTAAATATAAGATATATTTGATGCTATTGTAAGATAATCTATTGAGTCTATTCAACAATCTATTGAATATATCTGTGATTAACTATGGATACCTTTCTTTTCCAACCATTTGTTTTTATTATCGTATTGTGTCTTCAATATAATATAGAAAGAGCTATAATAACACTCAATCCCCATCATGGAGAAAAGTTTTTAATATTTCTCTTTAAGTACAACGCAGTTTTTAAAAGATTCTCCTTATCAGATTAATAATAATCTTCTTCCTCTTAATTTAGTTTTTGTCATGTACAGTATTGAATTTGGATGGTCAAGTATTTTTTCTTTTTAGAATATTAGTGCTATGACATACATTGATTTTCAAATGCTAAAATTGCCTTGCGTTTTTAAAATAAAACAAATATTGTCATGATATTTTTCTATTTTATATCTTGCTAAATTGTTTACCAATACAGTGTTTAAGATATTTATACCTGTGTTCTTGGAGAGATTTGTCTGTAAATTTCTTGATATGGCTTTCTGTGATTGTTATCAAAATTATGCTGATATTATAAACCTAAGTGGTTTCATTTTTTTTTGGTTCTGAAAGTGATTTTTTAAGTTATGCCTAATTTCTGCTTGCATGTTTGGTTAGAATAAATTGTTTATGCCTCTGTACCTGAAGTTTTTTTTTGTGGAAAAATGTTTAATTATACATTGAATTATTTTATAAATATAGAGAAATTCAGATTTTAATTTTTGTTATGTCAATCTTTGTAAGTTCTAAGTGATTTTAATTATTTCATCTAAATTGTAATATTTGTTGGCATAACACCCTTTGTCTGTTCCCATCTTCCAACTCTCAAATAATGGCTATTTAAAGCTTTCAAAATTTGATGAGTACTCTTTTTTGCCTTCCAATGTATATTTTTACATGTTTTACTTTCTAGATCATTGCAGATGGGATTAATAGAAAAACAGCCAGTTGCTCAAATAGTACTTTTTAACCTGTAAATACCCATATTAAGAATTGTGAAAGTTGAGGTTTATGATTTACTTTAATTTTAAATAGAAAAATCAATAAATTATATGTATGTGTGTATGTATGTAGGTGCGTGTATGTATGGACATAGGAGAGAGAGAAAAAAGAAACAGGAAGGCTTTGAGAACCTTACCCATGTCAGAGTAAACATTGGATAGGTTATCATGCTTTTCACAAAAATTTCTCATCATTTTAATATCCTTCAACAACTTTAAATATAAGCAATTGTGGTAACAACGTAAGTAGACTGATATTGTAGGAATTACCCAGATCTTGGTTCCTGCCTTTTACATAAGTGCTTCTCAAAGTGTGCCCTCTGCATCACTAGCAATTTGGGTACTGATTAAAAGCAAATTCCTGAACTCAAACCCACACCGACCTAATCAGAATCTCTCAGGATAAGACCCACAAAACTATCCTGGTAATCAGCTCTTGGGAGGAGTCTTATCCACTGAAGCTTGAGAACTACTTTTGATTAACTCTTTGCTGCTAATTAAGCAGATTAGCTTTATCAAATGTTTAAAGCTGCATAAACATACTTTTGAGGTGCTTTTTCTGCAGAAAAAGGAAGTTCTCTACCTGAGCTGAAGTTGAGTATTTGAGATAGTTGAGTATTTCAGCATTAGAACAGATATCTATACAACTGAGATTCTAAGAGTGAAATCTTTTTGTGCATTTCACTGACTTAATTTAAAATTTAAATTGTTTGTCTAACCCCGAAGTCTGTTTATTTGGTTGACTAAAGTTCTTACATTGTACCTTTTTTTTTTTTTTAGATAAAGGAGACTAGGAATAAATTAATTGTACTAAACTCAGCCATAATGATTCAGAACTGGACATGATATATGTGCACATATTCAAAATGAAAAACAATTACTACTTGTCATTTGTTAGTCTCTACTAAAACAATGCCAGTTTAGAATGCCATAGAAATATGCTTACATATAGACATTTGGAAAATCTCTTCCTAACAATTAACCAAGACTCCCATTCATCTATTGGTACTTGATGAATTGTGTACCAATGTTTCAATATTTTTACACTCAAGCAATAATATATCTGATAATAGAAGGATGTAACCATTATTTCTGTTTTGCTTCTAAAATTATGAAGTAATTCTAAGTAGATATTAGAATTTCCAATGGTAGGTTCTCACGTAAAGGAATTAACGGCTACTAACGTGGGTGTTTTGTGAAATTAATAAACTGCTCTTTTCTCCTGTACGACCACGTATCTGGGTTCCCTCTGTGCTGTCTTATATCCTGTGCTCCTACAGCAGGATGCCATTCTCCAGGACAAAATGATGTAATGAATTTATTCTATCTACGTTTATTATTAACTTGTATAGTCTATAAACCACCTGGCTTGAATTGTCTTTGAAACATTGGATGGTATAAGGCTGAGAGAGATAGGCTTCATTCCTGAATTGAGTTTAGCTCATGCATAAGGATAAGAGACTAGTTGAGTGGTATGGTTTGGTGAATATAAATACTTTGATCTGCAGTTTACACAGTGTTTTAAAGTGATTTTTCTGCATTTGGTCTAGTAAGCCTTTCATTTGGTCACTGTATTGGAAAAGAAAACATTAAAGTAATTTAATTTGACCACCCAAGGGCAAAAAACTAAACAAGAGATTGAAAACATGTAACATGCGCGTGCATACACACACACACGCGCACACACACACACCCCTATCTACCTATGTATTTATTTATATTAACATTCTTCCTTCCTCTTAGAAAATGAAAACCAAAATATTATGACTTAAAATGTGACCATTGATATTACCGACAAGTATTAAATACCTTTATTAGAGTAACAGCTATGAAGAACAACTGTAGGAAGTCTTTGTCTTCAGGAGATTGTATGAGAAGTTTGTGCCTTATCACTTTTGATTTCTTAAAAAAGCAATGAAGTTATATTTTGAGGTGTTAGATCTCACTGAGATCCTTAATAAAAATGTATTACTGTTGTGACAAATTTGAGAAGATTCACTTAAAAAAATAAAGAGTAAATTACAAAGAATATTTAAGGAACATATTTTTATTAAAAATCTAATCTTTTAGACCATTTTTATTATTTTCTCGTGTGCATTAATATTTATATAAAAATGTTATTGCACAAAAGCAGAAATATTTTTCTTGCAAAAAGTACATATTAATTTATAAGAAATGGATGTGTCCATATGTGATCTATTTTAACTGCTGAATAACTGTTCAAAACTTCCGGGCGCGGTGGCTCATGCCTGTACTCCCAGTGCTTTGGGAGGCCGAGGCGGGCAGATCACGAGGTCAGGAGATCGAGACCATCCTGGCTAACACGGTGAAACCCCGTCTCTACTAAAAACACAAAAAATTAGCCGGGCAAGGTGGTGGGTGCCTGTAGTCCCAGCTACGTGGGAGGCTGAGGCAGGAGAACGGCTTGAACCCCGCGGGGCGGAGCCTGCAGTGAGCCAAGATCATGCCACTGCACTCCAGCCTGGGTGAAAGAGTGAGACTCCTACTCAAAAAAAAAAAAAAAAAAAAAAAATTCAGTGAAAATATTGTAAGCAGTTTAGATTTGCTAAAACAGCAAAGTGAGCATTATAGAACACTCTCATTATTGAAGTCTTTGAACACTAAGATATGCTTAGATTTGTCAATATAGTGTTCAAAGAAAGCAATCAGATAGGTTAGCCATGATAGAAAATAGTATTCAGTTTGATTTTCTTTAATAGTTGCCCATTAAAGGATGTATTTAGATGTCACTTAAGCAAATATGTTAGATGTTTTATGACAAAATAAATATATTAGATATTTAATAACCAAATGAATTTACCTTAGAAAAGGACAAAAAATATTTCAACCTTTATCTTCATCTTCCCATAAACTTGTTATATACCCAGTACCTTTTCAAAATATGTGAAAGGAGAGAATATCTCAGCATATGATGAAATTTAATCAGATCCCTTGAAGGGACATTTGGAGAAAATTGTTATATGCTATAATCACTTCCTTTAGGCCTGATCCTTGAGATGTGTGTGAGGTAACATTATTAATGTTCTTTGTCTTTTGGGAGGTACATGTAATTATTCTGTGTCTCACTGGTCTATGACTACATGCTCAAAACTTTAATGAGAATTACCTTTGCCTTGTCTGAACAATCTATTAAAACAGAGTCAAATCCCCTTTCTGAACTGCAGGGACCAATTTCTTGCCATGTATTATTCATTTCAAGTAAGTTAATGTCATTGGGAAACAGAGTTTCTGGCTTGTATAATAAAAGATTTTAAGTAAAGCACAGTTAATTACTTATTGCCCATGCCCTGGTGTGCTTTTCCAAATGGGCTTTTTTGGCATATGAATGACAAGAAGTCATCAGGGCAAAGTCATAAGCAGAGCTTTTTATATTAAAACTTTAATATCTCAGTGCCTGGGGCACTAGCTAATTCAAGTTTCCTGGTTACAGAACCTGAGCAAATAATTTAGCATCTAGTGCATCTCAATATGCTTATTTTAATTTAACTTCTGTCTCTGAAATCAAATGCAGAATTATCTCCCAAATGTTTCAATTGCATGTGTCAGTGACCTTGAAAAGAAAGACTTGTTAGTGGAACTCCTGTGTCCTCATGGGAAACACACTAAAACTTTAAACCACAAATTTAAAGTTTTGCGGAATGATGAAAATTCAAAATGTACACAGTGGAAGGAATATTATAACATTTCTTTCAGTTGTCTTGTATTATAGAAAAGAAAGAAAATGACCCTTTATCTTTTCTAATTATGAAGGTGTGCTTTAAAATGCTCCTTGATTGACAAATATTTGTTTTGGTACAAGCTTTATCATTACATGTAAAAAATATTGCAACTAAAGATTAAAGAGTATGAGCAGTTCCACTCTAGAATATCTACATCAGAGAAGGTTGGGACAGCAATTTGCTAGATGGTTGCACATTGAACTTGACATTGAACTTGGCACTTGCTTAGTTGACCATTGTTCTTATTGGTACGTTCATTGGGAGTGGTCTTGAGTGATCCCGGAAATTGAATCTAAAGTTTCTTCAGTACTATGCCTTGGTATTGCCACTTCACATTAAAATATTAGAACTAGAAAGAACTTTGAAATTATTTTAAGAAATCATTCATTATATGGTTGAAAAAAACTGAAGCCTAGAAGTTAAAGTGACTCAGCCAACGTTATAGTTTAGTTTTTTATGCTTTAATGCAGTTAAAATGTATCCTCCTTTAAAATAAATTATTTGTTAATAATTTGCCATTTACTATTCCTAAATAGGTATCAAAAATGCACAATCAAACCATAATTTTTATTGTTCTTTATTAGAATGTAGAAATGCTTTTTTCTCACTGGCTGTAAGAATATAATTACCAAGGAAGCTGGTAGCAATGTGTTTGTAGAGCAGAAATCAACCTATATAATTTAAACACAAATGTGAGATGTATTTTAGTTTCATAATTTACATATTATATATTAGTAAAGTTGATCTGCCATTCAAAAGGGAATTATACTTGGAAAACAATTTTCATCAGGATTACACTTGTTATTTAGTTTTACATTATCATGATGCTTAATGATATCATTATTCATCTTAAATAAAAAGAACCTACTTAACTATAACCTTATTTGCCATACACTGTAGTCAACGTTTTACAAAAATAATATTTTGTGTATTGTCATTACAGAATGTTTGGCTGAAGAGACAGAAGAAAGATAAGTTCAGTGTATTACTAATGTAATAAAAACACTTGCCAAGAATTCAAGGCCAAGTCCAATTTAGTAGTGATTAAATAGCAATTATAATTTTAGAGCTATCAAGACAACAGTGTGAACTGATTTGGTTTCATTTCAGTCCCAAGGAGGGACAGATGCACATTGTGTCAACAGATGCAGTCACTCCACTGAATAATGTTCTTGAGTACAAATTAGGAGAGCTGAATCTATGTTCCAGCCTGACAAATAATGTTGCAGAGCTCCTATTTTGTACACAAATTCTTTGTCTATGTTTAATATTGTAATTCTAGTTTTTTTTTCTTGTAGAGAGATTTTGATGGTCAATGAACTCTATAAAAGAGGTGTTTGATAAGTTTGTAAGGCAAGGACTTGCATGTTTTTAATGGATTTGACTCCTCGGAATACAGTCAAGAACTGAAAAATGTCTGTCATTAATGGATATTATGACAGTTCAGTAGTTTGGCACACTCAAGTAACTTTTACAAGGATTCAACTTACTGGCTTTTCAGGGATTAAAAACTTAATCCAGTGTCTTTCACAAAAGCTCTTTTTTCTCTTTCTCCTACTCTTTCATGTGTTTTCCCTGTGCAGATTTCTCTTTCTGTATTCCCAACTATCACCTAATGCTTGATATCTCAGAAGTCTTTCTGCAGGCTAACCTCTGCAGATCTTCAAGCTCTATTTCTACCTGAAAACTAGATCATTCCAAATGGATGTCCCACGGGCACTTTAAGTCTACCAAATCTTCAAACTAACTCTAGTATCTTTCTCACCAAACACCTCTCTTCTATACTGTAAAGTATATTATTCGTGCTAGGAAATTTAGAATTGTTTTTAACATCTTGCATTTTCACAAAGCCCCTGTTCAAAACATCTCTAAATTGCAGACCTCAAGTGTCTTTGTAAGCAATCATCCCTCTTCATCTACACTGTAGACACCTTTATTCAGGTTCTCATTGTTGACTGACTGTCTTAGGTTGATGCCACAGAACAGACTCAGGAGGGAGGCAGGTGTTTATGGAAAGAAGGAGAGCTTTGGCACCCAGGAGACCTGAATGTTTGAAGACTTATCTATGCCTGTTACCAGCTATGCTTGGTTGGGTAGATTACTCAAACTTCTTGATCTTTTGTTTATGGGTAATGTATAATTTTGTATAATGGCAAATAGTTATTTTACATAGTTGCATTAAAGATTAGACATTGGTGTGAGCCAATTACAGATGTGAGTCAGGTGAAGTGGCTCATACCTGTAATCCCAGCACTTTGAGAGGCATAGGTGGGAGGATCACTTGAGCCTAGGAGTTTGAGACCAGCCTGGGCAATGTAGGGAGACCCTGCCTCTACAAAAAAATTAAGAAAATTATTCAGGCATGGCAGTTCCAGCTATTTGCGAGGCTGAAGTGGGAGGATTGCTAGTGCCTGGGAGGTCAAGACTGCAGTGAGCCATGATTGTGCCACTGCATTCCAGCCTGGGCAACGAAATGAGACCCTGTTTTTTAAAAAAAGATTATAAATCGTGTGTGTGTGTATATATATATATATATATACATACATACATACAATAGCACAGTGCCTGGTTGCCTAGTGCATCATAAGATTTAAATAACTAGCAGTGATAGTCTCATAGTGTACTTGCAGACTTCAATGAGTCTGGCTGTTACAGTTATCTCACATTTAGCTTGAGTGGCTGCCCAGGTTCCTTCTAAATATGAGGCCTAGTCAAGTCTCTTTCAAGTTTAAAAACCTTCAAAATCTTCAATTACCTGAAGTTTAAAAAATTCTGAAGTTTTTACAAATCTTCATCCCAACCTCCAAGGTTCTGGGTTCATTTTCCACCGCTTCTGGAATACACACTATTGGAATATACCAGGCACCTCCATTTCCCTGCTGGAAGTACTCTTCCACCATTCCTTCATAACAAACCTTCAGACTTAACCATTACCTTTTCTTTGAAGTCTTCCCTGGCTTTTACACTTTGTCCTATATAAAGGCAATTGCTTCTTGCTCTATTAATTCTTGTCATTCATTTACACAGTGAATGATAATAGCTAACTTTCATTGACTTTTATCATGTTCTTGACATTCTTCCCAAGTGTTGTACATATGTGAACTTATGTATACTTTATAGGAAGATACTACTATTATCCACATTTTCCAGATAGAAACTCAGGTGCAGAGTGGATAAGGAACTTTGCATTAGGTCAAAACTAGTTGGTGGTGGAGTCGAGCCTTGAGCCAGAAGTTTGGCTTCTGTGCCTACGCAATTATCCTCTTACTGCTTATTGTCTCCCAGTAGTACTTAACACGGGATAAACTGTCATATCCCAGTTGTATACTTGACATTAAAGGAGGACCTCAGCCCTGTGTCATACATAAATTAGTTTTGGCTGTACAGTAAGTGCAATTAGGGGAGATTAGGAAATGAACCCTTGACAACTATGCAAGTGATAGCTGTTTGCAAATGATACTCATTGTTAAAGTGCTTCTGAAATGGTAATTATCCATAATACTGTACAACTTGTATTACTTAGAGAGTGATTATTTATTTTTGTAACTTGCTTTTTTGTCATTTACTGACTTCACCTCTCCCCATCATTCTTGCTTTCTTTGCTGTTCCACTGCTCCTAAGCATGTCCAATAGAAGGCAGAAGCAGTGAATTCTAATTACTCAGTTTTTCCTCCTTGTTGGCTGCTGGAGTAGAGAAAGTTGAAATTATTGGAAAACATAATGCCTGGGGTTATTAAGTTTTATATATACATCTTTATTTTTCATTATTATCAATGGCCAAAATTCATTTAAAATTTATGAACCACGTGTTGAATACCTACTATGTGCTAGGTTTTGTGGACTGCATAAATTGCGATTTTTAGAGCCAGCAAGAGTAAGCTTTTTTGTTGTTGCTGTTTTGTTTTTTGTTGTTGTTTGTTTTTGTTTTTGTTTTTGTTTTTGAGACAGAGTTTAGCTCTTTTGCCCAGGCTGGAGCGCAGTGGGCGATCTCGGCTCACTGCAACCTCTGCCTTTTGGTTTCAAGCTATTCTCCTGCCTCAGCCTCCCGAGTAGCTAGGATTACAGATGCCCGCCACCACGCCTGGCTAATTTTTGTATTTTTAGTAGAGACAGGGTTTCACCACGTTGGCCAGGCTGGTCTCTAACTCCTCGTGATCCACCCACCTCATCCTCCCAAAGTGCTGGGGTTACAGGTGTGAGCCACCACGCACGGCCAAGAGTAAGCTCTATTTAATAGCTTTTTAAAAATAGAGATACAATTTGAGAAATCTAACCAAGTAATTTTTGAAAATGTGCATCAATTAGCTTAGCAGTGTACATAAATACACTTGTATAAAATTCTGGGTTTAGGTAACATCGCTTCATTTTTCATTGGCTAAATATATCCAACTCTTTGCTTTGACATTTACAACCTCCCTCTATCTTATTTCTACCTACTGTTTCAATTGCAGGTCCCAAGATATTCCTCAAGAGTCTCCTGGCCACACTGCCAAACACATCATATGTCTGTGCCTCAGAACCTCAGCTTTCACCCTACCTGGTATATTCTCCTTCCCTTATCTGTGTTTTGAGTTTTCTCCTGTCTTTGAGGCCCAACCAACTAGCAATATCTCAAGAAAAGCACCTCTGGAGAATGGCTCTGCTTTACAATGAACTCCTGCAACGCTTTTTACTTCTGTTGTTAACATTTCACTTGGTTAAGTTGTACTTACTGTCCTTTTCTTCATGTACTGTCTCTCTCACTAGTTTTTTATAATAATGATAATATAAACTACCATTTATTAAGCATTTTTCCAAAGGCAGACACTTTACTAAAATTTTAACAAGTTTTATCTAATTGATTGCACACAAAAACCCTAGGAGGTAGGCATTATGAAGGAAGTAACAGAGGTTCAGAGAGGTTATAACCACTGCCCTTAATTTCACAGCTTGTGAGAGGTGGAGCCATTACTTTTCATCATGACGCACTTTGAGATCGTATTATATAACCATCTCCTATTTGTCTCTAAGGGTTATTGTGAAGCATCAACCTCATAATTCCTGAATGTAAAAGGGGACCCTAATCATCTATGGGTAGCTATGCTATTCCTTATGGTACAAATATACAGTGGATGAATGAAGAAAAATAAAAACACCAAGTTGGAACATTTTTTCATAATTTAAAATATTTTTCTAATTTCATAACACCCTACATAGCCAGTTTATTGATGAAAAATGTCTTGATCAATATCATAATTTTGTAACTTATTGACACCTATATAGTGGTAAACAGGAACAGTGTATTTTCTTTTTTTTTTTTCTAGGGTACATGTGCAGAACATGCAGGTTTGTTACATAGGTATAGACGTGCCATGGTGATTTGCTGCACCCATCAACCTGCCATCTACATTAGGTATTTCTCCTAATGCTATCCCTCCCCTAGGCCCCCATCCCCTGACAGGACCCAGTGTGTGATGTTCCCCTCCCTGTGTGCATGTGTTCTCATTGTTCATCTCTCACTTATGAGTGAAAACATGCGGTGTTTGGTTTACCATTCTTGTGTTAGTTTGCTGAGAATGATGGTTTCCAGCTTCATCCATGTTCCTGCAAAGGACGTGAACTCATCCTTTTTTATGGTTGCATAGTATTCCATGGTGTATATGTGCCACATTTTCTTTATCCAGTCTATCATTTATGTGCCACATTTTCTTTATCCAGCCTATCATTGATGGTCATTTGGGTTGGTTCTGAGTCTTTGCTATTGTGAAAAGTGCTGCAATAAACATACACGTGCATGTGTCTTTATAGTAGAATGATTTATAATTCTTTGGGTATATACCCAGTAATGGGATTGCTGGGTCAAATGTTATTTCTGGTTCTAGATCCTTGAGGAATTGCCACAATGTCTTCCACAGTGGTTGAATTAGTGTACAATCCCACCAACAGTGTAAAAGTGTTCCTATGTCTCCACATCCTCTCCAGTATCTGTAGTTCCCTAACCTTTTTTGGGGGTGAGGAGGTAGATCAACCATTGTCAAATTTTTATATAGCCCGTGAAATGCTCTTGAAAGGATCTAAGGGCCGCAAACTTTCTTTCTTTCTTTTTTTTAAAATTATACTTTAAGTTCTGGGGTACATGTGCAGAATGTGCAGTTTTGTTACATAGGTATACATACATGTGCCGTGGTGGTTTGCTGCACCCTCAACCTGTCATCTACGTTAGATATTTCTCCCAATGTTATCCCTCCCCTAGTCCCCCACCCCACAAAGGCCCCAGTGTATGATGTTCCCCTCCCTGTGTCCATGTGTTCTCATTGTTCAACTCCCACTTATGAGTGAGAACATGCAGTGTTTGGTTTTCTGATCTTGTGATAGTTTGCTGAGACTGATGGTTTCCATCTTCACCCATGTCCCTGCAAAGGACGTGAACTCATCCTTCTTTATGGCTGCATACTATTCTATGGTGTACATGTGCCACATTTTTTTAATCCAGTCTATCATTGATGGGCATTTGGGTTGGTTCCAAGTCTTTGCTATTGTGAATAGTGCCACAATAAACACACGTGTGCATGTATCTTTATCATAGAATGATTTATAATCCCTTGGGTATATGCCCAGTAGTGGGATTGCTGTCAAATGGTATTTCTGGTTCTAGATCCTTGAGGAATTGCCACACTGTCTTACACAATGGTTGAACTAATTTACACTCCCACCAACAGTGTAGAAGCATTCCTATTTTTCCATAACCTCTCCAGCGTCTGTTTTTTCCTGACTAATTCTACTAATTTTTGAACGTCGATTTTGTATCCTGAAACTTTACTAAAATTGTTTATCAGTTCTAGAAGCCTTTTGGTGGAGTCTTTAGGGTTCTCTCAGCATAGAATTATATTGTCAGCAAAGAGAGTTTGAATTCTTCTTTTCCAATTTGGATGCCTTTTATTTCTTTCTCTTGCCTGACTGCTCTGGCTAGGACTTCCAGTACTATACTGAGTATTAGTGATGAGAGAGGCATCCTTCTCTTGTTCTGTTTCTCAAGGGGAGTGGTTCCAGCTTTTGCCAGTTCAGTATGATACTGGCTCTGGGTTTATCATAGATGGCCCTTATTATTTTGCAGTATGTTTTTTGATGCCTAGTTTGTTGAAGATTGTTATCATGAAGAGATGTTGGATTTTATTGAAAGCTTTTTCTGAATCTGTTGAAATGGCCTTATGGTTTTGTCTTTAATTGTGTTTATGTTGTAAATCACATTTGTTGATTTGTGTCTAATCAACCAGTCTTGCATCCCATGAATAAAGCCTACTTGATTGTGGTGTATTAACCTATTCATGTACTTCTGGATTCCATTTTTTGGTATTTTGTGCAGGATTTTTGCATGTATGTTCATCATGGATATCACCCTGAAGTTTCTTTTTTCGTTGTGTCTCTGCCCAATGTTGGTATTAGGCTGATGCTGTGATCATAAAATGAGTTAGGGAGGAGCAACTTCTCAATTTTTTCAAATAGTTTTGTAGGATTTGTATGAGTTCTTCTTTGTACATCTGGTGGAATTTGTCTGTGATTCCATCTGGTCTAGGGATTTTTTGGTCAGTAGAATTTTTATTACTGATTCAATTTCAGAGCCTGATATTGGTCTATTTTAGGGTTTCAATCTCTTCCTGACTCAACCCTGGGAGATTGCATTTCTAGAAATGTATCCATTTTTTTTAGATTTTGTAATTTGTGTTCATAGCATTTTTTGAGAATCTTTTGTTTTTCAGTAGAATCAGTTGTAATGTCATATTTGTCTTTCTGAGTGTACTTATTTGTATGTTCTCTCTTTTTTGTTAATCTAGCTAGCAATATATCACTCTTGTTTATTTTTTCAAAGAACCAACTCTTGGTTTCACTGATTTTTCGTATAGATTTTTGCATCTCAATTTCATTCAGTTCTTCTCTGGTTTTAGTTATTTTTTTTCTCTTCTGCTAGCTTTGGGGTTGAGTTTTTTTCCCCCTAATTCCTTTAGGTGCTAAGTTAGCATGTTAAATTGAGATCTAACTTTTTGATGAAGGCATTTAGTGCTATACATTTCCTCTTAACATTGCTTTAGCTGCCTCCTAGAGGTTGTGGTACATTTTGTCCCTAATTTTATTGATTTCAAAGAACGTTTTTTTGATTTTTGCCTTAAATTTGATGTTCTCCTATGAGTTATTCAGGAGTAGGTTGATTAATTTCCATGAATTTCTGTAGTTTTGAGAAATATACTTGGTATTGATTTCTGTGGTTGTTGAGTGGAGTGTTCTGTAGATGTTTATTAGTTCAATTTAGCCACATGTCAAGTTTAAGTGCAGAATTTCTTTGTTAGTTTTCTGCCTCAATGATCTGTCTAATGCTGTCAGTGGTGTTTTAAAGTCTTCCACTATGATTGGGTCATTGTCTAAGTCTTTTTGGAGGCCAAGAAAAACTTGTTTTATAAATTGGCTGCTTCAATGTTGAGGGCATATATATATATATATATATATATATATATATATATATATATGATAGTTAAGTCTTCTTGTTGGATTGTACCCTCTAGTATTATGTGATGTCTTTCTTTGTTCTTAATTTTTATTTATTTAAAATCATTTTATCTGATATAAGAATAGTGAATCCCATTTTTTTTTCCTGTTTGCATGCTAAATCTTACTCCATCAATTTACTTTGAGCTTTTGGGTGTCGTTGCAACATGTGAGACATATTACCCAATTTCTTACATCATTGGTTCAGTAATTTATTCTTTTTTTCCATTGTCGTTCAGGTTTTGAGCATATTCAACTTGAAAAGTAGGTTGCTGTTGATGATTTCCCAGGTTTCATTAACATCTTCAACAATCTACCAAGTCTTAATTAATGGGGAGTAGCATGTTAAACATTGGCCATTTATCTAAACACTGTCTCTGAATTTGAACTAACATAACTATTTTTAGATTCTTTTACCTATTTGTTACCCTTCCCGATTGTTCAATTGATATTATTCACTTATTAAGGCAAATATTGGCAACTGTAAGAGTAAAATCTTGTTATCATGTGTAGGCTTTAATGCTGATTTGAAAGTTACAGTCATTTTTATGGCATCTACTCAAATAACACTTCTTCTTGTAATGTAATGATTTTTGACACTTTGACAGACAGCCCAGAATATTTTCACTTTATCTAATCTATGTCTAACAAAAATCTACTCATGCCTCTGTGGGTGGACACAGCCAAAGCATGAAATAGTGCTGAGCATCAGCACTGCTTCTTCTGTTAATGAAGTTTCTGGAGAAAAACTTGACTCAAACAGCAGGGGCTGAGTTCCTTTTCTTGTCTGTTTTGCAGCCTACTAAGCCATTTTTATTGCTACACTTTAAATTTAGTCAAAAGGTTAAACATTTATTTATCTCGACATGTATTATAAGCAGTTTTTTCACTGTGGGGCATTTTACATGATTATTATTAAATTTAAACTTTCTCAATCTTGTGTATTTGGTCCAGAAGATGTTTTATTCCAGTGATTGTAACAGAGGCAGGAGGCAGAAAAATCCCAGGCAGACAAGCGTGGGTCCCCAGTGAAACCCCACCTTCAATCCACAAACAGTCCCACAGACCAGAGTGAGAACTTCTATTTCTGTTTGCCCACTCTCACCCAATTGATTTTCTGAATAATGCCTTTTAACCAATTGAATGCTGCCTTTTCAATACTACTTACAGCCCATGCTGTACCCATCCTGTGCCTGTAAAGACCCCAGACTCAGCTGGTAGAAGGGAAGTGGCCTGACTTTGGGGAGGAGATGCACTGACTTTGGGCACGAGATCTCCTGACTTCGGGGAAAGACAACCTGCCCTTCCCATCCCCTCCCCAGGTCCCCTCTCTACTGAGAGCTGTTTTCGTTGCTCAATAAAATTCTCCACCCTCACCATCCTCAGGCGTCAAGTGTGACCTCATTCTTCTTGGATGCTGGACAACAACTTGAGACCCACTGAGTGCGGGTACCCAGAAAGGCTGTCACACTGGTTCTTTGCTCTCACCAGAGGAGGGCAGCTGCTCCACATGATGGGACCAGTGGGAGACTGAGCTGCTAACATGCTACCATCCATCGGGCTGTGGACAGTGGAGCTAAAAGAGCTAATTAGCGCACTAACATCGCTTCTGGGGCTTCCAGGTCATAGGCACCCTTGCCTGGGTGCGACCGTGTTCCTCTTTAGGTGACACGCAGCTTGGTCTGGCTGCAGGCCCTGCACAAGGACCTTGCTGCTGTGTCGATGGAGTGGCCAGCCAGATCCCACACTCACTTGTTCATGTGCTCCTTCCCACAAGAGGCTAAGCATGGCAGGCCGAGTAGACAGGGTACCCTTGATGGAAGTCTGGCAAAGGGGCCAAGAAAAATCCTGAATCAATTGCATGCTTAAAAAATGTATCTTTTTGCCGGTCGCGGTGGCTAACGCCTATAATCCCAGCACTTTGGGAGGCCGCGGCAGGCGGATCACAAGGTCAGGAGATCCAGACCATCCTGGCTAACACGGTGAAACCCCATCTCTACTAAAAAATACAAAAAATTAGCCGGGCATGGGGGCGGGTGCCTGTAGTCCCAGCTGCTTGGGAGGCTGAGGCAGGAGAATGGCTTGAACCCTGGAGGCAGATCTTGCAGTGGGCGAGATAGCACCACTGCACTCCAGCCTGGGCGACAGAGCGAGACTCTGTCTCGGAAAAAAAAAAATGTATCTTTCACTTTTTAATCAACTATAAAAATACAAATCAACTTTATGGGTATTTTTGATAGAAATTATGTTCAAATGGTAATTATCTTAAGCTATATTATATTTAAATGATATTAATTAGATGTATTGCAGTTTGGTTTTAAGTTATGCAATGAGCTGAGGTCTATGTCACCAGAGATATATGATCTCTTCACCTTCTCAATGTCATCCTCTTCACCTCCTCCATAGTTGGGGAAGATTTGGGCAATTAAGACAATTGCTTATACTTGCTTCATCTAGCTGATATGATCTGTGTGACCTTTTCCAAACTCTAGCCTCATGGCCCTTTGGTCATCTCCCATTCAAAATTCAATTTCAGCAATTCCCTCACAACATTCGAAACTCGTCATCACCTAGAACCTTTCAACTTCAAATAGCTAATGTTTTTGATCCCAAACTTTTGTTCTTTAATTTCTTTCTTTTTTTTTTTGTTATACTTTAAGTTTTAGGGTACATGTGCACAACGTACAGGTTAGTTACATATGTATACATGTTCCATGTTGGTGTGCTGCACCCATTAGCTCGTCATTTAACATTAGGTATATCTCCTAATGCTATCCCTCCCCCCTCCCCCCACCCCACAACAGGCCCCGGTGTGTTATGTTCCCCTTCCTGTGTCCATGTGTTCTCCTTGTTCAATTCCCACCTATGAGTGAGGACATGCGGTGTTTGTTTTTTTGCCCTTGCGATAGTTTGCTGAGAATGATGGTTTCCAGCTTCATCCATGTCCCTACAAAGGACATGAACTCATTTCTGCCATAGAACGTGTTCTTTTTCTTTCCTTAGCCATCAGTTGCTTCACTGCCTTCCTATTCATTTGGTCTTTCAGTCATTTCTAGATTTCACCTCTCTATTCAAGCTAGACTCTTCTGGTCACCATGTCATGTTTTCTCACCCTTATTACCTTTTTGTATCTTAACAGCATCAATTCTCAACTTTGGAGACATCCAAGTATCTATCTAATTTGCTTATACTTGCTTTCTAGTCTTATTGTGTTGTACAAAGTCACAGAACTAGATAAATCATGTCCAGTACAAACTTCGTGTTTTCCAAACAGAGACAGGAGTACTGAAAAAAAATAAAGATTTGAAAATGTAGGATTTTTTTTTTCAGGGAAGGATAAGTAGTTCAGCTTGATAGGTATGGTGGGGAATGAAGGAGAATGTAGTTGAAGAGGTAAGTCAGACCTAAGTCCTATAAGTATCTGAAGTACCATCCCAAGGAGTTTAAACTCTCTATGTAGATAATGGGAGTCAGCGAGGCGAAGAATCTATGTGGATTAATGACCATTTTCAGAGCTAAAATAAATATTAGAAATAAATATTTAGAGCTAAAATAGAAATTAGAAATAAATATTGACAACAATGTGAAAGATGATTGGCATGTGAATAATAGTCGAAAGCCATCAGACTAGTTAGGAGGCTGTTGGGATTTTGTACTCATCAGGCATTATGGGCTGAACTGGGCAATTGGACTAGGAACGAAGAGTGATTCTCTTGTACTGTGTTCTTCAGTGAACAAGCGTCTTGAATAATGCTCACAATGGTATGTGGCACTATATGAGACCTTTAAGCAAATCTCTGGGCTCTTTAATATGGTGATATATCAACTCATCTTTTCTATTGTTAAATGAAGTCCCTATTTAGAACAGACACATGGTAGGTGCTAAATAAAGTAGAGTTGAATCTGTTGCATCTGAATTAACTTAGTGGCTATCTACATTGAGGACTCACTATGTGTAAGTCCATTATTCACACTGTCTTGGTCTTCCCAATATTAAGTAACCTTTTAAATGGGAAACAAATAGCTTTGCCAGACTACTTTTTTCTAGGTAAAGCTTGGTGTGTATCTTTCCACAGATGGAATTGTTATACATACCACAACAAGGGGGTATAACAAATCATGTTTGCAAAATTTCTATGCAAAATATTTCTTTGTGTGGAGATTATGCCTGTTTTGAACCTGCCTGAAATGATTTAAGAGTGTTAGAATTGAATTGTCACCAACATCATAAAATCTTTCCCCAGGGAGGAAATAAAACTGCTCAAAATGTTGTTTATTTTTAAAGCAACAACTGAGCTTGACCACAGAGCCTGGTTCAGGGTTGCTGGCAGAACTCTTTGTGTGTTCTCATGACCCAGTCAGCCAGGTGAATGGAGAGTTCTAGATAGCCCTGGTTGAGAACTGACAACTTTGGAAGAACAGAAGCAGCAAGAATAGAGTCTGATTGTTGGTTCACATTATCTTGGATAAAAAATAGACCATAGCATAAATGCTGTCCTCTCTTTCTTTTGGTACAGTGACATTTCCAACTCACTTGATAGGTTTGGTGGGGAATGAAAAAGAAATAATAAGAAATAAGGCATAGCATAAATGCCTTATTTATGTTATTTATTTTATAATAATAAAAAATATTCTAAGGTCTGGGCTGAAGAAAAATTTTCAATTTTGCCAGATACTATGTCATTTCTTATAGTCAATTTTTTTCCTAATTTAAAGTGATTTGTTGCTTGCAGTAGTAAAATAGAATTAGCTAGAATGTTCAAGTAGCAACCTCTCTTAAAAGAGAGTAACAATAAATCAAAAGTATATTCTGATTATTTTGACTCAACAAGTTCCTTGCTATGTATCCTTAGTTTTATATATTTCTTTCTGTCATCTCAGTGAAATTTTAGGAGGGTGCCTACGTAAACTTTTGAGTTCAGTAAGCCATGGTGAAGCAAAATTCAATTATTAATGGTTAAACAGTCTGCAAATCAGACATTTACTAATTTAGCTGCTCTAATTAGAATGAAATTGATGTTTTACATAAAATTTGTCTCATCTGAGTTCTCTTTTTAAATTTTCTATCAAGATTTCTACATACTTGTCATATTCTTCCTAGCCTCCTGCAATAATGTCAGTTTTTAGAGGGAAGCAATTAATTTTTTATATTTGGATTAGTACAGACTTTACACAGTATTTCTACATTTGTGTCATTGAATAAATGTGTGAAATCTATCTTAATAGTGCAACTGTTAGTCCAGGTGAAGCAGCATTTTTATGAATAATTTAAGTCACTTGAAGTTATGTTAACATGGTCATATAAATATTGAAAATGCATCTTTTAAATTGTTTTATTTAGCAACCCTGAATTATATAGTTATATTTCAAATTTTCTGGTAGGGATTTGAAATATGAAGAGAGATAAAATGAAACCTGGTTGTCTTGTAGGGATAATACTTTAATTAGGATTTGGAAATCCATTTAAGTTTTCTAAAAATGAACCTTCAAATTCTCTTCTGGGCTAGCTCCATAATATGTGATATTAGGCACTTACTCTGTAGTGGATTTCAGAATGATAGAAAAACAATATTCAGTTCTTTTGTTCTATGTCATTTTTCATTTGGAAAACAAGTTGGCTTATTTGATGATCAGGGAGGATAAATGAGTGTTGATAGTTTTCAATATTCCGGAACTTTCATTCTTAAACACACACACACACACAGCCCTACACCCACATACAACACAGAAAAAGGCTTTACCTATGTTTTTGGTCAAAGCTATTTCCATTCTAGTACTCTCATTGGCGTGAAAAGGAGTATGAGAAGAAGAACGTATGTTCTTACTCCCAATAATAAATCTAACTGTAGAATCAATGAACTCTCTGGTACTAAAGAAGTCAAAGTAATATCTTCCAGAAAAAAAAGAAAATATCTGTTGAAATTTTTCTAGATTTTAATTAATGATAGAGTAAAAGTCAGCATAGGTTAATAATTAAATTAACCCCACCAAAAAACATAAACTATAGTCATAACAGTTCATTTGCTGTTTCGATATTTCACATTTTTAAATTTCTATTTTTGTAAGCATTTAATTTTCTGTAAGTTTTATATATGTTGTGTAGTACACACAAATATAGTTTTCCTAAACCCTAAAGAGGTTTGTTTGATGTATACTACTTCAGAGTTAGAAAATGTTTAAGTTATTATAGTTTCAATTGTACAACTGTTCTCCATTGCTCTCTCACATCTCTACATGTCTTGTGAGTAAAGGCACTGTCTACCACATTCTAGACTATGTTTTTAGGGTTGTTTGTGTAGCAAACAGCCTTGGGAGATAAGAATAGTGTCTCCCTTCAGAGCAAAGGGAAGGGTTTTTTACTGTTGAATACAATAAATAAAATGTTTGCCTTTGGGCCAAGCAGGCTTAACTGTCCATGATAAAAGATTTGAGTTTCCTAAGCTTAGAGGTCCTTTCCTGTAATATACCCTATTCTTTTTTTTTTTTTTATACTTTAAGTTTTAGGGTACATGTGCACATATACCCTATTCTTTATACAGGTGTCATCTGGCCCTCTTTGCAGTAACGCATGAATACTGGGGCTCAGAGAACTGGTGAAAAATGGTGATGATCTGGCTACTATTACTGCTGTGATTAAAAACCTGAGCTTTTTGGGGGCTTAGGAGTATCACGCCTTCTGTCAGCACCAATAAAACTGTAGCAGGCTAACTTCCCTCACCCCAGTTCTATGGACATACAAATTGTTTACAATAAACTGCACATAATTAATGTGTACAATGTGGTTAGTTTAGACAAATGTATACACTTGAGTTATCATCACCACAATCCAGACAATAAATATATCAAAACCTTCTTAATGTCTACCTTACATCTGCCTTTTTTTGTTATAAGTACATTGAACTTATGACCTACTGTCTTAACAAATTTTTAAATACACAATGCCTTTTTGTTGACTATAGGCAACATGTTGCACAGCAGATTTCTGGAACTTACTCATCTTGTATCACTCTAACTTTATATCCATTGAATAACAACTCTCTATATCTCCCTCTTCCCATCTCCTGGTAACTACCATCCTGTTGTCTACTTCTATTTTAGATACCTCATATTAGAAGAATTATGTCTAATTGTCCTTCTGTGTCTGGCTTATTTCACTTAGCATAGTGTCTTTTAGGTCTATCCATATTGTCATAAATGGTAGGAGTTCTTTCTTTTTAAAGGCTGAATAATATTTCATTGTAGGTATATACCACGTTTTCTTTATCTAAACATCTGTTGATAGACATTTGACTTGTTTCCATACCTTGGCCATTGTGAATAATGCTGCAATGAGTTTGGGAGTGCAGATATCACTTCAAGATCCTGATTTTAATCCCTTCAGATATTTACCCAAAAGAAGGATTGCTGGATCTTGTGATAGTTCTATTTTTAATATTTTAAGGAACGCCCATACTGTTTCTATAGTGGCTGCACTATTACCACCAAAAATATACAAGAGTACAAGAGTTCTCTTTTTTTCCATATCCTTGCCAACATTTATCTTTTTTTTTTTTTTTTTTTTTTTTTACTAATAGCCAACCTAACAGGTGTGAGGTGATATCTCACTGTGGTTTTGATTTGCATTTTCCTGATAATTAATAACGTTGAGCATTTTTTTGTATAGTACCTGTTGGACATTTGTACATATTCTTTTGAAAAATGTCTATTCAAATCTTTTGCCTATTGTTTTATAGGGTTATTTGTTATTTTGCTATTGAGTTTGAGGAGTTTTTATATATTTTGGATATTAACCCCTTATCAGATATATGGCTAGTAAATATTTTATCTCATTCCACAGTTTGCCTTTCTACTGTACTGTGCCGAAACTTTTTAGTTTCATATAAACCAATTTGGCTATTTTTGATTTTTTTTGTGCTCTTGGTGTTATATTCAAGAAATCATTCCTGAGACCAAAGTTAAGAAGATTTTCCAGTATTTTCTGTTTTCTCCTAGTTTTACTGTATCAGATCTTATGTTCAAATCCTTAGTCCATCTCGAGTTAATTTTTGTATATGGTGAAAGATAACGGCTTGATTTTCTTCCTTTTCATGTGACTATCCAGTTTCTTCAATACCATTTATTGAAGACACTACTTTCTCCCCATTGCGTATTCTTGGCATCCTTGCTGAAGATGAGTTGCCTGTATATGAGTGGATTTACTTTTGGACTCTTTATTCTGTTCTATTGGTCTATATGTGTATTTTTTTCAATGACAGTACCATACTGTTTGATTGGTGTCGTTTTGTAGCATATTTTGAAATCAGGAAGTATGATGCCTCCAGGTTTGTTTTCTTGCTTAAAATTGTTTTGACTATTTGGTGTGACAGGTTAACTTGTAAGTTTCGAAGTTGTTGAAAAATCTCACATCCTTTATAGATACAAAAGGTTAGAACTGATTTCCTTTTACAGAGCCAAATGACACTGCAATGTAGATCCTCAGTTATTATGTATCAATGACATAAGACCACATTGGTTTTTGTCCCCCAAAAGTGTTACAGGTTTAATATTATTTTAATAAATATAATAAGAACAAGTGCAATGATTTAAATTCTGCAGGTGGAAATATTCCTCCAGGGATAATTGCATGCTGATTATTTTGCTGTTCTTCTGTTAACTTTTAAGCATTATTTGCTCCTAACTTTCCATATATAGCTCTACTTTGTCATTTTCACCTCTTCACAATGCTTTTCCTTTCAAGGCTCTTAGCAGACAAATCCCAGGAACATTGCAGAAGCTAGATAAGGCTATAAATACCCAAAGTATTTGCAGGGGAAGCCTCATGAACAACACTGTGGGGAATCGAGCAAATGGCAAGAGTGTTCTAAATGCAATACTTCTGATTTCAGTTGTCTGTTCTGTCTTTTCTTTATTGGGACTGATTTCCACCGTCTTATTTTACTGGAGGCCATCTTAAGATGATCCCATGCTGAGTATTTTATTGAACAGTATATGAAGTTAAAAGAAAAAAAATGCATGCTTAAATGCTGTGTGTGTGTGTGTGTGTGTGTGTGTGTGTGTGTGTTGTGGACCCACATTGTGTTTCTGCACAGTACAGTAGAAAGGGAAACTATGGAATGAGATAATTCTAAGAGAATAATTCCAAGAGAAGCTTGGAATTATTTTCCCAACCTATAATCAGCATCTTTCTTCATAAAAGGAGTTCTTCATATACAAATGCATGCAAGCTACAGTTCTTTGCTCTTAGTTTTATCTGCATTATCAGTTGCTATGAAATGTTCACTAACATTTTTTAAGTAAGTCTGTGAATCAGGGAGTGGGCTAAAGCATTTTTTTCTGGTCATTTCGTTCTGTGCCAATATCAATTTCCCTTTTCATCATTAATTTCTTGAAGGCAGAGACCCTGCCTTATTTTTCTTTGCATCTCCACATTAGACTGCATCTGCTCTGGAACTTAGTGGGTGTTCAGTACATGTTTATTTGTTTGAATTAATGAAAAAATTGAATTAAAGCATAGTAAATGGGCACATTTTCAGTGGAACTTTTGTCAAGAGAGAATTCAGAGAATGATTTACTCTAGGCAGGGTAATTCTGTTCATTTCAAATATCCAGCTGCATTTTAAAAATAGGGCTTTAATCATCTTCATTTGCTATTTTTGTAATCTTTTAATTATTCCTGATATAACAACTCAAATAAAGAAATAATTATAGCAAACACTTACTGAGAGCTTATCAAGTGCCAGATATTTTTCTAAGCACTCTCTTTTACCTCATTTAGCCATCAAAAAGCTAATAGAACTATTAATGTTATCTCTACTGTGCAAATAAAAAATGGACTATAGGAAGAATAGGCTTAAGGCCACACTATTAGATATCAGGACAATCAAATGTCCAATGAAGACTGTTTGATTCTAGGACAGTGTCTTAATCAATACTGCCTCTTAGGCAGCAGTAAATGTATTAAAGATGATCCACAATTTGCTGCAACTAGCAAGAAGATGTTAAGAAGCAACTGAAATGCAAACTATTTTGAAACATTTTCTGTTGCAGCAAACTAGAATTTTAGCCTTAAAAGCATTGTTTTTTTCTTTATCCTTGGCAAATATTTATTTCCCAGACCTTCTGACTGGAGCCCATCAGACATGGAAACTAGTAGGGAGGAAAAATACACTGTGCTTGACCTGAGATTAAAGTGTATAAAAACGATGCCTCATAACAAGTGTTCAATAAATGCTTTTCTGATAAACTAGGGATGATATTAAGATTCTTAATTATCATATCATTTTAAACTAATCTATAATTCTAGTTTACCAACTTTCTTAGATCATTGCCCCTTTTTTAGAAATGTATATCCAGCTCCGTTATACTATAACATGGATTCTGCAGTAAATTCTGTTTCTTTTGTATGTTATTACAGTCAATTAGGTGACTAACAAACATTTTCTGAAGGCGATTCACTTTAGAGTAATTCTATAAGTATATATAACACAGGCTAATTCTTAGAGTGGTATTTTTAAAACAATTAGATTAAGAATAAAAAATCCCAGAGCCTTGTGTGATTTTTTAATAATATTATGTAAGAAAATGAATTTCTTCAAAATGATAACTCTCATTGGGTTCTTATAGTTTTTAATTTTTATATATCTATGAAGCTCAATAATTTTTAGATAGGTAGAATGCCAATTTAAATTTCTTTTAAAAATTTCAACCAAAAATATGAAATAAATTGATATAAGCATATTTTGGATCATCCAGATAACTACTTATAACCAAGGACTCAAGTAGGACTTGACTGTTCGCAGTTGGTATTTGCCTTGGCTGTGCTTCTCAATCTTCACTCTACTGACATTTTGGACTCGGTAATTCTTTGTCATGGGGCTCTATCCTTGCATTTAGGATGTTTAGCAGAATATCTGTCCTCTGTTTACTAGAAGCTAGTATTCTTTCTTCCATTTTGTAACAATGAAAATATCTCTGGATGCTACCAAATGTCCGCTGAAGGGCAAAATTGCCCTCGTAGAGAGTTGTGCCTTGGTGAATATAATGTGTTTAAGCTAAGGGGTAGTTTAAATGTAGAATAATATTAAAAGAACAGAGGCAGAACTTCGTACATAAATGATGCATCTAATACCAAGTAAAGGCCCAATTACAAAACAGTGCACTGCACAATTGAACATTTTCCAATAGTTTTAATAGAGAAGTCTTAGAATACTTGAATCATCAGATATCACAGGATAGCGTAAGCATTCTGAACTAAGATGACAAACCAGTGTGTTAAGTATCATCTTTACATTTTGTTGCAGCAAAATAGCATAATTTACCACACTAAATTAATGTTAATTTGAATTTTATTGCTTTTATAATTTTGTTTGTAAATATTTATTTTGGTTTTAGAATTGACGTTCTAACCATAAGCTCTAAGCATAAGGAGTTTATACTTAGCTTTGTGTTTATACATATTGGACAAACAATAATAAAAATAATTTATCAATACTAGGAAGCCTCAAAGAGCATTTTTTTACATTGAAATAGATTAGTACATTTCTGAAACTTGAGAAACACTAAATTTAGGACATCTGAGGCTGGGTAGAGGGAGGAACAGCAGGTAAATAGGAAGAGGAGATCCTTGAAAAATTCGGGGAAAACTCCAGAGTTAGCTACTGGACTTCTACTGTATGATTTTAATTTGTGCCAGCTATATAAGAAAAAAATCAATATTCTTTTAACTAGGTTATTCTACATTTTTCTTTTTGATAAAAAATAATTTATTTTTTGCTCTGTAAACTGCCATGTGGAAAGCATGCTTATCCAAGCAAGATAATTTCAATTTTGATTCCAACTGAAGACATAGGAACTAGGGACAGAATTAGATCAGTTTTCAGATAGTTTTCAAAATTTATTATGTCACATTGTATAAACAGTATATGATCCTCTGTGATTTTAGAGCAAATGGAACAGCTTCCCAGGTTGCAAAGCAGGCTCCTTTTACCTGTTGTGTTCTCATTCACATTATCTGTTATTGTTACCTTATGCCTCTGTTGGATTGATCTGCTCAAAATAATTTTAGGACTCTATTGCCCTATGCACCAAAGGTGCTAAAAGACCCTCTCCTTCTGTCAGAGGCCTGTGAACCAGAGCAACTCCATCTTGAATAGAAGCTGGGTAAAATGAAGCTGAGACTTACTGGGCTGCATTCCCAGATGGTTAAGGCATACTAAGTTACCGGATGAGATAGGAAATTGGCACAAGATACAGGTTATAAAGACCTTGGTGATAAAACAGGTTGCAGTAAAGAAGCTGGGTAAATCCCACCAGAACCAAGATGGCCACAAGAGTGACCTCTCATTATCCTCACTACTACAGTCTCATCAGCACCATGACAGTTTACAAATGCCATGGCAATGTCAGGAAGTTACCTTGTATGGTCTAAAAAGGGGAGGCATAAATAATCCTTCCCTTGTTTGGCATATCATCAAGAAATAACCATAAAAATGGGCAAAGAGCAGCCCTCAGGGCTGCTCTGTCTATGGAGTAGCCATTCGTTTATTCCTCTCTTTCTTAAACTTGCTTTCACTTTACGGACTTGCCCTGAATTCTTTCTTGTATGAGATCCTAGAACCCTCTCTTGGGGGTCTGGATAGGGACACCATTCCCGTAACACTTCCAGTTTTTAGACATATTCCTTTGCTTCTTTTTCCTCTCATTGTCTTTTATTGGAGGATATTTTGGAGTGTGGTCAGTAAAGTAAAAGATTGAAATTGGTCATAATTGCTTATTGTTTCAATGGTTGAAGTGGAAGAGCTGGAACCCATTTCTCTCCATCCCCAGAATAGGAAGGTCTCTAGAATGACTGATTTATCTAGCCCCAGGATGGCTGGAGATTATGCACTGCCCTAGGCTTCAGGGAAAATGAATGTTTGTGGTGAAGTGAAAGGGATAGGAGAGCGTTTTCTAGCTTTCAGAGAGGAAGGGCTTCCTTTTAACCTGAGTACTGAAGATGACTGACCCCTCTATACCCCGCCGCTCATCCAACAATGAACCAAACATCTACATTGCCATAGAGACAGCCAGAACAGAGACTCAGTTTTTAATCTAAGCTCTTGGATAAGAAACAAATAAAAGTTAAATAAACCAGAAAAACACAAATAAAGCACAAATCATTCCTTTTATACGTATTTTGTATTTTAGACAGAAAAACTTGTAAATGGAATATCTTTTGGATTTTCACATTACTACCTATCATTCTTTATCATTGAGGAAGAATCCTTCCAAAGAAGATAATGCTGATGACCATGGCCATTGAAACCTGGAATTTCAGGTATCAGAGAAGAAAAGAAATCTTTTTTTGAAGATAAAGAACTATCTAAGTGAAGCAGAGAATAGTTCTTTATTAACTGCAGAGAAACTAGACCCAACCCCCGTAGCTGGTTTTAGAGCACTCAAACACTTTTTTTTCACTGAAACTAAGGTTCTTATTATGCATGTTTTCTAATTACACACTAAAGTGCCATGTTGTTATATTCCATATACAAACCAGAGAGCAGTACTTAAGAGTCTGTAAATACATGCCATACCTAAGTTTTGAGACTATGCTTTCTTTCCTCTCTACTCTTCTGTATTCATTTTCTTTTCTTCTCATTTTGAAAAGACTTCTCCTCCGTCAGTAATCGAATTAATTTTGTGTGTAAAGGAGAGCACTTCGTGTCTCAGGTGCTAATGAGATTTAATTTCCAGCTGAAACTCTTTTTATGAATACTTAAAACATTAAAGATAGATCTGAATAATTTCAGTCAGAGAAGGAACTACTCCTTTCGTGAACCTGGCATTTATTAATTGAACAACTATTTCCTGTATGCCTCTGATGTGCAGGGCCCAGTGCACAGATCTATTTATTAATTAGATATTGTCCATACCTTCCTGTAGAAGGAATACTTAATTCAAATTAGAATTACGTAGAAATATTAAAAAACCATTTGCAGAACCAAGTATTCTCCCTAGAAGATAGATAGCATTTTAGTGCATTTAAGATACAAAAAAAAAAATCTTACCACAGGAGAATGAAGGAAAGAATGTCCCAAAGAGAGGTGAGTAGTTCGAGTGCAGAGAGAGAGTATCTTTGCAAAATATCAAGAAGTGTGGTTGTTTATATATTTAAACTTTTTCTCAGTTCGAGACACACCATATTATTGACTTTATCCACTGTTAACAAACCATCCTTACACCATTATGGCTTGCTTCTTCCAGGCCTACTTACTTACCCAAGCTGAAAGACCAGCTGGGCAGCTTTGCTCAGCCCTTGGTCATTCTTGACTGAAGTAAAAACATTCTTAACTACTTTGGTCCCAGCAGCAGAAGACTGAAATAAGTTCTTGTTAGATCCACGGTCGGCTGTGCTAGGGTGAGCCCTGACAATCAGAAGGGCCTTGAACTATAGATCGTCTCTACCCCCTTGTTTCGTCTGTTGTGCTGAACTTCAGCCTGTGGAATCACTAGTACTCTGCCAGGCTTTTCCTTTGGCTTCAGGGAGTGGACCCAGCATTCTTGTTCTTGGTGGACTTACTGTTTTGAAGAAATTAGTAATTTGATAATGACAATACAATTACTCATGCAAAAGTGTAGCTCCTGCTATTCCTTCTCCTTCCAATGTGAATTCTTCCCTGGAGTGAACCTCTTGGATGTGGAACACTGACAGAACCAATACTGGTGAACAACAGTCCTCCAAGCAAATGATAGTGCTACATACAAAGGAAGTTGGAATGGATATTGGTTAAGCAAAAGCAATGTTTGTTGAGCAAACTCAGCCTCCTCATCTGTCTATGGGTCTAAGTCATCATTTCTTTTTCTGGATTACGCTATTCTGAGTATGCATTGAGCCTAACTCCTCCAAATTTATGAAAATACTGGCACCTCTAACGTTATTTTGTTTTTTATGTGGCTGCTTCTTGGAGGATTTTCATTTCAAGTTTGGTCAGACTTGAGTTCTCTGCGTAACATAATCAGATCCAAAACCTTCTCACCAGGGGAACACATTTACTTTATTTCTGTTAAAATTGAGAAGAATAACAAGATGTAATATCATATTTATCTATAGTTAACAAAATTGCTATCAGATTAAAAAAATCTTAATATCTCACACACATTTTCAAGATTTCCTGGCCGGGCGCGGTGGCTCACGCCTGTAATCCCAGCACTTTGGGAGGCTGAGACGGGCAGATCACGAAGTCAGGAGACTGAGACCATCCTGGCTAAGACGGTGAAACCCCGCCTCTAATGAAAATACAAAAAATTAGCCGGGCTTGGTGGCGGGCGCCTGTAGTCCCAGCTACTTGGGAGGCTGAGGCAGGAGAATGGCGTGAACCTGGGAGGCAGAGCTTGCAGTGAGCCGAGATCGTGCCACTGCACTCCAGCCTGGGGGACAGAGCGAGACTCCATCTCAAAAAAAAAAAAAAAGATTTCCTATGCCTCTAAATTTAGACCTGGTTAAAATTAATTATAACTAATTCTGGTAATGTCTATTGTAGCCTAAAAAATGAACAGAGTAATTTTAATTGAAGCTGCAATCTGCCTATTGTAGTTTAATATTTTTTGTAAGTATAAATTATTTAATTAATAATATTCTGTGTTTCTTATTGTTCACTTACAAGTTTAATACATATTTTCAAGTATTCTCTTTCTTTAACAGTAACATTGTAATATTTTAAATATATGCAGTTTTTAACAAAGAAATTTCTAACACCTGCCTTAAACAGTTCCCACCTTTTCAACGCAGTCACCCATGAATTTATCTGTTCTTTGTTTTTTCTTAAAAGATGAGTGGCTAACATATCAGGACAAGATAATATTTAAAGATATTTTCAGTTAAAATAGTCAATAAATCTGTGACTCTTTAGTATATTGTTTGGCTGTACTTCTGTTGTGATGGGCATCTTGTTATACACATGTGAGTGTTTAACTTAATAAATTATAGCTATTTATCTTAATTCAGCTCAACTGTGATGCCAATTAGGTAAAAAGGATTCATTTTAACATCATGTAAATGAGGCATTTTTGCAGAGGCAATTTTTCTCCATCCATCAAGTACATATCCCCTCTCAACTACTTTGTAGGTTCTAATGTGTGTTTCCCGTCATAATGGAAAATTAGTATCAGGTAGGGTGAACATTTTAGCATAATCTATCACGCCTGGCTAATTTTTGTATTTTTGTAGAGACGGGGTGTCACCATGTTGGCCAGGCTGGTCTTGAAATCCTGACCTCAGGTGATCCCCCTGCCTTGGCCTTCCAAAGTGCTGGGATTACAGGTGTGAACCACTGTGCTCAGCCAGGAATATTTTTTAAAGGCAGCTTAGAATTGCTTTTTTTCCCCTCTAATGATAGTCCTGCAATATCATCTTAGCTCTTGGACTATCATGTATCAGTGAGATGGTAGAATTGTCAGGTTATAAGAATCTAGATAAAAAAGTAAATAACAACAATGCCATTTTCAATTTATTTTATTTTAATTAATATTTACAAGAATAATTATCTGGTGCCTTGGACCAGAACTCAGTTTCCTGTGCAATATATTTCAGAAATATACCATCAAAACAAGTAATAATATTGAATTGGCGGGGGTTAAAAGACAGTGCATATATTGTCATAGGAAGCTAGGAGGTTAAAGTGGCCACAGATGTTAAATATAATGTGTTTTATGACTGGACTTTTTTGAAAGCAATGGAGCACTCTTAATCTGGGCTCAGCTCTATTACTTTCAATAAAAAACTCCTAATATAAATGTGCTGGATCAATCTATATTCAATTGAAAGCAGTACTGTAATATGCAGAACATTTTCTCTCAAATCTTTGCTTCCAATGAATCAGCACATGATAGAATGCACTATTGATCACAATTAAAAAGTTATTAAGTAGACAGTGTGAGTATATAAAAGTCTATTTTAAAAATATTAATATAACCAAATATCAAAAATGCTAATATTTGAAATGGAAAGGTATATATTAGGAAGTACCTCAAAATATAGCTTACTGAAATACACAACTCTTTTTCACAGAGGGTATAATATAGAGGTGTTATCAGTTATCATAGGAAGAAAGAAATCTAGGATTGGTATGAAAACAATAGTTTCAAGAAAAATCATGTTAAGTGCCTATTACAGCTCAACATTGTGCTAATATTGTTCAAATTATAATTTGTAAAGGGTAGGGATAGGGACATAACAGAAAATATAATGGATTTTTCAAACAATTGTCCCTAGAGGATTGTATCAGTAACTGAGGGAAAGTAGCAGACAGCAGTGATCTCAAAATAGTTACCACATAATCCCAGCCACCTGTTATTTTGAGATTCTTGAAGTCCCTGACCTGCATTAACTTACAAAGTATAGCATGAGGTAACAGTTTGTGAAGAGTTAGATTAAGGGGCTGGATGCCCAAGCAGCTAATTGATAAGTATTGTGTGACTCCTTACACATATTTCCTAATGACATGTTCAGCCTCTACAATTAAAAATTTCAAAATAAAAACCACTCTCCACCATCACCTACCTAAACAAGTGATACACACACACAGGCACAGAGGACAATTGTAGACCGTGCTTACCAACTCAGAGCCAGTCAGCTGCTGATACTCTAAAATCAGTAATACTGGTAGCTGGATTTCAGAAAATAAATAATAAATGGATGAATACAGCTTACCAGAAAAGAGTATTTTCTTTTATGAAAAGTTTAAGCGCTTTAATATGCCTCCCCAAAAATTGCTTATTTAGGATATTGCATAAAAAAATTCTAGCAAGAACAAAACCATAGACAGGTTGGAAATGCCTTGCTGTTGTGAAAGCCAGGAAAAAAGTACACACATATTTTGAAAAGGAATTTGGAACTATTTTCTTGTATGTTATGTCTTTTTTAATGTGAGTAATGTGATCCAGTTATGACTGAAGAGAAAAATGTGAAAGACAATCTGAGTTCAACCAATAGGCATGCGATAAATTCTTCAGTCTAAACATAATAAAAAAGTGTATACTTTTATGAACAGAAAAAAATCAGATTGCCTCTCTCCAAGGTAAATGCTAATTTCATATTTAAAAGCTATACATTTGATGAAATCCTAGGTTTTTAGCCTGCTTGAGGTGTCTTTATTTGCTCCAAGTTATTGACATGGAATAAAATAAAGTATAATATGGCCTAGGATGGTCATTAGGACTTGTAATGGATCAGGAAGGATAGAAGGATATGCTGAGAATTGAGCTGATTCTTAAAGTTTAGAAATTGAATTAGAAAAAAAATGGGAGGGAGGAGGGGAATGCAGATTTATTTTCTGAGACATTATGTATTTGTAAAATGCTTCTGTTTTAATTAACTAGATATCGAGGGCAAAAAAATCACATATGTGGTTGAAAAACAACACAATCTCACATTTCCAAAATAGTCAGTTTGTATTTTTACTTTTTGAAGTATCATACAGTCAGAAGAGAAACTAGGGAATATCTCTTTTATTTCTTCAGCTCCTTCAAAAAGACCTTTGGTCACTTTGATGGTTAAGCTGTTTGAATGCTGCTGAACCTTGACTCACCACGTTTACTGGAGGAGCCACAAATCCATGATGAGGAAGGCAAGTTGCCTTTGTAAGTCAAAGATGCTCATAAATTATTTTCATTATAGATTAATGAGCTGTGAAGATTCAGATCTCTCGAAGAGTTGGATGTATTGTGGTCTGTGTACTATGGTGCAGATGGGAAGTTACAAGTTGTTTCAGAGCTTTAGCCATTTAGAGGAAATCAATTCAGACTATAAAAATACCATTTAAGTCTTCTTCTAAGTGGATATTTTGTGGGCATCAATGCAGAACAGTATTATTTCTTTTACAGATATTATGAATGATGAGTATTTCATACTCTGATTTATTTTGGGATTTGGGAAGATGTCAAATTAAATAATATCCATCTACAATAATTATAATAATAATCTTTTTTGTTCACCATATCCCACTTGCCATAGACCAGTCACTGTGATAAATGCCTTACACACCTTAATTTAGTGTTTTTTAGAACTCTGTGAGGCAAATGAGAAAACCAAGGCAAGAGAAGCTTGATAACTGACCAAAAGTCATACAACTGATAAGTGGGAAAGTCAGAATTCAAACCCATACCCATTTAATGAAAACCCGAATTTTTCTTCCCTCCTCCATTAACTAAATGTAATTACCTTCCCCAAATCACGTGAGTGCTGTGTTAGTCAAGAAGGTTTACTGCACATAACAGCTTAATAAAAGAAAAATGTGTTGGAAGATGCAGTGGGTGTTCACAGAATTTTTTTTTAAAGACCTAAAGAAACCATAGCTGTTTTTGAGGACAGGGATTGGAACAAGGATCTGGAATAAAATCAGATCTGTTTTTCTTCTTATTTCCTATATTGTGGTAGATGCAGAAATTTTATATGTATTATTTTATGTCTTCAAAAATTCTCTGGATAAGCATCCACTATTTCTTGTCACAGCTGTGATAACTAAGGCATGGGAAGTGAATTGATTTGTCCAAGATAGGTGGCTAATCAGTTGCAGAGGAAAGACTGGTGCTCAGCTTTCTTAGGCATGTATTCTGTTTCTGCTAACTTATTGTGTTATATAAAGCCAAACTGTATCAGCGTTCCTATAAGTGTTAATTTTCTTATATAAGTAAACAGGCAGGTTAATGGAGATATTAATATACATACATATTTTTGAGATGGAGTCTCACTCTGTCACCCAGGCTGGAGTGGATATTAATATTTTTTAAGGAGAAAACCAGTTTGATATTTGAGATTCTTATATGCCTCCTATATATATATATTAAATATATGTATTTAATATTGACAATATAAAACTCAAGAACAATATATGGGCAAACAATCTGTATCTTAAACGTGTTCAGCATTATGTGATAGAGGCAAATGAAAGTTTATCTTTACTAACATGGATTTCATTAATTCTCTGTAGAATAAAGATTTCACTAAAATGCCTTTCTAATACACTGACTTTGGAATATAACATTTGGTCCATAGCAGATGCACAATGAGAAAAGGCTTTTTTGATAAAAATTATTCAGTGTTCTTTTATTAGCCATACCTTTTGTAGACATGCTAATAAAGGTAAAGCTGTTGATTAATTTCTGTGATACCAAGAACATTTTTTTTGCATTTTACTGTGTAAATGATTTCAAATACGTTTCCAAATTAGATACCTTATCCACAAGATGGTGTCCTAACATTAGCAACCAACTGGTTGCGCTTGTAAATGGAATCAACTTTACTTGGAAAAAATGTTTTTCAAGTTGAAAATGCCAAGTGCCCGTGCATAAAAATAATTACTCCTCAGCCTGTAGTTTTGTGCAAAATGTACTTGGGATAATGCATTGTTCAACTCAATTTGATTAACTCTCTTTGTTGTAGATTTGTATTTATTTACGTTAATGCTACAGTGGAATACTCAGTTCATTAACTTCTAATTTTGCTAAAACAGGAAAACTGTTTTCTTTGCAAATCACAACACATTTTCCAATGACAAAATAGCTGAACTTTGTGATACATATATATATATATATATATATATTTTTATTGTATGTCAGCAGAAACACATTTAAGAATGTTAGATTTGTATCATGTATTAAAAATGTCCATAATGGTTTGTTGGTGAAATCAGGGATGGTAGTATCTAGCTATTCTTGCACCTGACTACATTTAAAATCTGAATATGGAACGTTGTATGTAGCTTTCCGAATTGAACATCATTGTTTTCTGCTTTTTAAACCAATATTTATTCCCTGGATTCAGGAAATCACTAGTTATAATTCTTACTGGCTATCCCTAATTTTTGAACATATTTAGTGGCATCATAATATCAATTCTGGGGGAAAAGAGGTTGGATACTTTTTATTGCTTCTAGGAGAGTCTGAATAACAAGAAATTGTTTTAGATAAAGTTAAGTATATCAGTCATAACTTCTAGCTCCATTTAAAAAAACTTAAAAAAAATTTTTATTAACTTAAAAAAAGCTAGATTTGCCTTACAATTAATTGTAGTACTTTCGATTTTAAAAAAGAGTTTTCCATTTTTATGTTATCATCACTTCTACCAGTCTGTGAGTTTCTAAAATGAGTGGTTTTTCATTTTGTGTTTTTTGTTTTGGTGATCAAGTAGCACTTAAAACATTTTTTTTGTAATGATACAATTTATGTATTTACTTGTCTATTTATTTGACAAATAATTATATATATTTATCGTATACAACATGATGTTTTGAAATATGAATACATTGTGGAATGGTTATATCAAGCTAATTAACATATCCATTATCTCACATGCTTATTTTTTTGTGGTGACGCTTAAAATCTATTCTCTTAGCAATTTTTAAGTATGCAAATACATTGTTATTAAATATATTCACCATGTGTACAGTACATCTCTTCAACCTATTCTTTCTAACTGATATTTTGTATTCTTTGACCAACATATCCACAACCCCTGACAACTACCATTCTGTTCTCTGTTTCTATGAGTTTGATTTTTTCAGATTCCACATCCATATGAGATCATGCAGTATTTATCTTTCTGTGCCTAGCTTATTTCATTTAACATAGTGTACTTCAGGTTCACAAATCACAAAATTTCCTTATTTTTTAAAGGCTGAATAATAGTCCATTGTGTATATATACCACATTTAAAAAATCCATTTACCTGTTGATGGACATTTACATTAATTCCAAAACTTGGCTATTGTCAATAATGCTGCAATTAACATGGGAGTGCAGATATCTTGTCAACATACTGACTTGATTTTTTTATATATATATAACCAGAAGTGAGATTGCTAGATCATATGATAGTTCTATTTTAATTTTTTTTTGAGGAGCATCCATACTGTTTCTTGATATGCTGCATCATTTTACATTCCCACCAACAGTGGACAAAGGTTCTCTTTTTTCCACATCCTCACCAACACTTGTTATTTTTTGTCCTTTTGATTATAGCTATTCTAACAGATGTGAGGTGATACCACATTGCAGTTTTACTTTGTATTTCTCTGAAAAGTAGTGATGTTGAACATTTTTTCATATATCTGTTGGCCATTTGCATGTCTTCTTTTGAGAAATGTCTATTTAGGTTCTTTGTCCATTTAAAAAATTGGGTTATTTATTTTCTTGCAATTGTGTTTTTTGAGTTCCTTATATACTTTGAATATTAACCTTTTACATGTATGGTTTACAAATACTTTCTCCCATTCTGTGGGTTCCCTGTTGACTCTGTTGATTGTTTTCTTCGCTGTGAAGAAGATTTTTAGCCTGATGTAGTCTCATTTGTCTAGTTTTGCTTTTGTTGCCTTGTGCTCTTGGGGTTATATCCAAAAAAATCTTTGCTGGATCGATTTTGGGGATCTCTCAAGACTTTCATCTTGAAAAAGAAAGTTTTCATTAAGTCATTTGTTTATGTATAGGACAAGAAAGAAATATATCAAAATGACTTATATAGAATTATTTCATAAGTTATTCTTATTAATGGTACAAATGTGAATATTATAGAATTTTAGAAACAAATCTGGCAATATCTATGAAAATAAAATATACATATTTTTGAACCTATTATTATTTTTGGAAACCTACAGAAATGAAACTACCAGTCCATAGGGGCATATATACAATGATATATACTCCAGCATTGTTTATGGGGGCCAAAATGAACACAAAACAAAACAGTAATCAAGATGAATGCCCAGCAAAAGATGAATGACTACATTATGATATGTCAACATCATGGAGTATTATGTAGCTACTCAAAGAATAAACTAAAGTTATAAAATGGTACAAGTTGTGTTGAAGGAATTTACACTATGTGCTATTGAATGGTAAAACTAAGAAATGTATAATATCCCATTAACAAAAACCAAAATCTTATGTATTTATAACACTTTTATTCATGTATATGCCTACATACGTTTGTGTATGTGATTAAACTGTTATAGAAGGAAGCACGGAAGAATTCTTTTTTTTTTTTTTAACATGGGGTCCTTGTTGAAGACTCTCACAGTCAGACTCCCTGGAAAGCAGTTCTGAGACAGAGATTGGCATTCAAGGAGTGAATGGGGGAGTGGCAGAGGGCTCCTTGTGTCAACCACTGAAGGGAAATGAAGGTAGATCAAGCTTAGGGAGGGGTTGGGCTGTGATGAAGTCACAGCAAAAACTGGTTCCACAAGGCCCTCTGGAGCTGAAATATCCCTGATATCCCTGCATGGTTTTTCCAAATAGGAGCAAGGGGGCTTTGTTTCCTGACATTCTCTGTATGCTTTCCCCTTCCAGCCCTCAGCACTGACTAGTCATTGGCTGTGGACTGCCCCAGGAAGGAGGTAAGATGTCATACCCGCAGCTCTCTTCAGCTGAGGGTGAAACTTGGAAGGAAGGATTCGCCTGTAAGCCATCAACTGTCAGCATTCCCAGAAGCTGAGAAGTAAGTTCTTTAGTCCTGAAAAGGGTAAGGAAATCTAGTTGGAATACCATAGTGTCTTCTAGAGGACTGAGTGAAGAATATGGTTGAAATGGGGGAGAGGAGAGGAAGAGGTAGCCATAAAAGAAAAGAAACAAATAATTTTAATAAAATAATGTAAAGAAATGGTAAATGTTACTCTCACTGCAAAGCTTATGGGAGTAATAATACTATGAAACATTCATAATGTTTTCCCTGAATAAACCTCCTTTTGAAATCTTTCTCAATCCAGTTTTCCGGGTCGTCCTTACTTTTTAATGTACTGTATTTTCTTTGACAACACTGAAGAAATAAAATGCTCAGTAAAGGAGAATTGAGAAATAAGCTTAAAGGTTTTATTTTTGGAAGGATAAATGGCTGATGGAGGTAGTTGCATCAGTCTATACACTTGGTACAGTATTTTGGCTATGGGAGCTGTATTCTCACTAAGATCTGTATTGGAAGAAGAAAATGGTTGGGATAAATAGGTAAGCTTGTTTATAATATACTGTGCCTCAATATATTACAAAATAGCTCTGAACTACTTTAGCTAGATTACACACACAGCTTTATAGTTTGATTTGCTTATTGAACAGCTATCATGTGCCAGGGAGTTTATTCGGCCCTGGGGACTAGAAACTAAAGATAGTGATTCAGAGCTTGTAGGATAGACAGACAAATAAAAGGCAATCATGGAGTGATAAGCATTGTGGTATGGATAGATACCGTGCTCTAGGAGCTAAAATGACTACCCAAACACAAACTAGAAGATAGTAAGTAGAGGATATCAAAGCTTCTGGGAAGATGAAATTTCTGAATTATGGGGTGGATATTAGGGCCGGTGAATAGCAAGGAAGACAACTGGAATGCAATAAGGGCACACTTGGGGAACTGTAAGTAGTTCAATGGGTTGCCGTTGAGACTGTAAGCAGTGTGGATTAGGATGAGGACTATTAAGAGATGCTGTTGGAGAAAGAGCAGGGACAAGACCATCGTCCAGACCCTGACAGGAAACACATGGCACAGTCAAGTGGAATTATTTGAAGAGAGTATAATAAAGCAGTTATTTACAAAAGATGGGGAGGAGAGGAGACCAAGAGTTGGATAATTCCTCCCCAGGCCTGATGCAGGAAGAATTACTGGGGTTTTTTTGGAACCTGGAGACAAAGGGACTAAGGAGAGGGGAGCTGCCTTACAGAAGATATCACTTCTGTGGAGGGATGCTGCAAACCTGCAGCGACACTGAACACAAAGAGCTGAGAGAAGAAATACCTTGATGGGACCACAGGGCTCCACAGAGCAGGGGGGCCCATTAATATGTTCTTGTAGTTCAGCATCTTGAAGCATGGGGAGAGGTGGAGAAGAGCAGAGAGTGGGTCTGGAGAGCAGACTGAGGCAGAGTAAATGTGGGAAGAAAACTTAGGAGACTATGCCAGTGGTCTGGGTGTCTGGGAGAGCAGTCATGGTAGTTGTGTTAGTGGAAAAGATGCAGAGTACAGATACAATCTAGAGATATTTAGAAAGTAAAAATCTCCAGACCTTGGCAACTATTTGGACATGGAAGTCGAGGGAAAGAAAATTGTTAAGCATGATTATCAGGTTTCTGACTAAATTAGACGCACTTTGTGAAAAAAATTCATTTTTCCTTTTGACGGTTATAACTTTTCTCCATATTTCCACTAACTCTTCCCACAAATCTTCATTTATTGCGATATTTCATCTATGCTTGATCGGTTTCCCTACGTTACAAAATGAACTCATGTCCTCTTCTTACTTACTCAGTCACTACATCTTCAGAGATTTCCACCCCCGAGTTTCCTCCCCAAGTTCACACAGCACCTTACTTCTTTCTAACTGCCTCCTCTTTTGGATGTACTCTGTGTGCAATTAGCAATGAATGGAAGTAGCATGCTGTCAGTTAGAAGTTTTGTGTCATTAAAATTTGTTGGTGACATTGAATTTTCCAGTTATAGTTTCTGTTTATTTCTATCTTGCTCATGTTTCCTTCTTCATAGTTACCCCTCTTGTTATCCAAACAACCTATGTCCTTTGCTCTTTCAAGATTACTAATACAATATGTAGTGTCTAAGTATTTAAAAATGCAGAGTAGCCAGTAATAATATACAGTAGTTCACCGTAAAATAGTCAAGTTATTCCTCAAACACGTTTTGTATGTATCTGTAAAGAAAATGTTGGAAACAAGTCTATCGAAATCTTTTTCTGTTTCAATGATGGAATTGACTCTCCTGAACTCATGCACAGAAGAAAAAATAAAATACCATCAATTATTTTGTGTTACTATCCTTGTCACGATAACTATTTTTTTCATTTGACCATATGAATCCAGTTGTGTATATATTTCATATGTGACAATAAAATACTGAAAACAAGAAACTGAATTCAGGTAATGCTGACATTTGTAACATTTTTGGTGTTAATTTTGAAAATAAATCTAATATTACAGATTTGACATTATTATATTCCATTAATGATAATATTTAGGTTCATAAATCACACATTCTTTAAGATGAAGCAGAAAGTTCATATTATCTGGGGGAAAAGAAGCATGACTACTTTCAGCTTGGCTTTGCAAGTTGAAACTGCAAAGTGAGTTTAGTAATCATGGAAAAAATCATGATTTTTGTGTAGCGTTTAAATTTTTTGTCAAAACACTAAACACTCTTACTTTTGGGAATAAATATAAAGGAAAATAAAAACTAGTAAAACTAATATTTATTTAGTACACTGTAATTAAAACAGTTGAAACATTAAAAACTAGTGTTTCATTTCTTTGAAAAAATAATAACAGTAGTTTAAACAGTGCTTTTCTGCTTTTCTTCTTAAAATGTAACTCACCACGTGGAGCCAACATCTTTTTTACACCTTGGAAAATTGTCATACTCCTTTCTAAACCTGAATCTGTTTCCAAAATGTTATTTTTTACGTGTTTTGAGTGTTGTAAAATAGCTCCAAGAGTTTGATAATGTGAAGTTTTTTGCTGGCATAACCTCTCTGGTATATCTTTCATCCTTTTTGTCATAACTGCTCATTTAGGTGAATAAGTTTTAATAATATTCAATTTGACTTCCTGCATGATTGCTTTTCATTTATTTGCTGCACTTACTTCTTTTGACCAGCTCCCTCTTTGGATTATCCATTTTTATAAATGTTACCTGGCTTTATTACTGGGAAACAAGGAGACAACTACACACTTTATGATCTGGGGATAAACCTCATAACAGATGAATGATGACCAATCTCCAATCTCAGGCAGACCTTGAAAGAAGTGACATGATTAGTACCTGATCATGACCTGCATCTGGTGGTTATATGGTGATTTGTGGGCCAAAGAGCCAGCAGCAAATCGGTTCTTTATGCAATTAATTCTCAGTAAATATACTGTGGTAGCTGAAGTTTGACCTGTGTTATTGGAGTATTGCTGTTATAAAACTAAACTGTAGTAACTGAAATTATGCATAGTGGAACAATGCAAAGTGAGGACTGCCTGTATTTTAATCTATGGCTAAAGGGAGAGTAAAACAAACAAAATTGTTGGGAAATGCCTTAGGCTGGATTAAACAAAAATACAAGTCCTCTTTTGATCAGTCTTCCAACTTGCTATTTGGATTACTTCTAAATTTAGTGTGGGAACATATTATAGTGAAGTGCAGTATATGTATGCTGTTTAGAAGTGAGTAAAATTAACAGCAGTTTTTAATTTATTTGCTATATTTACAGTTTACTGTTTTTGAATAGGTAATAAATTCAGGTGGTTAATATTTGAAGAGATACTAAAGGCTATACAATGAAAAAGTCTTACTGTGTTCCCTTTCCCAACTACTATTCTTTTCACTTATGATAACTGACATTATCCTTCCAGAGATAGTTTATGCATATATAAGCAAAAAAATTCACAAACACATTCACATCACTTTCTCTCCCTTTAAAACACAAATTCTAAGCAGCTAATATTTACTGAGTATTTTCTAGGCACCAGATAATGTGTGAACTATATATGCATTATCTCATTTAATCCCCACCATAAACTTTGTGGTAGGTTATTATTTAGTGGAGAAAAATCGGTCTCCGGCAGTTTAACTTCTTTTTTCCAAAACCACACAGTCAGTATGTGGTGGAGTAGCTATTCTCCTGTAGGTATTCTGCCTTCTCGAGGGGAGGCTCTTAATGACTAGATTACATTGCCTATGATCTGTATATAGGTCATGCAATTCCAATTCAGTAGTCTAGCAGTCCTTTTACGGTATTGGAAATTCTTTTTGCTATTTCAATCTGTGAAAACATGGTGCTTAGGGCGTTTGAGAGAAACTAAGGTATTTCCAAAAGCATTAGATATCTTTCTCAAGAGAATATTTGGCCATCATCTGTACTGGAAATTGGCCGGCTTGCTTGGAGGAAGCCCAACCCTGAGTGCATGTCTGTGTCTGTTCTCCAGAATTGCCAGGCAGTCCCACTCCTTGTTGGGCATTGGAATTCCATCTGATACTCAGTATATATGCATTTATGCATGCACACACACATTTCTTTATTTATTCCTTCATTGACAAATATACCTATTAAGTGTCTTAATCATGCACAATAGAAATATGAAGTTCAGGAAAGCTAAAATCACATCCCAAAACCTATGTACTTTTCTGATTTTATTACCTGAGAGCTGCTTGGCAGTTTATGCTAACAGCCTGTTATAAGCAGAGATAATACACTTGTCAGTTCTGCTTAGCAATTGTGCGTGTTTCCCAGACGTCTATTTTCTGAATACATCTCTTGGTGCAGTTTTGGAGGGAGTGGAGAAATGTCTTGTGAGGGAGTCTTTTTCTCCACCATGCATTCCTCTCACTTTTCTTTGTTGCATTGAAGGTGCTGGATGTTTTCTCTTGCCTTTTATCCAAGTGCAGAAAGCTTGAAGTTCATGTTCAAAATTTTAAAAAGTCAGGTCACACACACACACACACACACGCGCACACACACACACTCACTCTTTTTTCTGGGAGATCTTGGCATGAATTTTAAGGGCTTCTCCAAGAAACTTCTACCTTTTAAATGAATTACACAAAACCTGATTAATAATTGAATATGAAGGATGATGATTTTCAAGAGCTACTAATGTTAGGGGACTGTACTATATGTTTTTCTGCAAGTCTGAAGGCCTTGGATCTTGGTATCACTGGGTATTTATGTTCAAAATTCATACAATCTATTCTAATATTTAGGGGCTTGGAATCATTTCTTTCAATTACTAGGTTTCTGTTTAGAAATATACCCTCCATTTTGCTCAATTCCAGGAACATATTTTTTAAATTGTGAAAGCTTCTGTATTTGTTTTAAATTTTAGACATAGGGTAAACACTTATTTCCTATGTGTAAAATAACTTATATTGACTTATTTTTGTAATAATACCTGAAACATAAAATTAAAATATTTCTGTATAGAGATAGCCATATCTCAGTCAATTATCTAATTTGCTACTTTATTTAGAAGTTTGAGCTCAACCCGTGTAAGCACTCTAAATGTGACCTCTTCTCATTTTAAAACCTGTCACTTCTTCCCTCTTTCGTGCAAGCTAGTTTGGAATGACATGTTCTTCCAGGTTGCATCTGAGCTCTTTATCTTGTGCTCTGTTCTTCCATGGAACCTTGTTCTATCACTTGCCTCTCATGTTTCTCCCTTTTGCTGGCTTATTTCCTTAGCCTAGCAATGTTCACAGCCATCCTTACCCTCTTTCTCCTTCAATTATTTTTAAAAAATAAACTCAAAAGAGAATTCTATGTTCTCCACCTCATTTATTTTATCACCACTCTTGAAGTCCCTCTTCTAAAATAATCAATGACTTATGATGGCCAACTCTGATGAATCCGTAATCTAATTAAACTGCAGGATTTGATAGAAGTTCTGTCATCTCAGGGCTTACAAGTCCAGTGTTCCCTTTTCTGTATCCTTTCATGAGTTCTTTATTGAATCTCTCCTAAATCTAGAGCTTCTCCCACTTTCTACGTTTCTGTATTTGGGTCCCTCTCCTCTGTTTCTCTTTTGTCTCCTGTTTCCTTTGTCATTTCAGCTTTTTCACAGTTTTACTTATCAACTTTATATAAGTAACTTCCAGATTCATTTCTCTGATACTAACTTTTTGAACGACCCATATCAGCACTTCCAACTGGTTTCTGGATATCTTTCTTCATTCACTTACTCACTCATTCATTCATGATACTAACTTTTTGAACGACCCATATCAGCACTTCCAACTGGTTTCTGGATATCTTTCTTCATTCACTTACTCACTCATTCATTCATTTATATTCATTGTGAACCTACTAAGAGATAGCTACTACTCTAGAGCTATGAAAACAGTAGTGAACAGAACAAAGACCCTGCTCTGTAGAACTTACACTCTAGTGAGAGAAGGAAACAAGCAAATAAAAAAGATGTCCTGTGGTGGTAAGTGCTATGGAGAAAAAGCAAATCAGGTAAGAGGATAGAGAGTAATGGAAATGTAGCCACAAATTTGGACCGATAATCAGTGAAGTCTCTCTATATGATGACACTTAATCAGAAATTCAAAAGAAGTTAGAATGAAAACCACATTCATGTTTGGGGGCAAAGTGTTCTTACAGAGAGAATAGCCTGAGGTCCTAGGGACAAATGTGATGGGAGTAAAGCAAGCAGAAGACATGCTCTCTCCCATTCTCTCTCTATCTCTCTCAATATAGAGAAACAACATAGATGCCCTCAATATTGAGAGAGATTGAGAGAGAGGGAGTGGGGAGAAAGAGAGAAAGGCCTGGGGAAAGAGTTATAATGATACCTCTTTGATCTAACTATTCATATATCTATATGAATGTTAAGACCAAAAAGGTATCATATTCATATATTCATATACATGTGAATAGTGAGGTCAATATACAATATACATAGAGTACATACCATATCCAATGTACATGTGTATACAAGCAATATACACACAGTATTATGTTGTATACATATATTAGTATATGTATATTGTACATAGTATATATTATATATATTGCATATAGTATATATTATTGTATGCATATTGTTGTTGGGAGCAAGCCCCCCAAAATCTGGCCATAAACTGTCCCCAAAACTGGCCATAAACAAAATCTATGCAGCACTGTGACATGTTCATGATGGCTACGACGCCCAAGCTGGAAGGTTGTGGGTTTACTGGAATGAGGGCAAGGAACACCTGGCCAGCCCAGGGCGGAAAAGCGCTTAAAGGCATTCTTAAGCCACAAACAATAAGCATGAGCGATTTATGCCTTAAGGGCAGGTTCCTGCAGCAGTTAACTAGCCAAACCTATTTCTTTAATTTGGCCCATCTTAATTAATCTAATATCTATAGAAACAATTCTAATGACTGGCTTGCTGTTAATAAATATGTGGGTAAATGTCTGTTTGGTGGTCTCAGCTCTGAAGGCTGTGAGACTCCTGATTTCCCACTTCATACCTCTATATTTCTGTGTGTGTGTGTCTTTAATTCCTCTAGCGCCGCTGGGTTAGGGTCTCCTCGACCGAGCTGGTCTCGGCAAGTGGCGTCCATTCCTGGGGGCTGGAATCCAGGTCGAAGGGTCGCAAGAGCGACGGTTGGAACGGAAAACTAGCTGGAGGACACCAAGTACTCTTAAAGCAATCCCTGTGGTGAGCAAGAAGGGGAGCTCGGAAGCATCAGGGTAACAATGGGACAGGTATGGGGTCTGGTTCGTTCCACCTTGGAACTTTTTCACAGATAAGAAGGAGGAACAAGATTATAGCGAAGTAGCAGAAGAGGTTACAGAGCATGTTTATTTGCTGGCTAAAGCTAAAGCGGCAAAGGAAGGAGAGGTTCATCCCTACCATTCTGCACACCCTCCTTATTATTTTGAAGAAAATGAACCCCCAGATCTTTCTTTTCCGGAGGACACTGGGCGAAAAATAGTTGCCCCAGTGACTGTTCGAGCAGCGCCTCGAGCGACCGCTCTTAGTTCTATTCAGGCAGGAATTCAGCAAGCTAGACAAGATGGTGATTTAGAGGCTTGGCAGTTCCCTGTTAGAATACACCCCCTAGACCAACAGGGAAATATTACAGATACATTTGAACCTTTTCCTTTTAAATTACTCAAAGAATTTAAAGAAGCTATTCATACTAAAAAAGAATGTAGAAAAAATCAGCGAGTCAGGCCACCAGATAGGGGAAAAAAGAAAACTGCTGATCCTGAAATATGTCCAAAATGTAAAAAAGGAAAACACTGGGCTAGTCAGTGTCACTCTTGTTTGATAAAGATGGGAACCCGATTTTGGGAAACGCCATGAGGGGCCGGTCCTGGGCCCTGTTCTAAACCAGGGCATTTCCAGGTCAGGCCATTCCCTCACCCCTGTACAATGTCTGTCCCCTGCCACAGCCAGTAGTGCCGCAGTAGATTTATGCTGCACAAAAGCTGTGAGCTTTTTGCCTGGGGAACCCCCGCAAAAGGTCCCAACAGGAGTCGGTGGACCCTTGCCAGCAGGGACTATAGGATTACTTTTAGGAAGGTCTAGCGATAGTTTAAAAGGCGTACAAATACATACAGGAGTCATTGATTCTGATTACAATGGAGAAATTCAAATTGTCATATCTACTTCTGTTCCCTGGAAAGCAGAGCCAGGAGAGCGCATAGCACAGCTCCTGATTGTGCCCTATGTGGGAATGGGAAAAAGTGAAATTAAACGAACAGGAGGATTTGGAAGCACAAATAAACAAGGCAAAGCAACTTATTGGGTAAATCAAATTACTGATAAACGTCCTACCTGTGAAGTAACTATTCAAGGAAAGAAATTTAAAGGTATGGTAGATACAGGAGCGGACATTTCAATCATTTCTCTACAGCACTGGCCGTCCACATGGCCAATTCAACCCACTCAATTTAATATAATTGGAGTTGGTAAAGCTGCTGAAGTATATCAAAGTACTTATATTTTGCATCGTGAGGGGCCTGATGGACAACCTGGGACTATTCAACCAATTATAACTTCTGTACCTATAAATTTATGGGGAAGATATTTATTACAACAATGGGGAGCACAAGTTCTAATTCCAGAACAATTATACAGCCCTCAAAGTCAACATACAATGCATGAAATGAGGTATGTCCCTGGTATGGGACTAGAAAAAAATTTGCAAGGTTTGAAAGAACCGCTTCAAGCGGAAAAGCAAAGTTCCCGCCAAAGGTTAGGAAAAAATTTTTGACGGCAGCCATTGTTAAGCCTCCACAACTTATACCTTTACAATGGTTAACAGATAAGCCAATTTGGATAGAACAATGGCCGCTAAGTAAAGAAAAACTGGAGGCTTTAGAGAAATTATTTGCTGAACAATTAGAAAATGGGCGCATAGCTCCAACATTTTCTCCTTGGAATTCTCCAGTTTTCGTAATTAAGAAAAAATCAGGTAAATGGAGAATGTTTACTGACTTAAGAGCCATCAATTCAGTTATACAACCTATGGGAGCATTACAGCCAGGATTGCCTTCTCGTGCTATAATTCCAAAAAATTGGCCTTTAATAGTCATAGATTTAAAAGACTGTTTCTTTACTATCCCTTTAGCTGAGCAAGACTGTGAACAGTTTGCATTTAGAATTCCTGCAGTAAACAACCTGCAGCCTGCTAAGCGTTTTCATTGCTTTACAGATGGGTCTAGTAATGGTAAAGCTTCTTATTCTGGCTCAAAAAGTAAAGTTTTTCCGACGTCCGATACCTCAGCTTAAAAAGTGGAGCTTGTAGCTGTAATTGAGGTATTGACTGCTTTTGATATGCCTATTAATGTGATTTCTGATTCTTCATACTTGGTTCACTCCACACAGTTAATTGAAAATGCTCAGTTACGATTTCTTACAGATGAACAACTGGTGACTTTATTTACCCAATTGCAAACAGCAGTTAGGAGTAGAATGCATCCTTTTTACATCACTCACATTAGAGCTCATACACCTCTTCCAGGACCTTTAACTAAAGGGAATCAAATGGCTGATCGCCTAGTTGCTACTGCAATATCTAATGCTAGACACTTTCACAATGTACCTCATGTTAATGCCTCTGGTTTCAAACGCAGATACAGCATTACCTGGAAAGAAGCTAAAGCTATTATCCAGCGATGCCCAACTTGCCAAATGGTACATTCCTCATCTTTTACAGGAGGAGTTAATCCTTGAGGACTGGAACCTAACTCACTTTGGCAAATGGATATCACACATGTTCCCTTGTTTCGGAGACTAGCTTATGTACATGTGTGTGTGGACACCTTTTCTCACTTTGTCTGGGCTACATGCCAAACAGGAGAGTCTTCTGCCTGTGTTAAATGTCATCTTTTGCAATGTTTTGCGGTGATGGGCATCCCAGTTTCTATTAAAACAGATAATGCCCCTGGCTATACTAGCCAAGCTCTAGCTAAATTTTTCTCTATGTGGAATATTAAACACATTACTGGTATCCCATATAATTCTGAAGGTAAAATAATAACTTGGGGTAGAGGTTATGCTTGTGTTTCTCCAGGCAAAAATCAACAGCCGATTTGGATACCATCAAGACACCTAAAACCTCATGAGTCAGATTCCGGGAGGATCCCCAGGACCCCTCAGTTGCAGCCATGTTGAGACTGACGCTGAGGAGGACCCCATCTGTCACGAGCAACACCTGTCCAGTGCAGCACCCACCTGGGGACAGATCAAGAAGCTGTCACAGATGGCAGAAGAAAATCTGAGGAAAGCAGGACAACCAGTCACAATGAATAATTTAATGGTAGCTATGATAGTGGTGATCACTATTGCTGTGAGTATTTCTTCAACAAGAGCTGACACAGAGAACAATTATACTTATTGGGCATATTTATCAATCTTGGCTGGCAATAATGCCTGGATGTAATCACTCTATGACACAGTTACACATGCTTTCTGATCTCAGTATTTACCATAATAAATCTGCTCCTATAATTGAGGCATACTGCCCTCAAAAACCTATTCGTAAACAGGATTGGACCCAGTTAGAAAAAATGAAGGTACTTGTTTAGGAAGATTACTTTGCAGAACAGACAGAGGTGCTGCACCATGATTCCTATGGAATCATTATTAATTGGTCCCCTAAGGGAATGCTTAGCTTGAATTGCACCTCTCAGTCTGTGTGCCACGGGCACACTGTGTTCAGATCTTACCACTTACACACACACACACACACATGCACACACACAGAGTACATATAGAAATATCAGGTCAAAAAGATTTTAGGATCTCATATCACAAAGTACCTTGTGGACTATAGTAAGGATCTTGACCTTGACTTTTTCTCCAAATTAAAGAAGTTATAGGAGAGTTTTGAACAAAGAAATAACAATAAATGACTTATACTTGCAAAGGAACACTTTGACTGCTTTGTGAAGAAATGACTGAATGTTCCTAGGTGTGAAAGCAGTTAGATCTGTTAAGAGTGTGACATATTTGGATTGCTGGGAATATTAATTAAAAAAAACAAAAGAGTGTGACATAAAATGTAATAATGGAAAAAAAAGGTGAGAGCTTGTACAGAAGTGGCAATGATGAAGGCTTTAAAAAGTGGTAAGATTCGGGATCTATTTTAGAGGGAGACCTGAAGGAACTTGCTGAAAGACCTGACTTTGGTATGAAAGAGAGTAGTCAAGGATGACTGAGCCATGGAAACTGGTAGATTGGAGTTTCTGTTCATTATGAAGCAAAAGACTGGGTTAAACAGGTTTTTGAGGGTGGTGAAATAAAGAGTATGGGTGTGAACCTGCTAAATATGAAATGTCTATTAGGCATCTGAGGGGAAATATTGATTAGGTATTTAGATATGTAAGTCTGGAGTTCAAAGATGAGCTGAAGCAAACTAAAACATGTGATTTGTTAATGAATATATGTTTAAATAAAAGTCCCCAGATAGGATGAGATCTTTAAGGAACAAGTATAGATAAAGAAGTCCAGATGTGAGGACTGAGCTCTGGGACACTCCAAACTTTAACGGTTAGAAAGATGGGAAGAGATTAGAAAGAGCGACTGAAATACAGAACAGTAAGCACATGTTTCAACAGAGAATGGACAAGTACTTCTAGGAAGACTGGGAAATTGACCATTGAGTTTATTAACATGAAAGTCACTATTTTTATTGACAGGAAATAAAAAGGCTAGTGTAGTGGTGAACATGGGCTTCCTTGGGAGGGATCAAGAGAGAGCAGAACAAGAGGTGGAGACAGGAAGAAGAACAACTTTTCCAAGAAGTTTTGTTGTACGAGGGAGATGAGTAAAGAGGGGTAGCTTGGTGTTTGCTGGATGGAATGTGAGTCCAGAGGTGGCATTTTTTTAAGGATGAGGAGAAATAATACAGTGTTTGCATTCTCATGGTACCAAGTGATAAAGAAGGCAAAGCTGCTGCAAGAGAGAGGATAACCATAGGTGTGATATCCTTGTGTCCTTGCCTATGTGGGGAGGTTAGGATTGAGGACATTGGTTTTAAGGAGGAACATTGATGCAACAACCATTCTAGCAGAACAAAATCTAAGTGAACACAGATATAAGCATATGATTAATTCAATGATGAAAAAGTGTGAAGTTCTCCTTTAGTACTTCTATTTTCTCAGTGAAGTACGCGGATTATCAACTGACAGTGGGGAGGGAGAGGAGATTTGGAGATTTGAGGAGAAAAGAGAATCTGTAAAATAATTATCTAGGAGAGCAGCTATTGAAAGTTTTTGACAGAAACACAGAATAAGAAATATCACTATCCAGGATGTAAATTCACAACACACACACACACACACACACACACTCTCTCGCTCACACACTCACACACCTGAAACAAGAGCTTCAGGAAATAATACCCTTACTTCACCTACTGTCGCTTCAATTCTACTCTATTTTATTCACAAAATGTGTGTAGTGACTCAGTAAATATTTCGTGACACACTAATGGGCTGCAAGGTACAGTTTGAAAACCATTCATCTAGAAAAATTGAAGAGATTTTGTATAGAAATATAACAGGATTCCTGAGCAGCAAAATAGGCCCACTTAAGAATAGAATGTAAAGTGAGAATGATCAACCAAATCAACACAAATCATTATGCATTCCCCCACCTCCAATTATCCCTCCTGCTGAGATCTCTATTCTCGAATATCCTATTCTCTAGTAACTCAGATTTTAGACCCATCACTTTTTCTCCCACACCTCATTTCTTTAGCTCCAATTATTAAATTGATCACAAAATTGAAATGATTCTGCCTCTAAACTCTTACCAGAATCTCTGTTTGTATTTCCATTGGTTTTACCATAATTCTGGCCTTTATTGCTTTTCCCTCCATCTTACGTTTTGCTTTTCTTGTCTTATTATAATAATGGCTGCCCATTATAACAAATGTATTTTGAAAAGACATGTAATTAAAGAAAATAAATATCAACCACAATCTCACTATTTAAAAGAATTTTCTGGCTTTGCTTGTTGGTATATATACTTTGTCATTTTATATACGTATATAATTTGTCTTATAATTGTACATATAGAATTATATAACCCCATCTTGTAATATTCCTCATTTTTAACATAAAACATTGAGAATTTGTATCCACATCATAAGGTGTTTGTACAAAATCATATTTAACAATAGCTGCAGAGTATTCTGTGTATTAATCTAAAACACTGAGTGTTTGGTGTTTTAATCTAAGCCATTTTGTTGTGCTTGTGCCGTAATATGCATGTAGCTCTCAGGTCTTGGACTGCAGGGAGCACAATTTGCCAAGAGCCTCAGCTGCCGTGCTCTGAAATTGATTCATTACTTGGTTCGCCGCAAGTCCATACTTCCCAGTCAATACCTAAATACAGGAAAGGTACTTAGGCTCATTTCTGGGAGACTTGGGATTCCTCTGACTAGTGACTTTGGCTTGAGGCCTCCCTGACAGCCTTGCAGACCTTTCCAAAGAAATATGCACAACTTCCCTTCTTCATCCCCCGGGGGATTACATTTGCATGAAGTCTGAAGGCTCTCCCTGCTTCTCCCACTTGCTGCTTTTCCGTTTTCTCTCAGAGGTCTGTTTCCCCTAATTTCTTGTACACTTAATCCCGTTTTGGCATCTGTGTTTCAGAAAACCCAGACTAACAGAGATATTTAGGTTGTTTTCAGATTCTTATTCTGTATAACCAGACTAAGCTTCAGATTGCTCAATTTTGAGCACTGTTTTCTTCTGTTAAGAGCCTTTGAAGACCTCGCCTTTGTCCCCTGAATTAAGCCCAAACCCTTCTCACCTCTGTACTCTGCCGCAGCTCATCTTTCCAATCACCACTCAGTGTTCTAGTCTATTCCAATGCTGGACTCTCCCACTCCTCACTTCCATGCCTAAAGAAAACATCTACCTGACTAGATGCCTCCTCTATTCTGGATCCCTCTTCTTGACTTTTTGAACCCCCATGTTCTTTTCTGTCCATTTTAAAGACCACAGAAAGGTGTTTTATGCAGTGTTTTCACTCTTCTTGGCAGGTTAAAAGAGAGACTCAATGGTGAAGTATATAGAGTGTGGAATCAGGTCTGGTTTGTTATATTACCAACATTAAAACAGCAAAACACTGAGATTGCATATGTTTGGAAAACACTGAGCTAAACAAAAATAAAGCTTTTATATTTATTAACTGCAAAACTTCCCAGAGCCCTTAAAATGTTAATATATGCTGTGATTTTCCAAGACCAACACTGATAATTCATGTAGCTTATCCCAAATTTGACTACGAATTCTTTTAAAAAAACGATCTCCAGACAGTACTGCTTCTTGGGACACACTGGGAAAAGGCAAAAGCTGTCATAGCATTTTTGCATGTGTAATTTTCACAGTACTAAATATTCTTCACTTATAGTCATTTGTATATTTTTATCCATTTTCCCACTTTAGCGTTTTGCATAAGGTATTGAATATGGCAGGCACTTGTTGAATTAAAAATCACAGAATTTAAGTGTAGGTTCATATTCTGATAATACTTGGCAACTGGAGAACGTTAGTTTGCACCCTCTTTCGGTAGCTTTTTGGAGTCTTTTTCTATACCATAGTTACCTGGGCTATCTTCGAGCCTGGGAAAATAACTGCCTTGATGGTTAATAAAAAGGCCTTGTTAAACGTGGGCAAAACATTTTTTTTCTACAAATCACTTTATTGGAGGAATAGTATAACAGAAAAATATAAAGATGGAGGTGATTTTAAGGGCAGGAAAGCAGGAGACAGCTGACTTTGGTCTTCGGATCCACTAGCCTGGGAGGAAGGCAGCTCGTGGCTTAGTTCTGCTTGTTTTCATTTCCAAGGGTATGTGTGTCAAAAAGGTACTCCGCCAGGCCAGCATCCGGGGCCCCCATCTTCACTAAGTTGTGCACGTGGTCACCTAGTTCTTTGATAGACTTCACCTGCTCATTCAGGTAGTAGGTTTCCAGGAAATCGCACAAATGGGGGTCACCTTTGTCTGAGGCTAGAGTGTGCAATTCCAGCAACGACTGGTTCACGTTCTTTTCCAAGAGTAGAGCACACTCCATGGCATGCAGCCCGCTTTCCCAGTCGTCCTGGTCCGGCTTCTTGATGTCCTGCAGGCGGATCCGGCCTCCTCGCTGGTTCTGCAGCCTCATCAGCTTCTCCGCGTGCTCGGTCTCCTCCCGGGACTGGTGAAGGAAATACCTGGAGAAGTTGTTCAAGGCCACGTCATCCCGGGAGAAGTAATAGGCCATGGACAAGTACACGTAGGACGCATAGAGCTCGAGGTTGATCTGGCGGTTGATGGCAGCCTCGGAGTCGGGGTGGAAGTTCTGGCGCACCCGAGAGGGGCCGGCGGCGGGCCCGGTAGGGTCCCGGGAGGAGGCGGCTGCGGCCAGGGGGCGGCGGGGGGCGATCTGCCTGGGGTCCGAGGGGCGCCCCGGGGCCCAACGCAGCGGGAGCGCGAAGCAGCGGCGCACCGGGCGCAGAGACGCCAGCGAAGGGCTGATGTGCCTGGAGAGGAGCCTGGAGCAGGACAGCATAGCGCCGCCTCCTTGGAAGTGGGGAAACTGAGGCCCGGCCCTCTTGGCGCGGGGTTGGGCGCTGGAGGCGTCAGATCTGATCAGAACGTGGCCCTAGGCAACGGTGACTGCGTCACACGCCCCTTCTCTTCCAGAGGCACGGGGTTCCACGCGGAGGGCGCCGGGGAAGCGCCGCCGGCCGCCGGGGGCTCTGGGGACCCGCGTGGGGCGCAGTCTAGGCGGAGGCCAGCGCAGATGCCCAGTCACGATTCCGTGAGCATTCGCCCCCACCGACGACGCGAGATTTCTGCTCTTTGGCGATTGTCACTGATTTCACCTGCGTTAAAAAGGCTGTCAGGAGAGTAGGCACTGGGACTTCCCAAAGAAGGGACCAAGCTGTACTCCCCCTTCTTCTCTGACCTTTTCATAAGGACCAAGAGTTGGACTGGCAACACAGTGAAAAGGTTGAACCAAAAGTCACCAATTTACCTGTGAGAATAAAGGTCCACATCCAAAGCAATACATAAATTAACTGGTTATTTAACATGTAAGTGTACATAAATTAACTGGTTATTTAACATGTAAGTGTACATAAATTAACTGGTTATTTAACATGTAAGTATGGAAACAATTGCCAGCATAGTGGGAAAATTTTTAAGACTCTGTTTCTTTTAAAATACATGCATAGTTTATTTTTAAACATAAAATGTATCTTCATTGTAAAGAAATGAGATACTGTAGGCCGGGTGCCGTGGCTCACGCCTTTGGGAGGCCGAGGCGGGCGGATCACGAGGTTAGGAGATCAAGACTATCCTGGCTAACACGGTGAAACCCCGTCTCTACTAAAAACACAAAAAATTAGCCGGGAGTGGTGGCAGACTCTTGTAGTCCCAGCTACTTCGCAGGAGAATGGCGTGAACCCGGGAGGCGGAGCTTGCAGTGAGCCGAGATCGCGCCACTGCACTCCAGCCTGGCGACAGAGCAAGACTCCGTCTCAAAAAAAAAAAAAAAAAAGAAAAAAGAAAGAAGGAAATGAGAAATGAGATACCGTAGAAACCCTAGGAAGAATAAAATGCCTCTGAACTCAAAATATGTTACTTTCCCATCTTTTCTTAGTGCAGAGATTATATCCTCTTAAAATAGCTCTTTAAAAATTAAACTTTAAATAGCATTTAGTGTTAAAATAGTATTTATGTAATTGTTGTGGGGTACTGAAGAAAAAAGGGTAAGCACGCAGAAGAAAATTCAAAACAACCCTAATTCGTCTTCTGCCGAGATTACTATTGTTAAAATGTTGATGGTAATGCTCAGAGGTTTAAAAAAATGAAAAACGTGTATTACAGACCCACAAAAGCGAATACAGACATATAAAACAGCTTTATATAGAGATATATAATTGACATACAATAAACTGCAGTTGCGGATAGTTCATGTAAATAGAGTCAACAGTATGTGCTCCTTTTTACTTGCTTTCTTTTAGTCAGTGTAATTATTTTAGGTTCCATCCACACTGTATCTTGTTTCAGTAGTTCCTTTTATTGCTGAGTAGTATTCCATTGTATGGATATACCACAATTCGTTTATCCTTTCATCTGATGATGGACATTTTTGTTGTTATAGTTTTTGGCTATTAAAATGAAGTCGTTATAGACATTCCTGTACAAGTCTTTCTGTGGTCAGATGCTCTCATTTCTCTTGATAAAATACCTTGTAGGAAAAGCCGGATTACATGATAGGTATGTGTTTAATTTTTAAAGAAATTTCCAAACTGTTTTCCAAGGTGATTATGGCATTTTACATTCCCATCAGCAGAGTGTTAAGAGTTCAAGTTCCTTCACATTTTATGCTTACACATGGTATTGTCAGTCATTTAATTTTAATTAAAATTTAAAAATTTCTAATGACTGTGTGCTGGTGTTTCAATGTGTTTTTAATTTGCATCTCTATAATGATTACTGATGCTAAGTATGTTTGCACCTGCCTTCTGTCAACCACATATTCTTGGTGAAGTGTATATTCAAATCTTTGTCCATTCATATATTGAGCTATTTGTTTTTGTTATGGTTGTTTGATTCTTATGGTTATTATCTGTGTCTTTGATATTAGCACTGCTTCTGTTCAGGTCTTCTTTATGTTATCTGTATATTACTGTGTCTATATTACTTTCCTTTATTTCCTTGGTCAGCTCAGATTATCTTTCTAGGTTAGTTGCCTTAGTTGTGAATTGAGGAAACTACTTACCTCCCATGGGTGGTTGAAAGAATTAAATAAGAGAATGCATACAGAGCATTTATCACAGTGCTTGACACAGGATAAGCACTTGGAATACCCTTTAGTAGTTTTTATTGGATAATTCCTGTTTAATTATTCAAAATTAATTATCTTAATTATTCAGTAAGCAAGTATTATTGTTATTGAATATGAAAAGACCTTTACAGCTTACAAAGGATGTTTACAGATATTATATTGTTGCTATAATATATGGGTAGTGAGGTGAAAATTCTTGTATTATATGGGAGTGTCAAACTTGTAGTTGACTAGTAAGCTCCCTGCTCTCATATAGCTTCTTAAAGGCTATATTATATTATATTATTTCCCTGTAAATAAAAGGGATGCTTAAGATCTAGTTGCACTTAAACTTTGCTATTAGAAGATGATTGATATTCGCCAGGTAATTTCTCACTAGTTTTCACTTCTCCACACCCATCTTTAATTTTATTTTCCCCCAAATTTTTCTCTTTCTAAAATATAGTTCCCTAAAGAGAGGTTATGAAAATGATTGTTTAGAGTAGTATTAAATGTTGACTGCTGCTACTAGCGTTTTAGGAAAATTGATGCTCTTCATATAAATGTTTATCCCCTAAGTAATAAAATGCATAGATATAAAACAAATGTAATACATGAAATGTAATGCAGAAATGCCATTAAACACAATACACATTGAAATATTATGTTAATTTGTCAAAAATATTTCTTCTTCATATTACAAAATTTGTCATATAATTTGCTAGACTTTGAAAATGCAAGGATGTGATAGGTCTTATGTTTATCTTCTGGGCATTTTGATTTCTAGTATTTATAGTAAAATTAATGTTCTAAAAAAATACAAACCGAGATCATTGCCCACTACTCTTCACAACTCATTTCTTTCTTAGTTGTAATGTCTTCGCTTCCTCTAAAACACCCTAAGCTTTCAGGATTCTCTGGATTTCTCCCTGCTCCTTCACTTTCCTTTCCTCACACCTAGAACTCATCTTTCCAACCTCCTTTCACTGTTTCATCAAATATATTACCTTTTCTGTAAAGTCTTATATAGCATCATTCAGAATTAATCATTACTTTGTATTTGGGTAAGTATTTTGCTTATATCAAGAGCATATTGTATTATGTTATAATTCCTTGTATATTCATGTGTGTATGTATATGTCCTTAAGGGTGGAGCCTACTATTTATTCATTTTTAAATCCCCAGGCCTCAGCCTACAGCTTGACACATATTAAAAAATAAACACATATAAATGCTTTAAAATGTCCAAATATATTGGAATAGAAATTCTTATTTCATACAGTATACCAGTTTAGCCTAATACATTTTTATAAAGTATATCGGGAGACATCTTCACTTTAATTTAAATTACTTGAGGCTTTGCAGAAAATCTCTGTACTTGGTGGTTTCAGTCTCCAAAGGAATAACAATATTCACTCATTTCTCCTTTATAGATATATTAGACAATCATTGATGATATATGTGAAAATGCTTTGCCAATGGGAAATTAACTATATGAATGTGGATTTTTTTATTAAGCCATGTTTTGATTTATGTAATATATAGATCACATTTTATTATATTATTTACTTGAAAGCACTTTATTTTAAACACTAAACGTTTTTTAGAATTTAAATACCTTGAAAAATCTTTGAAGAATATGCTACTGTTTTACATTAACAGATGGGATCAGAGTCATAAACAATGAGGAAAAAAGGTAGAAAGTAACTTGACCCCTTTATATTTGCATTTGTAATGAAGACATTTTTCTCTTTTTCTCATTTTTAAAAAATTCTCTTTTATATAACAAAGTCAGTCATGTAAGCAACTCTTCATTTTCATTGCTGATCTTGGTCCCTTCTAAAATTACTTGCTGTCAGAAGCCTGTAATGTGATGAAGCCAGGGTGGAGATAAGTCCATTGATCACTATGGATTATGCACTTGCTGTTAATGGAATATTTGAGGGTTTTGAATAGAAAACAATAGAGGGTTTGTTTTCTACTTTTTGGGAAAAGAAAAAGCATATAATATATGTATTGCTCTGTTATCACTAGGAAGTCTCTCAGTATTCTGAAGAGAGTAGTTGGACTCAGCTATGGAGTACTTTTCTTTGCCTTATGCTGGGGTCCACTGAAAACTGGGAACGTTTTAGGTAAGAACCATATACGAGTCAGAACCAAACTCCCAAGTGTAGTACATACTGCCTTTAAAACCAAAAGAGGTCTAGCAAATTCTGCTTTATTCATTCAGTTTATTCATTTAGGAATGGAAGTGCAAGGTGCAGTAACTCTTTACCTTGCAAGAGATGTTGGCTTTTCCTAAACCACTGGACTCTTAAAACTTCACCAATATTCCAGTCACTGGATACCTTTTACCCTCTTAGCTGACTATCCAGAGTACTTTTTCACTTATTAGGTCTATTAACTTAGTGTCATCATTCCAATATGGTGGAATGTTCAAATAAGCCAGTTGTCTTTAGATTTATCGTGACAGCAGGCAAGTTAGCATATCTCTGGATCAAGACTGAATATATACTGTTGCCCATCCTAGATGGATGTAAACTACCTCAGATGCTTTCATGAAGAATACTGAAAATTACATATGCACCCAAATCAAAATTCACATACCATGAACTAGAGACTTAGTTGGTCTGTTTTAGTAAAGACACCACACCCAGGATAAGAGCTGTGATTGTGGATACTGCTTCGACAGGTCCACCATACTTCACTAATTTTTTTTTGGTTTTTTGCAGAGTCTACATTGGTGAATTAAATGGTGATAGAGTGGGAACCAACACCCCTGCCTAATTTAATTCTTTAGGGGTAAAACTAACCTCTGCCATTCCAAACAGGATGTGGAACTCATTAGTTTGAAGAACTTTGATGAATGGGAAGTTTCAGGGGCTTCCTCTTGAGTTTTCTGTGGAGATTTTTACTCCATATGTCAAGGAATCAATGTGAGGGTCCTGGCACCTGCTAAGTATATTCGTTCCAATTATGCATTTAGGAACTGAGATGATAGCAACTGGTAGGTCCATGGATATGCTGTATCCACAGTGAGATAACCCTATGGGAGGACTTCATTTGTCACATGTCTTCTAATAATGGGCTATGGTGGTGCTTTGGGTTTCTGGATATCAGCATCAGTTGGACTCTGTATCCAACAATCCTCAAAGAATTGGGCATTTTTCTTTCTCTAGTGTATTATTACACAAGCGAATGGCCATAGATCCTTTTAGGAAAGGAAAGAATTAATTCAAACTACATATACCTGCAACCTCAGCACTTTGGGAGGCTGAAGAGGGAGGATTGCTTGCTTGAGATCAGGAGTTTGAGATCAGCCTGTGCAACATAAGGAAACCCCATATCTCCAATAAATAAATAAATTAGCTGGTCTTGGTGGTGTATATCTATGGTTCCAGCTACTAGGAAGGCTGGGGTGGGAGAATTGCCTGAGCCCAGGAGTTCAAGGCTGCAATGAGCCGTGATTGCACCACTGCACTACAGCCTGGATGACAGAATGAGACCCTGTCTCAAAAACAATCAAAACAGCTATATCTCCTTGCTGTGTAGTTGCAGGGTCATTCTACAAGGAAACACATGTTCAATTGATATGTCTGGGTGTGAACTGGCTCATGTCAAAGGCCAAGTACAGTGGCTCTTTCCTGTAACCCCAGCACTTTAGGAGGCCAAGAGGGGCGGACAGCTTGAGCTCAGGAGTTTCAGACCAGCCTGGGCGATATAGCGAGATCCTGTCTCAATTAAAAAAAAAAAAAAAGAATTGGATCATGTCTGGAAACTAGACAATTGATTATAAATTTCCATTGAGGCAGCTGACATCATCCACTCTGGACCCCTTTTTATTATATCACGTATCTCAAGCTGGCTACTCACTTGTCTTGCCACTAGTAACAGCATGGTCCATAGACATTACCATAGGTAATGTCTGGTTGCCATTTGATCTTCTGGCTATTGTGGTAGATTCAATTTACCTCTCCCTAGTGGATAAATGCTGTTATCTGGCCTTGCTATTCTGAATCCTGTCATACTCATTGATACTAGGGAACCTAGTTCTATATAACAGCATCTTTAATAATCAGTCCTGGCCTATACAACTGATCTTCTGAATAATGTTGATGACTCCCGCATTATCACGTTCATTTTTGCCTTGTGTAAACGGTGTACTCTGCCATCTAAGGAATGTGGTCGTCTGGTGGATTCTTGGGCCTTATACAGTAAATCCATTCCAGCATGCTCATTTTCTGAACTTGATCTCTCCCCCAATTCTGCACAGGCAGTTCTGCTATTTCTGTATCATTTAACATGTAGTATCAGTTTTTTGAAGATTTCAAAGAGCCATGCAGCAGTGTAGTAATATTTTCTCTAGGGACTCTTGTCAGGGAATTAAATCTTTAGTCATGGGAAAAGTGCCCCCACATCAACAAAACCACTCTTGTCAGGGAATTAAATCTTTAGTCATGGGAAAAGTGCCCCCACATCAACAAAACCTGCTTTTTTTTTGGAAGACAGAGTCTCGCTCTGTCGCCCAGGCTGCAGTGCATTGGTACGATCTCAGCTCACTGCAACCTCCGCCTGCTGGGTTCAAGCGATTCTCTTGCCTCAGCCTCTCAAGCAGCTGGGACTACAGGCATGTGCCACCATGCCTGGCTAATTTTTTGTGTTTTTAGTAGAGAACAGGTTTCACCATGTTGGTCTGGCTGGTCTCGAACTCCTGGCCTCAAGCAATCTGCCCACCTTGGCCTCCCAAAGTTCTGGGATTACAAGCATGAGCCACCGTGCCTGGCCAATTCCTCCTCTTACACAACTTTATATTGTGTATAGTGGGGAGAGTTGGAACTCTCCCCACTCTGCCACAGTTTACACCCTCAAGATCCACTCCCTAGCATTCTGTCTCAGTTGATGCCAGTATATATTTACCAGATTTGTAGCTCCCTCTAAGTATAAACCTTCTATTTCACAGCAGGGTCAGCTGTTTGGGCCATGCTTAATGATTGATGCCTAATTATTGATGTCAGCGTGTCTGGGTTGAATAATATCCCCCCCAAACGTTATGCCCATCCAGAACCTGTGAATGTGACCTTATTTGAAAACATGATCTTTGCAGATATAATCAAGTTGAAATAAGATTACTGGCTTAGGGTATTTACAAATTCAATGACTGATGTCCTTATAAGAAGAGGGAAATTTAGACAGACACATATACACAGAGGAGAGAAGGCCATGTGAAGTCAGAGGCAGAAATTAGAGCGATGCATCTACAAGCCAAGGAACACTAAGGATTGCCAGTAACAATCAGAAGCTAGAATAGGCAAGGAAGAATTCTTCCTTTGTGTCTTTGGAAGGAAGACGGTCCTGCCAATAGATACATTGATTTTGGATTTCTAGCATCCAGAACGGTAAGAGAATAAATGTCTGTTGATATAAGCCCCCTAGTTTATGATACTTTATTATGACAACCATAGGAAACTAATACAAGGGGCCATCAGGGGCGATGTGGATCGATTTTGAGGAAAAGCATTGTCCTACTGGCACCAGCCTTATTGGTGCCTCTGCATCGTCTCTGACAGGTGGGTTTGCTTCTTCCTTCCAGCAAGAAGCAGTTGGCCACTTCTGCAAGCCAATATGGTTCAATAATAAGCCAATAAGAAAATCTGGCAGCTGAATGAACTTAAATGCATTTTACCCAGATGTTTCTATTCCAAGTTTCAGTCTTTCTCTATCAGAGCCATAATTTTGGTGAAGGCAATGCATTCAGCCTTCAGTGAAATTCTCCTACTTTTACAATCAAGTCCTGATATGGTTTGGCTGTGTCCCCACTGAAATCTCACATTGAATTGTAACAATCCCCACATGTCAAGAGCAGGGCCAGGTGGAGATAATTGAATCTTGACTCATGGGGGTGGTTTCCCCCATACTGTTCTCGTGGTAGTGAGTAAGTCTCACAAGATCTGATAGTTTTATAAATGGGAGTTCCTCTTCACAAGCTCTCTTGCCTGCCACCATGTACAATATGACTTTGCTCCCCCTTCGCCTTCTGCAATGTTTGTGAAGCCTCCCCAGCCATGTGGAACTGTGAGTCAATTAAACCTCTTTCCTTTATAAATTACCCAGTCTCAGGTATGTCTTTATTAGCCGTGTGAGAACACGCTAGTACAAGTCCTGTGCCTTTTCTTCTGCTCAGGCTGGTTCTCAGACTCCAGGACAGGGATTTGCAAATTTCTTCTATAGATGGCCAGACAATAAATATTTTAGGCTTTGCAGGCCATACAGTCTCTGTTGCGACTATTAAACTGCTCTTGTAGTATGAATGCAGCCATAGGGAATGAATAAGCATGGTTGTGTGCTAATAATAATAATGCATAATTTATTTAATAAATTGTGTTGTGTATATTTGAGATTTACGACATGATGTGATGGGATACATATAAATGGTAATATGGTTACTATAGTGAAGATTAACAGATTAAAAATGTCTGTGATCTCACATTGTATTATTGTGACAAAAGCAGCTAAAACTATTTATTTAACAAAAATCCCTAATGCAATACAATTGTATTAGGTGTAGTCCTCATGTTATATATCAGATTTCTAGACTTGTTCATCCTACACATCTGCTACTTTTCATCCTTTGACCTACATCTCTCCATTTCTCCCTTCATCCCCCACATCCCTGGTAACCACTGTTTTATTTTCTGTCTGCATATTTTACCTTTTTTTCCTCTTAGATTTCACATATAACTGAGATCATACGTCATTTTTCTTCCTGTGGCTGACTTATTTCACTTAGCATTTATAAAAACAATAAGGGATCAGATTTGGCCCAAGGTCTGGAGTTTGTTGACTCCTGCTCTAGGACATGAGGGTCCCTTTAAATTTCACTATGGGGAAATTTCTGATTTTAGTATCATTAAGCTGGTAAGTAGATCAGCTGAGCCTGCCATTTTCTCTTTTTTAAAACTTTAGTATAACCTAGTTAAAAGCAATCAATTCCACATTTTCACAATAGTCCTAAATCAAGGCAGATACTGCCCAAGCCAGGGCATCTCTTTGTATTTGTCCCAATTAAATAGGCGAATATTCTAGCAATTTCAGTGCCACAGAATTCCAGAAGCTATCACACTCATCACCAGTATGGTGGAAAGGGAGTACGGTGTTTTATTATTTGCTAAATATGTGATCCAGCTCCTGAATCTCATATTAAATTTGCTTCTCAGGAACACTTTCAGTAAAAACCGTTTTAGGTTAAATCGGTAAGCAGACCTTGACAAAAAGACTCATTCACAAGTGATTTATTAAGGAGATACTGCCAGGAGAAACCAATAAGGAGCTAGAGGTAGTAGGAAAGGGAGAAATAATAAAAGGGCCCGATTTCAGCAAGATCCAGTGAAGATAAAGATGACTTGGATGTGCAACCTCTGCAATTGCACAGGGACCTTCACTCAGAGGGGTGCTTGCTTGGCTTAATGTTCTGCTGTTATGTCTTGAAATTCTTAAACTTTATCTTTGAATTTGTATTTGTGGTTGAAGTTTGATGGGAAAATGGAGCACGCAATTGAGCAGAGGAGAGAATGCAATTTATGTGTTTGCCATTTCTTGCCTTCCCATTCATATGTAGCATTTGCAGTGGCCCATGAGCATGGAATTTTGGTGACTCAGCAGTAGTGGGAGTTCAGCAAGACTCAAAGCAAGCACAAAAGTGGATTGAGTCTTTGACTGAATACATCAGGGTGCCAACAGCTCCTAGAAGCTGTGCTTTCCCTTTAAAACAGCACTTGCTGAGAATGCAGAAAGAAGTCAATGGCATTCTCAGATACACAAACAACCAAAGAAACATCAGGTTTATTCTTACTAGAGTTACCTCCCTGTGTTAGTGACTACTTATGCTAAAAACGATGACACAGAAGGAAAGTGGGAAATAAAGCAAACCATAGTTCATTTTTCTTTTACTCCTTCCTTCTCAGTAAGCCAAAGTAAGTGTTGATAGAATGTGAGCCTATCAATAAATGAAAGAAAAACACTTCCGTTACTTTTGTGTAGTGTATGCACTGTTTTGGTAACAATGAAATACATGTGCATGTACAAGCTACAAAATACAAATTGTGTAATTAGAGATTTTGCATATGAGTTAATTGCTTTTATATTGGTATTAAAACAGGCATTGCACAATCTAAAGATAAATGGGGAAATATAGGCTTACGATTTAAAATTTTAAGCTTTTTTTAAAAAACTTAGAATGACATAAAAGCAAATAAAAACGTCATGACAAGACAGATCATAGAAGAAAATATTCTATATTTTAGTACCTCTAATAGCACTTTGTTCCTGCTTTTTGAAGAAGGTAGCCACACGTTTTTTTGTACTGAATCCTCTGTGCAGGATAATATCAGTTGACCCCACAGGGAAAATCAGGAACACAGAAAATCAGGAGCTCAGAAATTGTCCTAAGATGGAGCGAGGGAGTTGGGCTTTTGTACTCTTGCACCAGCCACTCATTGTCTCAGGATCACTCTGGAAAGATATAAACACCCATGTTCTGTGCTGGCTTTCATGTCCTATCAAAGTAGCTCCAGTAGTCTGAGGACTGATATCCTAATTGAGTTATAACTTCTCTTGTTAGAGGCAGCATGCAGAGAGGGGGGTGGAGAGGCACACAAATAGTTAAATGTTTACAAGAGGATCTTGGGCGGAACACCAACACCTACTCACTTGTTGTCTGACCTAATGTCTTATTGTGATTGGCACAGGAACCAGTAGAAAATAGATGGAACATGTAAATTAGAATTCTAGACAAGTTTCTTAGAAGGATTGTATACAAATGTATGTGAAGGGAGGTCAGAAAAGATAGTTGAGTGGTCTGGAGTTAGTCTCAAGGGGAGGTGTTATCAGAACCCAGGTGTGAGTGAGCTCTTCAGAGACAATCACACAGAGAAGAGTAGGGGCACCTGGTCAAGGAGCAGATAGCACCTCAGGAAACCTTGGAGGATAGAATTTAGGAGAATGAATACTCTGGCCTCCTTCTTCCCTTGGATCTTTTAGGTTGAAAATAACAGGAAGCCATGAGATAGTGAATCCTTTGTTGTAGTGCATTCAGATCAGCCCCTGGGGAAGCAAACAGGGTAGGGGTGGATTTGTTGGGTCAAACATAAGGTATTAGGCTTTCTGATGCTCTTCCAATCTACTGTCCATAGAGAGGCCATAGATAACTTTTTAAAGTATAAATATGATTAAATTATTCCCATGCTTTAAACCTTTTAGTGTTTCTATATTAAACTACAGCCCTGCAAACTATACTCTCTGTTGCTGCCTTGTGGCTCTTCTTTTGCCAGTTCCAGCATCTTTTACTCTCCTCCAACCCCAATATGCTCCAGTCATTATGAACTTGCTTTTAGACAGCGGATGTACCATTTTTTCTTTCCCACAGGCTTCTGTATGCTGTGTCCACTACCTGGATCACTGGGCCATCCAGGACTAATCACAGAGGGAGTGTGGGCAGAGGATTACAAAGCTCTTTCCCCTTCTGTATGAAATTATGACCACCAGTTAACTGTCTGGCTCTGTTAAATATGGAGTCTATTTCTAGACAATCTTGCTTATGGGAACATTACCCTTGATTGGCAAAGTAACATTGGGCTTCTCTGAGTGTGGTGACTCTTATTTCTAGGTATATTCTTTGTGTGGTCACTGGAAAGTATGGAGTTGTTGTAAGAGAGTGGCTCTTGTCAGCTATGAGGCTTTCCATCTAGGGAATCTCCTATATTCATTCTATGTGGATCCTGTCTCTTGGCTTTTGAGTTGTTACACAGGGGAGAAAATAGCTTCTGGAGAGCTATATGAATGGCTGTATGAAATACTGCAGGTGTCCACATTGATGAGGAATGCTTGGTACTACGCTACCAGTAAGCTGCAGTTCGTGTTCTGTGTCCTTCTTAGTGGCATGTGCTAGTGTTGTAAATTTAAATGTTTAGTTGAACTCAAGAAAACCCTTTGGTAGTCACTGAAGGGAATAAAAAAATTAGAGTGGATTTATCCTCTGACAGCTCCCATGCTGCTTCTGCTTTTCCATAGTTGTGCAACTGTGTCTACTCTCGCCCTGTCCTTTTGTAGCTTTGTTTGCTGGCTAATTCTCATCATTCGTTGCATCATTTCTTAGATGGTTCTTAGAAGCCTTCATTTCCCTATAGGGCATCTCAACTGGTTGTACTTACTCTGTCATAACACTGGATTATAATGATTTACTTTTTTAACCCCACTAAATTAAGAGATTCTGGTTATTTGGGAATGTCCCTTTTCTCACTCCTGTGTATACAGCATTTAGTATGGTTCTTGATACAATGGAGTCAATAATATTGTTAATGAACATAATTATGAACTAAACTTCCCTCAAGTCCTCAAACTTTCTTAGTTCCAAATTATACTGTAGGAAAAAAGTCTAGGAGAGTTATGGTTTTTTTAATTTAATTATAGTTCACTTAATGGCTTATTTTTGTCTAGCTCTATTGCTAGTAGAGGCAAGTGACCACGTATTTTGAGCCTTACATGCGTAAAGATTAAATAGTTACCTTCAACTCAGCTAAATTCAGTTCAAAAAATGTCTTTAGAACCTGGTTCTAGAAGGGTAAGAATCAAATAATACTGCAAGCGAGTAAAAGTAAGTTGGATCGTATGGCCTATGTGGACTCATGGCAAAGTGGTAGAGCCACATTTAATCACAGAAAGTCATAGAAAGTCAGCTGTATTAGCATCTCAAACCCAAGTGCAGGAGAAGGATTAGTGCATGCCTTGTAGAGAAGGTAGGATTTAACTACAGTCTTAAAAAAGGTTGAGGGATGATGACTGTATGCAGAAAAAATAGAATCAGAAACTTAAAGGTGAAAGGTCAAACTTACATTTGGAGCAGGAAAAGTGTACACTAAACTTCTGTGGTGCTTGGTCCAATATGGCCAATATACATTGTACCTTAGAAGAGGATGGGTTTGAAATTGGGCTAGAGTTTTAAGTCATCTTTCTAGCTCTAAAGAATTTAATAGTGTGTATGTCCTTGCTTGCTGTAATATGGAAATGATAATCTTAGGAAATGATAAAGTTCATGAAACATATATATGCTGGCCTTTATGTGTGCCAGGAGTAGAAATTTTAAGTGCTAGAACTCTTGCAAGGATGCTACTTCCATCAAAGATGTGGTTTACCACTGTCGCTCAAGTTACGTAAAAGAGAGTACCTCCAGTTCACGGATTGGACATAGAAAAACCAAGGATGATTGATGACTAAGTGTATTTTTGTAATCCTGTCTGCTTGTTATTTTTTAATTCTTTAAATTGGCTCACAAGTAAATATCTTTGAAAGTGTTTTTATTTATGTTAAAGGTCCCAAGACACTGCAGATTTTATGTCACTAAAACCTGTTTGATAATTATAACTTAATTCTCCTACTTTGAACAATTTCTATAACTTAAAACAGGATATGGTAATATAGCATTTAAACATAAACTCTTGGCTTTCTCCAGTGATTATAATGAAGAAAGGTCATAGCCACTGAGTGCCTGAATATGGAGAATACTATACAAGACTTACTAAGAGCATCCTTTCATTGAACCTTCACAAACATGCTGTGCAGTAGGAATCAGTTTACCCATTTTTTTCTCTTTACAAATTGCAGAGAAAATGCACACATTTATCTTCCATTTTATACAATTTGGATGAATATAGAAAAATGTTTCTGATAATTCAGTTTTTAATCAAAATGGGAGAAATATTTTAGATATTGAATAACATGGCAGTGCTCTATTGTTGTAGGAAAAAAATGAAAGGGTCAATCAGTTTTCTTCAGAATGTTTACAAATATCAGTTCTGTATTTAGAATAGTCAACCACTCAATTAACTAGAGTCTGCTAACCCCATTTAGTCACTACCATATCTTGGAATATTATATGAATCAAGTGGGAAGCTACAAGGAAAGAAAAGGCACTAATCTTGTTCTCAGGAATCTTATACAAAATTCTATAATTTAGCCATTCCATTTTGAGAAATTTACCATATTGAAAAAAGGCAAAAGTATATATTGAAGTATATATTGATCCAATATCCTGTATTGGAAAAGGAGATAGTATATAAAGATGTATGTTAACTTCATTGCAGTGTGGTATATACAAATTAAAAACTGAATGTAAATTATCAACAGAACATTAAGAAATTACTGAAGAGTCATACCATGGAATATCACTCAGCCCTTTAATAAAACAAAGTAGTCCTCTTTGTGTTAATATGGGGAGATATTAATAAGATATTATTCATGGGAAAAGCAATGTATGTCTGTGTATGTGATTCTATATTTGGAGGGATAAAAAAGGTGAATATGTAAGTATGTACACACACAGATGCATGAGAGAGAAAGAGAAAGACAAATGAATAAATACGGTAAAATGTCAGAAAGGATTGGCAACAAGCTATTAACCATGGCAACGTCTGACCATCACAATTGGATGGATTGGAGAAAGGAAATGTGACTTTAATTTTTTTATACATTAACTTTTTATACATTTTAAAATAGTGTGATTAAAAGCTATTTTACTTTTTCAGTATTTAAATTAAAAAAATTAAGAGAGACTTTTGAAGAGGCCAGATCATCATAGATGGGAGAAATAAATCTCAACACAGGCTAATGACTTTGGTCTACTCATCTGTCTGAGAGTGGTGGAATTTGTGGCACAGGGAGAGACATGGGGATGAGAAATAATTTGCAGAGATCAAGAGGCAAATTGAGATGGCAATGTAGGTTTAGGAAATGTTAGTAGAGAATTAAATAGAGTCAGTTGTGCAAAAGATTATGAACAAGTGTGCTTGCTGGAAGGGGAATGGGGATTTGTGCTAACTAGAATCTAGGGCTGTTGTATTGTCATAGGTATTGTAGTGTTTTCTATATTAAACCACATTTTAAAAATATTATTCATATTTTATTAGCATTACTATCAGTTATATTTTCCATCAACCATATTATTAACTTGGTCCACTTAGATATGAATTACACTATAGTAAAGATAATACAGGTTTTACTTCTTGTTTTTTTCCTGGGGTAAAAGTAATAGAAATTTCAGTTCACAAACCTTCACAATAATTTCTTGTTGCTTTTGAGCATGAAGAAATTTCTGTCCAAAAATCTGCAATGAATTTTAATAAATCAGAGTTTTGTGCTTCATCTAATTATAAGCCCAAAGCTAAGTTGTGAATATATCTTCATGATATAGAAAAATGGTGTCACCAAACTTCTCATTCGCCAAATTAATGACATGCACTCATGCATGCCTACTGGAAAAACACTAAAATAAATGGAATATGGAGATATTTTAGGATAGTGTATGCAGGACACTTTTGAGATTGTCCCTTATCACCAAATAATTGTTTCCATAAATGTAGAAATTAGTCATTTTTACCCAACTAATTTTTCAAAATCCCATTTTTCCCCTTTTCCCTCTGTATAAAGTGAGATTTTATTGCTTTGCATTATTAAGTAGCCATAAGGTACATGGCATTCACAGTTTAAGGTCCCTGTCTATAGCACATTTGTAATCACATTTGTAATCCAATCCAGAGAATAGACAGCTGGATCAAGCATGTTATAAAGCATGTTATAAAATATGGTATAAAAATATGTTACTTCTCTTGCTTTCTGTAGCAGATAAACTAGTTCTCGGCGACAAAACCAATTACAAAGATTGCCAGAATATCATTGTTGTGGAATTCAGAGTTATTCATTTTCTTTGGCTTTGGGATTCTCTGCACTATTTTCCCTGATCTCTGGATTCTATTTGAAACCCCCTAGAACTTAATCTTCTCAGGTTAACTATTTGCATTGTAAGACTTTGTCTTAGTGTGTTTTGTTCTGCTCTAGCAGAACACCACAGAATGGGTAATTTATAATAAACAGAAGTTGATTGACTTTACAGTTCTGGAGGCTGGGAAGTCGAATGCCAGGGTGCTAGCAACTGGTGAGAGAGCCTTCATCATAGCATGGCAGAAGGGAAAAGAGAGGGGGAGTGAAAGAGAATGTGAGCAAGAGAGGCTGAACTCACTCCTGTGATAACAGCATTAGTCAATTTATGAGGGCAGAGCCCTCATGACCTAAACACTTATTACTGGTCCCATCTCCCAGTACTGTCACAATGGCAAGAAAATTTCAACCTGAGTTTTAAAGGGGACAAACGCTGAAACCATATTAGGGTTGCATTGTTACCAGCAGTAAATCTGTATGGGTCTTTAGCAACCTCAATTCTAGCCTCTTCTGAAGACAGAATTCGGGCCAGGTGTGGTGGCTTATGCCTGTAATCCTAGCATTTTGGGAGGCTGAGGCAGGTGGATCATGAGGTCCAGAGATCGAGACCATCCTGGCCAACATGGTGAAACCCCATCTCTACTAAAAATACATAAATTAGCTGCGTGTGGTGGTGTGCACCTGTAGTTCATTACTAGGGAGGCTGAGACAGGAGAATCACTTGAACCCAGGAGGCAGAGGTTGCAGTGATCCGAGATCGCGCCCTTGCACTCCAGCCTGGCAACAGAGTGAGACTCTGTCTCAAAAAATCAAGCGAGGGGCTTAAGGCAGAAGGAGATACCCAAGTAGGTTTTAGAGCAGGAGTGAAAGTTTATTAAAAAGATTCAGAGCAGGAATGAAAGGAAGTAAAGTACACTTGGAAGATGGCCAAGCAGTGACTTGAGAGATCAAGTGCCATGTTTGACCTTGACTTGAGGTTTTATATGTTGGCGTACTTCTAAGTTCTTGCTTCCCTTTACCCCCGATTCTTCCCTTGGAGTGGGCTGTCCCCATGTGAGTGGCTTGCTAGCACTTCAGAGGTGAGCATGCACAGTGTTTACTGAAATTGTACACATGCTCATTTGAGGCCTTCTTCCCTTACCAATTAAATGTCCCTGGAAGATCACAAACCAGTCAAACTCGGCCATTTTGCCTCTTAAGGTGTATGCTTGAGCCTACTCGCCCGACTCCTAGATCTTACCGGAAAGCTGCTGATCACCAGTTGCAGGTGTTACCATCTACTGGGAGATAACCTTTCCCTGGTGCCAGCTGTGACCAATTATTATTTTAGAGAGACAGGGTGACAACTGCCTGACCATCATCTGATGGTCACCTGACATTCCTGGTGTGTGTTTGGGTCAGGGGGAGCCCTCTCCTGTCCTGCTCATGCCTGACTAGCTACCTGCTATAATAGCATTATACTGGAATGTTTGCTTGGTGACCTGTGTTGCTCCCCAGTCGTTCAGAGTCCCGCCACCTAAAACCACGACTGTCATCTATGGTTGTGCGGTTTGTGCTCTTTGTAGAAGTGGGCACAATGGAGGGGTTTACGAGAGGCCAAAATCCTGCCTGTGTTTCCTGTTAAGTCTGTGTCCATTAAATAAAAGGAAGCCCATAATTCACAATGCTGTTCATGTGACAATCTGGGCCCAGAGGGGTTGCTATATTTTAATTTGCACAAAGGTGCTTTATGACCTGCAAGAATCCTTACAAATATGATACTCTTTCCAAACACAGATCTCATTGTCAGGGCTAACTTCTTCTGTGTTCGTAAAGGTCTTGAATAAAACTTTGTTTTCACATTTAGAAAGCATCTCTAGAGGAAAGACCAGCCATTGTTCTTTCATGTTTAGAGCTGATGAATTCACGTAATGGTTGAAAGAGCTATTTTCTTGGAGGAATTAAAATAGAGATTTATTTTTGCTTACTAGTAATTACATATTTTTTGGTCTATGGAACAAGCTTTAATTTTTAAGTGAGACTTCTTAGCACTCATTATTTCCCTTTTAAATTGTTTAACTTGTAAACCTTCAGTTTGATGGTTATACATTTATACAAGTGCCTTTTATGCTTTAACAAAAATATGTTTCAGCATTACTTGAGATGAGAAGCTGTTTTCTTCTTCACAGCATGTGTGAGCCTAAATGTGTAATGAGTGTGTGTGTTTGTACATTAGCATTTCTATGAACAATTCTTATGTGAATGTGTATTGTCATTTATGAAGAACCTCTAAATTGGGAATATCTTCTGCTTAGATGAAAGCAGTTAAGAAAATAAAGTTACTTCTATATGTTTAAAATGATCTAATTTACAGCACTCTCAGCATGTTCCTTATGTGATTGCTAGAAGTATTTTGAAGTGGCAGTCTTGAAAGTGATGAATCATTTTGACACAGAGTATTCTGAAAAGCCTTGAAGTCTTTAGTGCTGTGAGGTGTGATTTTTGCAGATATGCGTGATCATTAGTATCTGTCTTTTGTCACATCCAACACTTTCAGTTTAGGACCAACCACAGTCAAGAACCAGGTTAGGGAGAAAGATACTCAGAAAAGATTTAGTCCTCTAACCATGACATTGTCTGAAATACCCACAGGTCACAGAAATGGCTTGAGCCCGCCTTATTAAAAGAAAGTAATGGTAGAAATCAGATAGTCTTATAGCATTTCTGTCTTAAGAAAGCCAAAAATGTAATAGTCTAATATGGAATGTATTAAAAAAATCATTCAGAAAGCTGGAAGGGACAGATTTTGTGACTCATTATTGAAATTTAAATTTAATCCTTGATGATGCTTATATAAAGAATTATATAAATAATTTAGAGCGAGACTTGATTCTTTTTTAACTTTGAGAAGTGATGAATGAATGGCAGCTGTATGTGCAGCATCTATAGTTAAAAGGCAGGTATGACTGTTATACCTGTTTTTGATCAGTGCTGTTTTTCTTTTATTTATAAAAATCTGAGAAAATGATAGTTATGAACTAAAGTTTTCTAAGTCTTTTACATTTTGGCTCTTATATTTTGTTTCTATCCAATGTTTTAACGCCACTCTGCTGAACCAGAAAAACATTCTTGTCAGAAATACAGAGGTCAGTTTTCAGATTTGATTTGTGGGCTAAAATTGAGTTTATTAATATTGTACCAGAGAATTTTATAATTTTATTTTCAAATAATGGCATTTAACAATGACTTGATACTTAGAAATTATGTGTGAAGGTGATTTTAAATGTAGAAAGTACAAATTGGTTTCTAACAGTGTCAAAAATATCCCACTTTTCTATATAAAGTAAGTTATACCTTACTTTATATGGAAGAATACATTATATTTAAATGTGCTTATTGGAGCCTTTAGTTCAATAGGTGCAAACAACTGAATTAGCCAGATATATTGATATAGAATATTTGAACTAAGTATCATATATAAGAAATGAATAGTGATTAAGCAGAACTACCACCTAAAAGATATACTTCTAAGAGACTGTCAATATAATAAATGAAAGGTAGCCTCTACCTTCACCCCAGATGTCTACCTCCTGGTATACACACGCTTGTGTAATCCCTTTCCTTTGATTGTGAACTGGAGTTACTGACTTGTTAATGACTAGAATATGGCAAACATTATGGAATATCACATACAACAGTAAGTGAAAAAAAGACTGTGGCTTCTATTTGGGGAGTTCTCTTGCTTTTTCTTGGATTATTTTTGCGGTGGGGGGAAACCAGTTGCTATGTCATGAGGCAGACCTCTGCAGAGGACTGAGTGAGCTTAGATGCAGGTCTTCTGAGACCTGCCAACTGCCATATGATTTACCTTGGAGGTGCCTTCTCTTCCTGTCCAGTCTCAGAGGAACACAGCTTCAGATAACAGTTTGATTGCCATTTCATGAAAGACCCTGAGCCAGAGGCACCAAAGTAAGCTATAACCGGAATTCTGATCCACAGACACTGGGGGATAATAAAGGTTTGTTGTTTTCGGCTGCTAATCTTACTATGCCGTGATAAGTAACTAACATATTTGTTAATTTATTCACTAGTATTAACTCATTAACCACCAGTCATTTCTATTTTAATATAATTTTTATATGCTTTCTTACTAAAGACAGCATGAATTGGACAATGCAGATCTACAGAGCATGTGAATTTGTTTATATTATGTGTTACTCATATTTTTAGGAATAATATGTTTTAAAGGGTAGGAAAGTTTTATATTTCATAGTGTATATTTGATTTCTAAATTTCAGGCATACTTAAATTCAGGGAGGAAAGGGTGAGAAATTTAGAAATAGAAATTATAACATAAGATAAAATCCATTTATTTTAGACTTTTCTGACCATTGGTCTGTATCATCTTTTGATAACCCTGTGTTTAAAATTAATTTCATGCAGCTCTTTATAGCATACAATTGCATGTATTGTTTATATACTAAACAGGATTTTTCTGACCCTCCTAACTTGCTTCAGTGGATCCATGCCTCTTATTTCTATGGATAAATAAGATAGTGTGTGTTCTACTAAGGGTTTAGATTATAGATAAATGAGTATTTTACATAAAACCATGCTGCCTCCTAACAACACTATAGAGGATGTCAAACATAATACTTCTAAGTATATTTCAGTAGTATAAAAATGGCAACAAATTGATTATGACAGTTTCAACAGGTGATCTCAAAACATTTTTTAAAATTCCCATGTCCAGTGCAGTTCCTAAATAGAGCAATGACTGTTATCTTTATGAAAAATACAAGAGCCCCTTATGACAAACCCATAGCCAACATCATACTGAATGAGCAAAAGCTGGAACCATTCCTCTTGAAAAATGGAACAAGACAAGGATACCTATTCTCAACACTCCTATTGAGCATAGTACTGGAACTCCTAGCCAGAGCAATCAGGCAAGATAAAGGAATAAAAGGCATCCAAATAGGAAAGGAAGGAAAATTATCCATCTTTGATTATATGATTCTATACCTAGAAAATCCTAAAGACTCTGACAAAAGGCTCTTAGAATTGATTAACAACCTTAGTAAAGTTTCAGAAAACAAAATTAAGATACAAAAATAAGTAGCATTTCTAAACACCAATATCCATACTGAGAGTGAAATAAAAAACACAATATCACTTTCAATAGCCACAAAGAAATTGAATTACCTAGAAATACAACTAACCAAGGAGGTGAAAGATCTCTACAAGGAGAACTATAAAACACTGCTGAAAGAAATCAGACACAAATAAACGGAAAAACATTCCAAGCTCATGGATTGTAAGAATCAATATCATAAAAATGTCCATACTGCCCAAAGCAATTTACAAATTCAATGTTATTCCTATCAAACTACCAATGTCACTCTTCACCCAATTAGAAAAAAAAAACTATTCTAAAATTCATATGGAACCAGAAAAGAGCCTGAATAGCCAAAGCAATTCTAAGCAAAAAGAACAAAGCTGGAGGCATTACACTACCCAACTTCAAACTGTACTAAGAAGCCACATTAACCCAAACAGCATGATACTGGTACAAAAACAGGCACTTAAACCAATGGAACATAATAGAAAACTCAGAAATAAAGCCACATGCCTACACCATCTGATCTTTGACAGTGCTGAAAAAAATAAGCAATGGGAAAAAACCCCTATTTAGTAAATGTTACTGGGATAATTGGCTAGCCATATGCAGAAGGTTGAATCTGCACCCTTACCTTTCATCGTATAAAAAATTTAACTCCAAATGGATTAAATATTTAAATGTAAGATCTCAAACTATAAAAATACTGGAAGACAACCTGGGAAATATTCTTCTTGACATCAGCATTGGCAAATAATTTTTGTCTAAGTCCCCAAAAACAATTGTAATAAAAACAAAAACAGATAAATCAGACCTAATTAAACTAAAGAGCTTCTGCACATCAAAAATAGAGCAAGCAGACACCCTGCAGAATGGGAGAAGATATTTACAAACTATGTATCCTACAAAGGCTTAATAGTCAGAATCTATAGGGAACTTCAACTGATAAGCAAAACCCAAATAACCTCATTCAAAAATAGGCAAAGGACATGAACAAAACACTTCTCAAAAGACATACAAGATCGCAGCTCCTACTCACATAGACAGAGCAGTGTGTGGAGGCTTGCTTCGTGAATTTTGGCTCCAGAACAACTGAAAGAACAAACAGGAATCCCAAGAGGACCCACAGGCTCTCTAAAGGAAGGAAGCAGACTGTTCCTGCAGGACCCGGGAGACACCCCAAATACTGTGAGGCCCCAGCTGTGGAAGTGGGAAAGGGAGATTCACCACTCCCGAACACACACCTCCACTGGGAAAACTGAAGGACTAGTTTGTGGGAGAAGTTTCCAACCTTACCTGGACCTGAGTCAATTTAGAGAGCTGAGCGAAATACAGGGGTAGAAGAAGCAAAGGGGAAGGACTTGGGAGCTGGCTGGTTCCCCAAGCAAGCCATTCCTGCCTGGCAACACAGGGATCCTTCTGGAGGGTGGCCAGAGGTGCGGGGGAAAACACCACAAGGAGAAGGAAGTCTCTGGCTGAACTCTGTGACAATTTGGACTGGGAGAGAAGACTCCTGGCCAGAACTTGGGAGGGTGTGAATCTGGCATGTAGAGTCCACAGGCTGGGGCAGAACCAAAGCCCTTTTCTTTCGCAGCTGCGAGGTGGGTAGCCTGAGGCAAGTTCTCAAGCCCTGCTTAACCACTGCCTGGAAACAGACTCGGGGCTGTTATTGGGGGCATGGTGGGAACGAGACCGGCCCTTCAGATTGTGTGGGAGCTGGGTGAGGCCTGTGACTGCTGGCTTTCCCCCACTTCCCTGAAAATCTGCATGACTCAGCAGAGGCAGCCATAATCTTTCTAGGGACATAACTCCATTGACCTAGGAACTTCACCCCCATCCCCCATAGCAACTGCAGCAAGAACTGCCTGAGGAGAGTCTGAGCTCAGACACACCTAGCCTTGCCCCCACCTGATGGTACCTTACCCACCCTGGTAGCTGAAGACAAAGGGCATATACTCTTGGGAGTTCTAGGGCCCCACCTACCACCAGTTTCTCTCTAAACTACCACAGCTGATGCTGTCTGGAAAGTGCCACCTCCTGGCAGGAGGCCAACCAACACACAGAACATTAAGCCACCAAAGCTAAAAACTCTCACAAAGTCCATTTCACAACCATACCCCCTGCCACCTCCACCAGAACAGGTGCTGGTATCCATGGCTGAGAGAACCATAGATGATTCACATCACAGGACTCTGTGCAGACAATCCCTAGTACCACCCTGGAGCTGGGTAGACTTGCTGGGTGGCTAGACCCAGAAGAGAAATAACAATCACTGCAGCTCGGCTCACAGGAAGCCACATCCATAGGAAAGTGGGGAGAGTACTACATCAAGTGAACACTACCCAAAGAATGTGAACAAAAACCTTCAGCCCTAGACCTTCCGTCTGACAGAGCCTACCCAAATGAGAAGGAACCAGAAAACCAACCCTGGTAATATGACAAAACAAGGCTCTTTAACACCGCCCCCCAACTCCCCCAACACACAAAATCATACTAGCTCAACAGCAATGGATCAAAACCAAGAAGAAATCCCTGATTTACCTGAAAAAGAATTCAGGAGGTTAGTTAGTAAGCTAATCAGGCACCAGAGAAAGGCAAAGCCTGATGCAAGGAAATACAAAAAACAATACAGGAAGTGAAGGGAAAAATATTTAAGGAAACAGATAGTATAAATAATAAAAACTTCAGGAAACATTGGACACACTTATAGAAATGCAAAATGCTTTGGAAAGTCTCGGCAATAGAATTGAACAAATAGAAGAAAGAACTTCAGAGCTCGGAGACAAAGTCTTTGAATTAACCCAACCCAACAAAGACAAAGAAAAACAAATAAAATATGAACAAAGCCTCTAAGAAGTCTGGGATTATGTTAAACAACCAAACCTATTGAAGTCTGAAAGTTTGGAAAACACATTTGAGAGAATAATCGAGGAAAATTTCCCTGGCCTTGCTAGAGACCTAGACTTCCAAATGCAAGAAGCACAAATAACACCTGGGAAATTCACCACAAAAAGATCATTGCCTAGGCACATTGTCATCAGGTTATCTAAAGTTAATTTGAAGGAAAGACTCCTAAGAGCTGTGACACAAAAGCACCAGGTAACCTATAAAGGAAAGCCTATCAGATTAACAGCAGATTTCTCAGCAAAAACCCTACAAGCTAGAAGGGAGTAGTGCCCTATTTTTAGCCTCCTCAAACAAAACAATTATCAGCAAAGAATTTTGTATCCAGTAAAACTAAGCATCATATATAAAGGAAAGATAGTCTTTTTCAGATAAACAAATGCTGAGAGAATTAGCCGCTAGCAAGCCACCACTGCAAGAACTGCTAAAACGAGCTCTAAATCTTGAAACAAATCCTGGAAATACATCAAAACAAAACCTCTTTAAAACATAAATCACACAGGACCTATAAAACAAAAATACAAGTTAAAAAGCAAAAACAAACAAAAAAAAAAACACCAAGGTACGCAGGCAACAAATAGCACAGTGAATGCAATGGTACCTCACATCTCAACACTAATATTGAATGTAAATGGCCTAAATGTTCCACTTAAAACATACAGAACCACAGAATGGATAAGAACTCACTAACCAACTACCTGCTGCCTTCAGGAGACTCACCTAGCACACAAGGACTCACATAAGCTTAAAGGAGTAGAAAAAGGCATTTCATGCAAATGGACACCAAAAGTAAGCAGAGGGGTAGCTGTTCTTATATCAGATAAAACAAACTTTAAAGCAACAGCAGTTAAAAAAGGGGGATATTATATAATAGTAAAAGGCCTTGTCCAATAGGAAAATATCATAACCATAAACATATTGTTAGGTTCCACTTAACACTGGAGCTTTCCCAAATTTATAAAACAATTACTGATAGACCTAAGAAATGAGATAGACAGCCATACAATGATAGTGGGGGACTTCAATACTCCACTGACAGCACTAGACAAGTCATCAAGACAAAGCCAACAAAGAGACAGTGGATTTAAACTATACCTTAGAACAAATGGACTTAAATATATACAGAACATTTCATCCAACAACTGCAGAACACACATTCTATTCAATAGTGCATGAAAATCAAAATGATATCAAACACTCTCTCAGACCACAGTGGAATAAAACTGGAAATCAACTCCAAAAGGAACCTTCAAAACTATGCAAATACATGGAAATTAACCTGTTCTTGAATAATCATTGAGTCAAAAATGAAATCAAGATGGAAATTAAAAAATTCTTCCAACTGAATGATAATGACAACCTATCAAAACCTCTGGGATACAGCAAAGGCAACGCTGAAAGGAAAGTTCATAGCCCTAAATGCCTACATCAAAAGACAAAGAGCACAAACTGACAATCTTAAGGTCACACCTCAAGGAACTAGAGAAACGAGAACAAACTAAACCCAAACCCAACAGAAGAAGGGAAATAACCAAGATCAGAGCAGAACTAAATGTAATTGAAACAAAAAAGTACAAAAGATAAGCAAAAAACTCATTCTTTAAAAGATAAATAAAATTGATAAACCATTAGAAATATTAACTGAGAAGAGAGAAAACCCAAATAGCTCCCATTTTGTTTCTTAATGAGGTTATTACAGCTGACACCACTGAAATACAAAAGATCATTCAAGGCTACTATGAACAGCTTTATGCACATAAACTAGAAAACCTAAAAGAGATGGATAAATTCCTGGAAAAATACAATCATCCTAGCTTAAATCAGGAAGAATTAGATACCCTGAACAGACCAATAACTAGCAGCAAGATTGAAATGGTAATTTTAAAATTACAAACAAAAAAAATCCAGGACCAGATGGATTCACAACAGAATACTACCAGACATTCAAAGAATTGGTACCAATCCTTTTGACACTATTTCACATGATAAAGAGGGGATCCTCTCTAATTCTATGAAGCCAGCATCACCCTAATATCAAAACCAGGAAAGGATATAACCAAAAAAAAAAAAAAAAACTACAGACCAATATCCCCGATGAACATAGATGCTAAAATCCTTAACAAAATACTAGCTAACCAAATCTAACAACATATCAAAAGGGTAATCCACCATGATCAAGTGGGTTTCATACCAGGAATGCAGAGATGGTTTAACATACACAAGTCAATAAATGTGATACACCACATAAACAGAATTAAAAACAAAAATCACACGATTATCTCAATAGATGCAGAAAAAGCATTCAATAAAATCCAACATCCTTTTATGATTTAAATCTCTCAGCAAAATCAGCATACAACAGACATACCTCAATGTAATAAAAGCCATCTATGACAAACCCACAGGCAACATGGGAAAAGTTGAAAGAATTTCCTCTGAGAACAGGAAAAAGACAAGGGTGCCCACTCGCACCACTCCTCTTCAACACAGTACTGGAAGCTCTAGGCAGAGCAATCAGACAAGAGGAAGAAATAAAGGGCATCCATATCGGTAAAGAAGTCAAACTGTCACTGTTTGCTGATGATATGATCATTAACCTCAAAAAACCCTATGGACTCCTCCAGAAAGCTCCTAGAACTGATAAAAGAATTCAGGAAAGTTTCTGGATACAAGATTAATGTACACAAATCAGTAGGTCTTCTATATACCAACAGTGACCAAGCGGAGAATCAAATCAAGAACTCAATCCTTTTTACAATAGCTGGGAAAAAAAAGTACTTGGGACTATACCTAAGGAGTTGAAAGACCTCTATGAGGAAAACTACAAAACAGTGCTGAAAGAAATCATAGATAACACAAACAAATGGAAACACATCCCATGCTCATGAATGGGTAGAATCAATATTGTTAAAAGAACCATACTGTCAAAAGCAATCTACAAATTCAATGCAATCCCCATCAAAATATCACCATCATTCTTCACAGAATTAGAAAAAACAATTATATCTAAAATTCATATGGAACCAACAAAGAGCCCACATAGCCAAAACAAGACTAAGCAAAAAGAAGAAATCTGGAGGCATCATATTACCTGATTTCAAACTATACTATTAAGCCATAGTCACTGAAACAGCATGGTACTGGTATAAAAATAGACACATAGACTAATGGAACAGAATAGTGAACCCCGAAATAAACCCAAATACTTACAGCCAACTGATCTTCAACAAAGCAAACAAACAACAACAACAACAAAACAGGGGAAAAGACACTGTTTTCAACAAATGGTGCTGGGATAATGGGCTAGCCACAAGTAGGAGAAAGAAAGTGGATCCTCATCTCTTGCCTTATACAAAAATCAACTCAAGATGAATTAAGGACTTAAATCTAAGACCTGAAACTATAAAATTCTAGAAGATGACACTGGAAAAACCCTTCTAGACATTGGCTTAGGAAAGGATTTCATGACCAAGAACCCCAAAGCAAATGCAATAAAAACAAAGATAAATAGCTGGGATTTAAACTAAAGAGTGTTTGCATGGCAAAAGGAACAGTCAGCAGAGTAAACAGACAACCCACAGAGTGAGAGAATATCTTCACAATCCGTGCAATCTGACAAAGGACTAATATCCAGAATCTACAACAAACTCAAATCAGCAAGAAAAAAAACAATCCCATCAAAAAGTGGGCTAAGGACATGAATAGAAAATTCTCAAAGAAGATACACAAATGGCCAACAAACATATGAAAAAATTTTCAACGTCACTAATGATCAGGGAAATGCAAGTCAAAACCACAGTGTGATACCACCTTACTCCTGTAAGAATAGCCATAATCAAAAAATCAAAAAACAGTAGATGTTGGCATGGATGCAGTAATCAGGGAACACTTTTACACTGGTGGTCAGAATGTAAACTAGTACAGCCACTTTGGAAAACAGTGTGGAGCTTCCTTAAATAACTAAAAGTAACTACCATTTGATCCAGCAATCCCACTCCTGGGTATCTACCAGAGGAAAAGAAGTCATTATACGAAAAAGATACTTGGACACACATGTTTATAGCAGCACATTTTGCGAGTGCAAAATCGTGGAACCAACCCAAATGTCCATCAATCAATGAGTGGACAAAGAAACTGTGTGTGTATATATATAATAGAATACTACTCAGCCATAAAATGGAATAAATTAACAGCATTTGCAGCCACCTGGATGAAATTGGAGACTATTATTCTAAGTGAAGTAACTCAGGAGTGGAAAACCAAACATTTTATGTTCTCACTGATATGTGGGAGCCAAGCTGCGAGCACACAGAGGTGTAAGAATGATACGATGGACTTTGGGGACTTGGGGGGAAGGGTGGGAGGGGTCGAGGGATAAAAGGCTCCAAATAGGGTGCTGTGTATACTGCTTGGGTGATGGGTGAACCAAAATCTCTCAAATCACCACTAAAGAACTTATGTAATCAAATACCACCTGTACCCCAATAACCTGTGAAAAATAAAAAAAAAAGACATTCAAGTGGCCAAGAAACATATGAAAACATGCTAAGCATCACTAATCATCAGAGAAATGCAAATCAAAACCGTGATGAGATACCATCTTGCACCAGTCAGAATGGCTATTATTAAAAAGTAAAAAACAATAACAGATGATGGAGAGGCTGTGGAGCAAAGAGAAAGTTTATACATTGTTGGTGGGAATTTAAATTAGTCCAGTCATTGTGGAAAACTTTCTAGAGATTCTGAAAGAGCTAATACAGAGCTACCATTTGACCCAGCTATCCCATTCCTAGGTATGTACCCAAAAGGAACTACATCATTCTACCAAAAAGACACATGTACTCATATGTTCATTGTTTCACTATTCACAATAGCAAAGACATGGAGTCAACCCAGGTGCCCATCAATGGTAGATTGGATTAAAAAAATGTGGTATATATGTACCGTGGCATACTACACAGTTATAAAGAAGAATAACATGTCCTTTGCAGGGATATGGTTGGAGCTGGAGGCCATACTCCTAAGCAAATTAATACAAGGACAGAGAACCAAATACCATATGTACTCACTTATAAGTGGGAGCTAATCATTGAGCACGTATGGACGTAAATATGGAAACAATATATACTGTGGACTTCCAGAGGGTGGAGGGAGGGGTGTTGGCGTAAAAAACTACCTATGAGGTACTATGTTTGCTACCAGGGTGGTTGGATCCGTATTCCAAACCTCAGCATCACACAGTACTCCTGTGTAACAAATATGCACATATACCCCCTGTATCTAAAATAAAAGTGGAAATTTAGAAAAATTTGCAAAGACTTGGCAGTTTAAATAAAGGTAATATTCAACTTCTTTAAAAGATGTTTTCAATATTAAAAGAAAAGCACACCCAAATGTTAAACTTCTATCAGGAAAATAGAGGTGTAATATAGTGTGAGAAGGTTACAGTGACATATGCATATGGCTAGCCACCCCTCCTCAATCTCCAGAAAATCTAAGTCATAGATAATAATGATAGTTGAGCTGGATCAAACAGCCACTCTACCCCTAACAGAATATTGCTATGTTTTTCCAATGGTTGCTGGTATTCTCTTGTTAGGTCTCCATTTCTAAAAGTAAAACAGATGCTCATTTTCCTTAAAATGAAGGTCAAAATAGAAATTTAGGAATTTAGCTAACATTTTTGGCTATGGAGAAAGTAGGCCATTTGTTTATTTGGAATAAAGGGTAGAGCAAATGTGCTTGGTTTTCTGGTGAAAGCCCACCCTAAATTATCATTGCACAGGTTGGTTGAGTAGCTAATATTCGAACAGCTGTCCAAAACTGGTTGTCTGAAAACTAGCTAAAAAGCTGCTGCTGTTTGGTAACTGTCGTAAAGTGATAACTACAAAGCATACATCAACAACTCCTGTTACTCCCTTTCCTTTTACGAAGTGTATTATGTGTACAGCGCAAAATTTTATACCCTTGGTCCAGTGCTATTATGAGTTTTTGTTTGCAACAAAGCACTGAAATGTCAGGCTTAATGAGAAAGGAAAGCATCGTGCAGAGTGTGAGCGCTTTCACTCCTTTGGAAAAGCATCTTCCTAACCAGGCTAATCAAGTTTTGTAGTGACACCAGAAAATGCTCCACCTGTTATACTGTAGGATAATGGAAGAATCTGAAATGCATTCTTATCTTCCTCTCTCCTAGGGCACTGAATGAGCTGTAAAAGGTCAGAAGAAGCCATCCTGAAGAAACAGCTAAATAAGTCATTAAATTTCTTTATATATCATGAAATTAAACACAATAGTCACAATACACTGTGTTTAATCATTCCTTTCTTTCAGAGCTATTAGCTGCTTTCTCCTCCATCAGCTCTCTGAATGATGTGCATTTTTATGGAGACAGAACAGTGTGGTGCTTGAAGCCATGGTTACGAGAGAAGTAATAAGACAGAACTTTGGCATTTGTTGCTTCAACAGTGTTTTCTAAATCATAGTTTGTTATTTCACCAAGTCACAAATTTGAATTGTATTCAGAGGGTGTTAGATATGGGAAAAGAGTCACCTTGTTTTTGAGTAAGCTTTGACTACTTTTAATGTTTGCAATTCAAGCAAATTTCATGGTCCCTTACTCAAATTTAGTAATACTTTTGAAGTGTTACCGTATTATTTGATATTTTGGGGAAGGATAAAGTTTTTCAAATTAATTTCTTAAGAATATCAAAGGCAACTGGTAAGAGTCCAGTTTGCCTGAGGTTTCCCGAGACCAGTAGAACCTTCCAGTTTGGGCATCTGATACCTTAATACTCTGGGGAGAAAGGAGTTCATGATTTGCTGAGAACAGTTTCTCCAATTAGAGAACTACACATAAGCTTACCAAGGACAAGGCCATTTTCTTGATTGAAGATCTGTAAAGAGTAAGCTTTCATAACTCTCTGGATACCCTATTATTAAGTGTTGTTAACCAGAGAGAAGAAAGTAGCCAGAGAGTTGTTGATGGTTACAGCTTTAAGTTTATAGATAATGTAAAATTTCTTGTACCTCAAGGTCTGCTTAGACAAACACATTTTCTGGCAGCAATACAGCCCTCAAAAATCATGGTATATTGCTTTCTACAGATATTCAAAGGAAATAATTTTCCTCTTAAACATTTCAAAACATATTTTTCCAGCTAATTTTTGGTGGTTTCCTAGGAGGTATCAACAAGTGGCAATTGGCAGAAATTACACTGTAGTTGTTAAAGAAGTAATGTTTTCAGCAGATCTTTGAAAAGCAATGTTAAGCAGCAGACCAGTTTGGGAATCCTGTCATTGCACTGTTTGGTGATGATCCAAGAAAATACTGACATCCTAGATAGATACCTACAGTCTGTTCTATACTTTATTTTTCATTTTAGATTTGTGGAAGCTAAATATAGAAATGAACGACAACAGAAAGAGAAAAAAGTTAAAATGATGCTTAGCAATGGCAACAAGATTTTGAATATATTTGATAATGACAGATCACAAGTGAAGAAAATAGGTCTCTCTATCTTGGCCAACAGTTGTTAATGGTAAAATCACAATATTGTTCCTAAAAGGACAGACTGCTAAAAAATAAGCTTAGAAATTTAATATCAAGTCTTCCAGTTCATTGGCTAAGAACTTAATTATATGAGACTATTGATATTGCAATACTTGTCTCATATATTTTTTTCTCCGCCAAACCTTGATAATGGTGTCTCCCTGGGACGAGAAAAATGTCTGTATTTAAATCAGAAAATTTAAGACAACCACAAGGGCTCTGTGTAGCAATGCAAGCTAATCAGAATTGTGAATATCACTTAATGGTAACAGGTGATGAGTCTTAAATGGTTTCCCAACTCAGCCATTATTTAAAAATAGTTTCAAAGGAACATGATGAGTGATGTTACCTTTCCAGAAAGCACATGATATATTTGTTTGCTTATCTCAGGGGATTCCGTGCTCCTAATCTGTGCCTGGCACTGCAAGATGCATACTTTTTGGAGCTCACGGGACACAGAGAGCAAAGGACAAGGTTTGTACTGTTATTTCCCTTTAACGGCCCTTTGGGAGGTATATTATCCCTGTCCTTGTGGATTGTCTTTCCTCAGTGACAAGTCGGTTATGGTCAGTACACACAGCATAGGCCAAGAGCAGACACATAAATCAAATTGACATAAGTCTAATTCAAATCATAAATCATTTTGATAAAAGCTGAATTTAAAATGTGTGAGCAGGCCAAGTTTTACTGGGATCCTTTGAAGCTGCTTAAATAGAAAGGTTTGAAATGGTGCATCATTTTGGGAAGATTTTTAGGAAAGGTTGAGAGGTATGCCACAACCTCACATAGGTCTCTGGAAAACTTAATCTTGATTAAAATAACTCCTTTATAGTTTTTTTCTTTTTAAAATTGCTTATGGCAGCACTTACGATGACTTTTTTTTACATTGCCCTCAGGTGTGTACTCAGTATATTAGATATCATTAATAAATTCTCTTGTTCGCATTATTTAAACAATTTTTATTGCTCTTATACTGCATTCTTATTTCATAGTTGTACTCTTATTTTTTCATGTCATATTTTTACCCTTATATATAATTTTGTCCAGGCAGAGGATATAATCTTTCAAATATAAGACTTTACTTTCTCAAATCTTCTTGTACTCCCTAATAAATCACTTGGTGCCACCAGAATCTCTCCAATGACTAAAGGCATGTTCTTCTACTACGGGATATAATTTCAGACTGTTACTAAAAGATACCCCTGAGAATGGTGTCCTCCTATAAACGATTAAATGCTGTGTTAACATTGATTTCTTTTTTTAAAGCTTTTCAGGTTGTTTCTTAGAAGCCCGTGATGTATCTGGCTTAGTAAAATTTTGTTCCTGTGGTATATGCTAACTTTTTATTTTGAGGATTACTAACACATGACTGAATTCGATAATCCAGCTTCACTCTTTAATACGCAAATGGAGAAATTCAGTTTCTCTCACTTATATATCTTAATGTGCATATAAAGCACAGAAGCAACAATGTGTGGAAAATATTGTCATCTTTTTCAAAATCAGCAGAATATATGAGGATAGAGAAAAAGTGAGTTCTTCAAAGAAAAGTATTTATATACATTTCAAGAAACAGAGGTGTTCACATCCTGGGTGCTGTGTGTTGACTTCACTGATAAACAGACCTCTTTCCAGGGGCTGCCAATGCCCTATCTGGATGCAGGTGGTCATGCCAATCCCTATTTGTCCTTTCTTCTTTCTTTTTAAGGTAAAGATATATTAGTGAGGAAGTATGTAATAACACAGAATTGGAGTAAATGTTAGGAGACACAGAACCATGGTGGTTGTGAAAATTTGGATGAACAAGTTATCTCCTCTTAGGTCCAGGTTTCTCACATAAGATGGCAGTTGAAACACTGAGTGCTGAAATGTGAATCTATGAATTAAGTGCTAGAACTATAAAACACTAGCTATCACTGCATCTCTTTCCTTGTTCCACGGTCAATCTTCACCAGAATGATATTTTTACCACCATCTCTATTTCTTTACCTCACTCACAGCTCAATGACACATTCGGTCAGACACTACAGCAGACAGTGTCACACCCACATCCCCTCAGCCCACCTGAAGTTCACCTGCAGGAAGAATGCCAGTGGCTACCTGTGTCTCTGCTTGAAACATTATCTGCTTGTAGGATTATGCTCTACCCACAAATGGGCCAGACCAGCAGTACTGAAGAGTTAACTCTGGGGCAATCTCTTAACTAATGAAGAATGGGAGTTGGTGGAAATACCCCAGTTTCTTTATCCCATGCAAGATGACTCCAAGGGAGTATTCAATGCTATTTCTACTTACTCCAGTAGGAATAAGTTCTACTTGCCCACAGGGCAACAGAACATTTATTAGCTGTTTTCCTTTCCCTCCCTTACATCCCTATTAGCCTCATTGCACTTCCTACAATCATTTCCAAAATGAACCTCTTGCACCCAAATCCTTGTATCAGGCTCTATGTTTGAAGAAAATGTTTGTTTTGCATGTTGTGTGTTCCTCTCTGCTTCTGGGACAGCACCACTGATTTGTATTTTTAAGCCATCACAGTCTCTCGTCTCGATCAGCACCCACTTTCTTTTCCCCTCAGTTTGTTTTGGGTATGTGTTACTTTTGCAGGCAGTGACTGTTCAAGAGAAAATACTATGATCCATGCTCCTCCTTTTGTTTGGGAGTGAGAGAGAGAGAGAGAGAGAGAGAGACAGACAGACAGACACAGACAGACAGAAATACTATGGTTACCTGATCTCTGAACCAGCGTTGGAGGTCACATAGCATCACTTCCTTCTCATTCTAATTGCTAGAAGTTTTCCTTAAAAGTGATTTGTTAAAATCAATTCTTATTCAAGAAGAAGAGAATTAGACTCTGTCTTTTGATGGGAGGACTATCAAAAAATTGGGAGACATTTTAAAACAACTGTACTTGGCATTCTGATTAAATGTGTGGAAAGAGTGAGGCAGCTAGCTTTTCTACTGCCTTTTGGATATCTTTTTTTACTATCTTTTAGAAAACTTGTCAAAAAAAGATCTGTGCCTTTGAATATATTCTTCTTCCTTATTATTTCCTTGTCAAAGGTATGACCCTACAGGGTGTCTTTTTCCTCACCAAGTGCCCCATTCTGCACATAGTTGCTGCTCTTTGTGACTAGTCCTCATCCTACTTCTCACATATAGCAGCATATAGTAGGGTGTCTTCCTCCACCTCAGTCTTCTTTTTTTTTATTGTTGCCTCTGCATAATGTTCTTATTGTGATTATTCCTTGCTCATGTTTTGCTGTTGACCTGAAGTATCTTCATCATTTCTGTCTGTCCAGATTACATCCAGAATTCAAGTTTGGCCCACAATTTTGGATTCTCTGAGAAGAGGGAGTTTATATCCATCTTTGTATGACAATGTCTAGCAAACTGGGCCCCAAAAGATATATGTATACTGAATTGATAAAGTCCAGCTCACAAGGAAGCTTGGCTTTTAAATCTCTTAATTCCTGCAACATATGCCCCATATTCTTCATTGTTCCATCCATACTTATGGTTGTTTGAACCATAAGTAACAACATATTGTCATATGGAGAGGAGTCTTAGAGCTCAGATGAACCTGAATTTGATGTTCTGAAGTATCATTTCTAGATGTGTGATCTTGGGAAAGTCATTAAATATCTTGGACTTTGTCATTTACGCATAACAGTATCTACCATGGAGTGTGATTGAGAAGGTTTAAGATATGATATATGTGTTACCTGGTATTTTGTTGGGTAGAATTAGAGACTTAATATTCAACCATGTTGAGTTAGGCATTTTTCATTCTGCCTGCTAGAAAAAGCTCTTAAAACTGCGGGAATGATCTACTAGTGATGCATCAGATCATTTTAGTGGTTTTGACTCCCATTTAAACATAAAAAATATTGAGTAGAATAAAAAATTACCAAATTTCATTGGACATAGATAAGGCTCATCAATGTTTATTTTAGATGCATGTAATCTGAGGTTACATGTATTGTTTCGTGTTTGAAACAATAATGTGGTTTGCACAATACTGTGGTAGTAGAAGTTCTCTGTTTTGCAAAGACAAAACCTCATTAATGGCCATAGAACCTTGACAGATAGAGGTAGTAGCCACATTCCTTGGTTTGCTTTTGCCTGAGGCTCAGAAGCCCAAAAAAAGAGCTTGAAATCTGTCTGACTTTGGTTTTCTGATGAATACAGTTATGTATGTTGAACTGGAGCAATAGAAATGAAAAACTAGATTTTAGGGATTGAGCTATTGTCAACCAGGCTCCTGAGAGAAATGAAAAATCTGACTTGAGTGAATAAAATTCAGTACTAGTTTTGCCTGTCAAGAGAGGTGGCAATACATCCAATATATAGTATAAACTGCTGAGGCTGAACATTTCCTGATATGTTCTCTAGTGTCACCTCTATACTGTGTGCGTGCGTGTGTGTGTGTGTGTGTTTGCATGTGTGTACCTGTATGTGTAAGGGATTGGGGTAGGGATGAAAGACTGTTATTAGTCTCCAAGTCACTCTTTTGAGGACTTCTTTCACCTTACTCTAGTGGAACTGTAAAAATAATAGGCAAGGCACCAAGCAAATAAACTGTGGGGACCTTCTTAAGAAAACTGTTTACTAGGTGAGGAAAATGTTCATTTATTGGCCAGAGAATGAGTGAGTAACATCTAGAGGTAGGTAGAGAGAGCTCTGTGGGAGGTAGCAGAGTACTGGAGGAGCATTGGAGGTTGGTAATATGACATAGGCACTGCCTGTGGGCAGAGTAGAGGTCAGTGATCTGAAGATAATTGATAGGTACGTGGCCAGCGCCTGGGTGGTGCATCAGCAATATGGTGGACATAACGAATTAATGAGGGAGAACAGAACCCCAGCAGACAGTAGGGCAGAGGGTCTGCAAAGATTATGGGAGCAGTTTGGTAGCTATTCTCCTTTGTCTTTACTACTCTCAAAGAGACCCACATGTGTGCATATCTGAGGTTCATGTACTAACAGGTGAAAACTATTGACTATAAGGGCAGAAACCCATATGATAATATATGGGTCCTAGGAGCCACCAGCTGGGCCAGGGAGACACTCCCACTTGGAGAGGTAAAACATTTGTCACATGTTTGCTTAACAAATGATAGTTACTTTTATCAGGAGAAATTTTAATATTAAATATATATAGACCACGAAGCTTCCTCACTTCTAGTTTTTCAAAGAAACCTGTTTTTAGTATTTGAGTTCCTGACTTCATCCAACTTCTGTTAGCCTTTACTTATTTAAACTTTCTGAGCAGCTGTTTTCTACCCATTTATTGTGCAAATTAATCATAAAATATGTACAAATCACTTCATAAATTGTTTAGGATGTGTGAACATGAGTCAGGAAAAAATTATTTTCACTGGCAAACTTGGTGGCAATTATAATTAGTTCCATAGATCTGATTTTTGTTTTTATGATACACCATTGATATCTTATATAGATTAACTACCTCCCCCTTGACCCTGTGAACTTATTTGATTGAATGTTTCTTTGAACAAACTACAGACAAAATCTTCTTTTCTTTTTCTTTACTATCTTTATAAATTTTCCTCATCATATATCCTCCATCTCACCATCATAAGCTCTTTGATATTCTTGCTTTGGGCAGAGTGAGAAGAGAAGGTAAAGGGGAAAAATAAAGGCGATAATAATTTTATCCTTAAAATACAAAAAAAACAAGAAATTTGAAGCAAATGTAAACAACTGCAACACTATCTGCTGATGTAAATCTTTTAAGTTTGATCGATATTGACCGTATAGCCTTTATTGTCTATCATAAAAGTGGGACTTATTACTTATCATCCTTCTACTGGGTTTTCTTAGCTGTTTTGTCCTCCCATTTCTAGATACAAATCTAGTTTTCTAGAGTTTCTTACGTACTATTAGATTTAAATAAATTTCTTATAGGTTAATTCATATTAGCAGTTTTATTATTGTATTCCCTAGAGTATCTCATTATCCCTCACTGAATCATTTCATTGTCACTTAAGTCCTCTTATGACATAAACGCTGAAACCTCTGTTAGTGTAGTTGACAATTATATCTTCTTTGCTTGTCTACTAACTCCTTTGGTTGGTATATTAACACAACCATTTAAGGTGTAGGTATTTATACTCTGAAAGTAAAGATAGTATAATTTATTGCAAGGTTTAGCAACAAATATTTTCAGAGTGCCCACTATGTCTGAGACACTATGTAAGGCCTGTACCAACATAATTTTATCTTATTGGAGATCTGTTTTTGTGATTCACCTATAAAGACCAACTATAGAACTGTTTCTTGGAGCTCAGTGTTATAAATCTATTTGTTAAAATGAATTTTTTTGCCTGCTCTCTAGGGCTTTTAGATGTGTAATTTCATTGTGAAGTAGATAGATTATGTCTCTGCTACATTGTGACCCTTGTGAGAACAGGGACTGTGTTAATCTAAATTCTAATCATGAAAGTGGTTAATACTGTGGTTAATTGTAAATCACTTGTAATATGGTTATAGGGAATAACTATAAGAATAGAAGGAAAAAGGGGAAAATAAAGGAGATAACGATTTATTCTTAAAATACAAAACAAGAAATTTGAAGCAAAAATAAATAACTGCAACACCATCTGCTAATGTAAATCTCTTAAGTTTGATTTATATTGATCCTGTAGCCTTCATTGTCTATCACAAAAGTGGCATTAATCACTTATTATCCTTCTACTGAGATAATATAGATGTTCAATAACTGTTGAAAATATTAGTATAGAGTCTCTGTGGACCACTAGACTTAGCTTTTCCTCTTGATAGTTCTGAGAAATCCTGGTAGCCCAGATGGGTGTGTTTCCTCCCAGCAAAGCACACCCCCTCCACTAAAGTACAAAGTGCTTTGTTAAATGGGCCTTGTTCCCTGTGCCACCCAACTGGGTGAGACCCTCCAGCAGGGGTTGTCGGACACCCTATACAAGAATAATCCTGTTGGCATCAGGTTGGGGCCCCTCAAGGTCAGGGATCCAAGAAGAAGAAGCAGACATCCATCCTTGCTGTTCTTCAGCCTCCTCGAGTGACATCTCCAGGCGTAAAAGCGAATCAGATGAATAGGGCCTGAAGTGAACCCCCAGAAAACAACAGCAGCCCTACAGAAGAGGGACCTGACCATTGGGGGGAAAACAAACAAACCAACAAAAAACAGAAAGCAGCAATGACAGCCTCAACAACAACATAAAAGTCCCCACAAAAACCCCATCCAAGGGTCAGCAGACTCAAAGATTGAAACTAGACAAACTCATGAAGATGAGAAAGAATCTATTAAACGCTGAAAACCCAAAAGGCCAGAGTGCCTCTTCTCCTTCAAATGATTGCAATGCCCCTTCAGCAAGGGCACACAACTGGATGGAGGATGAGATGGATGAATTGACAGAAGTAGGTTTCAGAAGACAGGTAATAAAAAACTCTGCTGAGCTAAAGGAACATGTTCTAACCCAATGCAAAGAAGCTAAGAACCTTAACAAAAGGTTAGAGGAGCTGCTAACTAGGATCAGAGGAGGACATATGACCTGATGGAGCTGAAGAACACAGCATGAGAACTTCGTGAAGCATACACAAGTATCAATAGCCACATCAACCAAGCAGAAGAAAGGATATCATAGTTTGAAGACCACTTTGCTGAAATAAGGCATGCAGACAAGATTAGAGAAAAAAGAACAAAAAGAAATGAACAAACCTCCAAGAAATACGGGACTACGTAAAGACTGAACCTACAATTTATTGGAGTACTTGAAGGAGATGGGAAGAATGGAAACAAGCTGGAAAACACACTTCAGGATATTATCCAGGAGAAATTCCCCAACCCAGAAAGACAGACCAACATGCAACTTTAGGGAATACAGAGAACACCACTAAGATACTCCATGAGAAGATCAACCCCAAGACAAATAATTATCAGATTCTCCAACGTCAAAATGAACAGAAAAATGTTAAGGGCAGCCAGAGAGAAACGTCAGGTTACCTATGGGAAGCCCGTCAGACTAACAGCTGATCTCTCTGCAGAAACCCTGCAAGCCAGAAGAGAGTGGGGGCCAATATTCAATTTTCTTAAAGAATTTTCAATCCAAAATTTCATATCCAGTGAAACTAAGCTTCATAAACGAAGGAGAAATAAAATTCTTTCCAGACAAGCAAATGCTGAGTGATTTTGTCACCACCAGGCCTGCCTTGCAAGAGCTTCTGAAGGAAGCATTAAATATAGAAAGGAAAAACTGGTACCAGTCACTGCAAAAACATACCAAAATATAAAGACCAATGACACTATGAAGAAACTGCATCAACTAGTGTGCAAAATAACCAGATAGCATCATGATCAAATTCACACATAAAAATACTAACCTTAAATGTAAATTGGCTAAGTGCCCCAATTAAAAGACACAGAGAGGCAAATTGGATAAAGAGTCCAGACCCATTGGTGTGCTGTATTAAGGAGACCCATCTCACATGCAAAGACACACATAGGCTCAAAATAAAGGGATGGAAGAAAATTTACCAAGCAAATGGAAAGCAAAAAAAAAAAAAAAAGAAAAAAAGGCAGGGATTGCAATCCTAGTCTCTGACGAAACAGACTTTACACAAAAAAGATAAAAAAGGACAAAGAAGGGCATTATATAATGGTAAAGGGATCAATTCAACAAGAAGAGCTAACTATCCTAAATATATATGCACCCAATACAGGAGCATCCAGATTCATAAAAGTTCTTAGAGATCTACAAAGAGACTCCCCACACAATAATAATGGGAGACTTTAACACCCCACTGTCAATATTAGATCAATGAGACAGAAAATTAACAAGGATATTCAGGACTTGAACTCAGCTTTGGATCAAGTGGACCTAGGAGACATCTACAGAACTATCCACCCCAAACAATAGAATATATATTCTTCTCAGTGCCACATGGCACTTAATCTAAAATTGAACACATGATTGGCAGTAAAACACTCCTCAGCAAACGCAAAAGAACTGAAATTATAACAGTCTCTCAGACCACAGTGCAATCAAATTAGAACTCAGGATTAAGAAACTCACTCAAAACCACATAATTACATGGAAATCGAACAACCTGCTCCTCAATGACTCCTGGGTAAATAATGAAATTAAGGCAAAAATCAAGAAGTTCTTTGAAATCAGTGAGAACAAAGATACAATATACCAGCATCTCTGGGAACAGCTAAAGCAGTGTTAAGAAGGAAATTTATAGAACCAAATGCCCACATCAGAAAGCTAGAAAGATCTCAAATCAATACCCTAACATCACAATTAAAAGAGCTAGAGAAGGAAGAATAAACTAATCCAAAAGCTAGCAGAAGACGAGAAATAAGTAAACTCAGAGCAGAATTGAAGGAGACAGAGACATGAAAAATGCTCCAAAAAATCAATGAATCCAAGAGCTGGGTTTTTGAAAAAATTAACAAAGTAGATAGACCACTAGATTAGTAAAGAAGAAAAGAGAGAAGAATCAAATAGAAACAATAAAAAATGTTAAACGGGATATTACCACTGACCTGACAGAAATACAAACTAAAATCAGAGAATACTATGAACACCTCTGTGCAAATAAACTAGAAAATCTAGAAGAAATGGATAAATTCCTAGACACACCCTCCGAAGACTAAACCAGGAAGAAGTCGAATCCCTGAATAGACCAATAACAACTTCCAAAATTGAGGCAGCAATTAATAGCCTACCAACCAAAAAGAAAACCCAGGACTAGATGGATTCACAGTGTTTCACAGCTGTATTCTACCAGAGGTAGAAAGAGGAGCTGGTAACATTCCTTCTGAAACGATTCCAACAATTGAAAAGGAGGGACTCCTACCTAACTCATCTTTTGAAGCCAGCATCATCCTAATACCAAAACCTGGCAGAGACACAACAAAAAGAAAACTTCAGGCCAATATCCCTGATGAACATTGATGTGAAAATCTTCAATAAAATACTGGCAAACTGAATCCAGCAGCACATCAAAAAACTTATCACGATCAAGTCAGCTTTATCCCTGGCATGCAAGGCTGGTTAAACCTATACAAGTTAATAAACATAATCCATTACATAAACAAAACCAAAGACAAAAACTGAATGATTATCTCAGTAGACGCAGAAAAGGCCTTTGATAAAATTCAACATTCCTTCATGTTAAAAACTCTCAATAAACTAGGTATTGATGGAACATATCTCAAAATAATAAGAGCTATTTATGACAAACCCACAGCCAATATCATATTGAATGGGCAGAACGTGGAAGAATTCCCATTAAAAACCAGTACAAGACAAGGATGCCCCCTCTCACCACTACTATATGACATCATATTGTAAGTTCTAGCCAGAGCAATCAGGCAAGAGAAGGAAATAAAGAGTATTCAAATAGGAGGAGAGGAAGTCAAATTTTCATTGAGTGTAGATGACATGGTTCTATATTTATAAATCCCATCATCTCAGCCAAAAAACTTCTTAAGCTGATAAGCAACTTCAGTAAAGTCTCAGGATACAAAAATCATGTGCAAAAATCATAAGCATTCCTTTACACCAACAATAGACAGGTGGAGAGCCAAATCATGAATGAAATCTCATTCAAAATTGCTACAAAGGAATACAGCTAACAAGTGATGTGAAAGGCCTCTTCAAGGAGAACTACAAACCACTGCTCAAGGAAAGAGAGGACAAAAACAAATGGAAAAGACATTCCATTCTCATGGATAGGAAGAATCAATATCATGAAAATGGCCATAATGCCCAAAGTAATTTATAGATTTAACAGTATTCCCATCAAGGTACCATTGACATTCTTCACAGAATTAGAGAAAACTACTTTAAATTTCATATGGAACCAAAGAAGAGCCCATATAGCCAAGACAATTCTAAGCAAAAAGAACAAAGCTTGAAAGCATCACGTTACCTGACTTCAAACTATACCACAAGCCTACAGTAACCAAAACAGCATGGTACTGGTACCAAAACAGACATATAGACCAATGGAACAGAACAGAGACCTCAGAAATAACACCATACGTCTACAGTCACCTGATCTTCGACAAACCTGACAAAAACAAGCAATGGGGAAAGGATCTCCTATTCAATAAATGGTACTGGGAAAACTGGCTAGCCATATGGAGAAAACTGAAACTGGATCCCTTCCTTAACACCTTATACAAAAATTAACTCAAGATGGATTAAAGACATAAATGTAAAATCCAAAACTATAAAAACCCTAGAAGAAAACCCAGCAATACCATTTAGGACATAGACATGGGCAAAGACTTCATGATGAGGATGCCAATAGCAATTGCAAAAAAAGCCAAAAATTGACAAGTGGTATCTAACTAAACTAAAGAGCTTCTGCACAGCAAAAGAAAAGATCATCAGAGTGAACTGGCAACCTACAGAATGGGAGAATATTTTTGCAGTCTACCCAGCTGACAGAGGTCTAATATCCAGAATCTATAAGAAACTTAAACAAATTTGCAAGAAAAAACCCCATCAAAAAGTGGGCAAAGGATATGAGCAGACACTTCTCAAAAGAAGACATTTATGCGGCCAACAAACATACGAAGAAAAGCTCAACATTGCTGATCATTAGAGAAATGCAAATCAAAACCACAATGAGATACCATCTCATGCCAGTCGGAATGGCAATTATTAAAAAGTGAAACAGTAGATGCTGGCGAGGCTGTGGAGAAATGGGAATTCTTTTACACTTTTGGTAGGAATGTAAATTTGTTCAACCATTGTGGAAGACAGTGTGGCGATTCCTCAAGGATCTAGAACCAGAAATACCATTTGACCCAGCAATCCCATTACTGGGTATATACCCAAAGGATTATAAGTCATTCTACTATAAAGACACATGCACACATATGTTTATTGTAATACTGTTTACAATAGCAAAGACACCAACCCAAATGCCCATCAATGATAGACTGGATAAAGAAAATGTGGTACCTATACACCATGGAATACTATGCAGTGATAAAAAGGAACGAGATCATTTCCTTTGGAGGGACACGGATGAAGCTGGAAGCTATCATCCTCAGAAAACTAACACAGGAGCAGAAAACCAAACACTGCGTGTTCTCACTCACAAGTGGGAGTCGATCGATGAGAACACATGGACACAGGGAAGGGAACAATGCACACCAGGGCCTGTTAGTGGTGGGGGGCGACGGGAGGGAACTTAGAGGATGGGTCAATAGGTGCAGCAAACCTCCATGGCACATGTATACCTATGTAACAAACCTGCATGTTTTGTACATGTATCCTAAAACTTAAAGTATAAAAATAACAAAAATTAAAAAAATAGTAGAGTACCTTGGCATAATTTTAAGACTTGATTCTAAATTCCCTTTGTATGTCTCCCATTTCCTCCCTCATCTCTGCTTTTAATTTTCAAGCCTGTCTCTGCTGGAAGTTAAGTAGGGAAAATTAGTTCTTTTTTACATATAAATTTTACATAAAATTTTTATTTTATTTAAGAGCTCTTTAGATTAATGTCATGGCTTTGTAAATCTTTATGTATTTGAAATAAAATTCAAAGTAATCTTCAACTTCCAGTTTTTGGATTTTTACTTTGGTGACTTTATACTTTTTATTATATTTAAAAAAGAAATTCTAGGCTGAACAACCGTACCTACTAGCTTTGCATTTAAAAAACACTGCCTTTAGTAGTCTAAAATTTTTAAATTACTTTTGACATATTTATTTATTCCAAGAAGATTCTTGGACTGCCTACTGTGTAACAATCTCCGGGGTTAGATCCACCAGTACGCCAGTACACCAGGACGCCACATAAATATGAAGTTTATGCGTTTATTTCTATGATAATGCAGCCATTTGAAAGCAGAGCAGGCTCAACATATGAGGGATGTGATTAAAATATGCCAACAAGACTTCTTGTGTTAAAGTTCATCCATAATATAAAATACCATGGCAACACTGCATTTAAATATTTGAGGAAATAAACTTTTCAGCAAATTTTGTTTCAATTCTGAAAACTGATTAATGGATGGAATGCCCTGGCAGGAAGTTGGCTGACTTTTAAAAAGAGGTAGCTGACTTTTGTCTCTTTTTCAGAGCCATTCATGTCAAGTAGCTAATTATTCCTAGCTACTTACTATCTATACATAAACATATAACACTTAAATAACATTTACTATGTGTGTGTAGCACCTCATGAATTTAACATTAAACTTTTCTCAGCACTTCTTATATATTAATTCCATATAATAATCTATGTGGTGTGTCTCTGGTACTTGTCATATATTTTAATGTTTTACCTTGTATTTGCTTTTTAATAAGTAAATACCTCTTCTAACTAGTAGAAAGCTCTTTGAGGAAAATTTCTAGATCTAACATTTTTTGTAAACTATAAAGTGTCAAGCACAAATACTTTACATATAATAGGGGTTTAATAAACTATTTTAATGAACTGATTAGTGAAACTCCCAGTTATAAAATGTTAGAAAATACAAATCTCTATCTCTCTTTCTAAAGATAGGTAGAGTGAACAAACTACATTTGTGCTTATTCTATTTCTTGAAATATAAATCTTCAATACATACTTAGATTAAAGAATATAGTTATGTAAGTTTAAGTGTTATGGAAAACATAGTTTGATTGACAGAAGAAAAATTGGACCTCAAAATTTGAAATGAAATCAGAAAACCAAAAAATCTTAGATGTAAACTCGGGTATCATCTCTTCCAACCCCCCCTTATATTACTTATTGAACAGCAGAGGACTAGAACAGTTGAGTTTCATACTCTAGGGCAGCTATGTACCTAAAGATTACTGGAAAAACAACCACCACCAACAGCCAGATCTCTCAACTTTAATCCTTTTTGTGCAGTATAATTAATTCACTTTACTTTTTAAGATAGTACTACACAGGCTAGTGTAGACCATCATGTTTTAAAATGTTTCAACTCTCCTGATGAAAATGTTTTCCTTTAAGCAAATAAAATATCTAAATTCCAACAATGTAGATTTCCAAACTTGTAACAAGAGGTATAGAAGACATTCATGCCATTGTCTTAATATTATATTTAATGTTTGTTTAGAGATATGTTAGTTTTGTGTATTGGTCTACCTTCGTTGTGTAACAAATTATAGTGGTTTGAAACAAAAACCTTTTGTCTAGCTAGACAATTTGTGCTAGGCCATTCCTCTGTTAATACCTGGCAGGCCTTCAGGGCCTGGATAATCTTGGATGGCTTTATTCATATGACTGGTGTTTAACCACCTCTCAAATGGGGTATGTGACTGGACCAAATGTTTCTCATTAGCCAGTATGCTGCACTAGATGTATTCACCTAGTGGCAGGGGCAAAGTCCCAGGAGCAGCAAGTGTGTAAGCTCTAACATGCAAGAGCTTTTCAACTCTGTGCTTGTATCATTTGCTAATGTCTTATTTACCTGGCAAATTATATTGCTAACCTTGATTCAAGAGGTGGAAAAATGGATTCTGCCTTTTAATGGGAGGAGGGATAATTGTAAGCATTTTAAGAATCTACAGTCTATTCTCTGATCACAAATAATTCACTTTCCTTCCAGTTTCAAAATGCCCACATTTCCCGAGACTCCCCCATATTCTTCTTTTAAATTATATTTTAAGTTCTGGGGTACATGTGCAGAAACTGCAGGTTTGTTACATAGGTTACACGTGCCATGGTGGTTTGCTGCACCCATCAACCCGTCATCTCCATTAGGTATTTCTCTTAATGCTATCCCTCTCCTAGCCCCTCAACCCCTGACAGGCCCTGGTGTGTGATGTTCCCCTCCCTGTGTCCATGTGTTCTTATTGTTCAACTCCCACTTATGAGTTAGAACATGCGGTGTTTGCTTTTCTGTTCTTGTGTTACTTTGCTGAGAATGATGGGTTCCTGCTTCATCCATGTCTCTGCAAAGGACATGAACTCATCCTTTTTTATGGCTGCATAGTATTCCGTGGTGTATATGTGCCTCACTTTCTTTATCCAGTCTATCATTGATGGTCATTTTGGTCTAAGTATTTGCTATTGTAAATAGTGCTGCAATAACCATACATGTGCATGTGTCTTTATAGTAGAATGATTTATAATCCTTTGGGAATATATCCAGTAATGGAATTGCTGGGTCAAATGATATTTCTGGTTCTAGATCCTTGAGGAATTGCCATACTGTCTTCCACAATGGTTGAACAAATTGACACTCCCCCAACAGTGTAAAAACATTCCTATTTCTCCACAGCCTGTTGTTTCCTAACTTAGCCTGTGTAGTCAAGACAATCCTAAGCAAAAAGAACAAAGCTGGAGGCATTGTGCTACCTGATTTCAAACTATACTACAAGGTTACAGTAACCAAAACAGCATAGTACTGGTACCAAAACAGACATGTAGACAGAACAGAGACCTCAGAAATAACACCATACATCTACAATCATCTGATCTTCGACAAACCTGACAAAAACAAGCAATGGGGAAAGGATTCCCTATTTAATAAATGGTGCTGGGAAAACTGGATAGCCATATGCAGAAAACTGAAACTGGACCCCTTCCTTGAACCTTATACAAAAATTATCTCAAGATGGATTAAAGACTTAAATGTAAAATCCAAAACCATAAAAACCCTAGAAGAAAACCTAGACAATACCATTCAGGGCATAGGCATGGGCAAAGACTTCATGACTAAAACACCAAAAGCAATTGCAACAAAAGTGAAAGTTGACAAATGAGATCTAATTAAACTAAAGAGCTTCTGCACAGCAAAAGAAAAGATCATCAGAGTGAACTGGCAACCTACAGAGCGGGAGAAAATTTTTCCAATCTACCCATCTGACAAAGGTCTAATATCCAGAATCTACAAGGAACTTAAACAAGTTTACAAGAAAAATCAAACATCCAGCCAGGCACCGTGGCTCATGCCTGTAATCCCAACACTTTGGGAGCCCGAGGCAGGTGAATCACGAGGTCAGGAGTTCGAGACCAGCCTGGCCAACATGGTGAAACCCCATCTCTACTAAAAATACAAAAATTTAGCTGGACATGGTGCTGGGTGCCTGTAATTCCAGCTGCTTGGGGGGCTGAGGTAGGAGAATTGCTTGAACCTGGGAGGTGGAGGTTGCAGTGAGCCAAGATTATGCCACTGCACTCCATCCAGCCTGGGCAACAGAGCGAGACTCCATTTCAAAAAAACAAATCCCCATCAAAAAGTGGGCAAAGGATATGAACAAACACTTCTCAAAAGAAGACATTTATTTGGCCAACAAAATATGAAAAACTCATCACTGGTTGTTAGAGAAATGCATATCAAAACCACAATGAGATACCATCTCATACCAGTTAGAATGGTGATTATTAAATAGAACTTTTAAAGCAATTATTAGGCAAATGTTTCTTCTCCAGACAAATAATGCCATTTCTTTTACTATTCCTCATATATCCAAGTTATATTTGCAGTTATTTTAAAGCAAGCTTTGCTTGGATTGGTCCTAGAAAATATTGTTCTTAGAAGTGAATGGTACTGCCTTCGGTGTGGCTCATTACAATTTTAGGGTAAAAACAAACCAGTGTGTTTTTAATAATTATGTATATAGATATATCAGAACAGAAACTATAGGAAATAAGATTGAAATATTTTAGAGCCCTAGATAAGAATTTAACACCTCCTTGTATTAAACCTTTGCTGTTAACCAGTATACTTGTTCCAGTTTTGATTTCCCCTGTTGCTAATAATGTTTAGGATATCACATGAATAGCATCTCTCCCTACTTCTAATCCCTTTGGGGCTTCAAAACACCATTAAAATTCCTTGACTAAGCAAAACATTTAAAAAGCTTCATTCTCTGCCCTGTTTGTCAAATTGCTTTGGAATTCTATTTTCCCAATATTTCCCTTCTTTTTGAGAGTTATAAATTAGCTGGAATATCTGTCCGAGTAGTGTTTTTTTTTTGTTGTTGTTTGTTTGTTGCCAATACCCTTTCCACTTCCTTTCCCTTCAAGACTTCTGACATCAAATATGTAGACGTTTTTCTCCTATACCAACTAATTCTCCAACTGTTTGGACACCAACTGGGTGTCCTGCAATCCACTGAAATCCTGCTACTACTTGGAGTTAATGCAGACCCTGCATGTTAAGGGCTCAGTCCATACAACTGCCTCCGCTCAGATATTAGTCAAAAGTCCCAGGTTTCCACCCATACATCTGACTGATTGCCTGTATAAAGGGTTCCCATGTCCTCTGCCTTAGGTTTGATAATTTGCTGGAATGCCTCACAGGACTCCAGAAAACGCTTTACTTGCTATTACTTTTTTTTTTAAATAGATAATAAAACTGACCTAGAACCAAATGGAAGAGTTGCATAGGAAAAGGTGTGTGCGAAGGGGCATGAAGCGTCCATGCTTCTCCAAGGACTCCATTCTTCTAGCACCTCCATGTGTTTACCTATCCAAAAGCTTTCCGAATCCCATGTTTTAAAGAGGTTCTATTACATATATATAATTGATTAAATCATTGGCCTTTGGGGATTAATTCAACTTCCAGCCCTTTTCTCCTCTTTAGAGGTTGTGAGGGTGGGACTGAAGGTTCTGACAAAATAATCATACCTTAGTTGTTTGGGTGATGAGTCCCCCTTCTGAAGCTGGTTAGGGCTCACCAAGAGTCGCCTCAATATAAAAAAGTTTTTATTACCCTTATCACTCAAGAAATTAAAAGGAATTTAGGAGCTCTGTTAAGAACTGGGGTCAATGACCAACTATCTATTTCCCAATGTATCATACTTTCCATAAGGAAAAAACTGCAGAGAGATGTCTCTGCTTGTTCCATGTATGTCAATATGTCCAGAATGCCTAGGACTCTATTTTTCATTCAAACAGTTACAAAAGTGACAACCGAATACCTCTAATTTTTATTACGGCTAAATCCACTGTTGTCCCTTCTCAATACCATATTGACAATGGGTTAGAAATTAAAGTCATCTTATCTTACGTAGAGTGCATTCCCAAAAGGCTTATTTTTAAAAGAGTGTATTCAAAGCAACAGAGTAGCATATTAAAGTTTTAACACCTTTTCAGATTAATAAACATTAAAATCAATCTTAACAAAGGAAACTTCCAAAAATTGGTTTCTACTTACATGCCAACCACTATGCCAGGTTCTTTATATGCGTCCTCTCTAATTCTCATAATATTTCAAGGTTTGTCTTACCCCATTTTACACATGAAGCACAAATAGCTTAATTGACTTGCTCATAACTACACAGTTCAGATGCAAATGTAGCAAGCACTGCCTGTAATACTGCTCCCCATGTCAGAAGCTTTTTCAAATGTTCTCTATACTTATGAAATGAATTATTACAAAATGAAAGGAAGTTGGAAAATTCATAGTGATATTATTTATTTTGAAGTTCCTGAAAAACTTCAATTTGTCCCCTGCCAGTACCCAAGGGACATTCCCTTTATAGTTCGGCTTTTGGTTCCCTTTAATGAATTATACTATTGATGATGAAAAATGAAATTAAATCTGTCTTATATGATATCACACTGAAAACTGTACATCAGTTATTTTGATTTAAAATTCAAGAAAAAAAGGACATTTTCACCACATGGACACTTTTCTATTTGAATGCAAAGTGATAAAATATAGCCATGAATATATGTATAGTACAGTTTTATTTCTAGAGTTTTTACTTCTTGTTTAGGGCAATCAGTGCTTTTTATGCAGAACAATTACACTTTATGTTTTGAGTTTTATAAAAAGCATTACATAACCATTGCAACACGTTAACTTTCTATCCTCTAGGTAAGAAAACTTACTCTTTGTATCCTTTGTTATTCAATAGTGCAAGAATTTTAACAACAGACATTCCATTGATTGACGATGATAGCTATTTGGATAAGAAGTATAAGCAGACTGTTATTAATCAATGTGGTACATGATATTGACAGTTTCAGGATCTGCAGTCTGACTTGCATATACTCTGCATACAAATGGAGAAAAATCACATAGTCTGACAAATTCTAATGTTTCATAGAAAATTCTTTCGTGAGTTGTCTATTTTGCATAGAACTGATTGGAATTAAATAGCTCTTTCTATTCAACTGAGAAATAGATATTCGGAATTCATCTGGTGTCAAATTTGGCTCCCAGTTTAATCCCATGGTTAATTGAAGCATCTCATATTTATATTTATTGTCTTTTTCAAAATTCTACACAGAAATAATATTCATAAACCTATGATTTTATCAAACAATTAAAAGATGAAATGTATAGAGCTAGAGGCCATTGTCCTAAGCAAACTAATACAGGAACAGAAAAGCAAATACTGTATGCTCTCACTTATAAGTGGGAGCTAAACAATGAGAACACATGGGTGCTAGGGGAACAACAGACACTGGGGCCCTCAAGAGGATGGAGGATGAGAGGAGGGAGAGGAGCAGAAGAAATACCTATTGTGTACTATGCTTATTACCTGGGTAACTATGCTATTTTCTCAGTGACAAAATTATCTGACCAAACCACCATGACATGCATTTGCCTATGTAACAAATCTGCACATGTAACTCTGAACCTAAAATAAAAGATAAAACAAGATAATTTAAGTGGCATAAATTTAACGAAAATGCAGAACTTTTGGCATTAAAGAAAGTTAAAAAAGTTTCATTATTCAATTTACTCAACCATACTTTTGGCAGAAATACAACTCTTCAGCTTTCCTGTTCCTCTGTGGAACACATCATCATCTGGCATGACCTCAGAATATCTTCCAAGGTGAGTGTGACAGTGTGTGAAGTAAAAGTGACAAAAACAGGATTATGAAAGATTGCATGGTGGTCCCTAAAATTTACTTCTTTTTGAAAGAGGATTATGAGTCTCATGCATTTCTAAGAAACTTTATATGCCTAATGTGTGGAATAGAAATTCCCCAGCAACATTGGACTTTGGCCAATGACATGTGATCAGAAGTTAGATACACAAGTCCAAGCAGAAATCTTGTTATTTTCTGTCTCCATTGCCCTGAGAATTATGTGTCCCAGACAGGCGCCTCATCTTCATCCTAGATCCTTGAATGAAAGGACACATCAAGCAGAGACCTATAGCTACCAAAATCAGACATTAATGATAAATAAACCTTTGTGTCGTAAACTATTGAGATGTATGGGTTGATTATTACCACAACACAAATGATTAATACAAAATGGTTGCTTGTGTTTTTATCTCCAGAAATTGTAAATTGAGTAGGTTTCCTTCATTAATAAGGACAAAAAATATTGTTCCTTTTATTTTATTTTATTATTATTATACTTTAAGTTTTAGGGTACATGTGCACAACGTGCAAGTTTGTGACATATGTATACATGTGCCATGTTGGCGTGCTGCACCCATTAACTCGTCATTTAGCATTAGGTATATCTCCTAATGCTATCCCTCCCCCCTCCTCCTACCCCACAACAGTCCCTGGTGTGTGATGTTCCGCTTCCTGTGTCCATGTGTTCTCATTGTTCAGTTCCCACCTATGAGTGAGAACATGCAGTGTTTGGTTTTTTGTCCTTGCGATAGTTTGCTGAGAATGATGGTTTCCAGCTTGTTCCTTTTAAGGTTTAGAGTACGAAAGTGGGATTAATCTCATTTTAGAACCACTCCATATTAAAAATTGACTCAAGTTAAAAGTACTGCTTTCAATTTATGAATAGAGATAATGATCTATTATTTAGAACTTTACTGTGATATGAAAAATTAGTGGTTTCTTTTACAGTGATATTTGTTTTTCAGTCCAAATGGCAAAAATTTTCAAGTCTAATACCATTTCAGTCAAATCTAAGAAACTGTCTAATAGTTTGTTGAACCAAAATGGAATTTTATTGTACTGAATATTTTAAAAAATAAGTAGAACTTGCAGTTTGTAAATCTTCTCTTATGCTTCATTGTAACATTTGTTTTATGTAAACACAATTTGCATGTAACAATTATCTGGTCTAGTATAACAAGTTTAATTTTGCAAATCCAAATAGTTAATAATGGCTCAAAATAGTGTGGAACTGTGAAATATTTTGCTAACATTGTGGCTTTTATTCCCATATCTTTAAAATAGTTGTAAAAATAACTTAGTTACATAGTTAAGAAAACAACCAGAAGCTATATCATAGAGTCAAATATGAAAAGTAAAAAATTACCTTTATTTATTTCATCCCACAGTCTTACTTTTTAGAGGTAGTAACTTAAACATTTTTTTTTAGTTAAAGTTGTTACTCCTTCAGCTCCTCCATTGCCCATACTTCTAAATTCAATTCTTGAGTCTTGATTTCTTGATTTATCAACTTGAGAGTTTACCAGTTGACTTTTGATATCAAACACTAGTAATTTAAATCACTCATACCAATTTCTCAGACTTTAACAAGCAAACAAATCACTTGGTGATCTTATTAAAATATTCTTAACAGTTCTCCCCTGAGCTGGTGTTATTGTTTCTAAGATCTCCTATTTCCTTTCTATTAGATTTTATGTTTAAAACATTTATTCGGTTATTCACATAATCTTTACATACTCTGTTTATCCTGTGAATATCTTTATTTTGCTTTCAAACTTGTACATGGATAGTTATTCAAATTGGAATTTCTGTGATGGGTCAAGCGCTGGAGAATTGTATTCTGCTGTCTTGCCGATGTCCTTCCTCCTCATCTATTAATACATTGAGTATAGAATTATAGGTTAAAAATTTTTCCTTTCAAAATTCTGAAGGCATTGCGCCACCTTCTACTTTCCAATTTTTTGTTGGGATATTTGATGCAAATTTTATTTTTATACCTTTGAAAGTAAACATTTTTTCTAGATGCTTTTAAAAGTTTTAATTTGCTCTTGAAATTCTGAATATTATTAAAATGAATCTAGGGTTAAGTTGTTTAAAATTTGTTGTACTATTTTCATTTAAAGATCCTTTAAAAATCTGAAGACTTGTGTCTGGATTTCAGTTACTGAAATTGCTTCCTTTACTTTCCCCATTTCCCGTTTGCTATATCTGCTGTGTAGTTCAGCATCTGAGTAATCTGTGAGTCCAGTTCTGTTGATTTCTTTGTTTCTTGACAATAAATTGTTTTATTTTGTGTGTGTGTATGTTTCATAATTTTTACGAGGTTATACATAATGTGTAGTGCAGGAAAGATGAAGGAAAATAGCATTTATGCCAAGAAATGGGCAGGCATTTTCTGCTAGGCTCTTAGTTTAAAGCGTTGCTTCCATTTTGTCAGGAGTTGAGACAGGTTTGGAATTTTTTGGTTGCCATGGTTACCCTCAGTGCACCTCCAGCTTCAAACCGCTCTTGTGTTTCTTTGTGTTTAAGCTAGGGGCTGGCCTGATGGAGAATATTTCTCAATGTTTCCTTGTGCCTCAGCTTTCTTTCCTGGGTCATAATGTGAATGTCTCTCCAAGCTTTCTACTCTTCTCCAGTAGCTGACTGCTGGGTGTTTTCTTGTCTGAAGGTGTGGGGCAAGAGGTGTTCTCTCTTGTCTGGGTCTTGTCTTGGTCTTAAGTAGGCTTTGGGCTTCTAGGTCTCGGGGTGGAGCTGTCTCAGTGATCCTGCTCCTTGTCTCCATGGCAGCTAATCTCGGCCTTCTATAGTTTGCAGATTTTGTTCTGGAACAGTTTTTCTGCTCCCCTCGCCAGAGTAGAATGCTTTTACTGGGTTAGGAATCTGAGCCCAGGAATAATTTTTTGCCCCTCTCCCAGGGGTAGGATTTTCTCTTTTACCCTCCTTCAACCACAGTGAATCTTTGCCTGTGCCCTGGGTGAGGACAGAACTTCCTTTTGTGCCTAAGCTGTTTAAGGATTTTGTTCCGTAAAGAAGTGTCTAGTTAGGGCTTCAGGCTTTTCTCACAGTGGTTGTCACGTCACTCCTGTAGGCCTGAACCACCATGGAAGAATCTCTTCAATCTTTCACTTTACCTCTAGTCTTTCTTATGAACACGTGATGGACATCATTGGAAAGAAAGAAACCTCGAAGCAGGAGCAAAATCCCCTTGGGTACAATTTGGGTAAAATTTCTTTTATGTAAACATAATTTGCATGTAACAATTATCTGGTCTAGTATAACAAATTTAACTTTGCAAATCCAAAGAGTTAATGATGGCTTGAAACAACGTGGAAATTTAAAATACTTTGCTAACGTTGTGGCTTTTATTTCTGTATCTTTATAATAGTTGTAAAAATAACATATATACATAGTTAACATAACAACCAGAAGCTATACCATAGAGTCAAATATGAAAAGTAAAAAATTACCTTTATTTATTTCATCCCATAGTCTTACTTTTTAGCAGTAATAATTTAAACATTTTTTAAGGGCTTTAGCAATCGTGATGGTTAATTTTACCTGTCAACTTTGCTGGGCCATGGTGCCCAGAGGTGTGGTCAAGCATTATTATAGGTGATTCTGGTAGAGTGTTTTGGGATGAGATGAACATTTAAGATGGTGGACTTTGTGTCAAGCTATTGTCCTCAATAATATGAGTCAGTCTCATCCAATCAGCTGAAGGACAGAAGAGAACAAAAACTGGCCATTCTTGAAGGAGGGGTAATTTTGTCAACAGACTGCCTTTGGACTTAAATTGTAACACTGGTTCTTCCCCGGCCTTCAGCCTGCTGGCTCACCCTCCAGATTTTGGATGTGCCAGCCTCCGTAACTGCATGAATCAATTTCTTAATATAAATCAATCAATCTCTCTCTCTCTCTGTGTGTGTGTCACACACAGACACACATACACACATATGTATATGTAGATATACGTATATGTATATATACATAACATGAATGTATACATATACATATATACATATATACACACATATATAGACACACACACATACACACACGCACATCCTGGTGGTTCTGTTTCTCTAGAGAACTTTAATATGGCAATTAAAACTAAATTTATCTGAAATCATATAACCAGCTTGCATAATGATTGAATTCTTGCATCTTCTGCCTGAGGTAACTCAGTGCTCACATCCCATATCTCTGAGGAGGGACCCATCTTCCCTTGGATTTAGGCTACTTGATTACCTTGCAAACTCAGCTCTGTAATAATTTCAAGAAAAATTGTGATTCTTCAAAATTTTTCCTCAGCATTTTCCTGCTTTTATGATGGAAGCAATATTCTTTCCAGTCTCTACATCCTAGACAGCAAAAGAACTTTCAGTAATAATAATCTTTTATTTCTCTTCATATAATACTGGTGGGTGTTTTTCCTTTAATTATCTTCTGCTCCTTACAGTATTGATATTTGACCCAGGGTTTTGTTTTTAAACCTAATGCTTGGAAAATTAATGTTTCTTTTTCATGCTGTTATTAGTGTGTTCAACCACTCCTGTTTATAGACAGAGGCCTATGCTGATTAACATAGATAGATAGTAGTCACAGTTCAGATGTCTGCACATCCTCAAGCCTCCACCCTCAGTGGAATGCCTGGATATAGACTTTCTGTAACAGGATGGACTTTATCACCTAGAAGCCTACCTTTTTGTTACAAAGGTGGGGGACATCCAGACAGTCCCTGACGCATGGCAGTCATGCATTCTCTACTCTGGTGGGAGAGCACATGAACAATTTTATTCCTAGGAGGAGCTGTTTTCCTTTCTACTGCATCCCCCACTGTGCTCCTGCAGGTCCTTGCAGAGGCATAGAATCACTGCAGGCTTTAATTTGCCTCTATCACAATCCCTATCACTCACATCACGATTGGCCACTAGGAGAAACTTTTTCTCTTTATACAGTACTTTTTAGGGCTCTAGCTAGGAGCAGATCTAGGTATTCTATCAATTAACATATGATGACTTCCCCACAGCCCATGCTTATTTTTTATCCCTGCCAATTCTAGCCTTAAGACCTTTTCAGGTCATTACCAGGCAAAGCAACTCCCCTCTCTGTATCAGCCTTTTCCGGTTAATGCTTTGGGTTGTAATTTCCTCTGGTCTGATTTGTCATTACATTTTCATATGCATGCTATCCTCCAGAAAATTCTTCCTTCATTAATGGCATATTCTCTATTTTCAGAGTTGCCACAATTTGTTATTTATAGTATATCTTTACTGTCATTTTACTGTGATTTTAAAAGGTAGTAAAGGAACATGCTTACAGTAAATTCATCATCTTGAACCAGAATAGTCTTGGTGGATTTTTAGATGAAAGAGAGGTAATAGTAGTTTTGGTGAATGTGATTCAGTCCTGCTTAAAAATATATTAATTTCTCCATCTGTTCTTCTATCCATTCACTGGTTATTCATTCAATAAATATTGAGAACTTTCTATATATGAGGCACTATTTTAGGCCTTGTAGTTATAGTGGAGAACAGGATAGATGGAAGCTGGCTTATGTTCAGTTAGGAAAGTCATTAATTATTAGTGATTTAATTACAGTTGTAATAGATTCTGTATGAAGAAATAAGTTTGGAATGACAGAATTTCCTATTAAATTTTCAGGATTCCTAATATAATCTGGAGGTGAGAGGAGATTTCTTAAAGTAAAACTCGAGTTCTGTTCTAGAGCGAGGAGACTGTCCATAAATTTCTAAGAAAGAAATTTGGGAAAAAATATTTTATGCCCAGAAAATAGAATCAAATGAAGTCCCTATTATACTTGGAATTTAGTCAGATCTGCATCCTTCTCTTTCACAAAACTGAGTTCATTATTTCCTTTTTTTCTTGTATGTACAACTGTGCATCCAATAAATTAATGTCAGGGACTCAGACAGGATTCCAATATCTACTCTGTTACTAATTAAAGTCTATGTTTTGGAAAGGTTGCTCAACAATCTTATGCTGTATTAAAATGGTTTAAAAATTATAATTTCTATAAGAATTTTGAAGAGCAAAGTAATAAGAGATAATAATTAAGATAAATCGAAATATTCATATGTTTGACTTAAACACCTTACTTCTGGTATTTAATTCTGCAGAACTAATGCAACAATGATATAAAGCTGTGCCAAGTTTTCATTGTAGCATTATACAAAATAGCAAGAAACAATAGCCTAATTTTAATAATATAAAGGATGATTAGGTAAATTATGTTACATCATTTCCTGTTAAAATGAGTAGCTCCAGAAACCATATAGAAGCATGGGAAACGATATTCTAAAAGTAACATAAAGCATCATATACAAATTTACTTGGAACTGGGATTACAGCTATGCAACATATTTTGTATTATGCAAAGGCATAGATGAAATTTGCAAAAGTGAAAATAGTTTTGTTCATGTAGTGGCTTAGTGAGCTATTTTCTTTTTTCTTATAAGATTCTTTCATGTTATAAAAATTTAGAGGAAAGAAATGACAATATAGCTATAAAAAATGTGGCCCTTTTCCTTTGTCTTGGGGCTTAATAAAATAAAACTTGTCAAGCTAGTTTTGAGCTAGACATAGGAATGTTGTGATCTTCATGGATAACATAATTCTCATGCTTCAAATACAGAAGATGCTGCAAAGTGAGATAAGGGAACCAATTATCTCTCTGCATGTGTTAAATTCAGTCATCCCTTTGGGCATTCAGGCTATTTGTCTTTAATAGATTTCTATTAAAATAAAAGTGGTCCTGGAAAGGGTAACTCCTTAAGGTGTTATTGAGTAGTGCCTTGGCTGACACTGGTTGGCTGAACCCATATTTCTATGACAAAAAGATATGAGAGAATCTAGGGTGAAAATGGAAAAGGTGAATAAGAAATTGGAGAGTAGAGAGTAGGGACTACACTAAGTCTAGGAGAATGCCCAAGAGATGTTATCCCAATTAACAGTTTTGTCTTAGCATTAGTCTCATGTTTTGGTTTGCTTTTAAAAATATGTAGCAATACTTATCTGCCTGTCAATTTATTATATATCAATCATCAGTTTCTTTTTCACAAAGCACCCCTGAGGGGCACAGCAAGGCATTATATTTAAAAAGAAGTCTAAATGGGAAAATTAGAATGGGAGAAAATATCTATTAATAGAAAAATCAAAATCCTATGGAAGAAAACACAATTATATTAACAATGTGAACCAGCAGAGGTGTCACAGTTGGGCTTTAAATTTGACTCTAAGTTTTCAGGAAGCCAAAAAAATAAATGAAGACATGATTTATTAAATATTTCTGATTATAAAACTAACAAAAAGTAAGCATGTGAGTTTGACTAGAGTCAAAGCATGTGATGCAATTCAGCAGTAAAATATTTCTTGTGCCTGGAGAGGGGAGCCCATTTTAAATTTTTTTCTCAGACCACTATTCTCATACAAAGTAGATGACCAAGTGCAATGTCAGAGTTCTGCACAATGGGAGGATTTTCCCTGGCCCCAGATTTGCACACCATTCCTTAGTGAGGGTAGTGTAACTGCTGTCCGTTTGTGATTTGCATCCACATGCTAAGCTGACCCATCTCTGAACCAAGCTCAAACTTTCCTTCTTTAGTCAGCTGGTTAGGAGATTCCACATATGGCCATGGGTGTAAGCAGAGGGAGGTTTACTGGTGCAACAGCAATGAAGTGGAGGTCTGGGCTACATACGCATGCAGCTTGCTTATGATTGGTTCTGCTTGTGCTAGAACCCTGGTGTACCATTTTCATCTTATGATCGATTTTGTTTGTCCTGTTATTCGTATGAAAATATTCAGCTCATGATTGGCAAATATGCTGCATAATCATATAGTGCCCCGTGGACAAGCTCTCTATCTTAGTAATGTGGCAGGAGTTGCTTTTTCAAAAGGTATATAATTTTAGTTGCAGATGGCAAGACATTGCTCAATAGCTCTAGTAGTTCACATTGTGATTCTCATGTTGGACCTTTCCGTAAGTTTCATGTGGCATATTTTCCTCCCACCAAAATGTCTTACACCATAGAGTCTGCCAGTTCATTTGCCTCAGTGATTGAGCTGTTTACATTGCAATGTAATGGTTCAGTGGGGTTTTTTCCTGCTCTCTAAGTCCCATAAAAAGCTGCTAGGGTCCCATTCTTTCATAAATAGGGCTTTTATCTTGGCAGAACAAATCCATGACTATGAGCTATCAAGGAGGCCCTCTGGCTTTCACAGTTAGCTATCAATTGGGGACTAATTGCTCTCAGCCTTTCTTTATCTTTCCTTACATCATCAATTACTCTTAGTAATAACCACCCAATTGCATTTTCCACATAGTTACTATTTGCCTCATATTTTTCCAAATGCTTGACAAAATGCATCAACGAATGTATTTTCCTCCCTTGGAATATCATCCCAGTTTACCAGTGGTGAGAGTTTTTAACAGATGGCTTGTCACCTGTGCCAGGGTCTATAGTTCTCTATCTGCCAGCAGGTGTGGAGGTTCTTACTGCAAGGGAGTAGGAAGTGATACGCTTCTAAACATCCATTTTAGTGCCTTTTTTTCTTGGGCCAACCTGTTACCAACTGTTGAAGATGTGTTCTCTAAGAAGCACACTCTGAGATGCAGTTTTAACACCTCCCTCTCTTTGCCCAAGATTGACATAGCCTTCCTCTCTCATTCATGAATTCCATCTTTCTGATGGCAGCTTCACAAGTTTTGTTGTGAATACATTACCCAGAGAGAGCTCTCAGACTACTGAGCTGAAATCCCAGGAAAATCTTTAAAGCATTATAATGAAAGCTAATTAGTTAGTTGATAAAAGAACAAATTTCATCAGTGTAAATTGGCACGTGTATGCTTTCCTATACACGGAATACCAGAAATATTTACCTGAATATGACTGCCAAATTCATGGTAATTAAAAGCATAAATACAGGTTTCCATCATAAAGATTTCAGCAAGCTGTTAAAATTCATAGACACTCCTCTATCATTATACCCACTGGGCCTTATTATAGACTCTGTCCAGATACAGTCTGGTAGAGTGTTGAGTTCTGTTTATAGTTTAAAAAGTAGTGTTTGTTAGAAAAGTGACTGAACACTTGAGTGGCTTCTTGGGACCCTTAACTGCATAGTAGAGAGAGAATAACTTACATCCTTACTAATTTCCCAAGAGCAATGTAAGCATTAATTATATAACGCCATGAGATATTCGAAGCTTTTTAATATTAAATCAAAGATTACTAGTAAAACTTTTAACTTTTTTCCACAAGTCTAAACTAATAGTTATTGAAACTTTTCAGCAAAAATTTAAAATATATGTCTTAGTCAGGCCATCTTAGCTTTTTTCAGTGATTAATCCCAATTATTGATTTAAGAATTCACCTTGTATATTAGTTTAACACTAAAACACGCTAGAATTTTAGAAACCAAAATCTTCTTGAAACTGCAAGAGGACTTTGGTAATCAATAATTAAGAGGTTATTTTATCAAAAGTTGAAAAATGTGGTTTATAGATATTTTCTGCAGGGCTGTGGCTGGTCACTTTAGAGAAAATCCGGAACGAATATTGAAAATATAAAAATTGTTAATTAGAACACACCATAACACACAAGTATTTATTTCAAAATAATTATTTGATGGAGGCATAGTTTGCCTTGGATAATTCCAAGACTTTTCTATGTAGCCACTTCTTCCATTAGTGGCTCAGTTATAGTCTTTCAATAATTTCCTTAGAATTGTGTTCCTATATTCTTTTTATCTTTTTTCTTTGTAGTAATTATTTTTGGTCTCCAGAAATATTTGGAATTTAACAAGGGATAGAGTTAATCCAGAGAATAGAATGAAATATCAGGTGTCAGAAAGCAGGTAAGATATTTTGTGAGGGATGTGAATTTGCTGGTCCTTCTTTTAAGAACAGTGAAGTGTGTGAGGTTTTACCATACTTGCAAGCTAGCAAGTTTGCCTGTCGTAGTTTTATGGATGATGACAGAAGGCATGAGACTCCTACCTAGGTCAGAAACAAAGAGTTTTATTACTCATGACACATGAACTTCATGATCACACTGAGCATGGAATTCATGCTATCTTTAGTTCCTGTTGCCCCCTAAGTTCTGCAAAGGTTATGCAAAGTCAGGCCCAGGTGGATATGGTCTGCACACATGGATTTATATCACAACTGAAGGAACTTGGAGTTTAGGAAATCCTCAGTCTTATAAAGAGGGCTCTAAGCAAACCTACCCAACCTTTGCCTTAGAGGAACACCTATGCCTTATACATTATTGCTACTATTCTGGTCAGAAAACATATTGCCCTCTTCCTTAGAGTGGGGTAATATCTTCTTCCAAGATTGTTTTCTATACATACATTCTTGATAAGATAGTATGGAAAAAAGCTGTCAATACCTTTTCATAAAATGTTAGGAAATGCAAAATTCCCATAGGGAATTGTCTCTCAACTCTGTACTCACTTTCTTTATCCATTCACTACTTTGCTCATTCATTTATTAAACAAATTGTTTTGATTACTTTCTGGAATGGTAGTTTGTAACTACAAGCCTTCAAGTAACTCACAGTCTAACTATAAATAGGAAAGTATCCATTTATCAGGCTGGAAGGCTTTGGCTGGCTCTTCCATTTTCATGTTGGAAATAAATATTGATGTAGTTTGTGGAACTTCTGAAAAAATTCCCTTAAAAAAAAAAGATAGTTTGCTAGTTTATCTTACTATCCAACTGTTGCCCTACCCCCTAGTTTGGTGGAACCATCTAAAATCTCATTAAAGATCCTTTGGTGATTATTTATTTACAATATATTCTCTCTAGAAAAAATACAAAATCATGAGAATAGGATAGATAATTTGCTGAAAAGTACTTCAACTACTGGCTGTCCATCTGAAAGGATATAAAATAAAACCAGTCTTTAACCACAAATAAGAACAATTCTAAATGAATGAAAGACCTATATGTAAAAAATAATTTTACCTTGCAAGAAAATCTAGGAGACTAGTTAAGTGAGGAGAAGACTTCTTAATTGAGAATAAAACTCTGATTTTATAAAAGAGAAGATAGAAATATTTAAACTTATAATGACAAAATACCATAAAGAAATAGACAAATGCTTAATTTGAGAAAACAGATTTTTAGTGCAGATGATAACACATTTAAAAAAAGTTTTCAAAAGATTGACAAGGAGATGGCAAACAACTGAGTAGATAAATATGTACCTTATTGCAAAGCATATTCATATGTTCTCCCTATACACAAAAAGTTGTTTAAAATCACTAGAAGTTAGTGAAATACAAATTAAAGTAAAATAAAATTTAAAAGATTTATAACATCTACTGCTAGTGGGGAAATGAGAAAAAGGAAATTTCTATATACTACTGATGGAAACGCAAATTGTTTTTTTCACATTTTGGGGAAAACTGTTGACATCTATTAAAAATTCGTATGCTATTTGACTTAGAAATGTCACTCTTAGGACTCTATCTCACAGAAACCAAAACATCAGTATGTAAGGAGATATATTAGAATATATGTACATTCATATTTACATTTTTTTATGTTGACAAAAATATTGAAAACCAAGTGAATGTACCTGATAGGGGGATAGTTGAATAAATTATGGAACTAACAATGTGGGAGGTTATGCCATTAAAAAGAGTTAATTAGAACCATATTATTTAAAGAGATTTGGAAGAATTATTTCTCATGAGAGCAGATAAAAGGGTGTATCCTTTATTTTTCTAAAACAAATCATAAGACCATATATTCTGTTTATTATCCCACGATCATGGAGAAAAATATGAACAGCTACAAACCAGATTTTAACTTGATCTACCTGCAGGGGTATGTCATGTGATGTGGGGAGGGGAGGAAGTGATAAAGAGTGAAAGATGGGAAGCAGGCAAAAACGGAAAACTAAAGCAAAAGCTGGCACTGAAAAAGGTGCAGATGATGTGATCACACTTATCCAGAAATAGAAATATTTTTTGAACATATGCATAAAGATTTTAGATAATGCTTAGAAAAAAAGGGTAACATTCAAATATATATTTATATTCTCAATGATTGCCATCAATGTCTGTTTCTGATAGAATTAAATTTCATGCATAGTCACTATTTTTCTTGGTACTATAAGAATGCCTTTATGCTATTTTTTATTCTCTGTGTGTAGATAATTGAATTTCTTATTATAAAATATTATATCTAGTTTTAAATAATATTATAGAAATATGGAATTATACATTTTTTAAAAAATGTGTAAATTATAGACACTGGAGAATTCGTAAGTTAAATATTTGGACAGAAATAAAAGTGACGAGCATTTTTAGTGAAGTCACACATCATGCACTGATATTAACATCACTTTGGCCAAAAGAGTTTTCTCCCTTACAAGTTAGCATTTAGTAGCTCACCATTTTATCTAACTTTGTCCCCTGATCTCCAGACCCCTTACACATCTGCCTTTAGATATCTAGTGGACACCTCCAACCAAACATGCTTACATCAGAACGAATGTATTCTCCCTTTAAGCTTCTCATTTTAGAAAATGTCTTCTGCTTATCCAGCTGTTTAAGGGACAAGGGTGGGAGGGAATTATTTGAGTAATCCTTGATTCCTCTTTTACTTGTACAACTCACATTGTGGATATTAAAAACCCTACTGATTGCACCTCTGAAATGTACAAAATCCAGCCACTTCGTGCTTCCACTACAATGATTAGAGTCCAAGATATCTTCTCTCAATTGAACGATTTTACCAGCTTTCCCTTCTGTTTATTAGCCTTGCTCCCATGCCTGTTGTGTTACAGTGTATTCCCTAAAAGGAATCAAGATTTTTATTTTTAAATGTAAGATAAGTTATGCCACTCCTCTGCTGAAAGCCACCAGAGCTGCACTGTCCAATATATTGGCATTAGTCACATGTGACTCTGTACTTTTAAATTTTAATAAATTTAAATTAAAATTTCAGTTCATCAGTTGTAGCTAGTAGCTACCCTTTTGGCCAGTGCAGCTGTTTTCATCAATTTAGAAAGCTCTAGGACACAGCTGAGCTTAGGGCCTATTCATTCATTTCACACCAACCAAAATCCCAAGTGCTATCATCTACCATCCCCACTTCTCAGATCTCACTTCACACAGCTCTTTAATGTGCTGGGCTCCAGCTACAATTTCCATGCTCTGCCTGGAATGGAACACAGAGCCACACTATTGCCTCATTGTCCCAAAGTCTTTGCACGTAATGTTTTTCTGCCTAGAAGGGTTAATTATTTATTATAATGTGAGATGTTAGAGGTAGCTGCTATAGTAGTAACTTCATAGTCTCAGTGGCTAAAAAATCAGAAATCCATTTTACCTTCATTAAATGTACTACACTTATCATGTACAGAATCACATATATATTATATATGTATACATACTACATACAGCATTACATTTATAAAACACTAGGATGTTCATTATGGGAGTGGCACATTATGGGAGGTAATGGGGAAGAGGGCTCTCTGTTTAAAGCAATAATGACAGGCTCAGTCTGAAGGACACTCTCTGCCACCTTAAAGCTTGCCGTTGGGTCAATATCCACTCAAGAGTTAGAGGAAAAAAGAAAGTAAAAAATGTTTGAGGAGGTTTGTTTGGGCCAGAATTACTTCTACCTGTATTTCATCTCTGTTTAAATATCTCCTCCCCATAGGGATTTCACTGATCACTCTATCTAAGATAGCTCATTTCCACCCATCTTTTCCAGTCCCTTAGTTTGGTTTAAATTTTAAAATAGCCCTTATCATGAGCTGCTATATTATATATTTATTTTTTATCTTATTCACCCAAAGGAATATAAGCATTATGATGGTATGTTTTTATCCTGTGTTGTTCACCACTCTATCCACAGTCTACAGAACAATATCTGGAACATAGTAAGACTGAGCTCAACAGATGCGCACTAAATACATAAATGAAGGTCTTGCCTTACTCTCTTCCTGTTTTTCTTCTTACAAAAATAATTGAGCACTATTTATGCCACACTGCTAGTAGTTTACCACTGCTATAATATCTGTCATGGACAGATAAACCATAATCGATGAATGAGCAATGATTAAAGTAGGCATGTGGGTGATAAAGGAGGGCTATTTGCCCAGTTGTATATATGATTATGCAAATAAATTTAAAAATGAAGAAAAAAAATAACTAAATGTAGTAGAGCCTAGAGAGAAAATAGATCATTGGAGTGGGGTGTGGGTGGGGAAGACAAGAACCAGGAAGAAGTAGAACTCATTGTTGCTGTGAAGCCTTACCTTGGTGTCTGCAGTGTACTGTGAAGTCATATTGCCAGCAGCATTACGAGAAAAGGTCCCAGTCTAACCTGATGCAGGGATGTAGTGTGTGATGGTATCATCATCCTCAGAGATAAGCAGGGTATTATACTGGAGTAAGATATTTAAAGATAGTTATACTCCAGAATGTTAGCTTTTCAGTGGGTGAAGGCAGGGAACTTCAACAGAAGGTGGGGATGGAATAGCAAGATGTAGCAGCAAGGGATGGTTTTTGTAGTATCTACAAGGACGAGGGGTATGTTGTGTCACATACACAAGACAAGAATACTGAGAGACATGGGCATGTGAGACAGGGTTGTAGTCATGGTTACAATTGGGTGAGGACAAATACATCCTTAAACAATATGTACATTAACTAATTTTTTAAACAACAATCAGTACTCTTATTACCATGTGACAATCACTTATCTAGGTATTATGGAAACAGCTCTGAACAAGACCAAATCATAGCCCTTATGAAGTTTACCTTGTAGTGGGGAGCCTGACAATAAGCTACTATTCTCTTCTCAGAATATAATTTTAGGCAATGATAAGTAATGTGGAACCAAGCAGGTAAAGAATGATGGGAAAATGGGCTGTTTTGTATTGAGTGGTGTGGGAAGGCCTCATTGGTAAGGTGACATTTGAACAAAAATTTGAAGTGAGAAGCCAATGTGTGCAATAATGTAAGTGAATTAAATAAGTTTCATATAGAGTGATTAGTAAGTTTAAAGGATTCTGTTTTGTGAGTTCATAGTAGGTATACATATTTATGGGGCACATGAGATATTTTGATGCAGGCAGACAATGCTCAGGATGCTATTTGGGAGAGTGGAAGAAAGAGCAGTTGTGAGACTCCCTGCCATATATTCTCATGCAGAACACAAGGACAATGCATGGCATAGCTGTGATATTGCTGCTTTTCATTACTGTTTCAGATTCTACATGCATTCTCATGGTACTTTATGTGAAATGCTAAACACACACTTCCTTATTGGTATGGCTATAGAGGCATCTCTAAGAAGACTTTATAGGACTTCCACTGCGTTCCAATCACTCATGATGCATTCCTGTTTCCCAAATGTTCTCTCATTACAGTGCAATGATCTAATGACTTGTTTGTCCTCCCCACTTTCTCCTACTCCTAATATTACCGAGACCATTACCTCCTTGAGGGTAGAGAGTACCCCAACTGATGTTTAATATTTCCTTCATTTTAAATGTAGGCATGCACACAATAGAATCAGAATATGTTGAATAGAAATGGCAGATTTTTATACCCTCTTCTAGTTGTCACAGATATTACAAAATATAATTTGCACTTATTACTATATTGAAATTATGGTAGTTACTAGACTTACCTACGCAGTTTTTGATGCATTAAAAATAAAGTAATTAACTTTGTTATAAATTTGATTTTATATTTTGATAATTATACTTCAAAATAATTAGTTTCTTTCATTATCCTATATATTTTACTTTAGGCATTGAGAAATATTATCTCAGATGGGGTCTGTAGGTTTCATCAGATCTCCAAAGGCATCCATGGCATAAAAAATGTTACTATCTCTGCTTTAAATCCAACTAATTTATATAAAAATGGTTTGGATAAATCAGAGCTAATCTTTTCTTTTTCCTCATAATACTCTCCCTAGGTGATCTCATTAATTCTTCTGGCATGGTGTTAATTACTGCCACATTCTGATAACTCTGTTCCCAGGCCCGACAACTTCTCTCAGTGGGAATGTAGGTATTTTGCTACTTATTTGACATTCTCATCTGATGTCCCAGATCATTTCAAACTTAACATATCCCAGATTGAATTTCTTATCCTCCCCTCCCAAGTCTGTTTCTACCCACTGAGCGACATTCAACCTGTCGCTCAAGCTGAAAATCTAGTAGTCATCTTTGATTTCTCCCTTTCTGTTACCCAACATCAAATCCCAGGGAAGATTCTGTCAGTTCTGTTCTCAGCTTGAATGTGCCCACGTCTCTCCATCTCCACTGTCCTCACTTGAATGTAAGCCATCATCAGACTTTTTGTCTAGATTATTGCTACATCTTCCAAGGTGTTTTTAACATACCAGGCAGAGTAATCTGTTAAAATACAAATTGGATTATGTAATTCCCTTAAAATCCTTCCATGACTTCTCACTGCATGTGAAATAAATTCTAAATCCCTTTTGTCTTCTGAGTAATTTATTCCCTGCCTATCTACTCTCATTGGTAGCACTCCTCTTCTCACTAGCTATATTCCATTCATGCTAGATTTCTTTCAGTGTTCCTCTATTTTTCCTCTCTCCTTCTTTCTCCAACTTGCTCTCTGCCCTAGTAGGTCTTTATAGACCACATCAATGCTCTCTTTGCCGTGTAGCTCACTGGGTTGACTGACAGGGTGCCTTAGCAGGAGATGTGAGGGAGAGATTATTTTTTTCCCCTCATTCTCTCCCTGTGCAGCCACCTCTGGCTGATTCCGTCCATTGGAAGGTCAAGTCTTTCAAGGTGGCCTGATCTCTCTTATTTTGGGTTCTGGTAGGCACTGCCCAATCTTATCCTTTCAAAGATGGTAATAGTTTTGCTTAATATGACCAGGACACTGTGTTCCCTGCTCATAACTGCAAATCATCCCTTTAATAATTCCTCTTCTAATTAGCCTACTGTGAGCATGCCACTTGTTCCTGGCAGAACAGTGGCTCTCTAAATTTACTCCTATTTCAAGGCATTTCTACATTCTGTTCTTTTATTTGGAATGTGCTTTCTCACATTCTTCACATTATTGTCATCTGTTTGTTTCTAAATATCAGTTGAAATGTCTTCTTCGGAGGTGTTCTCCTTAACCTAGGTTCAGTATGGTGGGATCCCTAATATAGTTTTCAATGGCCATATGCTGTTTCTATTATACCATTTACACTTGCATTTATGTATTTGTTCGTTTCTTTGGTTTATTTGTCTCTCTTTCGTAGTGGACTGCTAGCTTCCTGGGGTCACAGAGTTTGTCTGCCTTGCTTACTATTGTGTGCATCCCCAGTAACTAGCATAGTACGTCACATATGATAGTGTCTAAAGCGTATTGAATATTTACTCTGTGCCAAGAATTGTCTTAAATGCTTTATGTATGTTAACTCATTTAATCCTCACAGTAACTTTATGGCATGTGTGTCTGAATGTGTGTGCATATGATTATTATTTTTTTCCTATTTTACTTATGAAGACTCTGAGATGCAGAAAAATTAAGTATTTCACCCAAGATCACACCCTACTAAGCGACTTAAGTGGAGGCCTTATGTACATGCAAAGATACATTGTGCTTATCTGAATAGTACAATTTAGCCTGAATTTTGTAGGATTATCAAAAATACATACCTGAACACTAAATGTGAAAACACATCTTGTAAGCAGCTTAGGGCACAATTTGAGCGTGAACCACATCTTCGTTTATCAGAAATGATTGGCATATTTAGTGCCTCAGTCTCATCTTATGACTTTGAGTTATTTTACAACAATCAGTAAACTGTATTAGATTATACTTTCTCAAACCTTCACTCTAAATAACACTGTGACCCAAAACATGATCTCATAACCTAAAATTTTACTCCATTCTTTCTAGCTGTTTCTTTCTACAGAGATGTGAATTGAAGGATCCAAGAGCACTTTTCATATTAGCCTATAGAAACTACTGGGGAAAATATAAGTCTTAGCTGAAGGAATCTTCCATCAGTTAGTTTCCCTCAATTTGCTGAGCATAATTGCATTTCCACATGTATAGAGCAAGGAATTCTCATTGTGTGTGATGTTTGAAAGAGTAGGCTTAATGTATTTCATGATCTCTAACATACAACATCTAGGAATAAACAGTATGTAGATTTGCAATAGCACATTTACCTATTATAGATTTATCTATTTTATGAATAAATAGGATAGCATTTACCAAAGCATTTTCTGCACAACACTAATATCACAGGATAAATGCTTAGTGTAATGGTTTCCTGATTAAATAAAATGTGAAAGCCTGCATAATCTATTGCCTCTTAAATTTGTTAAATGCTTGAGCATACCAAATGTTTTGAGAAGTCCTCAAGTAAACAAGAAATCTGTTAATTATTTCAGACTTAGTTGAACAAGATTCATTTTTCTCTGAAACACCTACCAATGTATCATGGAAAAATTCTACATAACAAGCTTGAAGAAATACTGCTATATGATTTTTAAAGTCTGTGTTTATATATTGGCATGAGTAAAATACTGTCTTGTAAATGTGAGAATAGATGTTGATCTAAAAATAACATATGAAAAGTCCTGAGGAGTTTCCTTTACCATTGTAGAAGTAGAAATAAGTTATTTATTTACCAAAACTTTTATTATTCTTACTGTCCATATCCTCCACTATAGTAGCTATAAACTCTAGTTCCAATGAAACATGGTAGGTGCCCTTAATAAATTTCACACAATAGAAGCATTTCCTCACATAAAATGTGAAAACAGACTGAATATCAGTGGTAAAGATAATGGTTACATTCCTGTGTATTATACTCTAAGAAATTCTATTTAAGGTTGCTAACAAAAATGATCTCTATTTACAAAATACTAGGATGTTTCTTCATTTATCACTTAAAATAAATAATCTTCAGAAAAAGCAAACCAGAGAAGAAAGAGCTATCACTATGAGTTATGGAACATTTTCAGAGGAAAATATAACAATTATTGAATTAAAAAATAGAAGGATTTTTTTGTTTTGTTTTAAATGTGGAACTTAAATACAGCATCTGAAGAATAGTTGTTTCCATGCAACTCAATGCTAATAACTCTTTAAGTTCCCTTTCTATTTAGTCAATTACTTTTCCTTATATTTGTCTTCTGTACCTCTTTGTAATTTATTATCCTAAACTCTTTCTCTATTGAATAGATCTTTTAATGATTATTGCAATGTCTTCACATTGGCTCTCCGTTTCTTTCCCCTCCTCCCAAAATAAATACCTCCCCAAACTCTATTCTGTGTGGGATGTGTGAAGGACAATCTTTCTTATTATAGACAGGCAAACAAAGCTTTTCCCTTTCAACTCTCCTTATTCCTCTTCCACCTTGTTTAGTTCTCAGCAGCCGCACCTGTGCCTGATGATGCTCACTTTCAGAAAGCATAAATTGAGAAATGATTATGCTACTTTGTGTATTTTCTATTCACAAAACGGTCAGCCTCTGTGTGATTTTTTTCACATATGAAAAGTCTTTTTATGTTAAGTTGGGTTTAGGTGATTAATCAAATAGTATAGCTTCTTTCTTTGAGTAAAGGTAAATTAGGGACATTTAGTTATTGTAAGAACAATAGGAGCCTTCTGTTGTGAGGCGTGTGACTTGTCCGTTTAACTTTATTATGTCTGTAATGAAGCATCTTCAATTTTGGGGCAGGAGAATGTGTGCTTTATTGAGTCAAAAACTCATCACTGGGGAAAGCTGCTTGGGACAATTGTATTTGAAGGGTGACATCTTGATTAAAAGGAGTACTATGGAAAGGAAGTATACATTATTTCCTATTTCTAGGGGCTTCTGGCATGGAATTTATGATCTTAACAGAGTTAAAGGTTGCCAAAAATTCACTATGCATGGAAGTCATTATTGTCTTTTTATTTAAAATATTTTCAAATAAATTTATTTTAAGTCTTGGATAGATTATAAAATTGCTATCTGGGCATAATTTTCTCAAAGGCAAAATTTATTAATGCTCAGTTTTATAAATGAGTTTTGTAAGTATGGTATTCAAATTGTTTCAAAGTTATTTTGTTGTGGAAAAACAGGCTTTTGGTGAAAGCAGGTAATGGTTGTTTGAATTCTGGAAGTAAGGTGAATCAAAAAGATTACTTAATCCAGGTATCAGCCCTCCTACCATCTCTAATTATGTGTTCATGAATTATTTGCCTGTTATTCCCATATCCATATGTATACTGGTTAGTCCTTCTTCCAGTTTTCGTAAGGAATCAACCCATGCAGTGTCACTATTAGTGATCGAGTATCTTTTAATAAGAATTTCACAGGGGAGATAGATAAGGAAGTATATATATCACATGCCCAACATCAAACTACCAAAAAGAGCACACTGTTGTTCTCCACCATGTCACCTGAGTTGTCACCTCTTTCCTTGTCTCATGCAGTGCCCATTTTGGCCAGCTCCTATCATTTAAGATTTTCTCTTAAACATTTTCAAATCCTTTTTTTCTTCATAAATGTCAGTCCCAGCTTATAACCCAATTCTATTTCCCTAATTTCCTTCACAGCCAAACTTAGTCTTCCCACCTATAGAAACCACACTTCTTAATAAAATGAAAACTAAACATATAGAAACTCAAAAGTTATTTTCAAATAAAGTTAATTTGATCTTAAAGTAATACTACTGTTACATGGCACAATAAATACTCTGACCATGAAAAATTTTTCTTTATTATGATTATATCCATTCTTGCAGGAATAAGGTGGTATTGCATTGTGGTTTTGATTTGAACTTCCCAGATCATTAGTGATGTTGAGCATTTTTAATATGTTTGTTGGCCATTTGTATATCTTCTTTTGAGAAGTGTCTATTCATGTCCTTAGCCCACTTTTGGTTGGGATTGTTTGTTTATTTCTTGCTGATTTGTTAGAGTTCATTGTAGATTCTGAGTAATAGTCCTTGGTAAGATGTATAGATTGTGAATATTTTCTCCCACTTTGTGGGTTGTCTGTATACTCCGCTGACTGTTCCTTTTGCTGTGCAAAAGCTCTTTAGTTTAATTGAGTTCCAGCTATTCATCTTTGTTTTTATTGCATTTGCTTTTGGGTCCTTGGTCATGAAATCCTTGCCTAAGCCAATGTCTAGAAGGGATTTTCCAATGTTCTAGAATTTTTATACTTTCAGGTCTTAGATTTAAGTACTTAATCCTTCTTGAGTTGATTTTTATGTTAAGTGAGAGATGAGGATCCAATTTCATTTTCCTACATGTGGCTAGCCAATTATCCCAGCACCATTTGTTGAAGAGAGTTTCCTTTCCCCACTCTATGTTTTTGTTTGCTTTGTTGAAGATCAGTTGGCTGTAAGTATTTGGGTTTATTTCTGGGTTCTCTATTCTGCTCCATTGGTCTATGTGTCTATTTTTATACCACTATCACACTGTTTTAGTGACTATGGCCTTATAGTATAGTTTGAAATCTGGTGTGTGTGTGATGCCTACAGATTTGTTCTTTTTGCTTAGCCTTGCTTTGGCTGTATGGGCTCTTTTTGTTTGTTTGTTTGTTTTTATCTTTTCATGGTTCCATATGAATTTTTGAGTTTTTCTCTAATTCTGTGAAGAATGATGGTGATATTTTGATGGGGATTGCATTGAATTTGTAGATTGCTTTTGGCAGTACGGTCATTTTCAGAATATTGGTTCTACCCATCCATGATCATGGAATGTGTTTTCATTTGTTTGTGTCATTTATGATTTCTTTCATCAGTGTTTTGTAGTTTTCCTTGTAGAGATCTTTTAGCTTGGATGCTGTGATCAGGGAACACTTCTACACTGCTGGTGGGAATGTAAACTAGTACAGCCACTACGGAAAACAGTGTGGAGATTCCTTAAAGAGCTAAAAGTAGAACTACAATTTGATCCACAATCCCACTACTGGGTATCTACCCTGAGGAAAATAACTCATTATATGAAAAAGATACTTGCATACATATGTTTACTGCAGCACAATTAACAATTGCAAAAATGTGGAATCAACACAAATGCCCATTAATCGATGAGTGGATAAAGAAACTGTGAGATATATATATATATATACACACACACACACACACACATATATGTACACATACACACACACACACACACACACACACACAATGGAACACTGCTCAGCTATAAAAGGAATGAATTAACAGCATTCACAGCAACCTGGATGAGACTGGAATCTCTTGAGTCTCACTTAGAATAGTAGTCTTACTCTTCTAAGTGAGACAACTCAGGAATGGAAAAGCCAAATATCATATGTCCTCATGGATATGTGGGAGCTAAGCTATGAGAACACAAAGGCATAAGAATGATACAATGGATTTTGGGGACTTGGGGGGAAAGGTGGGAGGGGGTGAGGGATAAGAAACTACACATAGGGAATAGTGTATACTGCTCGGATGATGGGTGCACCTAAATCTCTCAAATCACCAGTAAAGAACTTATGTAATCAAACACCATCTGTACCCCAATAATCTGTGGAAAAATAAAATATTTTAAAAATTAAAAAAAATTGTTTCTGGTGATTCTGATAATTAACCCCAAATATACATTAATTGTTTTACTAGCCTGGCAGCATTAGTGGTTGAAAGTGCATGGAACAATAGCTATGTGTCTGTAGGCAGCAATAATTTAAAAAGGAACACCAATTAGCATTGTAAAAATCCATTAATGTTTGACACTAACTTATCCTAATTTTGATTTTCATTTATGTGAATACTAGAGATTCAAGTATGGAGGAAAACCCCCAAGTTTCATTTAAAATACATGTTATTATTACATGACTGCATTGGGATGACTCAAAAACAATCATAGACATTTACAAGCTTATTACAAGGTAAATAACTGAGGACATCATGAAAATGATCAGGAAGAGTTACACTCTGGTATGTTGTCCCACTGACACCTGCAGTGTGCCAAATGGATGCATGTATGCTATGGTATAGTGCAACTCCAGTTCTGTGCATACAATTTATCTGGGAAAAGTTGGTCATCTACTTCATCTTAGTAATGAGCCCTTAGCAGAGATGGTGTTAAAATTTCTTCATGAAATAATTATTACATAAGTTTTCGTAACGTCATTCCTATTTTGAAAATAAGTTCCTACTGTATGGTTCGATTCAGAGAAAGGAATTACTTTGATACATAGAAAATGGCTACAGAATGACAACAATTGCTTTTGAAGTCATTTGCTATTTTACTATATCCTCTCTGTACTTGCAATGAATTAAATGTCATGAATGGAGTTAACCCTTTTGTTTTAATACTCTTTTGATATTTGTTTCATTTGAAAAAATGTGTTGAAATTATTGAGTTACTAGACTGCTTATAATGGTATACATAAAGCCTTGGGTATGAATAAAAATTAGCAAATTCATCCTGTGTTAAGATTCAGGAAGCATTCATGCATTTAACAAATGCTTACTGGGTGTCCCCTATTTGCCAGGCACAGTTCTAGACACAATGGAATAACAGTAAACTAACACAATGCCTACCCTCATGAAGCTTATATTGTAAACATAAGTAAGATAATGATGTAAATCAATATTAGGTAGTAAGTGATATTGAGGAAATAAAACAGAAAAAGAGGATAAAGGGTAAATGGTCTGTGATTTTAGGTAGAGTCGGAAGTGAAATATGAAAAGAGACCTAAAGGAATGCAAAGGGTGGACCATGTGGATATCTGGGAGAAGAGCATTCCAGGCAGAGGGAACAGCAAAGGCAAAGGTCCTGAGAGATCATGTTTGTTGGATTCTTGCAACAGTTATTAGAGTATGATGATCAAGGTGAAAAGTGATCTGAGAATAGGTCAGAGAGGTATCCAGGGATTCAGTCATGTATAATTTTATAGGTGAAGGTAAAAAGTTTGGATTTTATTTTATGTGTAAAGGAAAGCTGTTGGAAAGTTTTATGCATAAAAAGGACATGATTTTAGGAACAACTATATGTAAAATCTTTGTAGTAAAAATAGTTTTGATTTTTTAAAATCTTAACTTATGGAGGCAACCGGAACATGTGGAAGAAGTTTTAATCCACTGGTTCTATGATGTCACATCTAAGTAGGTGTTAATTCCCAGAGCTTGATTTTATTTTGGTGAAGCAAAGAATGCTCCTATTAGATAAAACTCAGGGCTGAGAGCTCTAGCATCTGTGGAGCAGTAAGAAAAAAATTAAAACAGTGGGATTTTGAGTAAGAGATTGTTTGAGGATGAGAGACTGAAGTTGCAGTTCTTTGCAATACACAGCTGTATCTGACACCACATGCAGGCTTTCTGTTTCATTCTAGTGTTCAGGTGTGAGAGGCTTTCTGTGTGTCTCTACTCAATATGGCACTACAAAGTGCTCTATGTGGAATTTCTGAATGTCATAACAAATTGGTATCTTTTGTAACATAAATTGATTCTTCTAGATTCTTTAAAGAAAGGACCAGCTGCTTTGCTCTGTTATAATTATGCTTTGTTCTTTCATTCATTTGCAAAAAGCTGGTAATATGGCAGTCTGTGTTTCTCTTAGCCAGTGCCTTAAACACAGGATGGAGGGGCAACCACTAAGTATTTCATTACATGATTGAAAGAAATGTCTACTCCTAATGACACTTCTTTTTGAAAGGGGATTTTTAGAAACTTCTTAGTATCAAAATGAAATATCCTAAATTCATCTAAAATGAAAAGTAGCTATTATATCCAGTTGAACACATTTTTATAATGGAATCATTTATTCAGCCCTATGAGCAACCATAAAATTATCCTCAGTAAAGCAGCATGTTGCATACACTGTGATGTTCAATCATTAAATATGCTCATGGAGAATCATCAAAAAAGAAAAATAATGATGTTCTCTAGCGGAAAATTCCTCAACCTATGTACGGCCTCTAGTAGCCTGGGAACCTCTGAAACTGTATTTATAATTTTATATATATGCATATTTTCAGGAGATAAAAAATCTTTCATCAAATTTTCAAGGAATATAACTTCATTAAGATATTAGTAATGATTACAGCTGAAAAATTAAGTAATTTCTTTTGGAGTCTCTTTGGGTCTACATATGATAAATATTATTTTAAGAGAAAACTACCACACTGCTCAATAGATAATAAATGTTCATGAAATGCTAGCTGAATTTCCATTGGCAAGACTAAGGCAAAAAGATTGCTGATGATCATTTAGAAAAGGAAGACATATCAATACATTTGGAAATAAGTGGAGATTTGAACAGGTGAAGTGAGAAAGAAAGCAAAAAGGTGTGCCTGCTGAAGGGAGTGATAATTTCCTCACACATCCCTTTATGGAACCTAGGCAAATGCCTGTTTTCATGGCATTCTTGGGATAAATTGGACCTCAGGACAAAGGGGATGGGGAAATATTAGTGATTATTGTTATAGATCAATGATACATTTGAAATAACAAAACATCCAGTGGAAAGAATATAATTACTTCTCCTCAGTCATTTAAAAATCTTGTTCCCAATTCTGAAATTTAATATGTAAACATTTATCATTTATCATATCAAATATCATTTATTTGTCCTTGGATTTATATTTTTCCAAATTAAGATTTAAACTTGACTACAGACACATTTTTTAAAAATATGCTAGATTCATACCTAAATGATTGTCATGAAAAATGTCTTGAAAGTATAGTAAACAAAAGGATGGATTTCCAATAAATAGTGCTGGATGGATTGCGTATCCATGGAAATATCTTTATTTCTCTCTCATACCATACCCGAAAATCACTTACAGAAGGATTTCCATCTAAATGAAAAAGGTAAACCACTAAAGTTTAGAAACACATGCATAGGAGAACATTTTCACGATTCTTTGTAGGCAAAGATTTCTTAAATGTACACAAAAAGTGTCCACTATAGAAGTTAAAATTTAAAAATTGATCTACAGTAAAATTGAAGAACTTTTGTTCATCAGGAGAGAGCATTAAGGGAGTGAATGGGTTTTCAAAATGGCATCCCCAAATATGCCACCTTACTATACTGATTACTTCAAACTGAGGGCACCCGGGGGACAGCAGATGCAGGGAGAGGCTTCATCTGGCCTCCCCTTATCTATCTAGGGACCCATTCTTCAAAAGGATTCAATTGTCATTGATCTCCAGGCTAGTGGTCAACACCACACCCAGACAAACGTTGTCACAGATGGTCACTTGTTTTTCAAAAGGCCCATTTGTCTTTCCCAAAAGCCATTTGTTCTTCCCTAAGTTACCTACATCCCCCATTCCCCATGAAGAGGGAATGTAAGCTTTTGGGTCTCACTGAGTTTTTGGCTATTCACTTTTCTTTCTTGTGATGCCCCTGTGCAGGTAAGAAATGTGTATACCTCTTCTACTGTGAATCTGCCTGTTGTCAGTTTATTTCATAGACTTAGTTATTGAGCCCTCAGAGGATAGAGGGAAAGTCTTCCCTCTCATATAGAAGGGAAAATGTAGCTTCGAGAGTGGGAGAATATATTTATAATACATTTCTCTAAGAGTACTTATATCCATAATTTATAAACAAATTTTGAAAATTAAAAGAGAGCAGTAGAATAATAAGCAAAACAGTTGAACAACTATATGTTTGCATACCTATGAAATGCAAATATATAAAGAAATATATATATATGCAATTTATATGAACAGAATCAGTATGTGGACAAAATCAAATATATGCAAATATATATTTATATTTGTAGCCAATTTACATAGAGATGATGTTCTAGCTCAATAATTAAGGAAATGCCAATTAAGCTCCAATGTCATGCCACTGCATACCTATCAGAATGTCTTAAAGACAATACCATATATTGATGAGCAGGTGAAGCAACTGGAACACTCAAATACTGTTGAGAGTGAATTAGGACAACTAATTTGTAAAACTGCTGTTATTTGTTAAATTTGAACATATACATATACCAAGACTCAGCAATATCACTCATAGACAAAATCCAACAGAAATGCATACTGATTTTTACCAAAATATATACAAGAATGTTCATCAAAACCTGATTTGTAAATTTACCCAATTTGAGTAGCCGGAAGCTACTCAACAGTGTAATGGATAAAGTATGGCATAGTCACAAAATGAGAGTATTATGTTGAATGAGAATGAGATATCTATAAGAACATGCAACAAATATAATGAATGAAAGAAGTCAGACATGAAAAACTATATAAAGTAATAATACAGCAAATTATGATGATAAAAGTCAGAATGGTGTTGAGCTTAGAGGCAGTGTTTGGAAAGAGGCATGAGGGCATCTTCTAGGGTGCTGGAAATGGACTGTTTCCTGATTTGGGTATTAGTAACATGAATGCATGCAATTTTAAAAAATATATAGATATACATGTATACTTGTATGTATATTATACTTCAATATAAAGTAACAAATCAAGACTGCCTGGAAAGAAAACTAATATTTAAAAAATTCGTTTATTTGACAATTTAAATGCCTTGCTAGATTCCAGTACTTTATTATAAGTGAAAGACTGCAGCATTGAGCTAAGCATAAATGTGCTTTACTATGACCTTCCTTTGCACAGTGGGATAAGAGGCCATAATATATCAGGAGAAGTTTCCCAGGCAAGACTTCTGTAATAATGTGTGCTTCTGAAAACATATTATTTGCTGAAATAAACACTTCAATTGCTTTGAGGATTTGGAGAAACTGTTCATTAAACTGCAAAGAGAATGACACAAGAATTCATTGAACAGAAAATGAATAGCCTGCTATGTAGCTTTTCTCTCTCCAAAAGATAACTTGGAGATTAATGAGATTAGATTGGTGAAAATTGCTCTGTTCTTCCAAATGCAAACCAAATACAAATAAACTAATTGAAAAACATATCAAATCTGATGTGGTCCAAAGACTTTTTAATTTCTAGGAATAAAGTGAGTTTATAGACTTTTCAAAATATATACTACACAGGACACACTTAGAAAAACTACCTGGTGATAGAGTGAGTGAGAGTAGTTATCCAGAGATGAATTGCTGGGTTTATTAATGGAACAACTTGTGACTAACAACTTCTAGGAAATAAGCCCTTTCTCAGAAACAGCTTTCTCCATGTACTTTCCCATCTTGATGTTTTTGTTTATGTGGTTCTTTCTGCTTGAATTTACCACCATGTTTATGCCTAAGTTACTTTATTTGAACCTCCTGGGTAAACTTGACTTAATATCTTGCTTTCTATTTGCTTGTATGCTAGTTGATGAGGTTTAGGCCATTATTAATGGTAAAAAAAAAAAGAGAATATAATCAATATTCAAACAGATAAAAGAAACTAATTCATGAGAGGACCAAATAGGAAGTTATATATCCTATTTAGTATTAAATACCACAGTTGTTAATTCACAGGGTTAACATAGGGAATGAAAGATGAAAGCAGTTCTGAGAGTAGAGAAGTCAATAGTTGAGGGTTTACAGAAGTACCATTTGGAAATTTTCTTAAGAAACTTGAGATATAACCCATTTTGATTCTTCCAAATTCATGTAGTACAGATTTTTTACTTATAATAACATCAGACTAATTTTCTGAGACTTTTCTCTAAGAAAGCTGGGGGATGTTCCCCTTTTCCTTTTCAAATACCAATGGGTGAAAAATCACTGAATGTAATAAGTAACTGGTACTGTTCTGGACAACACCAGAAACTGAAGGAAGAGGGAGCAGAAAGAAAGAGATGAGCCTTTAGGATGAAAAACATGAGTGGAAACTAGAAGACTCTGCCGTCACAGCGGCTTGGACTCTTTCTCTGACTCCCTGAGTAGAATCTTGTTTCAAGGGAACCAAGAAGTCAAACAAGAGAGAGTCTTCATCACTGGCTGCACTGCCAATAAATAAATCTCAGGCAATCTATCTGTATTCATTTTCCGAGCCTGCTACAACAAATTACTAGGTACTGGGTGGCAATTTATTCTCTTACAATACTATGGGTGAGAGAGTGAATCAAGGTATGAGCAGGGCTGTACTTTCTCTAGGAGGGAAAACATTTCCTCTTTTATGTTCTCATGGCTACAGAAGTTCTTTGGCTTGTGGCCACATGACTCCAATCTCTGCCTTTGTGGTCATGTTACCTCTTTCTTTTTTCTGTGTCTTCTCTGTATGTCAAAAATTTCTCTGCCTCTCTCTATGTGATTACATTTAGAGCCTACCTGGATAATCTAGAATATACTCTTTCTCAAGTTCCTTAACTTAGTCATATCTAGAGAGACCCTTTTCCTAAAGTAACATTTGAAGGTTCTAGGGATTAGGATATGGACATATTCTTTTGGGCCACCATTCAGCCCAGTACACTATCCAACATTTTTTGAAAATGCACCTTCAGATATATAAACCAAATGAAGAAAAGCCATATTTCTTTGGACTTGTATTATGTGTTAGGCTGTTCTTGCGTTTCTATAAAGAAATACCTGGATTAGGCAATTTATAAAGAAAAAGAGGTTTAATTGGCTCATGGTTCCATAGGCTGTATGGGAAATATGGTGCTGACATTGGCTTAGGTTCTGGGGAGACCCCAGGGAGATTTTACTCACAGTGGAAGGTGAAGCGAGAGCTTGCATGTCATATGGCAAAAACAGGAGCAAGAGGGAATGGCAGAGTGAGGTGCCACACATGTAAACAACTAGATCTCATGAGTACTCACTCACTGTTGTGAAGAATCCACCCTCATGAGCGATACACCTCCCACCAAGCTCCACATCCAACATTGGGGATTATATTTCAATGTGAGATTTGGATGAGGATAAATATCTAAACTATATTATTGCAACTCTGGCCCCTCAAATCTCATGTCCTTGTCACCCTGCAAAACACAATCATGCCTTTCCAACAGTCCCCCAAAGTCTTAAGTCATTCTAGCACTAACTCCAAAGTCCAAAGTCTGATCTGAAACAAGGCAAGTTTCTTCCATCTATGAGCCTGTAAAATCAAAATAGTTATTTACTCCTGAAATACAATGGCAGTATATGCATTGGGTAAATATTGCCCTTTCAAAAGAGAGATATCAGCAAAAAGAAAGGGGCTATAGGCCATGCAGATTCAAAACTCAGCAGGGCAGTCATTAAATCTTAAAGCTCCAAAATAGTCTCCTTGTGGGTTCCCATGGCTTTGGGAAACTCCACCCCTGCAGCTTTGCAGAGGTTAGCTCCCATGGATGTTGTCCAGGTTGTTGAGTGCCTGTGGCTTTTCTAGGCACAGGGTGCAAGCTGATGGTAGAGCTACCATTCTAAGATCTGGAGGATGGTGGTCCCACTCCCACAGCTCCACTAGGAAGTACCCCAGTGAGGACTCTGTGTGGAACTTCCAAGCCTAAACTTCCCCTCCACATTGCCCTAGCAGAGGTTCCCAGTGAGGGATCCACCACTGCCGCAGGCTTCTGTCTGGGCAACCAGGCTTTTTCATACATCCTCTGAAATCTAGGTGGAGGCTACCAACCCTCCACTACTCTTGCGCTCTGAATGCCTGCCAGCTTAATACCACTTGGAAGCCACCAAGACTTATGGCTTATGCCCTCCAGTTCTGTGGCCTGAGCTGTTCCTGGTGCCCTCTGAGCTGAGGACGGAGCTGAAGTGGCCTGGATGTGGGGAGCAGTGTCCTGAGGCTGTGAAGGGTAGCAGAGCCCTGGGCCTGGTTCCTGAAACCATTTAGTACTCCTGGGCCTTTGGGCTTGTCATGGAAGGGGTTGCCTAGAAGGTCTCTGAAATGCCTTCAAGGCCTTTTTCCCATTGTCTTGGCTTTTAGCATTTGGCTCCTTTTTAGTTATGCAGATTTCTCTAGCAAACTGTGGCTCCACAGCCTGCTTAAATTCATGTTCTGAAATTGGGTTTTTCTTTTCTACCAGATGGCCAGGCTGCATGTTTTTCAAACTTTTACACTGTGCTTACTGTTTAAATGTAAGTTCCAACTTTAAGTCATTTCTTTGTTCCCACATATGAACATAGGTTGTTTGAAGCAGCCAAGCCCAATTTTGAATATGTTGCTTAGAAATTTCTTCTGCTAAATACCGTCAGTCATCATTGTGAAGTTAAACATTCCACAGATCCCTAGGGCCTCAACAGAATGCAGCCAAGCTCTTTGCTAAGGCATAACACGGGTGACCTTTGCTCCAGTTCCCAATAAGTTCCTCATTTCCATCCAAGAGCTTGTCAGCCTGGATTTCACTGACCATATCACTATCAGCATTTTGGTCACAACCATTAAACCAGTCTCTAAGAAGTTTCAAACATTCCCTCATCTTCCTATTTTCCTTTGAGCTCTCCAAACTCTTCTAACTTCTGCCCATTCCCCAGTTCCAAAGTTACTTCCACATTTTTAGGTACCTTTATACAATGCCCCACCCCTCAGTACTAATTTTCTGTTTTAGGTCATTCTTGCATTGCTATAAAGAAATACCTGAGACTGGGTAATTTATAAAGAAAAGAGGTTTAATTGGCTCATGGTTCTGCAGGCTGTACAGGATGTATGGTGCCAGCATCTGCTCAGCTTCTGGGAAGGTCTCAGGGAGCTTTCGCTCATGGTGGAAGGTGAAGTGGGAGCTTGCATGTCAGATGGCAAAAGCAGGAGCAAGAAGAAGTTGGGAGCTGGGGAGGAGGGCGTGGGTACCACACCCTTAAACAACCAGATCTCACAAGTACTATTCACTCACTATTGTAAGGCTAGCACTAAACCATGAGGGATCTGCCCTCATGAGCAATATACCTCTCACCAGGCTCCACCTCCAACATTTGGGATTACATTTCAACATGAGATTTGGTGGTGACAAATATCCAAACTATGTCATATTATAACCAACCTTTTCAAAGTATTCAATAGTTTGGAATAGTCAGCCATGGGAATGTAGACTTGAAAATGGATTTGGAGGTAAAGTCCAATTTGCCCATTTGACAGATGAGAAAGCTGCTGGCTAGAGATGCTCGGATGCAGTCCAGGACCTCCACTTGTTCTTTTTACTTCATCAAATTGAACAATCAAGATATTACCTACTATTATAATTTAAGTAACTCATTTGTGAAGACTGTTGAGTTTTTAAAAACTATTTTCAATAAAACAAACTTAAATCTGGTATTTTTATAATTAAGATAACTGATTATAAGAAATAGCAGTAATATTTATATACGAAAGTACAAATTATGCATGTAAGACAACAGATGAAATTACAAATCAATTTATAGCACTCTGTGTATAATGGAAAATACACGAAACAAAGCTTTTAAAGGTTCTTCTGTGTTTATCACTTTCATCTTGTTTTGCTGTCCATTCAAGCATTTTCAGTATAGTTTCAAAAGACGCCATTGCTTAGTAGAAATAAAGAAATATTTCCTTTTTGTTTTTATCCTTTGTAAGGTAGCTCCATTGCTAACCCATTAAGAATACCAAAATGAAATGCATTTGTAAGAATAGCATTTCCCAGAGAAAGCATAAATACCTGAACAGAGCATACAGTTTCATAGTATTAAGTTAATGCCACTTATTTTCAGAATTATAGAAATGCATAGCTCTACGTAAAAGTACATGTGGTTGTCTTTTCTCATCATGAACTTCTTTTGAAATTGAAGATAAAAGAAATGGAAGTCAAAGTGAACCCTGTCTACTCATGGGATAATTTTTATGTCTACAAGATAAAACCAGGGAATCCAATTAGAAAAATGAGAGAATATTGTGCCAGGGAGGGAAGGGGTTGCAGGGAGGAAAGGGGAAAAACATTTATAAACTTAGAATCTCAGGGAAAGAGACAGTGGTTTAAAGCACGTTAATGAACTCATAGCCAGTCTAAATATGTTCTAATGTTTATTAGAAAAAGTGTAATTTGTATGATACTTTTGTATATAAATCTACTTTGAGTAAATGGTAACTTAATATGCTAAATTTTGTTTTTGCTGTAAATTTGGAAACATCCTTTGCCTTTCCCACCCCATCTTCAGCAAACACTGAAGAACTTTGAGAATTAACAAGTAGATTTGTCTTCTAGTTAAAAACTGTTAAACAAGGCCATTGATATTAGGAAAACAACTCCCAAAAGAAAAATTTCATGTCTTCTAAGCTGGCAGGACCTAATATAACCAGTCTGAATTGACATTTTACAAATAGAATGTGTCAATCTGATATGGTTTTAGAGAAAAGTCAGGTCGATTTAGAAAAAAGAAGCATCATAGAGAAAAACGTTTTTAGTATTCACATTAGCTTTGTCCAAGAAAAAGACTTAGCCCACAAACTTGAATAGTTACAGTTTATTGTCTAGTAGGTTTAAAAGTTTACTTATACTGACAGGAGCAGATAAAATATAACCTCTCTTTTTTTAAAAAAATTAACTGGTTGGATTTTCCTCATTAAAATCTATATTGCTGGATAATATGTATATGGAGGTGACAACCAAAGATTTGACTCCAAACTGGTAATTCAGTCTAATGTAATAATAAATTAACCTTTTAGATAAATGCTCAGTCTTAGAGTTCTACTCTCTCCTTTGTTCCTTTTTCAAGTTGGTCATGTGGAAAAGGGTATGATATATATCCTCTTGGTGATGAAGAACAGAAATTTATATGGAATCTTCTGTAATCTTGCTGATCTCTGCTAGATATAACTAGCCTGGGTTACTACCCGACTGATGACATCTAGTCTCTCTGTTATGTTAAAACATTTCCCAGTTGATCTTAACCAGTTGATTTTGACCTGGTAACATAACTCCCTAACCTGATCTGTTAGCTTCTTAGTTTTTGCCCTGGGATTTCCCTTCGTTTGGGGCAGGTCCACAGATGCTCAACTCAGCTGTCTTCCATATACCCACAGGACACTATGCCACATGGGAACCAAAGGATGGCTGGTCTTTGTTTCAGTTTATTTCACTCAGTTTATTTTGAGATGGCTGCTTGGGGGTAATCTATAAGAAAATTGACTTCTAGAATCCTAAGTTTTTATCAAACTTTCTAACATAAGTCCCCCTTTTGGGCTTTTGGCATGAGAAAGGATATCACATCATGTGTCTGAGTGTCTGCTTCTGTCAGTACTGAAATCTTACCACCTTTTGCTTGCTGTTTGGCCAATGTCTGTCTAATATAAAGCTCATTTATGAAGGCCATTAAGCCTGTATCCTTATTCCAAAATAGCAGATAAGGGAACTTATGACGTTGCTTTCCTCTGACAAAGCTGTGCTTTCAAGCCTATTGTCTTATTGCAAAGAAAAGTAGATGATCTCTCTTTTCTTTTTATATTCTTGCTGTGACAAGCTGTTAATCCTCTCTCTGTCCCCAAATGTTCCTGTGACATTCCGTGTACTAATTTCCTGTAGTAACTCTAAGGCCTAGGCCGACTAGAGAGAATGTCACGTGGACAGAAATGTAAAGGGGAAAAACACATTCAAATAATTTAAACAGTATTACTCTGCTTATAACGGTTGAGAGCATCCCAGTTGAGACAATTGGGATGCTATTAAGGGGTCAGGAGAGATTGTTGATATTTATCAGAAGTTTCAGAGCCAAAAATGGGAGAGGAGAAATATCTGTCATATATTTTCTATCCCTGATATATTTTATGTTATAATTTCAGTATAAATTGTGTTTCTTCTGATAACCTTAAAGAGTTTGATATGCCTGTTCTGAGAAAGACTTTTTAAAGCTGAAAGTCTTCTTAGGCCTGCAATTCGGTAAGGTTTTCACAGTATGTCTAATCCTGTGTGGGAGTTGAGGTGATAACCATTAACTTCTTTATATTATTTGAGATCATAAGCAATTTTGGAAACATGCCTTTCAGCACAAATTATCTAATTCAGTGTTTATGTGACTCTGTTTCTGTACTTCCTTGAATCAATTTTTATTCTGTGCTTCTTCCATATGGCACTGTATTTTCTATCTCCTTTAAAGATAATCAAGTCGCAATGGACAACAGATATACTATTTGGATGACAAAGCCTGTCAAATTCTCAGTATGATTTTTATTATTTTGACTTTGGCAGCCCAAAAGATTTGTTCTTATGGACTCCAAAAGTGAAAAGGGAGACAAAACCCAACCTCTGGGCCTTGAAATATTCTCCATGTGTTTTATAGATGCCCAAAATCAGGGAACCATATTTAAGTATGACCTCTCCAAAGTCATCTCATTCAGCTCTCATGTTTTCTCAATTCCTTCAGCCACATTGACCTCATTCGTGTTCTCTGGGGCTTTTGAAACTCAGTCTTCTCTGCCAGGACTGTGGCTACCTGGGTTTTGACATGATTTGTTCAGATCAAAATGTTATCTCTTTAGACACATCTTCTCTTGACTTCTCTAAGCAAACTGTATAGCTGTGCAACTGTGGCAGCTAGGACTGCTCTAACAAAGTACCACAAACTGCATGGCTCAATCAGTGGAAATGTATTGTCTCACAATTCTGGAGACTAGAAATCCAAGATCAAGATATTGGTAAGGCTGGTTCCTTCTAAGGCCTTTCTCCTTAGCCTATAGATGACCATCTTCTCCCACATGTCTTTACATGATCTTCCTTCTGTGTGTGTCTGTGTCCCACTCTCTTTTTATAAGGACACTAGTCATATAGGTTTAAAGCTAACCCTAAAGACTTCATTTTATCTTAATTATCTCTTAAAAACCTTACCTTTAAATAGTCACATTCTGTTGTCCTGGGAATTAGGACTTCAACACGTGAATTTTGGAGGTATGCAATTCAGCCCATAACAATTACCTATAATAATATGGTCTTTTTGTTTATTTACTTTCTTTTATCTTTCCTCTCCACTGGAGATGAAGCCCCACAAAGTCAGGGCTTTATCTAGTTTTTGCACACTCTCAAACCACCACCTAAACGAGTGCCTGGCTCTGAGTGTAGGCCAATGATGTTTATTTTTAAACTAAATTACTTAAATAGAAATACGATATATAATTTTTCCCAAATTGAAAAGACTTATTTATTACTGCCATTACTAAAATTCTCCTGGTGCAGTCTTTGCTTTGCAAATATTAAAAATAATATAAGAAAATGTAAGGAATTTCTTGTTCTAAGCTCATAATCTGAGACAAGAGGATGATGCTTGGATCATAGCTCTTTTCACCACTCTTGGAACCCTTTCTGTGTAACTCAACACTAGTATAGGTTTCTAGAGGCCAGTTTAGATTTTCTTGCAACATTAGTAAGGCATAAAAGTTGACTTTCCCTTTGCCTTTAACAGGACGTTTTCACTGCTGTAGTGTCTTTAATATTAAATGACTTTGAAGACATTCTTTTCAGCTAAAACATTATTAATATTCCTTTACCTTATTTGGATTTTCCATGAATTAATTCAATTCTCCCATTATATTCACTTATTCTATTTCTAATGCTGTACAGCATCATACTACCTAAATGATTTGTTGTTGTCATTGTTAATTGTATGATCTGACAATGTTGAATTTTACCTGAGCCCTGTGCTTCTGGAACATAGTGGGGATTAAGAGATCCCCCTACACCTTTATATTCTGGAAAAAAATCCTCCCCCACATCTGTAAGTCCCATAGGGGCAGACGTACGGATGCCCCTATTTAGCTATGACAAGGCCAGAGAGATGATTAGCTGAATTCTCTTTTCCCCATTGATCACTGAAACAAAATACTTATTAACTGAACTTCAGTTAAGTTTCTCTCCTTTCCCTATGCTCTCAAATTTGATCCTCCCTTGGCCTGAGCCAGCATACCGCCCCTACTTAACTGCAAGCTTCTGAGAATAGGCTGACCACTGAGAAAACATTCTCCGAGCTGCTGTCAGATCATGCCATCCTTCCTCCTTCCACTTCCCTGCATCTGGTTCTTTCTAGGCTTGTTGACTCTTTCCTATAAAAGAAAAGCTCTTTGTGTTTAACTTTTGAAAGGCTTGTAGATCTTAGGTTAGGATTTCTCTCTATTGGCAATTGTCCCTCTCTCCTTACTAAAATAATCCTTTTGAATATAATCTCTCTTTAGCTAGGTCTAAATTTTGCTTTTTATTTTACAAATCAATAATGGCAAATTTATTTTTATACTGCTTAAAGACAAAACTTAGTAATTCAGTATGTGGACTGAGTTTCCTATTACCTTTCTTGACTTTTGTATGAGGTTAAAAAAAAGAATAAAGTTCATTCACAGTAAGGTTCATTTTATTTTATTTTTGATAAGTTTAAATCTTGGCAGCCACTGCTGGCTACAGTAGGGAATGCATCATGAGTTGTTTATTCTCGTGGTCATTCCAAATAAATATTATATGCTGAAAATACTCATAATTGAGGACTTGTTAAGGAACTGCAAACTTGGATTAAGGAAAATAGGTTGGCTTGATGTTGTTTACTGATTGAATGGTCTTGTTTCAGGGATTGAATTTGCTAAAAAATGTAATTGGATGATTGTTAAGTTAGAAAAAAGAATGTGAACTTTAAAAAGTTTTAAATATGTCTTATTAGCTTAAGTATGATCAGTTTTATTTATCTGACATTTTACATTTCAAAAATGGCCAGGGGAAGGATCGGCAAATATTTTGGGAAAGCTTCGGTAAGTTTAGAGGTCTTGAAGACCACCCTCAGATTAAATAATTCACTAGAACAACCCACAGAACTCAGAAAAGCTATCACATTCACAGTGAAAGTTTATTACAGCAGAAGAATACTATTAAAATCAGCAAAGGCAAAATATGCATAGGGCCAAGTTCAGAAGAAACCAAGTTCAAGCTTCCACGTGTCTTCTTCCAGTGGTTATGTGACCAGTGCTTAATTCCACCAGAAAAAATGTGTGACAACATATACAAAGTATTGCTAGCTAGTGAAGCTCATCCAAGCCTTGGTATCCAAAGATTTTATTGAGGGTTATTTTCTAGGTTCTCCAGAGGTCAGACTAAAACTGTGTGGCCTAAGGACCCCACCATAAATCACACTGTTAGCACAAACTATGTGGCTTGGCCCGAGGACCCAGATAAACAAAGACACTCCTTGTCTTTGTGTCCTACCAGGCAGGATATTCCAAGGACTTAGAGCTTATTTCCAGGAGCTGGTCAAGGGTCAGTCCTTTCATTGGAATGTGCAGGATTTCAACACCCCAGACCTCCTGAGTCAACCCTCTTTCTGTAAAGGGCCAGGTAGCATACATTTTTGGTATTACAAGCTGTATGATCATAACTACTCAATTTTGCCATCGAAGTGCAAAAGCAACTATAGACAATACATAAATGAATGAACATGATTGTGTTCCAATAAAATTTTATTTACAAAAACAGGTGGAGGACCAGATTTGGCCCATAGGCCGTGGGTTGCCAACTCCTGTTCTAAAGTATGCAACATAAAATTAGATGTTGGAAAATTGATTATCAAATTCCACTGCTTAGATAGCTTTGCTTTATGTTCATTTCTTTGCGTAAAGACCAAAGATAAAATGTTGCAAAGAATTTTTTTCTAATGTAATGAAAATCTGGTAATCTTTAAAAATATTTATTTTCTCATAATAGATTTGAAGCTGTATGTCTGTTACATAAATTCTAAATGATAATTTATCTCATACTTGTACAAATAAATGTATGTTTTCCTCTTTAGAAAATTAATCTGAAATGAAGCTAAAAAGAGAATTATAGCATTCCAAGATGAAAAGTCAGATTATTTGTAGTAAAATTTGGTGGTTGGATTTTTTAAATTAATTTGGCAATATTGCTAAATATGTCATATGTTCTACTACTTTGAGGAATTCTTGATTTAATTTTCTTTCATGAGTTAATCAAGGTATGGCTTTTGCCTCTGAGTTCCTCAATTGGTTTAACCCTAGAAGCTAGTACCTTATCTGAAACTAGATCAGAGTTCTTGATTTCTGGTTTAGTCTTTTTGGTTTTGTTCTATAACTCCCTGTAGAATAGTAAAATTCTGTTTCAGAGTCAAAACTGGGCTTGCATGATAAACATATTTCAGATGACATTTGATTCTCAAAAATTGATGGGATAAGCCTTAATGCTTGTTTTGACAGTAATATCAAAAAATCAGATGATCGATTATTACTTGTTTACTATTATTACCAATTTGTCTTAATACTGTGGCTATTTTGAAAGTACCTGTACAAAGACAAAATCTTAATAGTTTATTTTTGGAGACTACTGTAATGACTATCTCAGAACAGGTTAAGACTATGAGAGAAGAAATATTGTTCTTGACAACTTAACTATCCCTTTGAAAAACATCATGAAGGATAAAGTAAATTTTTAATATTTGCATTAAAATACTGATCATTAAAAAATAGACTGATTCTTTTTCAACTATCCAGAAAATGAACATAAATATGGAAAAATGCTATTAACTGAAATTACCTTCTACAAAGATGTAACATTATATAATTCCTTAAATTTAGTTCAGTGTTCCCCAAACATTTTTTATCACCAGGAATCTCTTCAATTGTCTTTTACTTTTAACTCAGAAATTTCATTTTTTGAAAAGTTTTGGCAACAAGGCACTTACTGAATGATAGTTGATTTTCCCATTTTTAATTAATCAATGGCACATAAAGTTGACCAACAGGATTTGGCATCAACATGACACAATACATTTGGTGGATACAGTTAAAAGCAAGAAAATATGCTTATTTAGTTTGTCTGGTATTGTTTAACAAAAACATCTGGTTTTGTTTTGGGAGTGGGGTGATTAGGCTTTTTGTGGAACACTCCTCCACACTGGGGTACTGGAGACAGAAGCCTGTTGTTGTCCCAAGTCCTGGTAGCTGGTTGGCTTTATTTTTCAGAGTTTACCTTTATGTAGGAGAATTAACATATCCACATGTTATTTTATGTTCTTGATCTCTTATGCTTGGTCTAAATTTTGCCACAACATGTTATGATTTTTAATGAGACTTATGGAGTTTGAAAGATGCTTACAAAAGTGAAAGAGGGCAGGCAAACCAATGCTGCATGATGACCAGCTACTAAGCAGTGGTGATTTCTTTCCTCTCAATCTACTTAGGGATGGGTTTCAAATATGAGCACAGAGAGGCAGTCTAGGGTGGACTGTAATCTTCCTAATTTTTTCTACACAAATAAATCTTTCATACCCTGAACCTATTGGAGGCTGCTCAGTGGCTTTACTTGCTGCATTCTTTTCTCTTAATCCCCAGGTGAAGATGCCTGTTGATATCCTTATTTTCCTACAAGGTCCAGCTCTCGTGCACTCTCCTCCAAAGTTACTCATTTTGTCATTGTCTTCCATTATTTATGTATTCATTATAGAATTATTAACATTATTGAATGAAAATGTTTCTTCCTGCATGAGGTTCAAAAGCCCTATATGAAAAAGATTTTATTGTAATACATATATTTGCATATTTTAGAGCTCCTAGCACTATTCTAATTTTAAATTTTATAGACACCCTAAAAATGTCTTTTTAAATACCTAATTTACTTTAAAGGATTAAATCTTAACTTAGTCATCTATTTGGATAATTTCTGGAGCACTAAGAGTCTTGGCTATAGTTTTCTGTTTAATACTTCCTTCTTTAATTGGCTTGACATCTGTTCCTTATCTACTTATTAACCTGCTGTTAAAGCTCTGTATATTCCTTCCTTTTCCTGCCCTATATTTATATTCTGATAACTTGTATATTTGTATCATTTCTAATATTCAAAAGGTTTATTTTTTATTGATACATAGTAATTGTACATATTTATGTAGTACATGTAATATTTTGATACATGCATACAAAGCGTAATGATCAAATCAGGGTAATTGGTATATTTATCACCTCAAACATTTATCATTTGTTTGTGATGGGAACATTTCAAATAATTCCTTTTCGGTATTTAAAAATATACAATAAATTATTGATAACTGTAGTCACCCTACTGTGTTATAAAACATTAGAACTTATTCTATCTAACTGTATTTTTGTACCCCTTCATCAAATTCTCTTCATCCATCCCTCCCCATACCCTTCCCAACCTGTAGAAACATCATTCTATATTTTACCTCCATGAGATTCTCTTTTTCAACTCTCACATATGACTGAGAAGAGTGATATTTGTCTTTTTCTGCCAGCTTATTTTACTTATAATGTCCTCTAGGCTCATCCCTATTGCTGCAAGTGACAGGATTTTATTCTTTTTTAATGGCTGAATAATATTTCATTGTCCATGTATACCACATCATATTTTCTTTATTCATTCATCTGTTGATGGACTCCTGGGCTGATTCCATACCTGGGATATTATTAAAAGTGCTTCAGTAAACATGGTCACACAGATGTCTCATTGGTTGACTGATTTCCTTTCTTTGGATACATAGTTAGCAGTGGGATTCCTGGATTATCTAACAATCTTCAAATTGTTAGAAAGGTTGATTTTAATTCTTTGTTATTTCTTAATTCGGCCATTTTGTACTACTGTTTTCTTAGTTTGTTGTCTACAAATAATATATCTTCAGTTTATTGTTAAACTACCAAGATATTTTAAATCACTCAGTAATCAAATGTTGTGGTAGACTAGTAGGAGAGAGACTAGTAGGAGACCTAACACAGCGGTCCCCAACCTTTTTGGCACCAGGGACCAGTTTTGTGGAAGACAAATTTTCCACGGAATCGGGGAGAGGGATGGGGGTGGCAGGGGTAAAAGGGGAATGGTTTCAGGATGGAACTGTTCCACCTCAGATCATCAAGCATTAGTTAGATTCTCATAAGGAGCGCCCATCCTCACAGTTCACAATAGGGTTTGTGCTCCCGTGAGAATCGAATGCTACTGCTATCTGACAGGAGGCGGAACTAGGGTGGTAATCTTGCTTACCAGCTGCTTACCTCCTGCTGTGCAGCCCATTTCTTCATAGGCCATGGAACGGTACCAGTCCATTGCTCAGGGATTGGGGACTGCTGTTCTAATGTTAATTCTCCCTTCACCCCCCAGTCATACGATGCCCATGTTTCAGCAGAAGCTGTTGGCTGCCAGAATAAAAACATTTTTCTGCCTTCACTGCAGACAGGAGTGACCATGTGACTAAATCTGGCTGAGTGACTGTATGTGGCAGCTTCTGGGGTTTTTCACATATAATGGCCCACTTTTGCTCAATCTTTTGAACCCCTCTTTTTTTTTTTTCCTGCTTCCTGTTCTGATCCCCTGGTTGTAACTTCCCCTTTGAACCATGAGGATGAGAAATACAGATGGTGAAGAAAACAGCTGGAAAAGATTTTGGTTCCTTAAGACTAAGTGAACTGGAGTTGCCCTCTACCTCAGGCCTATTAAGAAACAAAATTCCTGTTTGGTTTAACCAATGTTAATTTAGATCATCTTTACTCTCAGGTGATGCCAGTCCTAACTAATATTCATGGTGTTACCTATATTAATATATAAATGTCTGAATTCTTACATAAGGCCTTAAAGGTTCTCAGGTTATTTAGTCAGACTTGTACTCTTTATGGAATAATCTTATGTATATTAGTAGCTTAAACTTCATAGATAATTGTTTATTCATTATAAAAATCTGAAATTTCTAGTCTTGGCAGTATGACCAGGACATGGCAGTTAATTACAGTGGCAGATGATTTTAGAGACATGGCTCGTCCTGAACAGTGCTTTCGTGTCTCTTGGGTCTGTCTTAACAATCTGTAAATTTTAATTAATGCTTCAGTTACTTCACTTGACTTGCATTATTTTTAAGCTGCTTTGGTGAAAACAGTAATTTGACAGAGATGACTTGGCAGTTTTATAAACTAGTAATTGGAAATCAATGTGCGGTAAGCTTTGGGCAGAAAACATAATGAACAGGCCAGCCCATAGGGACAAAAGATTATATGTTACTACTACGAAAAGGTCAGAACTGTAGTAATTAAATTAAACCTGTGAGGCATTCCCAGCACCACTGCTGAATTATAACATTCCTTCAGAGAATATAGAATTGGACAAGTGATAGTTGCATTGCACTGAGTCAGTTACCACCCATGCTTATTATATATTGTATATATTTTTAACTACAATGTGGACTCAACAGCATATTTTCCTTTTTCAAAAGCAAGCACATATAATTAAGTGAAATGAAATTTTTGTTAAAAAAGAAAAAAGATGTTGGCCTTTAAAATTGATGCTTGGATCCACTGAGATTTTTTTTAAAAACAAGTATTAATACATTATATATTTATATTTTAAATCAAGTTTCATGTCTTTAAGAAGATTCACTGCTGCTTATATTTCCATAGTTGTTTACATTTCCCTATATAATAATGTCTAATACATTTTATTATAGTCAGTTGTTAATCAGAACCTGATTAACAGTGTTCTTTGAAGGCAGAGGTTGCATTATTTATATTTTTCAAACAAAAAGCATTACTAGGCACATAGTGGATAATCAAATTGAAATAAATGAATAAATATATGAATGCATGCAAGAGTAAATTACTGAATAAATATGAAGAATATTCCTTATTTGTCTTAAACTTTGTGAAAGGTGGTGGTGGGGGAGTGGATTTTCTTCTGTTATGTTCATTGATGAATAGGGTGTAGAAAAGTACCTGGATCATAGTGTGTGTGTGTGTGTGTGTGTGTGTGTGTGTGTGTGTGTGTGTGTGTGTGTGTGTGTGTGTGTGTGTGTGTGTGGTGGGGGGCATGGATATTTATCAAGCCTAAGTTATCTGGAACTTTGTTTTTGCACATTGATTCCTTCCTACAGTTATATGAAGTAGATGATACTATCATTCCCTGTCATTATTTAGTACACAGGCCACAGAACCTTTCTGGAAGTGTCTAGGCAGTGACTCTGTATTAGTCATTTAAACCTGTAAGGCATTCCCAGCACTACTTCTGAATTATAACATTCTTAGGAGTAATAGGCAACAGAAGTAATCTCTTTAGCCTGTTCCAGTTGATTGGGGGGAGCCCCCTAGACCACTGTTTTGAGGAAGATTCTGAAGCTTCCTCTATAAAAGATGCTTTTATAGACTTTCCCACCTGGCATGAATGCATAGGAAATAAGAGGGAGCATGGCATACTTCACAGAAATATATCTGGGGAATATATTATTTAGTTTATTTCCATATAATAGAAAACTTTCATTTTCTTATCTTCTCTATGCAATGCTGGTATTTAATTCTTCAGTTTAACATTGTTGATTCCCCAGCTGAGTGAAATTAAGCATCAATCTTTCTCAACATTAACATTTTCACATGATGTGATCTTGTGCAATTTATTTATAAAGCTTAAGAACTCCTTTTTCTCCTCTATAAAATGGAAGTTAATAATAGTATCTATAAGATTTCTGTGATGATTAAAATATATATAACATGTTTTGCACTGTCCTTGGCAAATAGTAAGCCCTCAGTGTTAGCTATAACAATTTTATTCCCTTATCAATGCTTTCAGGTTTTAAAGGCAATAAGGAATCTTTACTACTAAATAGATCTCTGGCTTTTATTTTTTTTCTCTAAGGGTAGCCCTGCTTCCAGAGACAAGGGATTTCATGAAGAGAATTTCTAGGAAAGGGAAGCTTGACTTTATAAAAAATAAATTGAAAAATGTCTATAACAGATGAGTCTTCAGTATAAGTGTTCTAGAGAAGTGAAATGGAGGTTAAGAAATTTCAAAGTTTAGATTTGGTAAATTCAAGGACCTGAATGAGTCCCATAGTATTTTCAAAATTAAAGCCAATGCCAGACCTGGGATTTATCTATGTGCATAAACCAGATATGTAGCAAGCAGCTGAACACTAAGCTGGATCATCTTCTGTTTCTTCATAGTCAATTCAAAGAGGAGCTATTCCTAGGCCTTCAGCTGAGAAACTGACATTTCAAATCAAAATAGATGAAGGGGCATTCCCGAGTGGGTACAAAATAATCTGACCCAATTTACACTGGCCTTCAAGTTTGATTGCTTTGCATTTTTTAGTAGATGCCAGACGTAAGTGCCCTGCTAAAGAAAAATTTCTTCATCAAAACATGTTTTTAAATATCTGAAATTATGCTCTGTAAAGAATAGATCAGATAAGTATGTATTTCCTCTAAAAAGTAATGGTAGGAAATATGGTTAAATACATTTTGTCATTTACTTACTGAAATGTTATGAAGCCATAAAAATGATAATTATTCAGACAATACATCAACATAAAAACATTGCAATATTAAAATGTTAAATTAAAAATACAGAACAAAGTAATGAATATAAAATTTCAGCATAACTACATAAAATATGTGCGTAGACAAACACTAGAAGGCTATCTATAAATCTTAGTATGGTATAGTGTTAAGGCAGAAGAATCCATAAAACAGTTTTTCTCCAAGCATTAAAAACACTCTAAAGTCAGTGAAGTTGTTACTCGGTAATTTTTGTTTTACTTAAAAATTACAAGATAAGGCCAGACAGGGTGGTTCACGCCTGTAATCACAGCACTTTGGGAGGCCGAGGCAAGCAGGTCATCTGAGGTCAGGAGTTTGAGACTAGTCTGGCCAACATAGTGAAACCCTGTCTCTACTAAAAATACAAAAATTAGCTGGGGATGGTGGCCAGTGCCTGTAATCCCAGCTACTCAGGAGTCTGAAGCAGGAGAATCGCTTGAACCCAGGAGGCAGACGTTGCAGTGAGCCGAGATGGTGCCATTTCACTCCAGCCTAGGCAACAAGCGAAACTCTGTCTCAAGCAAACAAATAAACAAGAAAAAAAAAAAAAAAGACATGTACTGCTATCCAAAAACTTTCTGTTGTAAATACATGTGATATAAGGAAGACAAGTTAAAAGGTTTTTATGGTTATAACATTATATGCACTTTAATTCCTAAGTGTGAGTGTACACTTATATTTAGTACTACTATGTGCCAAGCACAGCACTAACTATTGAGGATACAAAAATAAAAACATATCATCTCTGCTTTTAAAGGAATAACAGTCTATTGTCCTAAAATATTGCCCCTCCAATAGCAAATGAAAGCTATTTGCTTACCTGGTCTTTGTATCTCTGCGTTCCTAATTGAGCTAACAGTCACTCCTTCTTGTTTTTAGGTTCTGATGCCCACTTTCTGAAATAAATGTTCTGTCACATTCAGATATTTATACCTGAACTCCAATCAAATGGCAATATTGCTAGATATAAAATTGGAATATAATGACAGCAGTATATTTTTGAAAGTATATTATTTTCAAGAGAAGTCATTTATTCTTACAGAGCATAAGTTTGAATATTATAACTGACCATAAACTTTTGGTACTAAGGAGCTAAAAAGTGGAAAATATTTATTTTCAGCAATCTAAATTTATAGACCAAAAAATCTAAATTTATAGACGTAAAACTTTCTGATTTCTATTTACTTAATGTATTATTAGGGCTTCCCAGTGAGAAAGGAAATTAAATTTTGGGACCCCAAACTCATTTAGCCAAAGGGAAAGGTCAAGCTGGCAACTGGGTCATGCAAATCTGGTTCCTAAATAAGATGGCTACGAGATGAAAAGCTACACGTCTCCCCCATATTTTGCCCACAAGGTAAATTCTTAGTGAGCTGTTAAAATTTCACCATGGCAATACAAATTGATAGCTTAGCATTACAGGTCCAGTCACCCCCAGCCCACCAGACACAAATGCATATCTGATTATTCCCCTGCCCCATTTTGTCTATATTATCTTATGTAAAATACAGATTCCCTGCATTTTTCCTCTGCCCCATTTGTCTGTCATCTTACGTAAAAAAAAAAAAAAATGCAGATTCACTGAGCAAGACAAAGATATGAATGACTATTTTTCCCTGTATACCTCTTACAAGAAAACTGTGTACTTCTCAATATCCTACCCTTTTCCCTTTAAATTTAGAGCCCCCAAAATCATCTTTGGAGAAAGGCATAGACCTGCCTTCCAGGCATATGTCCTTAACTTTGGCAAATAAATCTCCGAAAATGATTGAGACTTGTCCTGTCATTTTTTCTTGATTGACATCAGTGAAACAGGACTAAAAGGTTATATATAGATATATTACAGATGATTTATCATGAGAATTGGCTCATGTGATTATGGAGATCAGAAAGTCCCATAACATGTTGTCTGCAAGCTGGAGATTCAAAAACAAGGAAGGCGGGTAGTATAATTCAGTCTGAGTCTAAAGGCACAAGGTTCAGGAGCTCCAAATCCTAAGAGTATAAGATTGATGTCCCAGCTCAAGAAGAGAAAGAGAAATAGAGAGAGCAATAGAGAGAGCTTACCCTTCTTCTGCCTTTTTGTTCTAATCAGGCCCTCAAGGACTGGCTGATGCCTGCTCACATTGGTGAGAGCAGATCTTCTTTACTCAGTGTAGTGATTCAAATGCTAACCTCTTTTGAAACATCCTCATTGACATACTCAGAAGACCTTTTACTGGCCATCTGGGCATCCCTTAGTTTACTCAAATTGACCTATAAAACTAACCATCATGCTCAACTCAACTGAAAGACAACTTCTTCCTTTAAAATTCAAGAGCTTTTGCCAGCTTAATCAAATAACTGCTTATTCCAGAACACAGATTATTATAATCATATCTTAGAACCTGAATGAGTTGAACTTTGGGTTTCACCTGAATCCACTGAAAATGCTGTTTTTTTTTTTCATTTGTATTTTGCAGTGAAAAGATATAGTGCTTTTCTTTGGTTTTGTTTATTTTTTCTCATTTATTTTCTTTTTTTAAAAAATTGGCAGATAATGTTGTGTGTATTTATATATAACATGATGTTTTATAGTAAATACATACTGTAGGTTGGTTAAATGTAGCTAATTACCAAATGCATTACCTCATATAGTTGTCATTTTTGTTGTGAGGACACTTAACATCCACTCTCTTTGCATTTTTTCAAAATAGAAAACTAAATTTTCAGTGTTGCTTTAAGAAAATATATTTTGGAAGATAAAGTATATTTAATTTAATTCAGATTTGTATTTTTCAATCTTAGTCCTAGGACTGGGTGCTAGCTTCTCCAGAATATGAAAATAGTGATAGCAATTGACATTCTCTGTGTCTGTTTATGATATTTGTAAAGACCCTAAATAGTCATGTGTTAATTTTTATTATAGGTGATATTATTACATATATGACTTATATAAAAACTTTTCAAAAAAACTTAGTAATCAATATTATTTGCCAATTCAGATAAACGTAATTTAGAATAGATATTAAAAATAATTACTATTGTTGAGCATCGTTTGAATCCCTAACATTAGGAATGCATGCCCTAATGTGGTGCAGATAGAAGTAAACTATAATATTCAGAGGAAATTTTACATAATTTCAATTTAAAATATGTGTGCTGTCCTATGTGCAGTCCCAATGGCTTTGAAAATGAGCAATTTTCTTTCAGTGTAGATACATCCAGTTCTGAGAGCTGACTAATGACAGAAATTCTTTGATGCAGCTGTTAATGAGGAATTCTCAGAACTCTGACACACAGATAAGTGACTTACACTTTGAGAACTTTCAGATTTGTTTTTTTTTTTTGAGAAGAGAGACAAGGTGAGGAACAAGATAGTGCTCTTGTTCTTCTAGTCTCCTATATTTGACTAGGAATTTTCATAGGAATGTTAGTAAATACGTTTGATAGAACCAAACTTGCAATTGTATTCAAAATGCTTCTAATAGTTTCACGCAAAATATCCTTTGGACACACAAATCTAAATTATCTTGGTTCACTAATGCTTGATCACTTGTGAGGTCAGTGGAGCTGCCACTTCATGTCAATATAACATTAAGAAACATTAACAGCTACATCAGCTAGTGTGGTAATCCCTGCAATTTTGATTTTATCCCAGCACTTTCCTTTTTCTCCATGTTGGTCCCTGCCCAGAAAGAAAACTCTGTTGAGGTTTCCTGTGAGTAGACTGCATCAGTTCCTTCCATTTTTATAGTGACTCTCTTGCATTAACCAGGTAATGGAGTGGGTAAAATCCCTGGTGGTTGAGATTCAATTCTCCAGTTGGCTGAAGCTCATTCTAGTCAATAACTCTTGGCTATTTCCAGTCAGACTCCTTATTGCTCCTCTCTCCTTTTTCTTCTGCAAATGCTGATATTGTGTAGCTCTTGTATATGTTGGTGATTTGTGTCCTTCTCTTAGTTTGTTTAATATTGGGCAAGTTATAGCTTTTCATGTCTCTCTGCAATGGTTGAGATAATCATAGTACTTAACTTTGTATGTTTGTTGTGAAGATTCAATTGCTTGATATAAAAAAACAAGTACAATGCCTGGCACAGAGTAAGTGCTTGATTTTGCATGTATTCTTATGATCCTCTGCCTTTATAAATGGCATTACTACTCCTTCATTACCAGAGCAAGCACCTGGGGAATTATTATCAAATTCTTCCCTTACCTACTTCCAATCACTAAATGTCTATTCACTCACCAATTATTAAAATGTACTATCTTCTCAATGAGTTTTCCTCTAGCCATGTGGAATCCGCAGAGTGAACAGAATGACTTTTATAATGCATAATATGTGATATGGTTTGGCTCTGGGTACCCACCCAAGTCTCATCTTGAATTGTACTCCCATAATTCCCACATGTTGTGGGAGGGACCTAGTGGGAGATAATTTGAATCGTGAGGGGGTTTTCCCTCATATTGTTCTCTTGGTAGTGAATAAATCTCACGAGATCTGATAGTTTTATTGGGGTTTCCGCTTTTGCCTCTTCCCAATTTTTTTCTTGCCACTGCCATGTAAGAAGTGCATTTCACCTCCCGTCGTGATTCTGAGGCCTCCCCAGCCATGTGGAACTGTAAGTCCAATTAAACCTCTTTTTCTTCCCAGTCCCAGGTATATCTTTAACAGCAGCATGAAAACAGACTAATGCAGTATGGTAAATCACTTTCCAGCGTAAAAGTCTCTGGTAGCTCTTCATCCTTGGAGTGGTTTTACTAGACCCTTCAAAATGTGGCTTCTTTTTGCTTGATTCCCTAGCGTCATTTCTTGCCACACAAACTTTCTTAAATTCATAAACAAGACTACCTTATGTGAACTTAATCTTTCAACACTGCTTGTTTTTTCTGTCTTCTCTTACCTTGGCCTTGAAATTTCTACTTAGCATTCGAGGCTCAGCTTAGCTATCACTACTTTCAGAGATGACTTGCCCATGTAAACAAGTATAGGTGTCCTCTTGATGTTTCTCCAGCTGCTTTGTGGCTACTTCCCTTGTAGACTTCTGAATACAGACAGTGCACATTTCTCTCTCTTTCAATAGAATGTAAACTTCTAGGCAGGAGCTGGGGTGTTCTTTGTTGTATTTCTGTTCCATGCGCACCATATGGTATATAATGTCTATTCAATGCTGCTTCAATGAATGAATAAATGATTACATAACGGTGGTGTTGTTAAATGAATTACACAAAGCATTTTTGGTATTAGGTTTTTGGCTTTTAAAAAATAAACGTTAGTATTTCTTCCTATAAATATAAAGGTTTTTCTAAAATGACCTTTAAAAAACTAGTTTTTCTTCTTAGAAAACCCTTGTGATGAAATCGATTCTCATTAAATTTGTAGTTTCTTAGAGATAAAGAAGAAAGCATAAAAAGTTAATTAAGGAAACAAGAATTCATGGAAATGTTTTGTCAGCCTTGAAATTGCACATAGAATTGAAAATACACTATTTTTAATGCCTTGTTGTTGTATGTTCTTTTCACTGAACGTACTATTCCATTAACCTGTCATATCTCATCCCAGGACCATATTTCCACAGCAAGGGCTGAGACAATTTTATGTGGAACACCCAGCCACATGGATGCCTAGAATGAGAGCAACTTAAATTTTTGTCTGGCAGCAATAGGAATTTAAAATTATAACTTGTGATTACATATTGATACTAGATAACTGAGCATGTAAAAAAGAGACTTTTTTGTTGAGAAGTAAAATCATTTTAATTTGGGGAGGATATTAATAAACATGAAATTTATGTATTATTTTAAAGAATATATTCTCATTACAGAAATAATTCTTTTTAAAGGAAATTGATAGCAAGTATCCATTCCTCTAAGGTCGTGCTGTCAGTATGGTAGCTCCAATTCACATATGGTTATTGAGTACTTGAAACGTGGCTAGTCCAAATTGAGATGTACTGTGAGTGTAAAATACATAAAAGAGTTCAAAAATTTGGTTTACAAAAGAATATCAGTATTTTGGATATATTGGGTCAAATAAAATATATTGTTAAAAATAAAGAATTTAAATATGGATACTTGGACAAGTATTTATGTGGCTCACATTATAGTTCTACTGGACCACTTTACTTTAGGTGGCTTTTTTTCTATAGTTAGTTTTGTGTGCATGAGGTCCTGAGAAAATTTGTGATTAAAAAAACTTCAGGCAAAGCAGCATTAAAAAAGCTAGCATAATACATTTCTGTCAGTGTGTACAATAATTTGTGGATAGTGCAAGTAAATGTAAATGGATATTTTATTTTTTTCTATAAAAAATTCAAACACATAAATCATATGACCTAATCTTACACACAGCTGTAGTTCACAGTTTAAATCTTGAGTCAGAGATTTTATGTTCTTTTAAACATTTTTGATAGAAAACTTATATTTCCAAATCTTCAATTGAATTCTTACTTATTTCTGTTATTTTCTTTAAAATGTCTGAAGGGAGTTGGGGAGTTGCAACTTTTATTGCACTAGCACTTGGGCAGCACTGTCAGATTCCTTCCCATCCCCTGGAACAGTGAATCAGGTTTGAGACTGCAGACCAGGGAACCTTGTGGGCAGGAGGGACTTGTCTGCTAGGGGCAGAGTGTGAAGCAAAGCAGACCTGAAGGTGTGCCAGTGAAAGCTGGAAACCAAAGCCCACAGAAAGCTCAACCAGGCTATTAGTGGAAAGAGTGACAGATTCTGCATAGGCTCCAACAGTTGGGAACTATGGAAACCAGACCAGAGTGAGGGTAAATAATGGTGGCAGGCAGCTCTAGAAAATCCCTTGAGCTGTACAAGAGGCAGATGATATCTTTATGGGGCATCGGTGGCACTGGGCTGTGTGCAGGGGAACAGAGAGACCACCAGCCCATTTCAGACAACCAATTATAATTCGTACAATTTGAGTTTATTTAAAAATAAATTTCTATTTGATATAGAAAATAGTGAATGTAATTTGTGAATTGTGCCAAGTAATTATTCTGCATTATAAACATTAACACATAGTTTTATGTAATAAAAAGCTAAAATGCCCCATGAAAGAAAGAAATTGAATATAATCTCTTGGCTCAAAATTTTTAACTAGGCTCTCTTGTATTTGCTTTCCATTTTGGCACCACTCTCAAGTGAGAGCCATCCAGGTTCATTTGTATCAGATATATGGTTTTCCAAAATAGGAAATAAACCATTTGTTTGATTGCTCTTTAGTAATGTCTTCCACAGCCACAAACATACACACGCAAAACAACAAAACATCTATTTTTGTTTTTGTGTTTGGCTAACACGTTAGCAATTTATATAATATTAAATGTACCCTTCTTAAGATATAGCTTTAATATAATTATAGATTCTAATATTTTGATATCTTTACCAGGTTCTTGGTGATTATACTAAGAATGATGCCAATAAATTGTCTAGATTATCTCTAAAAGGATAAAATGATCCAAAGCAAGTGATTTATCAGGTCATAGGAAGAAGCATAGTGGGAGTGTGGCTTGGAAAGAATTGGGTTGGGAAGAGTTTCCCATTGGGGTACTGCTTCTTAATTTTGGGTAGAGTTGCTGAGAATGTAAATTAGTATCTTTACAGATGGGGGACATCTCCTCTTTGAAGCTTTTAGGAAGGAACAGAGGAGTTGTGTTCTCTGGCTCCCACAATAAGAGTGGGACCTAGGAGCTCAGTTATTAAACTTCTTCACTTACCGTATAGTGACCCAGTTCAAGACTGACCACAGATTGGTTGTGTCCACTTTCTGCAGCTATTTAGGCTGTGAGAAAAAATGGAGGGGCTAATAACTGGGTTGATAAAGCACTGACTATAGAATTAAATAACCATTTGATTGGAATATGAGCTCCAATACTTCCTAGTTGGGTAACTTGACCTCTTTGTGTCTGATTTCTGTATGAAAATGGGGTTAAAATAACCCTCACCTTATAAGGCTGCTAGGAGGATTGAATAAAAGTTTAAATGAGAATTGTTCAGCCAGTTCCTTGCATGTAGTAAGTACTCAAAAATATTTTATTGTTATTATGGAGAAAAAAGAATGTCTTATCTACTGCTACATCTTCTTTGAGCCCCTTGTGCGTGCCTCTTTAGGTACTGTAGGGCTGTAGAATAGGTTAAATGTTGTACAAAATATTGACAGGAGTCAGTTGATACACAAACATAATTCAAGACATTCTTGGAGGAAGCCCACATCTAGCATACTAATAGACCCCATAACAAGAGCCTGATAACCATCACCAAATTTCTATAAATTCAGAAATACCATGTAACTGAATTATTTTTAACGAAATTCCCACTTTCTCAAAACATAAATAATGGACAAGCTTTGAAAAATTAAGGTTGCCTTGAAAACTCTCAGAATGCTACTATACACTGACTTAGATTTTTCAATTCTATTTGTTACATCTTTTCTTTTTAAATTAAAAGGTGCTGCTTAGTCAATCATGCTGTGAATTGTATACTGTCCCTTCTAGAAAAGCCTTTCATTTAAGACACAGAGATGATATCCTAATTGGAGACTTTTTGTATTGTCTTGACACCATTTTTACTTATCAGATGAAGTATCACAAAGAGAAGAACATTTGGTGGATTGAATGACTGTCTTAAAACTTGATGAGTCATGACATAGCAGAAAAGTAAAATTTGAGGAATTACCATGTAACTGGTGACAGAAGAGCCGCAAGTGAGGGAGGCAAATGAAAAGGAACCATTTATTAAATAGACATGCAAGAAAAAATATTTTACATTCTAAGATTACAGGTACTTCAAAATGCAGATTGTAGGAATTATACATATCTGCTAAAACCTCATATTATGATTAAGAAATTTTTAGGCTAATTAGCTCCAGGGATCTGCAACTTTTCATTTAATATTCGAGGGCTAAAAAATGTAAACTCTTTTCCTTTGTTCTCCGTTTTTAGAGACAGGAGCCAGTGGCGCCCATAGAAACAGAATGTAGAGTTCAGAAAGAACAATAAAGAAGAAGATCACATGGTGGATCAAAACATCAGGCAGACAGTTGGGGTTAGAAGGCAATGTATACCCTGGAGAAAGTTTATTAACCTTGGAGCTTTACATTTCTCACTGGAAAAATTTAATGGATGACAGAATTCACCTTAGAGTAATTTTGTGAGACATTAATGTTTCAATTCATGTAAGGTTTCTAGAAAAATCTGCCATATAGTAGCCATTCTGCCAATTAATATTATCATTATTGGCATCATTATTGTAGCCAGTAATATTAAAGTTGTATGAACAAATTTAGAAACAAATTCTTATCTATTCAAAACTAACTTTAGCATTAATTTCTGAAGTGTTTGTTTTAAAATAACAGGGTTAAAAAAACCAGTGAGATGAGAATGTAATTGACCAGAGGATTCCGTTTACCATCCAAATAGATCTACATGAAAATTCTAATCACCAATGTCAATTTTAGAAAAATAGGCATTGCCCTTATATCATTTGAGTTTGTGGGATATTGTTAGATACATCTTGGACAGGTTTTGAGGAAAATGAGAGAATAATATTGTTGCTGGTAAATTGATTTATTTCTTTACTTTGTATTGGCTGCAAAGAAAAAACATCCAGTAGAAAAAGGCAGTTCAGTGCCCAGGGAATGGAGAAGGGGAGCTCCTGCTGTGAAGGCACCTTCTGCCAGAGTAATGGGAGGCAGGGAGATTTTAGATAGTTAGGTGTGGTTGGGGAGGTATATGTAAGCATGTACAGTGTGAAGTTCCAAACACACAGGCAGTCCCCAAACATGCTTCATTCCCTGCATGTACACAAAATGGCTATGACCTTCTTTTAGGGGAGAGGATTTTAGCATTGTAATAATACGTTAATTATCTAAAGGTAACTAGGGGTCACCCATTCTAGTTTGCAATAGTTTCATGAAGGGATCTTATCTTCATGAAGGGTCAAGAAGATCTGGTGGAATCCTGGGCCATCTGGTTTCTTTAAGCAGTTGTGCCTGTAGATAAAGGGACTAAAGAAAAACAGTAAGAAAATGTAACTTTTCCAGTTATTTCATCAAGACTGTCCTGGTGACAATATTACTTAATATTTTACTCCCTACAATGTACACATGTTAGTGTGGTTGGTTCCTTATATTCAAGTACATAAAAGATGAGACTCAAATGTGATACTTCCAATTCTTAAAGACATGCCTTCCAGCAACATTCTGGGCCTCAGTTCCTTTATTTCAATATTTACTGGGGTCTTGTCAAGTCCAAAATTCTACAATTCTGAGTGTTATGATTGAATTACAGCTAGGAATTCATGGTAAGAATATTTTATAATTAACTCTAAGTCAAACTCAATAAAAACTATAAAGACTTCATTTACAGAAAGAAAAATAAGATGTGAAATGTAAGACATTTATGATGGAATATTGTACAGCATAAATTTTTAAAGAAGTTCTATACTAAGTATTTAAGTTCTCCTTCCACAAAGAAGGCACAGGGAAGGGAGGTTGTTTATTAAAAAAAAAGCTACCAAACTTTTAAATATATATACTATTTCCTAAATGAGGTTGTACGTACTTTAAAATCAAGAACTTCAATGCATGTACAACCTAACTGGAAAATTGACTATAAACTTAAAAAATACATAGATAGATTGTATTTGATAAGTAGCTAGTGCTCTTAATAGTGTACATTCTTAAATTTGTATTATTCTACTTAGATATGTTTAGTCAGGGGAAGTATACATCTCAGGCAAGAGAAATGGTGTGAACTAAGGTTTGATAGTAGGGATATATATGGCTTGAGTAGGAGTAGTGTGTAGACTAGTTTAGATGGAACAGAGGGTTTGGGGGAGTGGACAGACAGCTTCAAAGTAGGATGAGGAACATATTGTCAAGTGTTTTGAATGCCTGATAAAGATATACAACAAAATTCTGCAGAAAAAGTAGAATCATTACAAATTTTAATAAAAGAGTATAATGTATAGAATGCATTTTTTTGGACTGAAATTAATCTGGCAGCAATGTTTAGGATAAATTAGATGTAAAAAGAGTGGAGACAAGAAAGCTAGTGAAGATTGGTTTAACAGCAGTAGAAATATAGAAGAAGGGATAAATGCAAATGTTGTGAGTTCCTGAAGTGCAGGTGTGATCTCATTTATCTTTGCATCCTAAGCACACAGAATATAGTAAATGCTTAATAATTTTTAATATAAAAACTTGATTATTGATTGTTAGAAATGCAAGAGAGGAAGAAGTAAAAAGCAATTCCAAATTTCAAGCCTAGGTGATTGAAAAATAATACTGACACAAATAGATTAATCTGTAGGGTAAGCTGATTTGGGGAAAGATAATAAATTCAGTTTTATACATTTTGAAGTTTAGCTGAGGAGAAGTCACCGACTAATCTATATTGAATTAAGTAGAATATGTGTCAACATACCCATTTCAACAACTGAGGAAGGTTTTTGGGAAAAATGCTCTCCAAACTATCTTCTCTCTGTTAGGACTGAAATGAAAATTTCAGCTAGAAAAATAATGTTACTTATCTCAAGTGGCAATGGTCACTGACTATGCATAGCATGATGATTGTTTTGGTTTTATAGAATAATTATTTTTACTTAAGTTCTTGTTATAGTGATGGTGATCAAATATGCCAATATTGTTACATATCTGACAAGAATTGGGTGTTTAAAGGTATATATGGATAAGGCCACTTAATTACTCTGGGAATCAAGTTAGACTAAAATCCAATGTAGAAAAATTATTGAATCATATTCATGAATCAATAGAGTAATGCCACAACTGGCATTTTAGAAAATAAGATGCTGTTCAGAAAGACAGGAGACAGATGTTCAGCAGTACCACATAACCATTTATATAAGCATTCCTAAATAAATAAACATAACCAGAATAAATGTCTTGGACAAACAGTGTTTTAGATGTACATTAATCATTATTTATTATCCAACACAACCCAGAATCTATTTACCCTCCTTCAGTGGGAAGCAGAACGATTAAGAGTTACTGTTTAGATGAGAGACCTATTCCTGTGAAAGAGTTCTTTTAGGGCTTGATTCATAGAAATAGTCACTGAATGACGCTCCTTATTAATTAATGAATAATATCAGTATGTTATTCCTCTCTGCCAAACAATATTCTCTTCAAAATATCACTGCCGATACGACTTTCAAGATGTCAAGCAGGCTGAATTGACTTGTAACAAAAGTAAAGAAATTTAAAACATTCTCGTGTCTGGTTTAATAGTATTGAAGCTTTGAACATTGGGTAACTGATTTATAATATGAGGTTTGTTTTGAGAATACTGGTATTCCATTATCCTCCTCTTTTTAAAGAACACACATTTTCTCTCCTTTAAAGAAAAGAATTTGCTGGGTGCGGTGGCTTATGCCTGTAATCCCAGCACTTTGAGAGGCTGAGGCAGGCAGATCATGAGGTCAGGAGTTTGAGACTAGCCTGGCCAACATTGTGAAACCCCATTTCTACTAAAAACACTAAAAATTAGCCGGGCATGGTGGCGCGTGCACCAGTAGTCCCAACTACTTGAGAGGCTGAGGCAGGAGAATCTCTTGAACCCAGGAGGCGGAGGTTGCAGTGAGCTGAGATGGCGCCATTGCATTCCAGCCTGGGCAACAGAGCGAGACTCCATCTCCAAAAAAAAAAAAAGAAAAAGAAAAAAGAAAAGAATTACATAAGCCCATGGACATGGCAAAACTGCTTTATTTCAGTAGTAATAAAATTTCATTCATGTACTCCAAGTTGTGTTCTACAGTTAAGGCTCTATAAAATTAATGGAGAATGTGGCCTTAAATATCATGTGTTTCCTAAAGACCGCTAATTTTTATCTCTAGCATTGATTCCCTGCGCTGAACTTCACACTCATATATTTAACAGTCTAAACTATATATCTCCACTTGAATACCTAATAAAGGCACCAAGCTTATATTGAAAACAGAACTCTTAGTTTTCCCCTACAAACCTGTTCCTCTCTCTCTTGTGTCTAGCTCTGTAGATAGCTCTGATATACAGCCTGTTTCTGAGTCTAAATCTTTGGCGGCATCCTTGCTTTATATATTCCCTTCAAACTCCCCTCCTAATCAGTAAATTCTGTGGCCGCTCTCTATAACTGTGACTTGAATTAGAACAGATTTCTCCATTTACTACTGTAATAGCAACACCATATCTCACTTGAAATATGGCAACAGCCTCTTGATTCGACTATGCCTCAACATTTCATTCTCCAATAATAATTTAAATAATCAAAGTCCAGGATAAACACTAAATGACATATCACCGCCCCCCACCCCGGCTTAAAAATATCGAATGACTTAAAAATTAGTCAGGGCTTTTATTTGCAAATAGTGAAAACCAATTCTTACTAAATCTAGCAGCCAGTCTTCAAGATGGTCCTCACTTATCCCCACCTTTTTAGTATTTGTGCCCTTGTGCAGTATACTTCCATATTGAATAAGTCTGGCCTATGAAACCAATAAAATATTGTTACAATGATGAAATATGTCTGGAGGCTGGATTATAGAAGGGACTTCAGTTTCTAGCTTGCTCTTCTTGGACAACTTGCTCTGGAAGAAGCCAACTTCCATGCCATGAGGAAGCTCAAGCAGCTCCAAGGAGAGGTCTACATGGTAAAGAACTGATGCCTCCTTCCAAGCTCAAAGCCAGTAAAGGACTTAGGCCTCTTGATAACAGCCATGTAAATGAGGTATCTTGGAAGTGGATCTTCCAGCCTCTGTCAAGCTTTCAAGTGAGCAAATCTCTGGTTGACATCATGACTGCAACTTCTTGAGAAACTCTGAGCCAGAGCCACTCTGTTAAGCTGCTCCCAAATTTCTGACCAACAGAACATCACGTGATAATAAAGGTTTATTGTGGTTTTAAGCTGGTAAGTTTGAAGTTAATTTGTTATGCAACAATAAATAGCTACTCTATTGTAAGCAGTTATATTATATGTGGAAAATAATTTAGTATAAATATATTGGTAATTCAAGGAATTTTGGGAAGATTTTGGAGAACCGGGTTTATTCAGTGAGCAGCCACATCAGAGTCACACTGCAGAACTGGTCCATGGAGGACATTATCAAGGCCTTGCTGCTAATGACTGAAACAGTTGCCTGAGGGGACTGGGTACCGCCACCAGCATTGCTCCTTCTCAGGAACTCAGTCTCCCTGCAACCACTGACACCATCTAAGGGAGTTTTTGTATTTTCTGTGACTCTTTCATAGTTTCAGTGGAAGCTGGTCAGATTTCAGTTTCTTTAATGTGGTGTATAGGTTTTTCTTCCTACCAAGGTTCATAAGATGGGTGAAGCCTCTCATATAAAGCGTGGTCAGATAATGGGCAGCCAGAATCAGCAATGTCTCTTCATTTCAATTAGAATACAATGAGCACCTTACTATAAGACTTTACATATTTGGGCTCTGATCTCTTTCTGTAACTCCATCTTCCATCATTCTCTTCCACATTCCCTATACCCCACATTGAGACTCTCTATCCTTTCAATACATAAAGCTGGTTCTCATCTATGTAACTCTGCACTTACTATTTCCTGTGCAAGCAGAATGTTTTTTCCTTCTCTTTCTTCATCCTTAGATTCCATGTTACCTCCTCAGAGAGGGATTTCCTGATCTTCATAGATAAGTTGTGACCACTCCTTTGCCAGTCTCTCTAATTTCTAATGTACTTTTTTGATTTTCTAAAATCATTATGTTTATTTTCTCATGTGTCACCCATTCTTGGACAACAGATTCTTTTCAGTAGAGAATCTATTCCACTCAAAAGAATGTGCACTGCTGTATTCCCAGTGCCTAGAATAATGCCTGGAGCCTAAATGTTTTCAGTAAATATTAGTTCAATAAGCAGTTGAATAAATACAAAGGAATAATTATGCATCCTATTTATATAATATTTGAATATATGTAGATAATAAAAAGGTAATACCAATTTATTTGTTATTCTTTGAAAAAAATCCCTATGGAGAAAAAATAGGCACTTAAAAATAGGCTTATTTTCTTCACAGAAATATTTGCTCTTAAATATATTGTTGTTTCATGAAATTTGTTTACCTCTCTCTAATCAGACATGAGATTTTCTAATCATGGATTATGGGTGAGATTGACTACACACAAACCCCCAACTAAATCAGAGAATCACATTCCTCTCATCACAGTAACTACCTAGAGGTTGACAAGGGAACCGGGTTGGTTTAACCAAAAGAAAGTTCAACATTTTATGTGGTAGTTGCAGAAAAAGAGCATATTTATGTTCCCAAGTATTATGGACAAAAAAGCCTCTAATTCTGATTGAAGCTGGTAACTAATCTGAGAAACCAAGAAAATCCATATTGGGGAAAGGAGTGGAGAGTTAGTACAAAATTCAGAACTCATTAACATTATTGAGCAACTACATCTTCCATGTTTCAGTTAACTGAGACAGGAAATGGTTTCTATTACTTTCAACTGAAGCCAATTTACCTGCTATAAAATCAAACAGGAATAAAATCTCCTGCTTTTTCCAATGCCTTATGAGGATTAGTTTTTGAGCACTGTATATATTTCAACAAATTGGAAGAAGATTTCCTATTTATCATCTGTTAACCTTTCTCCACCTGTGTTAGGAATGAACCTTCATAATTTAATGGAATAAATGAGGAACAATTGAAAATGACAGATAATGTTATAGTTGAAATAGGCTTATCAGTGTGGCCTTTTCCATGATCATAGAGACAACTTAAATGAATAATGGTGATTTTATGCCCATAGTAAAGCACAAAGATACTTTTACTCCTTGGTTGAGTTATATCCAATGTCGTCAAATTCAGTTTGTTTGCCAAAACAGCCAGTGTCAGAGGGCATAATTGTTGGTAGTGTTACAGTAAGTAGCTAGTCAGTTATGAGTGGGGCATTAGAGGACTCCCCGCCATCCACCAGGAATGTCCGGCGACCATCAGGTGATGGTCTGGCAGCTGCCATACTAAAATGATAATTGGTCATACTCGGAGCCAGGGAGAAGCAATTTCCCAATACATTAAAAACACTTGAAATTGGTATTAGGCAGCTTCCAGTAAACTCTCAGGAATTAGGTGAGTGGGCACGAGCATGTGTGTTAAGAGATGAAGTGGTGGAGTATGACCTTCCGGGGGCATTCCGCCAGAAGAGGGAAGAACACCTCAGGTGAACATGCATACAACTTCTTAAACACACTGGGCATGCTCACCTCCCAAGTGCAAAGAGGGCACCCTGCATGTGGGAGGCTCACCCTAAGGAAGAATGAAGGGGGACTCAAGATGCCGGAAGTGGGCCAGCATATAAAGTCCTAGAATCAAGGTTAAACAAAGCATTTGACCTCCACAGTGCCCGCTTGGATCTCTTCCAAGTGTGCTTTCCTTTCTTTCCTGTTCTAAAGCTTTTTAATAAACTTCTAGTCCTTCACTGAAACTTGCCCAGTCTCTTTCTGCCTTATACCCCTCAGATGAACTCTTTTTTCTGAGGAGGCCAAAACTGAGGTTGCTGCATACCCATAGGGATTCACCATGCAGATCTTGGAGATTCCCCGCCCGTAACAGTAGCAGTTCAAGAATGATGATTTGCAACATGCTAAATAACCAAACTCAATTTGACTTTTCAAATCATAGGAGCTATTTCATCAAACTTTCTCAACCATAGTGCTAAGGGCATAGATTTCTTCTTATACAATGCAAAAAGAAATATTTTTGTATAATCTTTCATTGACTATATATTGTCACCATATATAGTAATGATAAACATAGATTATATAAACACATGTGTGTTTATTCTCTATATACACGCATGTAAAATATACATGAATGTAGCATATTTCTCTAGAATAGCAGATTCCCCTGGAAGTAAACTGTTTTCTGAACAATTTCTCTTCTAGAAATATATAAAAATTATTCGTATACAGCTATTCTGTTTGTATAAATATATGCGAATCAAATTTTTGAGAGAACTTCTTTATAATGAGGCACTGACTCATGAATACAGTAATGTAAACTATAATGAAAATAGTTCAATAAAACATCCGACAATTTTCTGGAAATCAAGTTAGACTAAAATACGATGTAGAAAATATATAGGTACACTCCAGTTGTACTCAGTAAATCTGTGGATACTTGGGGACAAGATAGAAAGATTATCAACATGAAATAATTTTGATAAAAATAGTTAAATGAGTGTTAAAGTAGAGAAATTATGGTTTTTTCATAATATTTTCTGTAATACTCTTGTCATCTTAAGTTTTCGATGAAAATGATGAGTTCAATAAAATTTCTGAGGAAAATTTTACAAACAAGATGTATTTTTATTCCAAAAATGTTTTTGAGAAAGTGGTAGAGTTCTCACATACATAAAAAAATTAACGAGTCACTATTCATGGAAGACAATCATTTGATCTTCTGATACTTAAAAGTCATGTTCCAGTGGCCCTCTGGATAGGTAAGCTGCATGGACCAGGCTCATTGAGAATGTACTGACACTTCCAGGAGGCAGGGCTGTGCCCCCTTCTCAACTGTTCATATATTGATGCTTTTGGGTCACTGAAAAGAGAATAAAGCTGCTGGTCCCTAAAAATAAATCATAATTTAGATTAATTAAAATAATTGAAAATGTCTCAAATCCATCCTTCAAATGCATAATGGGATAATCGGTCTCTAGTGATAAAATAATCCTTCAATAAAGACAGCAATCCAAGCCTTCTAGAAATTTTCAGTCTATTAAAACTGTCATTTCTTTATTTTAATAGAAAATCTTAAGGATTTTTAAAAATACACATCCTTCTCATTTGGTTATTTTATTTTAATTTTTGAAATTTACTTTTGTCTTTTTATTTTAAAAATTATGCATTTCTAAACAATTAAAAAATTATTCTGAGAAAACTAAGCTCTGCCTAGACCCTCAGTTCCCTCCTTTTGATTGCCAGAGGTGACCAGAGTTACTGGTTTCTTATGTATCCTTCCATTAAAATTCTATAGCCTTCCTTATATGGTTTTGTTTAGATGTGTGAGTATATTTATTGGATAAATTTTATAATAGTATTTTTAGGTCAGGGAGGATAGAAGTCAGGGGAGGTGAAGTTCCACTGCAGTAACCAATAATTCCAAAGTCTATGAGACTTAAAACAACAGAAATTTAATGCTGACTCATGCTATTTGTTTATGCATGTTGAGTTGAGGTCTCTGCACTGCCCAGATTAATGAAGCAGCCAGTACCTGGAAGATTGTTGGTCAAGATTAATGTATAGGGTTGATCTTCATTCTCAGACATGTTCAGAGTGGCAAAAAATTTGAGTTGTACAACAGTGCAGGTTTCCAGCCGAGGTCAAACAAGATGATGCTCCGCATTCTTATTTCAGCTCTCATACCTTGGTTTTTTTTTGTTTGTTTGTTTGATCTATTTAGTACTACTTTTTTACATTTTATGCTTTTTTGTTGGTAATTTTGCCATTTAAAATGGCCCAAAGTGTAGTGCTAAAGTGCTGTTTAGTGTTCCTATGCACAACAAGGCTGTGATGTGCCTTATGGAGAAAATGCATGTGTCCAATACGCTGTATTCAGGCATGAATTACAATGCTGTTGACCATGAGTTTAATGTTAACAAACCAGTAATACAGTAAATTCAGAAAAGAGGAAATGTGCCAGTCTATATATCAGGCAGACCCAGGAAATACGCAAGTAACTTCTATTGTATTAGGATTCAAGCTATATGGTAACAACTTTGTTGTTGTTGTTTTTGTTTTGTTTTGTTTTGAGATGGAGTTTCGCTCTTGTTGCCCAGGCTAGAGTGCAGTGGTGTGATCTCTGCTCACTGCAACCTCCGCCTCCTGGGTTCAAGCAATTCTCCTGCCTCAGCCTCCCAAATAGCTGGAATTACAGGCGCCTGCCACTACACCTGGCTAATTTTTGTATTTTTAGTAGAGACAAGGTTTCACCATGTTGGTCAGGCTGGTCTCAAACTCCTGACCTTAGGTGATCCACCTGTCTCAGCCGCCCAAAGTGCTGGGATTACAGGTGTGAGCCACTGCCAGGTCAGTAACATCTTAAAATATGCAGAAGATGAAAAAATGGCTAGACTTGTGGATTCACTAGATGATGAACAATAAAGACAGGGTGAAACATTGTTATGAGGTTGAAAACTAAAGAAATTTTTAGTCATGTTACCCAAGGTGGAGAAAACGCTAAACTATTCTTGGCTAGTGTTTTATTATAAAAAAATAAGCACTGCATATAATTATTTGTAAGAAATATATATTCATTAAGATATCTTTAAACAGAAAGACCTGTTAAAAAAGTATTAATGGTTGAATTGATTGGTAAATAGTCTAAATGTTGTGACCAGAGGTTAATGGAAACCCAGTAGTGCATTTCTCCTCAGAGCAATGACAGTATTTGATGAACAATCTTCATCATTCATGGAAACTTTGTATAACATAACTACTGTGAATGTTGAGAATTTACTGTAGCTTGCCTTTATCCTTAAAGCCCCAAAGTGAGACATATAATTTCTTCTTACATTTTATTGTCCAAAGCAAGTCACATGCCCATTATAGGCTTCAATGCACTAAGGAAGAATAATTTTTACTACCGGAAAGGGAACTGGCTACTGGTAAATTATAATGCAAACACCAAAAGGAGTTTAGAATAGCCACAATCCCTTCAAGAAGATTGTATTCCTAACAGTTTGGGAGTGCCTGTTTCCCCACACATTCACCTGCTGACATTAGTAAGGTGTCAAAAGCAGATCAAATATTGCCTTTCTTTATCTACAGCCTGTGTAACTTCCTATAAATGTACTATTGACCAAGGAGAAATGTTTATTGTTCCTTTGGGAATTTCCTCTAAAGAATTATTTCTCAGTTGTCATTCTTTTTGGCTTGTCAGAATGCTTCTCTGTGTGTCATGCATGGGGGTAATATTGAGAAAAGATTATTTCTGTTTAGCAAAATAAGATTAGCTGTGCTGTATTTACTCTATCTTATCTAGATTAATATCTTTTAAAAAATATTGAGCATGTTTAAGGTCTTAGATTTATTCTGAGATGTGGCAGTGTACATGAGCTATTGTAAGGTTGCTGAAAGCGTGGATCCAAGCCCTAGTGTCTGTTTAACATCATAAGATTATATAAATACCTATTTTAAAGGCTCTTGTCTAGAGAAGTAAGTGGTTCCCACATCAACGCTTACTTTTACAAGAGAACTCCAAACTTTTTGTCTGTGTGTTCTATTAATTACCTACTGAAAAGTATCAATCTCCTTTTAGTTTTTAAATTTATTTTTTCTAGGTTTTTCAATTTTGATATATATGTATTGAGGCCATATTTTTCAGTGAGCAAAATTTTTAATTTATAGATCATTATTATGAGTCAAAATCATTTTACTTCAAGAAAGTTTATTTTTTTATTTTTATTTTTTTTGAGACAGAGGCTTACTCTGTTACTCAGGCAGGAGTGCAGTGGTGCGATCTCGGCTCACTGCAACCTCCGCCACCCGGGTTCAAGCGATTCTCCTGCCTCAGCCTCCTGAGTAGCTGGGATTACAGGTATGTGCATCATGCCCTGCTAATTTTTGTATTTTTAGTAGAGATGGGGTTTCTCCATGTTGACCAGGCTGGTCTTGAACTCCTGACCTCAGATGATCCGCCCTCGTCAGCCTCCCAAAGTGCTGGGATTACAGGCGTCAGTCACTGCAACCGCCCCCCACAAAAAGTTTTATTATCTTAAATTCTATTTGTTTGAAATTATTTTAATAATTTTGGGGAGTATTTGCATGACATATTCTATTCCTTTGTTTTGGTTTATATTCTCTGTAACTGTGTTTTAAATGTATCAAAAAGAATTTCATAAGTTGATTTTTTTTACTGAAATATCAACTGGATGTACATTTAATGCATTTATTGATGTATTTGAAATTAATCCTATCATCATACTACATGCCTTTTTTACCCCCCTCTACAAACGATTTTGTTTAACCTGAGAGGTACGGCCTCTTAGTTTTCAGCTGCTCAGGTGTGTTTTAAATCCCAGTCCTCTGTGTCAAATAAGTTACAGGAAATGCATAATGGGGATGCTTACAGAGCCCTTGAGAAGCCCCATTCATTTGGATTAACACAAGAAGAAGCATTCTTTCCCTGCCCTCATGGAGTGGTACTATCTCACTGACAAACTTTTCCAAACCTCCTGTGACTATTCAGTCTTTACCTTGTTTATATTTATGGAAGGTGACTGACCTTGTAAAATCTAAGAAACATTTGTCACGTTCTTGTATAGATGAACTAACATCTCACTGTAAGGTGTATGGTTACTTGGCACACACTCTGTAGTTCTCAGCCTTTGAGGGCCCAGCCAAAATCAGGATAGAAAGATTATCATTTTAAACTCTTGTTACATTAGTCTTGAGAATATGCTGGCATCCTTATATTTTTTTAAATAGGATTGTACTTTTAAACCTGAAGATTTGAACAGACTTCTGTATTTCTTTTAATATCATTTGCATAGATTAAGTTGCAGTAGTTTTCTATTAATACTATAAAATGTGTTTTATAAAAATGTGTCAGAACAGAGTAATGCTGATTTCATTAAAATTACAAACCTATAGTTCAAGGTCACCCTAAAGATTATGTTAATAGAATGAGCTGTAGATTTGTTGAAGTTCAGCAAAAAATTTGTAACTGCAATTTGAAAAAGACTTTTGGCAATAAATACTCACTCCTAAACCCTGCAACTGAAAAGATTATTTTCCTTAAACGTTTACTACTCCTAGCCAAAGGCCATTAGATTGACCTAATAACGTTTAAAACTTGTGATTTCTGTACCATCTCTTTTGTTCCAGGATAAGAATATATTTTCATATAGTGTTCAAACCACTAGGCTGCAGACTGTATTTTATTTGGTTTGGGCACATGTTCTGTCTCTTTTACATTCTGTTTTTCTCTGTTCCTTACACATATGAATACCTATATGTTTGAAATAGAAGAACAACTTCTTGTGATGGTTAGAGAGCTCTTCTCTCTCCTTTAGGATGTTTTGGACTGTTTCATGGTAGGTTGTGAGATAATTATGAACCACATTAACATTTAAGTTCATGGGTAGAGGTAAATTCAGTTTGGTAAGATAAAAGGAAAGATAATTAGTAAAAGGAAAAGTCTCTTTTAATCTTACAATGGGGCCAAAGAATTCTGCAGTTTTACTTGAGGACGATGTTTATGGATAAAAATAAAAAGTGAATTTAAATTCGTTTTTGCTTGTATTAAGTGTTACTGGCATCTATTAAATTCTAATGTACTCATCTGACATTCATAAGCATTTGTTGTACTGGAATCAGGCAGCAGAAGAGTGAGCCTGACATTGTTTGTGTAATATCTGGATGAACATGGTAGCCTATTTTGGCTACTTCTTTCATCTTCTACTTTCCATTAAAGATCAACTTTGCAGACAGATTTTCTAGTATTTATAAGCTAAAGTAGTTTTTGCTTTGCCTGACAAACTTGCATTGATTCTATACACTTCCTCCATTTCTAGAATCTTTGTCACTTTTAATGGTTTCTCACAGACCTGGGGAATGTGGACACAAAACCCTCTTCAACCTGAAAACTATTAGTAAGGCAGATGGAAGGCAAATTGAGAGCCAGATACGGGGATTTATGGATTTTTCTCCCTCCAGTATACATTAGCTTGACTGGAGAGCAAGAAAAGGCACTTCTCAAATTCATGCCTAGACATTCAAAGTGTATGGCAGGTAGGAGAGAGGCAGCCTCTGACACAAAACTTGCTGTAACATTTATTATTTTTATCTCCACTACATGGATGAGTGAAGAAAGACTTAAGGTCTTTAAGGCTTTTTTTGTAAAGTTGCATGGAAAGATTATTATTTTCACAAGTTTCTTAAGTTTGTTCTTACACAACTTTTTTACCAACTGTTCTATTTTCCTACATAATTGATAAGGAAGTTGTCAGTACAAAGTAGTGAGATAATTTGTTCAAGGACACACAACTAATTTGTAAGGCATTTTGAATCCTAATGCTTTGCCTTTTTTCTTATTATACCTGCTACTTTTGGGATTGGATTTTTTCCCTCTGCTACCAATGTGCTAATTCTTAGTGTCGAACATCTGAGTCTTGTGACACCACATAAAGAGCTGAAGATTCTGTGCCCAAATTAGTCCTGTGTTTGAATTTCAGCTCCTGCATTAATGCCTGTGGCCCCTTAAGTGATCAAGTTTCTAATGAACCTTGGGCTCAGATTGCCAACCTGTAAAATGGGGATAATAACACTAAGTTGAGTGGCTGTTATTACATTAGAAAAAATACATAATGCCCACTAAATAATAGACTATTAGTGAATAGTACATATTTTCATCAATATCTATATTTTTTATATCTTTGTGTTATACTTTAAAAGCTGTATTTCAGTAATATGAGTAAGAGGGAATGTATAGGACAGAAAAATAGCCATGGAAATAACCCAGCTTTAGAGAGGCTTTTTGTAGAGGAGAGGTTTCCAATGAGACATATCAGAAAGTCATTGTAAATTCTACAGAAGCTGTAATGAGTATGGAGTGTAAGGCTGGAGAATCAGACCGACATGGCAGATGTAAAAACTGGAATTCAGAGAGGGACAATTCCTTGTCACCCACTGAGTTATGGTCTGGGTAGCCAGTTCATCCACAGTGGGTCTCCAGTAATGCAACTGCAAGAGCTAGGGTTCTGTGCACAGCTATAGTCCCATTAGGAAAGAAGGATTCTAGGAAAAAGACCAAGGCAGAAATCAAGCTTCTCAAAATGATTCAACATGTAATGAAGGGGGCAGGAAATATTACAGTGTGGAGATCATACAAGCCCTCTGTGCTCACTTTTAGAGCAACACATATTGGGCTTGTTGACAAGTTCATTCCATCTATGTGGTGCTGCAAATGATGATCTAAATATAGCAAGAATCTACCCATGAGTGAGGAAAGGGCAGACGCTACCACTATCATGTCTACAGATGCCATTACTACCAAGTCAGCCTGTGAGAATCTGAGGAAAACAGGGGCTGACAGGAGGGAAAGGAGACCGAGACAGAAGCATGGTTATTGTCATGGCCTTTGCTATAGTGAAAAGTGAAAGCCAGTTAGAAAATCAACTAGCAGTGATTGCCTCCTCTTTTTTTTTTTAAATTTTTTGTTGTTGTTGTTTGCCTACCCTTATGCAGGTTGGAGTAGCTTCTTTTTGCTCACAAACAACAAAAGGATTCCTGAGTAACTGTATTTCAAAGCTGCAGATACTTTAGATCTGCTCCATGTGGGGTGTGTGTGTTTTTGTGTGTGTATGTGTGTTTGTGTGTGTTCATGTGTTACAGCAGGAAGAGACCAGTGGAGAGTGGGAAATAGGACAATAATGTTATTTCTAAAATAGAAATACATCTGCTTCCACTACAGTACTTGGTTCTCATGTTGAAATTTAGCCTTTGTTAATTCACCTATGTACACAGTCATGCACCACTTAACAACAGGGATACTTTGTGAATTGGGTCCCTAGGTCATTCTGTTGTTGTGCAAACGTCATAGAATATACTTACACAAACCTATATGGTATAGCTTGCTACACACCTAGACTACATAGTATGGCCTCTTGCTCATAGGCTACAAACCTGTACAGCATGTTACTGTACTGAGTACTGTAGGCAACTGTAGCACAATGGAAATAATTTGTGTATCTATACATATCTAAACATGGAAAAGGTACAGTAAAAATACTGTGTTATAATCTTATGGGATCACCATATATGCAGTCTGCTATTGATTGAAACATTGCTAAGAGGTACCTTATTGTGTATATGTATAAAATATGTACTAAATATCTCTATCATCAGTCAATTCCCTTGAAACAAAAGGCGGGGGAGTTTTTAAACACTAGGGTAAGGTAGTGAAAAAGAACTGGAAGTTGTTAGTGGGGAGGTTGGTCAATGAGATTAGGCCAGCTGTTTGATAATTGGCACTTATCAAACTTATGCATGTATTCTTCCACAGAGACAAAGAGATGGGATTACAGGCATGTACCACCATGCCCAGCTAATTTTTTACATTTTTAGTAGAGGTGGGGTTTCACCATGTTGGCCAGGCTGGTCTCAAACTCCTGGCCTCAAGTGAACTGCCCACCTCTGCCTCCTAAAATGCTGGGACTATAGGCATAAGTCACTGTGCCTGACTTGGTTAAAATTTAAAAAGAAAAAAAGGTAGAAGAGTAAGAAAGCTTTCACTCATGGGAAGCACAGAGACTAATCACATGATTAATAGCAGAAAAGATTCAGCTTCTTACACAGCATCAAATCCTCCCCTGGTAAATACAGGTACTTACAAGCCTAATGCTCCATTAATATTGGCCAGTGCACAGTAAGACATGAAAAACAATGGAATGCTAAACACTTTGTCAGAAATCTTGCAACCAAAACCAAAAATGATGCAGGCATAAAAGAATATTCTCCTGGATAAACAATAAATGGGTGGTTACGATAAAAATAATTAGATGATAACTAATATAACACCTAATGTACAAAGAAAAATTTGCATTATAAAATCTTGAAGCAGAGGTTAAGGATACTGAAACAAATGGGGTTATTTTGTTTGTACCTTTTAGTTTAGGTTACCATTCTCTAAATCTTTTTGTACTTACTATAGTGCTATCTGCACTCAGTAAATACTTATGGGAAGAAGAGAAAGGAAGGAGGAAGGAAAGGAAGGAAACAAGGAAGGAAGGAAGGGAGAAAAAAACAGAAGGAAGGAAAGAAGGATTGGAGAAATAAATAATCTTCATGCCAATATAGTAGAGAGAAAGAACACAATTGAATATTGAGTAAGTGTTATCAAATTTATATGCATGCAAGATGACATAAAAGTGACTACAAAATCTGGACAGAATTGTACACATATTTGTGCAGTAAAGTAGTAGAGAAATAAAACTTCCCTTATCTCCCTGAAAGACAAGAGGACCTACTTTGTGATTATCTCTGGTATCGTGAAAGACTTTTAAGCTAATCTCAGAGAAACGTGTTTATACTTTCAATGGTCAGGAGGTCCTGGATCTTATATTGAAAATGAAAAGGTTGGGCCTTTTATTGGGACTCTTATGTTTTTAAAAAGATACTCAACCAGGGAGAGGTTGGGGAACCAATTGCCTTCTTTCTTTTTATTAAACAAAGAAAGTGTGATCTTTGTTTACTGAACGCTAGATTATTCTACCTTTACAGTAGGAAGAGGAGGAGGGAAGGAAGGCAAAAGCAAGAAGGAGGAGAAGACAGAAGGAGGCAGGAAACTGAATGGGCAAGAGGTTCAGTGATGTAAAGCCTAGATAATGTCCCACAGCAAATCGGGCACCCTTCCATTTCCCTGGTTGGGGTTCCCAGGAATAGCACCTTCATATTCCTTTGTTAACAGAAAAGCTAAACTCTAAAATATTTTAAAGAGGTTTATTCTAAACCAGTCTGAGTGACTGTGGCCCAGGAAGCAGTCTCAAGAGATCCTGAGAACGCTTAAGGTGGTTGGATTATAGGTTAGTTTTATACATTTTAGGGAGACAAGAATTATACGTAAAATCAGAAATCAATACATGGAAGATGAACATTGGTTCAGGATACAGGGGCAGGATATCTTGAAAGAGGGGGAGGATGGGGATGGGGCCTTATAAGACATAGGTGGATTCAAAGATTTTCTGATTGGCAATTGACTGAAAGAGTTGAGCTATGTTTAACGACTTGAAGTTGTTAGCACCAGCAAATATGTACGGGTCTGCAGCAAACTCACTTTTTGCCACTTCAGGAGACTGGATTCAACTGAGGGAACATAAGGCAGAGTGAGAGACTGAGGCAAGTTTTAGAGCAGAAGTGAAGTTTACTTTAAAAGTTTTAGGACAGGAAGTAAAGTACACTTTGGAGAGTGCCAAGCAGGTAACTTGAGAGAGTCAAGTGCGTGGTTTGTCCTTTGACTTGGGGTCTTATACATTGGCATGATTCTGGGGTCTTGCATCTCTTCTCTCCTGATTCTTCCCTTGGGGTGGGCTGTCTGCATGTGCAGTAGCCTGCCAGCATTCGGGAGGGGCCTAACGTGCCATGTAACACTGAAATTGTGCACATGCTCACTTGAGGCGTCTTCCCTTACCAATAGAGTGTTTCTAGGAGAAGGTCATATACCAGTCAAACTCTGCCATTTTGCCTCATAGTGCACATGCTTGAGCCCACTCACCCAGTTCCTGGGATCTTATCAGGAAGCTGCTAATCACCCGTTTCAGGAGATTTCTATCGATTGGGAGACTGCTTTTCCCTGCTGCTGGCTGTGACCAATTATTATTTTAGAGAGACAGTTTAACAACTGATCGACCATCACCTGATAGTTGCCTGATATTCCTGGTGAGGGGATCCCTCTCCTGTCCTGCTCACATCTGCCTGACTACCTCCTGTAACACAATGAAATTTTTCCATAAGTATTCCAATTATGATTTGTAGAAAATATTTTTTCTCATGTCAAAAAATGTGTTATTTACTATATTACATTCTTTTCTCCAGAGAATTTTTGTGTTGTCTTAGTTCCAGAGGAACTGATTATATTTTAAACACTGTATATAAAATTCAGGAGATTTAGTTTAATTTACCAGTTCAGATGTCTTGTTTTATTATGTAATTAAAATTTATATTTACCACTAACAAACTCACCTCCAATTGCAAGTGAAATATTATTTATGAAATGTAAGTATTTTGATTTCATACACCCTATTTTCTTTGCCACAGAGAGTAACAAATTCTGTTCATCTGTCATAACCTCCCGCCCCTTGAAATTTCTCAATTTGGTAGATTGCCAATGTAATTCATCAAGGTAGCTATAAGTATTTTTAATTTAACACTTCTACAAAGAATTTTATAGCTAGACAATTTAAAAAAATTATTTTTAATTGACAAATAATTTCATATATCAATGGAGTACAAAGTGATATTTTGATACATGTGTACAGGTAGAATGATTAAATCAGGCTAATTAATAGATACATCACCTAGAGTGAAGTAAATCCCAATACTCAATCGCAAATGAAGTTTCTCAATCAGTCCCATATGGTTACTAATTCTTTGCTTGTTCGTTTAGTCACGTAAGAAACACTTTTGCACTGTACAATTTCCCTCAAATAAACTTCTGACATTTGGACATGACAGCCAAGTTGGGATCAATCAGTGCCCATTAAATTCAGTGCTTTTGTTTCCCTTGAATAAAGGGCGTTCTGATTACATATTTACAACAAAATTTTCAGAAAGTTGTTTTGCTAGAGCCAAAGAGAAAGAGTTCATGTTTAATGCAATAAGCAATAAAAATGGGCTGCTGGCCAGATGGCCAAATAAGAACAGCTCCGGCCTGCAGCTCCCAGCGAGACCAATGCAGAAGACGGGTTATTTCTGCATTTCCAACAGAGGTACCCCGTTCATCTCACTGGGACTAGTTAGGCAGTAGGTGCAGCCCACATAGGGCGAGCAGAAGCAGGTTGGGGCATCACTTCACCGGGGAAGTGCAAGGAATAGGGGAGCCCCGTCGCCCAACTCCACGTACCTCAGCCAAGGGAAGCTGTGAAGGACTGTGCTATCCGGCCCAGATACTACGCTTCTCCCAATTTTTTTGCAATCTGCAGACCAGGAGATTCCCTCCTGTGCCTACACCACCAGGGCCCTGGGTTTCAAGCACAAAACTGGGTGGCTGTTCAGGCCGACACTGAGCTAGCCACAGGAGGTTTTTTTGTTGTTGTTGTGTTCCCCCCACGCCGACCCCCTGCCCCCATATCCGAGTGACTGGAACCCCAGCGAGACAGAACCATTCACTCCCATGGAAAGGGTGCTGAAGCCAGGGAGCTTCAGTGGGTCTCACTCCTACTGAGCCCAGCAAGCTAAGAACCAATGGCTTGAAATTATCGCTGCCAGCACAGCCAACTGAAGTCAACCTGGGACCATCGAGCTTGCTGAAGGGAGGGGCCTCCACCATTACAGAGGCTTGAATAGGCAGTTTTCCCCTGACCGCACTATAAAGGCCTGGAAGTTCGGACTGTGTGGAACTCAACACAGCGTGGCAAAGTGGCTGTGGCCAGAGTGCCTCTGTAAATTCCTCTTCACTGGGCAGGGCATCTCTGAAAGAAAGATAGCAGACCCAGTCAGGGGCATATAGATAATAACCCCATCTCCATGGGACAGAGCAGCTGGGGGAAGGGGCGGCTGTGGGTGTGTCTTCACCAGACTTAAATGTTCCTGCATGCCGGCTCTGAAGAGAGCAGCAAATCCTGACCAGGAGGGTTTTCCTAGCACAGCACTCAAGCTGTGCTACAGGACAGACTGCCTCCTCAAGTGGGTCCCTGATTCCCGTGCTTCCTGACTAAGAGAGACCTCCTAACTGGGTGTGATAGACATCTCATATAGGAGAGTTCTGGCTGGCATCAGGCCAGTGCCCCTCTGGGACGAAGCTTCCGGGGGAAGGAGCAGGCATCAATCTTTGCTGTTCTGCAGCCTCTGCTGGTGATACCCAGGCAAACAGGGTCTGGAGTGGACCTCCAGCAAACTGCAGCAGACCTGCAGAAGAGGGGCCTGACTGTTAGAAGAAAATCTAATAAACAGAAAACAATAACAACAACACTAACAAAAAGAAGCCCCACACAGAAACCGCATCCAAAGGTCATCAACCTCAAAGGTAAAAGGTAGATAAATCCACAAATATGAGAAAAATCAGAGCAAACATGCTGCAAATTCCAAAAACCAGAATGCCTCTTCTCCTCCAAGTGACTGCAACTCCTCTCCAGCAAGGGCACAAAACTGGATGGAGAATGAAACTGATGAATTGACAGAAGAAGGCTTCAGAAGATGGGTAATAACAAATTCCTCTGAGCTAAAGGAGCATGTTCTAACACAATGTAAGGAAGCTAAGAATCTTGATAAAAGGTTGCAGGAACTGCCAACTAGAATAACCAGTTTAAAGAAGAACATAAATGACCTGATGGAGATGAAAAACACAGCACAAGAACTTGGAGAAACACACACAAGTATCAACAGCCGAATCAATCACGCAGAAGAGAGGATATCAGAGTTTGAAGATCAACTTAGTGAAACGAGGCGTGAAGACAAGATTAGAGAAAAAAAGAAAAGGAATGAACAAAGCCTCTAAGAAATATGGGACTATGTGAAAAGACCAAACCTACGATTGATTGGCATACCTGAAAGTGACGGGGAGAATGGAACCAAGTTGGAAAACACACTTCAGGTTATTATCCAGGAGAATTTCCCCAACCTAGCAAGACAGGCCAACATTCAAATTCAGGAAATACAAAGAACAACACTAAGATACTCCTTGAGAAGAGCAACCCCAAGACACATAATTGTCAGATTCTCAAAGGTTGAAATGAAGGAAAAATTGTTAAGGACAGCCCGAGAGAAAGGTCTAGTTACCTACAAACGGAAGCCCATCAGACTAACAGTGGATCTCTACAGAAACCCTGCCAGCCAGAAGAGAATGGGGGCCAATATTCTACATTCTCTTTCTTCTTTTTTTGAAATGGAGTCTCACTCTGTCACCCAGGCTGGAGTGCAGTGGCACAATCTCGGCTCACTGCAACCTCTGCCTCCCAGATTCAAGCGATTCTCCTGCCTTAGCCTCCTGAGTAGCTGGGATTACAGGTGCATGCCACCACATCCAGCTAGTTTTTGCATGCTTTTTTTAGTAGAGATGGAGTTTCACCATGTTGGTCAGGCTGGTCTTGAACTCCTGACCTTGCGATCCACCTACCTCAGCTTCCCAAAGTGCTGGGATTGTAGGCATGAGCCACCCTGCCTGGCCTCAACGTTTTTAAAGAAAAGAATTTTTAACTCAGAATTTCATATTCAGCCAGACTAAGCTTATGAGTGAAGCAGCAATAAAATCCTTTACAGACAGGCAATGCTGAGGGATTTTGTTACCAACAGGCCTGCCTTACAAGAGCTCCTGAAAGAAGCACTAAATATGGAAAAGAAAAACCAGTATCAGCCACTGCAAAAACACACCAAAATATAAAGACCAACGGCACTATGAAGAAACTGCATCAACTAATGTGCAGAATAGCCAGCTAGCATCATGAAGACAGGATCAAATTCACCCATAACAATAGTAACCTTAAATGTAAATGGGCTAAATGCCGCAATTAAAAGACACAGACTGGCAAATTGAATACAGATTCAAGACCAATTGGTGTGCTGTATTCAGGAGACCCATCTCATGTGCAAAGACACACATAGGGTCAAAATAAAGGGATGGAGGAATATTTACCAAGCAAATGGAAAGAAAAAAAAAAGAAGGAGTTGCAATCCTAGTCTCTGATAAAACAGATTTTAAATCAACAAAGATCAAAAAAGACAAAAAAGGGCATTACATGGTAAAGGGATCAATGCAACAAGAAGAGCTAAATATCCTAAATATATATGCACCCAATACAAGAGCATCCAGATTCATAAAACAAGGTCTTAGATACCTACACAGAGACTTAGACTCCCACACAATAATAGTGGGAGACTTTAACACCCCACTGTCAGTATTAGACAGATGGAGACAGAAAATTCACAAGGATATTCAAGACTTGAACTCAGCTCTGGACCAAGCAGACTTAATAGATATCTATAGAACTCTCTGCCCCAAATCAACACAATATACATTTTTCTCAACACCACATAGCACTTATTCTAAAATCGACCACATAATTAGAAGTAAAACTCCTCAGCAAATGCAAAAGAATGGAAATCATAACAAACAGCCTCTCAGACCACAGTGCATCAAATTAGAACTCAGGATTAAGAAACGCACTCAAAACCGCACAACTACATGGAAACTGAACAACATGCTCCTGAAGGACTACTTGGTAAATAACAAATTTAGGCAGAAATAATGAAGTTCTTTGAACCCAATGAGATAAAAGACAACGTATAAGAATCTCTGGGATACAACTAAAGCAGTATTTAGAGGAAAATTTATAGCACTAAATGCCCACATCAGAAAGCAGGAAAGATCTAAAATTGATACCCTAACATCACAATTAAAAGAACTAGAGAAGCAAGACCAAATAAATTCAAAAGCTTTCTGAAGACAAGAAATAACTAAGACCAGGGCAGAACTGAAAGAGATAGAGACATGAAAAACCCTTTAAAAAATCATTGAATCCAGGAGCTGTTTTCTTTTGAAAAGATTAACAAAATGGATAGACTGCTAGCCAGATTAATAAAGAAGAAAACAGAGAAGAACAACATAGGCACAATAAAAATGATAAAGGGGATATTACCAGTGATCCCACACAAATACAAACTACCATCAGAGAATACTATAAACACCTCTACATAAATTAACTAGACAATCTAGAAGGAATTGATAAATTCCAGGACACATACACTCTCCCAAGACTAGATGAGGAAGAAGCCAAATCCCTGAATAGACCCATAATAATTTCTGAAACTGAGGCAGTAATTAGTAGCCTACCAATGAAAAAAAAAAGCACAAAAGCATACAAATTCACAGCCAAATTCTACCAGAAGTACCAAGAGGAGCTGGTACCATTTCTTATGAAACAATTTCAAACAATAAAAAAGAAGGACTCCTCCCTAACTCATTTTATGAGGCCAGCATCATCTTGATACCAAAACCTGGCAGAGACACAACAAAAAAAGAAAATTTCAGGCCAATATCCTGGATGGACATCTATGCAAAAGCCTCAATAAAACACTGGCAAACCGAATCCAGCAGCACATCAAAAAGCTTATCCACAACAAGCAAATTGGCTTCATCCATGGGATGCAAGGCTGGTTTAACATATGCAAATCAAGAAATGTAATCCATCACATAAACAGAACCAATGACAAAAACCACGTGATTATCTCAATAGATGCAGAAAAGCCCTTTGATAAAATCCAGTGCCCCTTCATGCTAAAAACTCTCAATAAAATAGGTATTGATGGAGCATATCTCAAAATAATAAGAGCTATTTATGACAAACCCATAGCCAATATCATACTGAATGGGCAAAAGCTGGAAGCATTCCCTTTGAAAACTGGCACAAGGCAAGGATGCCCTCTCTCACCATTCCTATTCAACATAGTATTGGAAATTCTGGCCAGAGCAATCAGGCAAGAGAAAGAAATAAAATGTATTCAAATATGAAGAGAGGAAGTCAAATTGTCTCTGTTTGCAGACGACATGATTGTATATTTAGAAAACCCCATCATCTCAGCCCCAAAACTCCTTAAACTGATAAACTTCAGCAAAGTCTCAGGATACAAAATCAATGTGCAAAAATCACAGGTATTCCTATACATCAATAATAGACAAGCAGAGAGTCAAATCATGAGTGAACTCCCATTCACAATTGCTGTAAAGAAAATAAAATACCTAGGAATCCAACTTACAAGGGACGTGAAGGACCTCTTCAAGGAGAACTACAAACCACTGCTCAAGGAAATAAGAGAGGACATAAACTAATGGAAAAACATTCTACGCTCATGGATAGGAAGAATCAATATTGTGAAAATGGCCATATTGTCCAAAGTAATTTATAGGTTCATTGCTGTTCCCATCAAGCTACCATTGACTTTCTTCACAGAATTAGGAAAAAGTACTTTTAATTTTACATGAAACCCAAAAAGAGCTTGTATAGCCAAGACAATCCTAAGCAAAAAGGACAAAGCTGGAGGTATCACGCTATCTGACTTCAAACTATACTACAAGGCTACAGTAACCAAAACAGCATGGTACAGGTACCAAAACAGAGGTATAGAACCATGGGACAGAACAGAGGTCTCAGAAATAACACCACACATCTACAACCATCTGATCTTTGACAAACCTGACAAAAAACTAGCCATGTGGAAAGGAATCCCTATTCAATAAATGGTGCTGGGAAAACAGGCTATCCATATGCAGAAAACAGAAACTGGACCCCTTCATTACATCTTATACAGAAGTTAACTCAAGATGGATTAAAGACTTAAACATAAAACCTAAAACTATAAAAACCCTAGAATAAAACCTAGGCAATACCATTCAGGACATAGGCATGGGCAAAGACTTCATGATTAAAACACCGAAAACAATTGCAACCAAAGCCAAAATTGGCAAATGGGATCTAATTAACCTAAAGAGCTTCTGCTCAGCAGAAGAAAATATCATTGGAATGAACAGGCAACCAACAGAATGGGAGAAAATTTTTGCAATCCATCTGACAGAGGGCTAATATCTAGAATCTACAAAGAACCTAAACAAACTTACAAGAAAAAACAGCCCCATCAAAAAGCGGGCAAAGTATATGAACAGACACTTCTTAAAAGAAGACATTTATGTGGCCAACAAACATACGAAAAAAAGGTCAGCATCACTGGTCATTAAAGACATGCAAATCAAAACCACATGCAAATCATTAAAAAGTCTGGAAACAACAGATGCTGGAGAGGATGGTGAAATAGGAATGCATTTACACTCTTGATGGGAGTATAAGTTAGTTCAACCATTGTGGAAGACATTGTGGCAATTCCTCAAGGATCTAGAACCAGAAATATTTGGCCCAGCAATCCCATTGCTGGGTACATACCCAAAGGATTATAAATCATTCTACTATAAAGACACATGAACATGTATGTTTATTGCAGCACTATTTACAGTAGCAAAGACTTGGAAGCAACCTAAATGCCCATCAATGATAGACTGGATAAAGAAAATGTGGCACATATTACCATGGAATACTATGTAGCCATAAAAAGAATGAGTTCATGTCCTTTGCAGGGACATGGATGAAGCTGGAAACCATCATCCTCAGCAAACTAACACAAGAACAGAAAATCAAACATCGCATGTTCTCACTCATAAGTGGGAGGTGAAAAATGAGAACACATGGTCACAGGGAGGGGAACATCACACACTGGGGCCTGTTGGGGGCTGGGGGGAAAGGGGAGGGAGAGCACTAGGACAAATACCTAATGCATGCAGAGCTTAAAACGTAGATGATGGATTGATAGGTGCAGCAAACCACCATGGCACACATATACATATGTAACAAACCTGCACATTTAGCACATGTATCCCAGAACTTAAAATAAAAACAAATAAATAAAATAAGCAATAAAAACTTTATTAGCTAAATTGGAAGGAATTTGAGATTTCAGGCCTATTTATGTTTTCTTAAATTGCCACTGCCTGTGTGAGAGACCGGAATATGCCACCCCAAAGATGCTTGTTGAGCTGAAGACAAGAAGTAGATACAGAAAAGCTCTCAGTCTTCTCTCCATTTGTCTAAAAGCAGGATATAGATATACAAAGATAAGAGGTTCCTTGACACCCCTTCTGCCAAGGAGAGTAAAGATTAACTACTGATGGCAACTTTACAACCTTATTGGCCTGAATATGTTACCATAGTGCCACCAATGGGCTGGAGGAGGTTCCCAAAAATCAGTGGGACCTTGACCCCACCGATGTCCAGGCTCTTGTCAGTGTTGTGAAAAGGAATTCAAGGGTGAGTTGAAAAATAGTGAAAGTATGGAGATTTATTACAAAGCAAAAGTATACACTCAAGAAAGGAGAGTGTGGGCGTATTCGAGAGAGTTGCTCAGTGAGTTTTGGGATTTCTATATTGATGGGTTTCTTTAACCAAGAGATGGAATATTTTTGAAAATTCCTGAAAAAGCTGAAGATTCCTTGGAACTGTGGTGCACACATTTTTACACCAAATACGAGTGTTCTTGGAACTGTTGCGCCTATCATTTAGTATGTTAATAAACACATAATGAGGTACTAGGTGAAACCTAGGTCAAATTCAGTGCCATGTTGGGTCCAGTCAGTCTTAGCCAGCTTTGCCTATACCCTGGTTTCAGGGTCTTATTAGCCTCTAGCTTATGCAGCTTTTTCAACAGTTTCCTTTTTGCTAATCATGTGAAACTACTGCCTGGAATTTTATATTGTCCTGTGACCATCTGTATTATTCCTGTCTCAAAAGGAACCTACATTAACAAGCTTTACTAACTAGCCATTATCTGCTATAATACGCTTTTCTGCAAGTTGCCACCCCTAGAGGCTCAAAGCCCTTTTACTTCATTGTGTCACTTGTCACTGTTCTTTGTTGAACATGAAATATAAGTTAGAATTCTAAGCCAGGTTTTTAAGAACTACCTATTCGCTGGGTGTCTTCCATATACATATGAAACATACATGTAAGTAAACTTCAGTTTCTTTTTCTTGTTAATTTATCTTTTGTTATAGTGTCAGTTTCAACTATGAACCTATGGCAGTTGAAGAAAAACTTCCACACCTGCTATTAAATTAAAGAAAAAAGAAGCATGTCTGTGAAATGCTGATTTTCAGGAATTTGTTTTAGGAAACAAAGATCCCTTATCTCAAAGATAAGAGTATTCCCCCCCTCTGGATTTTCTTACTCTTCTTTAGCTTTTCCATGAGAGTCCATTGACTGAGATAAAATGGTTTCACATTATAGTGGTACTTCAGGTATTGATTCTTATGAGAAAACAGATAAACTAATAAATGGACAAAAACACACACATTTATAGACTGTAAAAATTAGCAAGAGTCCACCAAATTTTTTGAAGACGTTTTAGATCAAATATAAAATATATCATCTGGAAAACAATAATGTGTCCTGTCATGTTAATATAATTTTTGGGATTCATCAAGTAATCATTTTACACTAGGATAAATAACAGTAATAAAAATCAAACAATAAAATAAAAAAATGTATTTCTCAGTCTTATAAAAATCCTCATGCTGAATATTTTCCTCTCATTCTATTTGAACTTCTATTAACATAACATACCACTAAATTTCTTTAATATTTATAAATATATAAATATAAACACACACGTTAACCACCACAAAAATTCCACATATTTAAAGTAAATTAATGTCTAAGGAGTAACACACAGAGAGATTTAAGCTAGTTTTGCCACTGTTTCTGTAGTCAGCCTGAATTTACATGACATTTTGATGAATTGAAGCCCTAACTTACCAAGAGACTTGCCATGATTTGTATTAAATAAACATATGTAGGCAGACAAAGCAACTGATTATGCCTTACCTGCCCTCAAACAAAAAGAAAAAATAATCAAAAAGAGGTTTTGAATGAAATGGTAAAGATAAATGACATAAAGGAAATGCTTGTTACCTGAGAATAATCTTTACCTCATACAGTCACCAACAGAATCCATTAAAAATTGAAATGAAAATTTTATTGTAACTAACAAAATGTTTAATTTGGATTATATGTTGAACAATTAAACTTACATTTATTATATATATGATTAAATATTGCTGTAATTCCTATGATGAACTTTCGTGTAATTTTGGTTGTACATTTGTAAGGTGTAATACATTAGTAGTTGCTGTATTTTACTTGTAACTTTTGCCATATGATCTCAGACTATGAAGAAAAAATCCAAGAGTTTTATACATTTTCCTAAAGGCCACTTCTGATCCTTCAATATTTGAGTCATTGTTTTTGAAAACATCTTGCCTTTCATCATTCTTGCTGATTTTCTCTTTCAGTTAAGTGGTCTAAGCTGGTTAGATCTTCATTTGCAGTGCAGGTTGGTAGTTTTGATATGATTCAAGTAATTCCTCAACAAAAATTACATGCAATCTTTGACAAGATTTGCAAGTTTACTTTGCAGTTACTTTTAATTTTATTTCAACTTTATTGTTTAATGTTTAGAATACTAAGCTCTCCATGTGATGAGATCTAATAAGGTACTCATTAGAAATAAGATTCAGAGGGCTGTTAGAGTAAACATTAAATATTTACAAATGCTCAATTAACTGGTATACATTTTCAATTTATGCAACTGCAAAGACTTATGTAATGGACACTCCAGATAATGAACAATCTAAAAACTTAAAAAAAATCATCAATCATTAAACGTATATTATATAGTCATGATGATTAAATAACCATAGTAAAGTATAAATTCTACCAGTCCCTGTCAGGGAAGATTTATTTGGCCTGATTTTACTGCTTTTCATTTGTAATTATTATTTCAATTAGTTTATAAGGGATGATAGTTTCCATTGCTACCATAGGTTCTTTTGAGCACTTTCTTTGATTTTAAATTGTAATTATTTAGCAAACCAAAATTTTCATTTCCATATGCAAAAGAGCAAATGATGAGTAATTATCAGAGACTTTTCAAAAAATCTGTGCAGTGTGGACCATTTGTCTTCATTCACAAAACTATCATTAGCTTATGAAATATTTTATACTGCTACTTAATTGACCATGACATAATGATTTCAAAGAAATAGAGATGAGCATTGTTAGAAAATCCAACCAGCAACCAAGAGAATTTATTTCACTTTAATAGAAAGAAATAACATATAGAAACAAATAATTTAAGTATTATCTATCTTTTATTTTATTTGTTTAGGTAGGTTTCTTTTTTTAAGAAAACCTCTTTATTAACAAAATTAAAAATGCAACAAAATGCAATATGTGTATATTTTTATTGTTTGAGTTCCTTGAGTATCTACTTTGTTTCTTTCCCTAATAATGAATATTATGTAATTCAACCTGTGTCTCTTTTTTAACATTGAGATATCTTTTTTATCATTATTTTTGAATTTCAATAGGTTTTTTGGGGAAAGGTAGTGTTTGTTACAAGGGTAAGTTTTTTAGTGGTGATTTTTGAGATTTTGGTGCACCCATCACCCAAGCAGTGTACACTGCACCCAATGTATAGTCTTTTACTCCTCACATCCCCCTCACCCTTTCCCCCAAATCCCCAAAGTCCATTGCATCATTCTCATGCCTTTGTGCCCTCATAGCTTATTTCCCACTTATGAGTGAGAACATATGATGTTTGGGTTCCCATTCCTGAGTTACTTCACTTAGAGAATAATGGTCTCCAATTTCATCCAGGTTGCTGCAAATAATATGATTTCGTTCCTTTTTATGGATGAGTAGTATTCCATGGTATAATTATACCACATTTTCTTTATCCACTTGTTAATTGATGGGCATTTGGGCTGGTTCCATATTTTTTGCAGTTGTGAATTGTGCGGCTATAAATATGCGTGTGCAAGTATTTTTTTTTTGTATGACCCTTTTTCCTCTGGGTAGATACCCAGTAGTGGGTTGCTGGATCAAATGTTAGATCTGCTTTTAATAATTTAAGAAATCTCCACACTGTTTTCCTCAGTGATTGTGCTAGTTTACAGGCTTACCAGCAGTGTAAAAATATTCCCTTTTCATCACATCCATGCCAATATCTATTATCTTTTTAAAATTTTTGATTATTGCCATTCTTGCGGGAGTAAGATGGTATTGTATTGTGGTTTTGATTTTCATTTCTCTGATAATCAGTGACGTTGGACTTTTTTATATATGTTTCTTGGTCATTTGTATAACGTATCTTCTTTTGAGAATTGTCTATTCATGTCTGTAGCTCACTTTGTGATGGGATTGTTTATTTTTTTTCTTGCTGATTTGTTTGTGTTCTTTGTAGATTCTGGATATTAGTCCTTTGTCAGATGTATAGATTGTGAAGATTTCTCCCACTCTGTGGGTTGTCTGTTTACTCTGCTGATTATTTCATTTGCTGTGCAGAAGCTTTTTAGTTTAATGAAGTCCCATCTATTTATCTTTGTTTTAGTTGCATTTGCTTTTGGGTTATTGGTCATGAAGTCTTTGCCTACACCAATTTCTAGAAGGGTTTTTCCAATGCTATCTTCTAGAATTTTTATGTTTTCAGGTCTTAGATTTAAATTTTTGATCCATCTTCAGTTGATTTTTGTATAAGGTGAGAGATGAGGATCCAGTTTCCTTCTTCTACATGTGGCTTGCCAATTATCCCCATGCGGCTTACCATTTGATGAATAGGGTGTCTTTTCCCCACTTTTTGTTTTCGTTTACTTTGTTGAAGATCAATTGGGTATAAGTATTCGGGTTTATTTCTGGGCTCTCTATTCTGTTCCATTGGTCTAGGTGCCTATTTTTATACCAGTACCATGCTGTTTTGGTGACTGTGGCCTTATAGTATAGTTTGAAGTCAGGTAATGGATGCCTCCAGGTTTATTCTTTTTGGTTAGTCTTGCTTTGGCTATGTGGGCTGGTTCCATATGAATTTTAGGATTTATTTTTATTTTTTTTAGTTCTGTGAAGAATGATGGTGGTATTTCGATGGGAATTGCATTGAATTTGTAGATTGCTTTTGCTGGTATGGTATTTTCACAATATTGATTCTACCAATTCATGAGCATAGGATATGTTTGCATTTGTTTGTGTCATCTATGATTTCTTTCAGTAGTGTTTTGCAGTTTTCCATATAGAGGTCTTACCCCTTCTTGGTTAGGTGTATTTCCAAGTATCTTATTTTATTTATTTATTTTTGCAGCTATTATAAAAGGGGTTGAGTTCTTATTTGATATTCAGGTTTGTCGTTGTTGGTATCTAGCAGTGCTACTGACTTGTGTACATTAATTTTGTATCCAGAAACTTTATTTAATTCATTTATCAGTTCTAGGATCTTTTTGGATAAGTCTTTAGGGTTTTCTAGGTATATAATCATACCATCAGCTAACAGTGACAGTTCGACTACCTCTTTACCAATTTGGATGCCCTTTATTTCTTTCTCTTGTCTGACTGCTCTGGCTAGGATTTCCAGTACTAAATTGAATAGAAGTGGTGAAAGTAGGCATCCTTAACTTGTTCCAGTTCTCAGGGAGACTTCTTTCAACTTTTCTCTATTCAGTATAATTTTGGCTGTGGGTTTGTCATAGATGGCTTTATTACCTTAGGGTGTGTCCCTTCTATGCCAATTTTGCTGAGGGTTTTAATCATCAAGTGATGCTGTATTTTGTCAAATGCTTTTTTCATGTCTGTTGAGATGATCATGTGATTTTTGTTTCTAATTCTGTTTATGTGGTGTATCGTATTCATTGACTTGTGTATGTTAAAACATCCCTACATCTCTGGTATGAAACCCATTTGATCACGGGGGATTATCTTTTTGAGATGTTGTTGGATTTAGTTTGCTACTATTTTGTTGAGGACTTTTTCATCTATGTTCATCAGGGATCAGGGATATTGGTCTGTGGTTTTTTTCGTTGTTGCTGTTATGTTCTTTCCTGGCTTTGATATTAAGGTGATACTGGCTTCATATAATGATTTAGGGAGGATTCCCTCTTTCTCTGTCTTGTGGAACAGTGTCAATAGGATTGGTACCAATTCTTATTTAAATGTCTGATAGAATCCAGCTGTAAATCCACCTGGTCCTGGACTTTTTTTTGTTGGCACTTTTTAAATTACCATTTCAATCGTGCTGCTTGTTATTGGTCTGTTCAGAATTTCTATTTCTTCCTGGATTAATATAGGAGGCTTGTATATTTCCAGAAATTTGTCCATCTCCTCTAGGTTTTCTAGTTTGTGCATGTAAAGGTGTTCATAGTAGCCTTGAATGATCTTTAGTATTTCTGTGATATCAGTTATACTATCATCTCCTGTTTTGTTTCTAATTGAGCTTATTTGGATCTTGTCTCTTCTATTCTTGATTAATCTCACTAATGGTCTATCAAGTTTATTTATCTTTTCAAAGAACTGACTCTTTGTTTCATTTATCTTTTGTATTTCCTGGTTTCAGTTTCATTTACTTCTGCTCTGATATTTGTTTTTTCTTTTCTTATGCTGGGTTTGGATTTGGTTTGTTCTTGTTTCTCTAGTTCCTTGAGGTGTGACCTTAGATGTCCATTTGTGCTCTTTCAGACTTTTTGATGTAGGCATTTAATACTATGAACTTTCTTCTTAGCACTGCTTTTGCTGTATCTTAGAAGTTTTGATAGGTTATGTCACTATTATTGTTTAGTTCAAAGAATTTTTAAATTTCCATCTTGATTTGATTGTTGACCCATCAATCATTCAAGAGCAGGTTATTTAATTTCTATGTATTTTCTTGGTTTTAAGGGTGCCTTTTTGAGTTGATTTTCAATTTTATTCCACTGTGGTCTGAGAGAGTACTCGATATAATTTCACTTTTCTTTATTTACTGAGACAGGTTGTGTGGCCTATCATATCATATGTTAGAGAGTGTTCCATGTGCTGATGAGTAGAATCTATATTCTGCAGTTGTTGAGTGGAATGTCCTATAAATATCTGTTAAGTCCATTTGATGTAGAATATGGTTTAAATCCATTGTTTCTTTGTTGACTTTCTGTCCTGAGGACCTGTGTAGTTCTGTCAGTGGAGTATTAAAATCTCCCACTATTATTGAGTTGCTGTCTATCTCATTTCATAGGTTTAATAGTAATTGTTTTATAAATTTGGGAGTTCCAATGTTAGATGCATATAAATTTTGTGATATTTTCCTATTGGACTAGAATCTTTTATCATTATATAATGTCTCTTTGTCTTTTTTAACTGTTGTTGCTTTAAAGTTTGTTTTGTCTGATATAAGAATAACCACTCCTGTTCGCTTTGGGGGTCCATTTGCATAGAATATCTTTTTTCACCCCTTTACCTTAAGTTTATGTGAGTCCTCATGTGTCAGGTGAGTCTGTTGAAGACAGCAGGTACTTAGTTGGTGAATTCTTATTCATTCTGCTGTTCTGTATCTCTTAAGTGAAGCATTTAGGCCATTACATTTCAATGTTAGTATTGAGATGTGAGGTACTATTCTATTCATCTTTCTTTTCCTTTGTCTACTAAAATGTTGAACTCATTTAGCTTTCAGGTAATGCCTGAAAAGTACAGTTTTATTTTTTACTGATTTGTTAAGAAATATCTTATTTAGATTTGGACTTCATTTATAATAAGAAAAATCATCAGAAGATGCAATTAGATGTTGATATCAATTGTATGGGCCCAGGCCCCACGTCAAAACCAATGGCCATTGGTTTCCTTCATTTAAAAAAACTTTTTTTAACTAGAATTGAGACTCCTAGTTAATTGAGACTTCTAGGTAATTTAATTTAATTTCTCTTTGCACTGACTTGGGAACTGTTAGACTGCTACTTCTTTCTTCTCTAGTTGCCTCACTGTGTCCTTTATTTCCTTGTCATTATCAATCTGGGAGACACAAGCAATGAAGTTACTGGGTGGAAGTTCTCACCATTTCTCACTCATTTCACATGCCAGCTACACCTTTTTATGCCTTTCCTTTTAAGACAAGCTGACATGAATTAAGATAGGAAAAAACAAAACCCTTCAGTTTGCCTTCTCTGTCACCTCTCCTTCATGCTGATGTACCAGCTTTTGAAACTTTATTCATATTAGTTTCTTTTCCTCATCTTCTAAAATGGATGGTAGTATCTTACTCTCAAGCATGTCTGTGAAATACATAAATAATGCATAACAACACTCTTTTTTGTCTGGATAAAACACGATTTCAGGGTACTTTATAACACATTACTCCAACTGATTGAGGTTGGCACATGGAAAGAAATCCACTCGCCATCCCATTTCCTGAGATAGGCTACAGTCTTCCACTGGCTATGTCCAAAGTGTAATTAAGGGCTATCACAAAATGGCTTGTAATGGGCTATTATCACTTACCAGTCATTTGTTTGGGATTAGGAATGCCTTTCTGGTTTTGCACAGAAACGGTGGATAATTAATTGTTGTTGCAGTATCAAGATGGCCCCAGAAAGCTTATTATGAAATCGTTTATTAACTAGCATTGCTCAAGAAATCTTTAGATGTCACTTATGGCATAATTTTTATGGGAAAACAGATTTTATATTTTAGTGCAGCTCTCCAGAAATAGCTCTCTTTATACTGATTTCCATCTTCTTTACCTTGGCTGTCTTGGTTCCTTTGGATTTTTATTTCCAACAGTCATGTGTTTGGATGTAAGGAAGCTGCTCCCTGGGTGCCAGGTTTTCATATGCTTTTACCATTCTGGAGTCACTAAAGTAAATTTTGCATATTCACAGCTTAAAATATAGTTATTATGTTGTTTCCATAGTGAAAATATGATGGATAAAATTGTAATTTGAGGTCAAAGTAGGTTATTTAAGATAAATGAAAAACATCATTTAAAATATGCTTAATTTAAAATATGCCCATCTTTTTATAGTTAGTAGTATATAAGTATTTTTCATTCATCCACATAATATTGGACTTATGAGGTTCTCTAAACACCTTTACCAGAGTGTATGCAGGGTCATTTGTATGAGTTTAAGAAGGTCAACAAAGACCGAGAAATGCCTTGAACACCTGTAAATTTAGAATGCATTCTATGTCGTGAGAACCAAAAGTTGAGGACCAAATCAGAGCTCTCAAGTAGAAAGCTACCAGCAGGCAAAATTGGCACCTGCTCCTGCACACTCCTTTGCCTGCCCAACAGCAGCCTAATGTAAACCTGCAAACTCTTCTCCTTTATTTATATTGGGGGCTCCCGTCTTTTAATAACATATTTAGGTGGCAGTTTAAGGAGGAGAGGTAGGATATATCTTAAAATAGAATATTCCTGTTTTGGTAGGGCTGACATTGTATAATCAAGTTCAGAAATGCTTAAGTCATTTCCGAATCTGTTTCACCTAAGGTCCACATATTTTGCTAGTTACCTTGACTCCAGTCTCTCAGAGGACATTTAAATTGTCAAGTATTAACTCCTATATGTAACTTAATCTCCACCTTGAAATATCAAGGGAGATGTATCTATCCTTCCTGCTTCAAAGGAAGTGTATACTTTCCTACACTCTAGATCTAATTCCTTATGTGTCTCCATATGTTGCCTTCATGATTATTCCTCCTCTCTTTAGCAACTCCAACTTCTCTCTTTCCTTTGGCTCCTCCCACTCTGCTTTCAAAAATTGCAAAGAATGTTCTCATCGAAAAAAGTCAAAATCTTAATCACTCATCAAGTTATCATTTGTTGAATAATTAATAAGTGCCTGTTTAAATGCAAACTCCATGGTGGACACACCTGTTAGAACCATCCTACCTTTCTCTTTCCTTTCTTCACTGCATGTTTGTGATACCTGATCTAAAATTGTTTCATCTGAATTCCTTTATAACAACATAAAATTTAGTTTCAGGTTCTACCACACTAATGCTATTCTCTTGTGGTTTCTATATATCCTCTAAACAAATTCTTCTTGGCATTTATCTTATTTTCATTTTAGAATTTAACACTATCAAATCTTTCTTGCTTTTTTGAATACTCTCATATTGTTTCTGTATTTTTGCTATTTCTCTATTTTGCTTCTCCTCAAATTACTTTTCTGTTACATTTTCCCCCAGTATCTGAATATAAACATTCCTCAAGACTCCAACTTTGACACTTGCTCATTTTGATATACAGTTATCATTGTTTTAACTATTGTTCCTATGACTTCCAAATGTAGATGAGATCTCTGACTTTTGCTCCAGCGTCATTTTTTCAGTTTCTTTCTCATCTACTCTATTTGCATGTTTTGTCATTAATTGTGTAGTCTAAATATCCCTACATCTTGGCAGATTCTGCACGTAAAATAAATTCAGACTAACCATAACTCAAATTCCAGTGGCTCTGACCCCCATGTGCATACCCAGGACACCAAAGTCTGGGTTTGATTCAGAGTTTATCTAGGCATCTTCCATGTATTCAAAAGCTTCTATGTCCTGCTTGTCTACTTTGGTCTTCTCATAGAAGAGGAGTTCAATGCTCACAAAACACTTGAAGCATAGAAGTTCAATGCTCACAAAACACTTGAAGGAAGCTGTCAGTGTTATAAATGCCCTTTTTGAGAACATTAGTTCCCTTCCAGGTGCTGTCTCCTCTGACCACTCAACTTTCCTATACTCCATTCTTTCTCTTACCTTGTTTTCATTTTGTTCATAATCCTTATTGCTACCAGACATTATATATTTTAAAAATATTCTTTATTTTCTAAATTTTGTTAGACAAGACTTGATCTAGTGTCGGGCACTATACCCAGTGCCTATACCAGTGTCTGACAGACTGGAGAGGCTTAATACATATTTATTTAATGAAGAAATAAATGAATCAATAAACTTTGGATGCTAACCCATAATGCCAAGGTAGTGCCATTTTTTTACTGAAACCTGGGCATCAACCCTGTGGTCCTGTGCCCTGTGCTCCCATAATTACACATGCCAGCCAAGGGGCAAACTTGCAAGCAAGGCATTCTAAGGATAGCAGTCTCAGGTCCACTGTGTGAGCATAAAAACAAAGGTCAATAATGAAAACTTCAGTAGAATTATTTAATTGCAAGTATTATACTGAACACATGTCCAAATCAAATTAGCTAAAGTCCTTATTCCATACTTGAATGCATGACATCTAGACTTTTAGCAGGTTTCCTTCCTTCAGTGTTGCAGAGAGTTTCCCAGGAATTCTTCATGCCCCACAGTTTAGTCCTGTAGTCGATGACCATGTCATCCAGGCATGGACCACTGCTCTGCTATTTTCAATGGTTACTGCTCTCTCCATTGCTGGTTACCTGCTGCCATCTCAAGGTGTATTCCTCTCAACCCACTGCCCCTCTCTCCTGCAAGTAACATTTCTCCCCAGAACTGGCACACAGTTTTTCTCATTGACTCGAAAAGATATGTGAAAATAGGCTGTAACTTTTAATCAAATACAGAAAGACTGGGAGTTATAGAAGACAAGTGGGGTACAAATATACTTTGACTCCTAAATGTGACTTACAAGCAGACACCACCAGCTATAATCCAAAATTTCAGAAGCGTTCCTAAGGTGTTCCTCAGGCTACTTGCTAGCCTGATGCCACTTGATAAAAGCGAGTTTACCCTGCAGAAGTGTTTTAATATCTCCATTCAAAACTGCTGCCATGATCCCGAAAGACCAATTCATTTCTTTGGCACTTCCAGTGAAGGGTCTACAACTTCATTTCCATTTTTGTCATTAAATTTCTAGTAGTCCAGAATATCCAATCTCCTTATTTAAAATCTCATTTCTACCTCCAGGGATGTAGTCTGGTCTTATTCTTTCAATACAGTAATCTAGTATTAGAATATCCACTGAAGTCTGAGTTATATAGTCTTAAATACAATCACATGTGAGCTATCACCAGGGCAGAGCAACACATTCTTGAGTAGAAAATCAGGCTAACAGACCTTTCCTGTAGTCTATTTTTTCTCTGCTTCTGATCCCCTGTAACTTCTTGATCAAGAATACATACATACAACTGTCTGAAAACAAACACTAATGTACACGTATAGGGAGGAAAAATGTTATACAAGAAACGTTTCTGCAAAGAACACATGGCCCAGATTGCTGCAGATCTGCCTGCACCCCAGCCAAACTCTTTTTTTTTATCACTTGGATTTTCCCAAACAATTGATAGTTCAAGTTTTTACCTTCTGCACAGAGAAGAGTGATGCTTAAAGTTCCGAAATTGCGTGATTTTGTTGTTTTTTAACCTACGACATATACCTTCCTCACTGGAAAAAGAAAACTAATGTTTCTCAACTATATATATATTTATGGCATCAGACAGGATTTAAAATTAATTGCCATTTTGATGTAACCGTATGTATGCTTTGTATTCTTGATTTGAAAATCATGAATGGGAAATATGTCTCCCAAGGAACTCTAGGAGACACTGCAGATGTATTGTTTCAAGTTTGATTTTATCTAAGAAAGTGAAGCCAATTAGGCATTTTTGCCATCATATTAAAATAAAACTTTAAATATATAGATGTGTAAAATCTAGAGATTTCCAGTTATTTTTAGAAAAGTCCTATACACAAAATTTGGATTCTTTGGGTTAGCTTTAGTGTCTCGATAATTTGTTGATTGCTATTAAGTGAAAGTAAAACATTTACAGAGCAATGCCAATGATAATTTGTGGAGTAATACCATGCAGGAGTTAAAAAAATTACCGTGAGAAAACATAAGTTTGAGCAGCCTTTATAAGTAAGAGTACATTTAACTTTTTTATATTTCATTGGTTTAATGTTGAGATGTAAAACAAGGAGTATTTCACAACTAAAATTCTGACATTCAAATTGACCTTTGACAGAAATTTTGCCAATACTTGGATGAATGCTTGCAAAAATGTTTGAGAAACTTCTAGCAAATTCAAAGAGAAAAAATGCAAAGCATTTTAAAATGATGACTTTGCTGGGAGGAGAACCAGGGTCATAGATAACGCATTTTGGAACATATGATGACAGGGTAGAGTTGCTTGCTAATCTGGGAATATTTTATGTAAAAATCTGTCAGTATTACCCTGGCACGTTAAAAATTAAGTACATTAATTTTTATAGTTATTTTCTAGTTCAGACCCTGAAGAAAATTTAGTGTTCATGTAAACATTTGATTGATTTTGGTGGGGAGTTTCTGACATAAGTGAAAAGAGATGAAAATGACTGCTCTTTAAAAGAATGAATGGCTCTTAATGATGTTATCATATTCAAAATAAATATTAAAAAAGGCCTCCAGCTGTTTATTATTTTAACTCTTGGTTATGAGTCATAAATGTAAGCTAAATGACAAGTAATTTGCCTAAAGACACTTACTAAACAGAATGTTAAAGGAGAATGGTTTTGGAAAGCTAGACTATGGATTCTTCTCAAAAGCAACATTGAGCCAATGGCTTGAGGTTTAATTGCAAAGGCCAGAAACGAAGGCCAGGAAAGCTGGGATTCTGTGACTTAGATTCATGGAAAATAAGCTTATTATCCATAAAGTTTCCTGAAAATTGAAATTGCGTGTGGTTCCCAAAGATCTTCAAAAAATATTGGCCAATTGACACTCAAAGAGGAATTTTCTCCACTTGGCACAAGCAGAAGTATTTAAATGAGACTTTCAGGAAAAGTAACACCATCCTCAAGCCACAGCCCCAAAGTATGCTGAGATTTGCCCTTTAGATCCTGGAAAATAATGAATAGAAATATTTATGAAATGGAGATTCCTTTTACATAATTTGGTTTTTTTTAATCGTGAGGGAACAATAATTTACTAAGTTTGTGATCACCAACCAGGTAACTTAATTTAGCCACACGGATATACTAGGAACTTCTGATGACTTTCTTTTCTTGCTATTATTTCTCCTTGAAATTGTTTTATTATGCAGATACCACATTGGTCTGCTTCTCTTCTTACTTTTTTGGCTGCTACTTTTTGATCTTCTTTATAGATTTTTTTCTCATCTCTCTAATCTCTTAATATTGAACTGTCCCAACATACAGTCCTTTACTTCTTTATTTTTTTTCCTACTGATTCCCTCTCTTGGGAAATCTCAAGTCTTAAGGCTTTAATATCTGTATACAAGCTAATTGACCCAGCATGTATATCTACATCTTACCTCCCCTTTCAACTCTAGACTCATGTAATCAATTAACTTTCCAAATATCTCCTGTTGGATATCTAATGGACATTCCTAACTTGACATTTTAAAAATCAAGCTTATAATCTCACCACCACCCACAAAACCCTATCCCTCCATAACAGGCACCTTTCTTCCTCTATTTGCTTTGACTAAAATCTTTGGAAGCATCCTTTACTCTTTTTGGTCAGTCATATGATTATGGTCAGTCATATGATTTGGTCAGTCCTATGATTGTGGGAGACAAAGACTCCCAATCTCTAGAGTTAATGCCCTGCCCAAACTACTGTTACCTCTTTTCCTACACATTCTATTGCAATGGTGCCAAATTAGTTATGTTGCTTTGTTTGTTCCCTTTGATCTATTTCCAACAGAACCACTAGAGTAATATTGTTTAGAGTCATATTTCTCCTCCTGCTTTATTTTTCTTTATAGCACTCATTAACTTGTAACATATTGTGTATTAACTATTTATCTTATTTTTGTCTTTTTTATCCACTAAATAGTTCTTTCCTTCCTTCCTTCCTTCCTTCCTTCCTTCCTTCCTTCCTTCCTTCCTTCCTTTCTCTCTCTCTCTCTCTCTCTCTCTCCTTTCCTGAGACGGAGTCTCACTGTGTCACCCAGGAGAGAGTGTAGTGGCATGTGATCTCGGCTCATTGCAAGCTCCACCCCCGGATTCAAGCAATTCTCCTTCATCAGCCTCCTGAGTAGCTGGGATTACAGGCGCCTGTCACTATGCCCAGCTAAATTTTGTATTTTTTTTTTTTTTTAGTAGAAATGGGGTTTCACTATGTTGGCCAGGCTGGTCTTGAACTCCTGACCTTGTGATCCACTTACCTCGGCCTCCCAATGTGCTGGGATTACAGTTGTGAGCCACCATATCTGGTACACTTTTTAAGGATGAGAATTTGCTTTCTTTTGTTTCATGTCACAATACCAGTGCCTAGAACACGGCCTTTCTTGTAATAGATACTCATTTGCTTAATCAATGATTGAAACAAACCACCAAGGTTGCAGCAGAATATAGTTTGACCTAGTTCTTAATCAAAGCTTTCTGATTCAGTATAGTAAAGGAAACATACAGGACATTTCAAGCACTATATAAAGGAAGAGTTAGAACTGAGTCATTCTTGGGGCTCAAACTGGGAAGGCTGACAGGTGGAAATATTTGACCCAGAGCTAGGCAAGAGTAGCAGCACTAAAAATCTATCATGTATGAATCAAGTTATGCACAATGATTTACTGTAATAAATTTCCTTGTATTTATATCCAGAAAAGTGTAGCCAAGGAAATTTCTTTTTATATAGTGAGTAAGAATTCAAATCTTAAATAGAGAAATTATCTTGTTTTCTATTTAATTGCTTATAAGCCACTCTGAGTAATTTACAGAGTGCTTTGTATAGAACAATCGATCATGGTGTGGGCTTAATATGTAATCAAGGTCTTGGGGACTGTATGGATCACTTCAAGGAAGCAACAAGGGAAAGTCTTACTCTGTGCATAGTTTGAATCTGTAAGAAAGGTCTGGTTGGCTGCTGAAGTAGTAGGAACCAGAACCTTGGAACAAGAGCAACACGAAAGACAAAGGCACATTCTTTTTGGAAATACCCTTTTGGATGTCTAAGATCCAAAAGGATATTTCAAAACGTTTTCAGATAATAAAAAGTTATTTTTCAGACGAGAAATTCCAAGAAAATGTTAGTCTCAGAGAGGAAGTTCTGTAGTTTACTTGCACATGGAAATTATATTGTAATGATAAATATATTTTGAGACATCTAAGGAATCTGCAATATCTACAGAGAACTCCCTGGTAATTTACAATTGAAGTAATACATAGACAAATTGGAAGAGTAACACATAATTAAAGCCAAGGAGCAAGGAGTGCTACAATATAATTGTAAATTGAGAAATAAAAAGCCAAAATTAAGCTAACTCTTTAGAAAAGCATGTAAAAATAATTTAAATGGTTTTAAAGATATGTTTGGAACAAAACAAACTACACTTACTAGATTATTTGCTTGTAAGAAATTGAACATATAGCAATGACACAGATAAAGAAAAACTAATTCCAATTTTGTGTGTGTGGTCAAAGATAGTCATTTTAAACTGAAAAATGTGAAACAACTATGCTTAAAAGAGATCTGAAGTCTAAGAAAAGTAAAAGAAGGTATACTTCTAGATTGGGAAGAGAATGAGATCCACCCAGAAGAGATTTCATAACTGTAATGATTTGGGGAGAAATTTTCACCTAAGTTCAAATTTTTACTATAGAGAGACCTATAAAAGAAAGATCTTGTAAAATAAATGATGTCACTTTAAGTTCTCTTCCTTTTGTCCTTTTCCTATGGCTTTCATTCTTAGGTGTATAACATCTCATATAAGTCTAAGCTGTCTTGGTATCTAGATACATTATGTCAATATTTTTCATATTGTTTCTTTCTAACAAAATATACTTTTCATCATTGTATTTAACATACTAAATAACTCCAGCAATAGTTATAAAACCACATTTACTTCTTCATTTACTTCCAGTTGATGTAATTTATTACCCAAGAGAGTGAGATTTCCCTTCTTTGTGGACTTGGATTCCTGGTGCAGTGGAAAAGCAGGGCACTACAGTGGTGCACTGTGACAGCAATGAGTTATGGCAGTGAGGACAATGGCAGTGAACAGATCCCAGCACTCTCTTGCATTTTCCAGGAAACTATTTAGGAGGTGGCGTCTAGAGCATGTGAACAATGGTTTTTTGCCTGTGTAATGTGAGCTGTGGAGTTGGTATTAATTTTAGTTGGAAGGAAACTGAGATGTAAAATAGTTTACTTCCAAAACTGAAAAGCCATTAATAGTATTAACATCTGTATTCGTTGATTATTTGCCATATCTTTCTTCTTCTTCCAAAGTTTTGTAATATTTGATTAAAAGACGAAATTGCTACTTGTGCTCCAAACTTATTTTCTACACAGACAGGAAATAAAATAAAATAAAATCATGGCCTAATTTTATTCATTGTGTATGTTATTTCAATGTGATTTTAGATTTTGTGATGTGGCACTCAAGAATTATATGTTGAATAAATGAAAGGGAGAGAACTTCACAGTTAACCATGTGAATGGATCAAGTCACTTAACTTCAAGTGACTGTTTTGTAAAGCTTTAGATTACTTGAACTTGTATCCTTAGAGATTTTTTAAATTCACCCTTTAAGTCACTTCATTATTTGCTTGTTCACAAGAAAATTTTCAAAATGGAAAATAGCTCTTATTACCTTGATATCTATGGTTATTATTAAGAAAAATACACTATTTTGGTATGTTGTTTGGTTCAATGGTTTAAAAACTCTGGGAGTGTAATAGTTGTCCTGATTTGGTATATGCAATTAAATCAGGTTTGGATTTTTTTCTATTTTTGATTCGGTGAATGTTATTAGTCATTGCCACTTAAGATTTCTTTTATGAAATTAGATCTCTTTAAGCTCCTTATGTGTGCTTTTCTAAGGTACACATTTATAAGACTAGTAAAGATTATAAACCTGTTAGGAAGAATTTAGGACTATAAATCCAAATCCAGTTAGCATAAATTTAGGTAGTACCCTTGAAGTTATTCAATTGTTCTTATGGGTATTGCTTAACTTCTGAACCAAAACGTAAATGAAAAGATAAGCCTGAGAATCTTCTTCTGCTGGTAGTTTTCTCTTTATTTAGAAACCAACAGAAGCCTTGGCAGTTGTTCAGACAGCATTTAATTTATTGGCTTAAAATGAAATATAAGTTGTGTTTTTAATTCTCCGCTGAATCCAAATTAAAAATTCTAATTTTTTATTATTTAGAATTTTTTAAGTTTATATAAAATAGTAATTGATAAAGAATAGTATTCAATGCAATTGTAATTGTACCTTTTCTGTGGGTTTTAGAAGAAAATAAGGAGAGTTAAGATCTTGCTCATTGTGGAATAACCTGGGAGTGGGGTGACCAGTGAGAAGTGGATTCTAATACAAAGGACAAGAGTGGAGGTAAGAAACATAAACCCAGATTGAAGCTGTGCCATTGGCTTCATGATATCCCTTTCAGGATGACAGTTTAGGACCCAAACATACTCCCATGGCTTTCTCCAAATGGAAAAAGTGAGGCTTTCCAAGCTGAGTAGATGATACAGCAAAGGCCATTAACATTGCTTCTGTTCTAATGAAGATTAGAACATAATGTTTCATTTTAATTCTTCTTTAGAATATAGTTCAGCTCTTGTTTGTCTGCTGATGCAATTAATCCTAGTGCAGTTAACCTAGTGCAATTAATCTAACCAACTATGCAAGACACTAACTTCTATGAATGTGTCTGATTGGAAATGTGGCATTCAAGGTTTTTTTTTTTCCTTACAATTCAACAGGGATAATCAATAGCAACCATTTCTTAGTTACCCAGCTAGCTAAATCTGATATCCTTTTTTATTTTACATATTGTAGTCATACCCCAATCTGGTCACAAGGATCTTCCATTCTTCCCTTTAAAAAATCCTCCCAGCACACAAAATGTAAATGCTTGTGCACATATCTTCTGTGGCTCCATTGTGAGAGAACTCTTGGAAGCTTGAGCCTTGTTTCTTCTCAGTATCACTCCAAATAACTTTTCTTTTTGTGAATATTGCTTCGTATTTTCTTCCTGCACTGAATCATAGTTCTGAGTATGACTATATTCTGGGGCTGAGTCCTTCTAATGAATCACTGAAACTGGGGGTCTTTGGGACCCTTGAAAGAGAGAGTTAATAAATCTGTAAGTACTTTACATTAGTTACACTCTATAGGGTTATGAGAAACAATCTTACCCAGGATTCCTTTGAGATAAGTTTACTGCAAAGTTACACAGAACTGTGAAAGACCAAAAAATGAAAAGTGTTGCCCTCCTTTTAACTATTGCTCATTCTGGAACTGACTGTTCCCATAAGGGAAGTATACAATAGGCATTCTGAGAAACAGAACAATAACACATTTTGGTGACTGTCTGTTTGTCAGAGGCCCAAGAGACAAGCTCTGGTTGGGCAGTTTTTTCATCATTATATATAGAACACCCCTATTAGGCAGAACTTAGGCCAGGCTTCCTCAAGGATTGGTGGCCTTCTTCATTTCCAACCTAGACATGTTTGTCCTTGAGTTGGGCACCAGCTTCTGATCTAATCATTTGTAGCTAATTTGTCAGTGTTGTTATGGCTTATGTGTCACAAGAATAGCAGAATTAGGAAGAATGAGCCCTTCAGATTCATGTTTCACTTATGGGCATTGGTTGTGGCAGACACTCAGATTTTATTACAATAAACTTTTAGCCAGTAGACAGAAAGAGGTATAATAAGAATGCATAGTTATTCTCCCTTTATAATAAAGACAGGACAGGGGAAAATGTCATTAATTGAAAATAAGTTAAGAAAGGGACACTTATTAGGATCTAAATAAAAATGTACTGATGCTCCTAAGAACAATGTGGCAGAGAAGTATAAGATACTGTAAGCTCTATAAGGATGTGGTGTCTGCTCTAGTCCCCATAAAATATGTCTCTTGTATTTTTGTTCATTCTTTCAAGTTTTGTAGAATTGAATCACATTTAGTTAGTCTTGCATGTTTTCACTCACTAATAACCAAGCTACTTTCCCTAGCTCCCTAGATGAGCATTTTCACAAGTATCATGCTCTGGCGTTAGGGACCCGCAACCAGGTGAAAGATTCAAACACCTGAAGATGAAGTGTTTGAATTAAATTATTAAGGACAGGTCTGAAAAGTAACAAGATTGCCAAGCAATGCTGAAAAATAAGTGGCAGAAGAGGATGGAATTTGCCTATAAAAATAAATGGTAGCTTTGGAAATTCTATTTTTTATAATACCCACCAGAGTATTCTTGAGAGTATCCTAAGCACAAAGACTTTTTCTTTTATCTGTAGTAGATGACTAGAGGTAATTAAGCTAATATAACTTCTGGAGAAAGACAATATAATCAATAGAAATTACTGGAAAATGAAAATTAAAAGTAGTGGCAAAAACCACAATTACTTTTGCACCAACCTGATGGATTGTAAGAGATTAAACTATGATTACATTTTGTGTCTAATATACTTGGCAATTATTGATGACCCTTCAACTTGGTAATTTGTTATACCTTTTCCGACTTGATCTACTGGGAATTCAGAGCCACTTTATTCATATCAAGGGCAGATAGCTGCCCAAAGTGGCCCTGACCAGTGAAAGAAATCATCATCAGAAAACAAAGAGTAAATCTAATTTATGCACATTAGACCCTACTATTATAGGGATCAAATGGTTAATTTGAAAATTTTCTCTGTATTTGGCTCTTTCTCTGTACTTACAGAACTTCCATTCTAAAAGGGGACTCACAGATGTCAGACTAGTATCATGGTCTGAAGACTCTCCTGGTCTATTTCTCCTGCTTCCATTTTTACAGACAGTACCTCTAATTAATTCTAATTCCATGTTGGCATCTGCTTCTTAGAGAACCCAAAATGTCTCAAATGCTCTTCCCAAATTTGTACACCTGAATAATTCTCATTAGTAATAACTAAAAAAGAGGAAAGAACTGAGGAACAGGTTTTTAATAATGCAGTCTTGGTAGGGATGAAAGAAAGTGAATGAATATGTTCTCTGTCCTTCATTCATTGTGGAAGACAGAGATAATACTTGTGTAAGGGAGTTGATAGTAGAATTGAGCATTCCACTATGACTACGCTTCTACAGGAAGTCATTTTGATTAAATCTATGGCCTTTTGTGCCTGTGGTCTGGGGAGAGAGTTAAGACCAAATCCTCAGTGCCTCTTTGAATAGTATTGCACAAAACAGCATTTCCACATTTTCTCTCCGAGGCATTAAAGCTACTCATGACCTCGGGAACCACTAATATCTCAAATCCAAGGTATCATAATTTCTCCCTATTTTCCCAGACTGGAAACCTGAGTTTGGTACCACTCCTCTGTGTGTGTTACAATTAAAGGCTATTGGATTTACTATTTCAATTCTTTATTAATATTTATTTTATAGTGACTCTGCTAGACTACCACTTATTTGAGGATAAGAAAGAAGGCTGGCTTTTTTAATATTGCCATCACTTATTACAATGACTGGCACATGGAGTGTCCCTCACATACTTAAGTGGAGTGAAAAATGTTTCATTATTTGACTTTTTAGCATATAAACTCTCTCTTCGCTGACTTGGATTTTCCTCAGTTAATGACTTTCTTGCCATATATATCTATTTAGAGATATGTATTAAGAAAAAAAGAAACATAGCAACAAAAACACATTGCATTCTTGTAATATATTTTTGGCATTGCATTGCTGAATGATTTCTGTGGTAATATAATTGTCTTTGCCAAAGCATATTGAGGAAAATAAGATTGAACAAAGATGATATTTAGATTTTAGAACATTATTTATTAGCCACAATTCCTCAGTTATTGAAAATTAACTCTGCCAATGTCAATGTGTACGGTATTTTTTCCATTAATTATAGAGACATTCATTTCTTGGCATTCAGAACCACTAATAATATTGCCATTTAAAAATAGAAATTTAAAAGAGGAAAACAACATTTAAAACTGCAGTTATGGGTCAATGTTCTCAGAGGGCAGGATTCTTGAACATATGGTTACTTGATTATACATATTTATAATAGCTATCTATGGTGTTAGATATCTATCAGTTTTACATTTTTACTTTTATAGAGGAAGTGAATGCCAAATTTAGAAGTCTCTTAAAATATAAAATGCTGAGTAAAAACTAAAGTAAAAGTGTTATCTAGGAAAGGGGAAAAATGAATTCATGGCTCTTGAATAGAGTTTTCTCTAACCAATACCACCCCTCAAGTAACTACCTGGCAATATACAGAGAGTCCACTAAGTACTCAACCATAATAAGACCAAGTATGAATGGTGCTTTTGAAATTCCTCTAGAGTATCTAGTGGTTTTCTTAGAAGGAGGGAAGAGATGTGCAGGTAACATCATCTGGGAACAAGAAGCCTCACACATACTAGGAAGAAATGTATGCCATCACCTCTGATCCATTATGACTTTTGAGGCAGGGGTCACACAAGGTAAAGAGGTACCAAGGCCCCAGTCACTGGGACAGGTCAGGGTACCAGGGGCAGGAAGAAACCCCTGAGACACTGGGAGCTCTAAATTCTGCAGGTAGGGTGGAGTTCAGAGCAGAGACTTGTCTCTCATATGCCTTCCAGGGTTTAATTACCATTTTGGTGGGCCATCTTTTATACCTTCTCGCGTTTTATATTTCATGCTTTTATATATTTAAACATAGTGGCTGGGCGCGGTGGCTCACGCCTGTCATCCCAGCACTTTGGGATGCCGAGGTGGGTGGATCACCTGAGGCTGGGAATTTGAGACCAGCCTGACCAACATGGAGAAACCCTGTCTCTATTAAAAATACAAAACTAGCCGGGGGTGGTGGTACATGCCTGTAATCCCAGCTACTTGGGAGGCTGAGACAGGAGAATTGCTTGAACCTGGGAGGCGGAGGTCGCAGTGAGCTGAGATCACACCATTGCACTGTATCCTGGGCACCAAGAGTGAGACTCTGTCTCAAAAAAAAAAAAAAAAAAAGACATAGTAAGTATACTTATTTTATATTGTTTGATAATTCTAGTATTTTAAGTAAGTATGAGTCAGACGCTTCATTAAGCCTGAGCTGGGGGAGGGATAGCATTAGGAAAAATACCTAATGTAAACGATGAGTTGATGGGTGCAGCAGACCAACATGGCACATGTATACCTATGTAACAAACCTGTACGTTGTGCACATGTACCCAAGAACTTAAAGTATAATAAAAAAAAGCCACCATTTTTCTTGCACATTTATCAGTGAGTATTCTCTGATGTTTGAATTGAAAGTGGGTCCCTTGAGAAGAGATTTATATTTGCTTCCGCCAGGCATTTGCAAATACTATTTTCCAGCCAGAGCCACTTCACGCTTAATTCTCCTTCAGGTTTTTCACATTTCTCAGGATTCAGGATGCAAACTTACCTGACAACCAACTTAATGTTGCAAATCCTTAGAGGAAATGTTTTCTCCCTTTAGTCTGTGACTATTTTCAAGGCAGATCATTTTCCTTGCTGCTCACTGAAAATGTATCTGCGTTGTTAGGACTCCCTTACGCTGAGGTCATTATCTTTGGATTTGGGGGGTTCTCCTAAAAGATTCTACAATTTGAGTAGGCTGTGGACTTTTCCCCTCACAAGTATTAAACTTGGCAACTTTCCTTAAGGGAAATGACAAATATAGGGCTCCACTTATGTTCTGGACTCTATAGATCCAGGGAGTTGCAATCTTTTTCTGCTAAGGGCCATATAATACATATTTTAGTGTTTGCAGGTCATGTAGTTCAGGCCACATTATTTCTGTTGCCTATTTTTTTAAATTTTTCTTATAATTCTTTAAAACTGTAATAACCATTCTTGGCTCCAGAGCCATAAAAAACCAGGCCATGGTTTTGATTTGGCCCATTGCTTATTGACTCCTGCCTAAGAGTCTAAATTCCCCTTTCACATATTTTTTGACCTCAGAGATCCTTCACAGTTCACTGATGTCTTTTTAAAGTCTATAAAATTTATTTTTTTCTGGCATTTTCAATAGTTTTCAGTTGGAGTGTCAGGCTATCTAGTACTGCTGAGAATAGAAGTTTTATTTTATTTTATGCAGTCTATAAATATTTATTTAGATTACTGCCCACATTTGCCATTTTCTATTTATCCCATGTTTTTCGTCTCAGACCTTCTTTCTGGCATAACCTTCTCTTTCAAATATATCCCTCAGCTGTTAGTCTGTTGGTTAAATTCTTGCAATCTGCATTCTTTTTAAAAGATTATTTCACCTTGTATGCAATTATATGTTCAATTTTATTTTCCTCAAAACTTGAAAGGTACTGTTGGTTTCATTTTATTTACCCTGAATGGGATTAACTGTACTTTCTAATTTTGGAGAATTATATTTTTTTATTAACCCTGGGAAAATCTCAACAGCTATCTCTTTGAATTATCGATCCCTCATTCTATTTTTCTGTTCTTTTGAAACTCCAATTAGATATGTGTGAGACCTCTCAGTGTCCTTTATGTCTTTTACTTTCTCTTTCATTCTCTCCCTTTATTTCTTTCTCTCTCTCTTTCTCCCTGCACTCCTCCCTATATGACTTTCCAGTAATTTTCTGTAATCTATTTTCTAGTTCACTCAGGCTCTCGTTGGTTACTGTTCTGTTTTTTAATTCGTCCATTGTATGTATTTTTGTTTCTGTAGGTTTTTATCCTCTTATATTCGAATTCATTTTTGGTGATCTCTTATTATCTCATGTTGTTGGTTTTTTTCATTTACATCCTTAAAATCATTAAACATGCTGGATTTTGTAGCTTGTGTCTGATAATTACAACATCTGAAGAGTCCGAAGTTCTATTTGTGTTATTTTACTCACTGTATCTGATGGTTTTATTGGGATATTCCATGTGTTAATTCAATGATGCCTACAATGAGAAGGTGGGCTTTCCTCAGGTACCTGGGTGCTTATCAAATCCAGGAAAGTTGGTTTAAATTAATTAAATTAATTAATTAAGACTTTTAAACCAAGTGAGTAGTAACCATTTAAATCCATTTCAATGTCATTCCTGCGTGTGGCCTTACTTTACGGTAAAGTTCTCAGGGGGCAATATATCTCTCTACCCATGACTGAATCAGAGATCAGCAAATTTTGTTGCTATTTCTTTTGGCAGTGTTTGGTTATTTTTCTAACTTATGTTTTCACTAATGGTGAATCTTTTCCAAGGCACAAGCTTTAAGGGTTTTCTGTGTTCAGACTCTCCATTAGCTTTTTATAATAAAAGCTCTTTGTTGCCGCGAATCAGCAAATGTTTCCAGGTGCTGCTGTATTCAGTGATTTCTATGCCTGCTTTGTTTCTAGCCTCTTGAGATTTTTCCTTTTTTCTCCACCTATATTTAAAAATGGACATTTTTAATAGTTCCTGTGTTGTATTTAGGTGTTTGAGAGCATGAGAATTTTCAGGATTTAAAAAATATTGTGTTAGACATCTAACTTTATTTTTTTCCTTCAGAAAATATAAAATACTTAAGATACAGGTTCTAATCTTTTACTGGAGTTAGTTACTATTACCATGCTCTTAGGGAAGTCATTTACACTTAGAATCTCAGTTTCTTTGTCAATGAAATTAGGGTTCTAAGAATACCAATCTCACAGTACTGCGGGCTGGAGTGTTTATGGTAATGGGTATCAACATACTTTTCAAAACCATTGTTAAAGCAAACTATGGCCTGAAAAGGACTCTACTTCTATATTTGAGTCCTTGTGGATGAACTGCAACCTAACTTAATAGGTAGACAAGATTGAAAACCTAACTTAGGAATATGTGCTTGTAACAATAGCTGAGTCTTGGGCAATCCCACGAGCCATACTTCAACCACTCATACACTGCTGAGTGTTCAGACTGTGTTGAAATAAGGCCAACGATGAGCTGTAACCAACCCAGTTGTTTCTATACCTCACTTTTGATTTCTATATGTCACTGAGACAGCCAAGTGTGGAGAGGTCCCTAGGGGAACTCCAGCCTGTGCAATGGGAGAACAGGGTGGAGTTTTGGGATGTTCCCATCATTTGCAGGAAGGAGGAGCCTGGCTTCTCCTGTTCCAGAATGGAACCTGGAATTCAATCTGCAAGGCAGGAAGCCTATACTAGCAGGACTGTCACTTTGCTGAGGGTCCCTGTTTCCCTTTTCCCCCCGCTTTTTTTCTCAATAAATTTCATTTTCCTCACCCTTCAAAGTGTCTGTAAGCCTAATATTTCATGGGTGTGTGACAAGGACCCTATTTTCAGCTGAAATAAGGAGAAAGTTCTACAATATCACTTCTCCCCCACTGTTTTTTTTCGGTCTATAAATTTATTCTCACCATGAGGCATCCCTGGAGTCTCCTTGAATCTGCTGTGAAACAGCGGGCTGCCTAACTCATGAATTGTTCATTGCTCAATTAAACTTTAATTTGAGTGAAATTTTTTTAACACCATAATGAGCTATGCAAACATTCAATATTATTATTATTATTATCATTATTCACATGCCTCAATCAGGTTCTCTAGCCAAAAGTTAGAACTATTGCTGATATATAATGATAAATTTCAAATGTTTCTGATACAGAAAAAGAAGTGTTTTTCCATGGACCTTATGAAAATGAATACTGTTTTTTGGAAAATAAAACAAAAATCACATCTACAATTAAAATGAAAATTTATTTATATGTATGTGTCACTTAGCAAAATAAGTTTAAATAAAACAAGTAAAAATAAAACACAGTTCTCTGATAATACTCTTGTTAACTTTGCTAATATTCCAGGGAAGAAACAAAATATCTCTCATTCCTAAGCCAAAGTCAAATATGAATATTCACTTTTTCAATATAAAATGCTGTTCACAAGCAAGGTAGAATTAAACTCTCACAAATAGTTTCAGGAACAAAATATTCAATTATCTGCATATTGTGCAGATATATATGTGTATATATGCCATCTATACAATTTAAAAGACTGTTACTACAACTTTTGATTACAGAATCTATCTTTTCCTTATTTCCTGCAATAGGTTTGCATGGAAGTTTTAATCATAATTATTCATACAACTTATAATGATGTATTATGTTTCTGTGCTATGTTATTTATTTGCCTGAAAAAGAATTTACTATTTTACCTTCTAGCAAGGGCAGTACAGGAAGACAGACTTTTTTCTCAACTATAAATTGTTGAAAGTTCATCTAGTTACACATATGCTTTGTTTCAGGATCACACGGTTACATTTGGGGCTTCTGTGGGAAATACTATTGTAATACATGTTTATTTTTTGGCTAATTTTTGGTAAAGAATCAAAGCATTGAATATCAATGCCAGAAGATATATTATCCTTTTTAGTTCAGTAAGAATTTAACTGGGCACATTTAGAAAATTTATGACAGGGAAAGTAAGGCTTGCTTCCAGAGAGCAAATGCAAAACAGTAAATCAGAATTCAACTTGAAATACTTTTTTAAAGTTTCTATTTATCTATTTTTTGAAAGTTTAAAAAAAATTCTTCAATTCACAAAACACTAATAGAAATAGCTAACACTATAACTATACTTCTAAGTGCTGAATAATGTTAATTTACTTAAACAGCCCAATAAACTTGTGTGTCTGTTTACTACAGACGAGAAAACACAGAAAATTGTGTAAATAACTAGTACAAGGAAATTTAGGTAATAGGGAGTGAAGTCCAAATTTGAACATGGCTTTGGAGTCTGTTACCTCCTTTCTATATTGCCTCCAAGTCAGTTGTTAGGGAACTAATTTTTCATTCCCAGTACTATTGATGAAGTCCTCATCACTTTCCTGATTTTTGAGTCATTGGTCTTAAAAATATTTGAATTTTAAAAGACTGCTTGATGGCTTAAATAATGTTTTATTCATCTAACTTCAGTGAATATAATAAGGCAAAATGAAAAAAATCAAGGCAGCTGAAAGGAACCCATTTTGTATGGGGACACCCAGGGAGCGTGCTCTGACCAATAAGTGTCATTCCTTAATTTTGCAGCTATTCTCTAGCTTTACAATTCAGAATTAGTTCTAAGTGCATTACCAAGAGAGCTTTAATATTCCCCTCAGCTCTATTAAATGTTAGACAGGCATTTTGACTTTAGGTCCCTGACCTTCCTTAGAGCATTTACCTAAGAAAATTTTCCTTTGTAAATTCTTTCTCTGGCTCTTTGAGATGTAAATCTTCCCCTGGCCTCTTGCCAGGGTTACAACACTGGAGTGCATTTCTCAAAGACCTTGAGGCCAACCCTTAGAAATATAATCAAGAAAGATAAGGCCACTGTCTTCTAATCTCTGTGGAAGGGTAGGAGCCAATTAGCAAATACAGATGACTTAATCACATTAACCAACTCCCCACTCCCTCACACCAAAGTCCTCTAGTACTTTTCCACTACCTCACCCCAGCATTTAAAAGTCCTCCTGCCTTTTGTTTCAGCCAGGCCCTCTACCCTACTGCCATAGCCTTGACTCCTATTGCACTTGTCTTGAATAAAATGTTTCTTGTCATCTTTAACAAGTGTTCAGTACAACTTTTCTTTTACAAGGTCAAGATATCCCTCCATATCTCTGGAGATGAGATCAAGATCCAGAGGTGGACTGTTTTCAAATAAATATTTATGTATGTTGTTGACTGCTTTATATTGCTTTCTTTTTTCATTTTTAGTTATTATCTTAGTACATTCTGATAATTTTTTTGATGTGATCCAGCCTATGTAGACTCAGATATAAAATCCAACATTAGTCAAACACAGTAAATTAGGATATGTTCCCAGATGAAAGACAGCCTTTAGCTTTGTCATATTCAACAAATATTTGTATCGTTACATAAGCATCTCCATTTAACTATTAATAATTGCTAACACACTAGGCACTTTTAAAGTGCTGGGTTTATAATGGAACAAGTGAGACAAATTCCCTGACCTCAAGGGGCTGGCATTCTATTTCGTTATTATGAGTAACAAAAACAAAAAGACCTCTACTTCGTATTATTTAAGGATGAGGAAAAATCCTAAGCTGAAAAGGATAAGCATTGGATCTTTGAGCATTTAAGATGTTTAGTAAATATATACAATCAGGATAGGGTTTACCGTTTCAAAAAAGTACTGCAGTTTTGTATTCTTTCTGTATGTTTTCTTTATGTTGTGCTCCTATTTTCTAGAGAAGGTCATTAACTGCTGATACACACTTGTCAATTATGATATTTAGCTCTGGCTTGGCATGACTTGCCCTCTGCAAATCCTTAGAGCTGCTAAATGGAGCAGAATGCTGAGCTGATTGAGGAACGGAAATCTTACATTTCAGTAAGGTTTTTGAGGAGACACACACACATATATAATATTGGGTGAGAAAAAAGAAAAATTCTGTATGGGGCAAGAAAAAATGAGAAATTTGTGAAAAGTTTATGCAAAAGTCAAAAGTTTTATAATCTATGATATTTTCCTGATAGTATTTTACTTAGGATATAAAATGGCCCTAGAGTTTTCTCTCTTATGTATTTACATCAGCATTTTATTTCTTTATCTTGCTATAGAATACCTAATTTATTTAAATGTTACTGTATTTTTGAATTGTGATACAATTATATTGCCATGTCAATAATCGTACTTATTTTTATTGCTGTCGTAAAGGTAATAACACGCTCATTACTGAATGTATTACAAATGGAATGTGGGTGCAATTTCTGGGTAACATTCCAGAGATCTGATTTCTGTGACTTGATCAGGTACTTTAAAAACTGTAATAATTAGAATAAGCACAACTATTTTGGTTTATGAGTGTTAAATAATGAGAAAAGACAAGTCTGAAACGAACTGTTTTTCAGGAAAAAAATCTATCTGTTAGAGGAATTCTGTACAAAACAACTGTTCTGCCATAAGCTTTAAATTAAATCTTGTTACCGACAAGAAAGTTATAGCCTATTGATTTTCTTAGCCATTAATTCACTCAAGGCATCATTTCAGTCTCTATAGAATTTAGCTGTTTTAATTTACTTATCAAAGCTAAGGATAATCAGCTTCCTTTCACTAGGCAAATCAACAGAGTAATTTTCTCTAATCAGATACTATTGAATTGCAAAGAAACAAGTCTCATAGCACCCTGGCTGGTCACTTCAAATAAACAAACAACAAACAGACAAATCTCTTAATAAAACCATTATTTTAGTTTCATAAGGGTGACTGAAAATATGGTGAAACCATTGCTTTGCACACCATAACACCACTGGCCATCTAATTGTTTTTTTATTTTGCTTCTGTGTATATGTATTCGTGTTACTGTGTGTTGCAGCAGTAACAGTTAAAAAGTTGCAGTATGTTGAATTGCCCATTATGTCTAAATATTGAATTTGATGCCAAATTCAACTTCTATGACAAAGAAAACACAACCTTTACTCAGGTATGTAAATCTAAATCTCCTGTTGAAATTCCAGCATTAGTTCTTTCTTGAACTTTGTCTGAACATTATTATCCTATTGCTCTTTATCTAGCCACATTACCAAGTAAATTCATGCATGCTTGAGGTTTTAGTTACATCAAGGAGATATGCACTATTCTATCCAGCCTTGAGCCTCCTCAAATCTCAGCCTTCTCATATTATAATTGTTATTAAAGGAAATAACAATGAAGACATCTTTTTTACATACTCTACATTTATATAACTTGGAAAATATGCTCACATATATTATCTTGTTTTACATTTGAAATACACTGAGTTTAGTGGTAAAGGTAGCATTTTTTTCCTGATGTGTCATCTAATTAGATGCCCTAACATTCCCTCAAGCCTAACATCAACAAAATTAACCTCACTTTCCTACCCTCCCCATTGCTTCCTCTCAGAAATCCAGGCTAGCCACCTCCGCTGCCTTCTCTGCCTTCTACCTGTTCTGTGAGAACATCCTATTGTTTGTTTGAGATGGCTCTGTACCTCCTCTACTTCCACATTCCTTCCCCATTTTTGCTCTTCATCATTGCATAGTTAACTCACTCTAACAACTTCCAGATGGTTTCCTTAACTAGATTTTTTTCTCTTCATACAGCATACTGAAACCAAGCCATCTTCCTAGTCTGAGAATTTCAGCAGAAGGCAAGCTCGAAGAAAATCACTGTTTTTCCATTTTCCTTTGTATAAATCCAAACTCCTCCTAGGCATCTAAGGAACTTTATTCTCTGGCCCATCTTGCATTTCTCACTTTATTATCTTTTAGTACATCCCAACATGGCCTCCTGAGTTCAGTCAGATTTGACTCGTTAGTATTGGCTTTACACACTGCTTTCATTCTGACACCTGGATTTTGGCATATGATGTCTGACACTTCACAACGTCTGTTCTTAACCATACCATAAAGCCGAAGTCTAATCCCACTTTCTCAAATCCTTCCAGCCAAAACTTAACTCCTCTTCTGAACCTTAATTTTTATACTTGTAATGGTTAGCTCTTTGTGTTTTTCTTTACTCTGTCTTACTACATTCACTTAGAGGTCATATTGTAAATGCCATTTTTTTTTTTCTGTGCAGTGTGAACCATCTAAATTGTATTGTTTTTGATAGATTCTATGTTTTGTGGAGCAGCAGGAAAATTATTTTTCCTTTTACTTTCTTCCTTTTGCCTAAACTTCTGTGATTGGTTAAACTTTAACCTGCTGTACAGACACTCAGATTGGCATGTAGATGGTGAGAGCTCTGCATTTGGTTTATCTTTCACTATGAATTTGTGATGACTAGAAACCTCTGCTCCTCAAACTAACGATTCATCTCAAGTTCTAAATACTAGCATCATGGCAGCTTGGGACTGCAAGGTAGTGTGGTCTACCATGAGTACACAAATTAATTTATTTCATATGGCCACTATATCCACAGATATCAATAAAATGCTTTGTTTTCCTTTTTAAAGTTGAGTAACAAATTTACAATGAGTATTTTTTTGTTTCTGTTTTACCGTGTCAGCCAGGAGGGTCTCGATCTCCTGACCTCATGATCTGACTGTCTCAGCCTCCCAAAGTGCTAGGATGACAGGTGTGAGCCACCACACCTGGCCTACAGTGAGTGTTATTTTAAGATGATTACCGAACATGTTAAGGGGCTAAGGTTGACATTAAGCCTCATACATGAGATCACTGACTAAGACAAAACAAAACAAAACAACAACAACAAAAAACCATAACTAAAAACTTTAGTTCTAACATTTAGTCTCTGGAAGAGGGAGAATAGGAGTCATGAGCAGAGACTTGTGGAGATCATCATTTTCAATCTTCTATTAAAGTAGCTGAAGGAGTTGATACTTCTTAATAACGCAAAGCACCATTTTTTTAAATGAATACGTTAAAATAAAAAGAAGTTTTTAACAAAGTCCATTTTTTATGACATATATCAAAGCGTCAAGTGCCACAAAACTGACATGACTTGCACTGATTCAAGCACCCGGTCTGGAGGTTGAAAGGGCACCAATGAGAAGTGTGACATTGGGCTTTATGAGAAGCATCAGTAAGCTTCCTAAGTGGCATGTTTTTAGCAAGTGCTATGGACTACAAAATCAAAATCAAGGTTTTTTGTTTTGTTTTGTTTTGTTTTTTGTAGAGACATTAACTTTCATTTGAAGGCAATTATTTTCCTCAATTCTATTCCTTTTTCTATACTTTTCGTGGGTAATAAAATACATATAATGTAACATTTCTCCTTTTAACCATTTTAAAGTATGAAATTCAGTGGCATATAGTAAATTCAGTGTTGTGCAGCTATCACCGCTGTCTAGTTTCAGAATATTTTCATCAATCCTAAAGGAAACCCTGGACCCACCAAGCAGCTATTCCCTATTTTCTCCTCCACCCAGCCCCTACCACCACTAATCTGCTGATTATCTCCATAGAGTCACCTACTTGGATGTTTCGTATAGACAAAATCATGCAATATGTGGCTGTGTCTAACTTATTTAACTAGTATCGTATTTTCAGATTCATTCATGTGGGTACTGAAATGGCCTCATTGTCTGGAGTAACACCTGAGGTTTGTTGTTTCACGGCCACGGAGAACAAGGACGTGAATACATAAAGAGTGAGGTTGAGAGTGGAAGTTTAATACGTGAAAGAAAGAGAATAGCTCTCTGCTGCAGAGAGGGGACTCAGAAAAATGGGTTGCTGAATCCTTGGTGAAATGCAGGGGGTCTTATAGATAAGCTGGTGAGGAGGCAGTGTCTGATTTGCATAGGGCATGAAAAACTGGTTAGACCACCAGGTGTGTCATTTGCCTAGGATGCAAATCTCTTGTAGCCTCCACTCTAATCGTTTATTACGCAGGCAAGTTCTCTGCCTGAGCTGTGCCATGTTGTCCATTTCTTTGTTCTTGTACACATGGCAACACAAAGGGAAGATGTAGACTCTATGTTGGATATGCCTGGCCCCGAGGTAGCCCTTTTCTATTGGTGCAGCTGCCAGGATTAGCCCATGCAAGCTTCTAGCTCGCTTATTTATATTTGCAGCTCCATTTTTCAGGCTGCTCTTTGTTAGAAAAGAAACGCTTTTGGGGGCTGGTTTTTGTTAGAAGGGAAGCTTTGCTGAGGACTCTTTTGCCCTCACAGTCTGCCTCAATAATTTCTTTCTACCTCCTGTATCAGTAGCATATACTAGTACTTTATTCTTTTTATGACTGAACATATTCCATTGCTTGGTAATACCACATTTTGTTTATTCCTTCATTAGTTGATGGAATTTTCAGTTTTTCTTTCTTTTTGGTTATTGTGAACAGTCCTGCTCTGAACATTTGTGAACAAGTATTTGTTTAGACATTTGTTTTTTATTCTTTTGGGTATATCTAGGAATGGAATTCCTGGGTCATATGATAATTCTCCATTTAACTTATTATGGAGCAATCAAACTCTTTTCTATAGTGGCTAAATCATTTTACATTCCCATTAGCAATGTGTTACAGTTCTAATTTCTCTACATCATCATCAACACTTGTTATTTTCTATTAAAAATGTTCTATTTTTATTATAGCCATCCTAGTATGTGGGAAGTTCTGTGGTTTTGATTTGCATTTCTCTAATGTGTAATGACACTGAACATTTTTTCATGTTTTTGTTGGCCATTTGTATTTCTTCCTGTGCCTAATACTTTACATTGATCCTATAATTCTAACACTTTTAATCTATAGCATAATTCAACCTATATCCTCCCAAGGATTATCTATAGGCTAATGCTAAAAGATGCTTTTTAAAAAGTTCTTACTAAGTTGTCAGGGAAAAAGACTATCCATGTAATTTAGTAAACTGCTTAGTTTATAATTTTTGGCTAATTTTTAATGTAACATTTATTAGTAAATTTTTGTTCTTCAAACAGCATGAGATTTAAAAAGTACATAATACATGTTTCCCTGAAAAGCAATTATTAACTAAAGTAAGGTTCCAGTATCTTGCCTTTTCTCCCCATTTTAAAAGAACTTTTGACTAAATTCAATAAACTAGTGGGTAGCCGGGTGTTGGGGTTCTGAGAGGACAATATCTTCTCTAAAAATTGTATCATTAGATTCTCCCACCCAGTAGTTCTCCCCTGTTCTATTGCTGTCATTCACATCGCTATCATTTTAGCCAGAAACAGGTTTGCCTACTCATTGAGTTTATTATTCTATCCAAAAAAGTGAGACAAACTGTCTCCTTCCGTTGTGATGACTCTTTTTTCTAAGACCTTAATTATCTCTCTTGAAGTTTTTTTTTTTTTCTTTTCTTTCATCTAACACTTAACAAATTAGAAAGAGCCCAAGAGCCTGGTGAAGTGAGGGGATTTCATCTTTGTGTTGGGGGATAGGGAGGAGTGGGGGTTGCAGAGTTGCTGGAGGCAGTTGTGGGGCATTGCTTCAACCACACTGATTCTCTCTAGGATTTATTTAAAATGAAAAAGGAGCAGCTGAATTCTCCTTCTGCCTGCTCCAGGCTATTCTTTACACCCTGAGTTTTATAATGGTTATAAGTATCCACTACTTTCTTTTTTTTTTTTTTTTTTTTTTTTTTTTTTTTTTTTGAGACAGAGCCTCACTTTGTCGCCAGGCTGGAGTGCAGTGGTGCAATCTCGGGTCACTGCACCTTCCACCTCCTGGGTTCAAGTGATTCTCCTGCCTCAGCCTCCCGAGTAGCTGGGATTACAGGCGCCTGCCACCACACCCAGCTAATTTTTGCATTTTTAGTAGAGACGGGGTTTCACCATATTGGCCAGGATGGTCTTGATCTCTTGACTTCGTGATCCACCTGCCTTGGCCTCCCAAAGTGCAGGGATTACAGACGTGAGCCACCGTGCCCAGCCGTATCCACCACTTTCAAAAGAAAAACATGTTGAGTGTGACTATTGTTTCAAAGAAAACTTTTAGTAACTTGTCCGCAAGTGGATTCCTATCTCACTCTCATGGTGCTTGAGGATAATCTTAATTGAGTGTACTTACCATAAATAAAAATGTATGTTTGCTAAATATAATATAGCTGCACACCTCAAAAGGGGAAGCAAATTTTATTTGTTATATCTGAAACTTTCTAATTGTACAGAAAAGTCCCATAGGTAATTATTGCAGTTAATTAACTGTGGCTGTAATAGGCTATGTTGCAGAGCAATTAGCCACTTCACTGTCATATGAGAGAGCAGAAGAGACCAAAAAATACTGTCATTGTAATTATTCAATGTTATTGTAGAGAATGCTTGTCTATATTGCATGTTTAAAATGACCCTGCATCAACATAAGCAAATTAGTGATGCCTGTTTTGATACTTTCCAAAAATACTATTACTGGTTTATTCAACCAAATTTATTTAAAACTTTGAGGCAACCCTAATAAAATTAGGCAAACCTAAAAATGATAAGCAACCCTACATGCTATTGAAAACAAGTTATTGAAAAAAAATTAGTGTTCATTAGGGTTACTTCCAGAGAATAGGAACTTAGAAAATTTCACTTTCTAGTTTGTTTCATAGATAAAAATATTTAATATAATTATTTATATATTGAAGAAAATTAGTGTTGGAAACAAGCTGGTAAATATATAAAGAATTTGCTACTATTCAAAGTTTACTCTTTGACTTTTGCTTTACATTGTCTATAGAAACAAATAACTAAGAAAGAAATCCCTGACGGGAATTAACTCTGACAGATGGTCATACGCTGAAGTTTATATTTACCACTTCCATGCTTGGAAAGTGCTTTCTTTTAGAATTATTTCCAAGCTGTGACTCATTTGTAATTTACTGGAAAAGACAAAATATAGCAAAGTTCATTAAGGAGATGAAAGTACAATGTAGCTGATTGTTTGGGCATATTATAGTCTTTAGGTGATCTCCAAGCAAAAGAATTATATGTGTTGTGATTAAAGGATATTAAAACAGAGCCAATTAGTATATTCCATAGAGACTTGTTTTATAATTGTGTCTTTGGAATAAATCAGTCAAAGTCTTATGTCAGGATCTTTACCAAAATTCTCTAGTGTTCTTCAGAGAGAGGGTGGGTTGAAGACCAGTTTCTCCAGTGGACGGCCAGCAGAGAAAGGAAGAGGAATGGGCTGAAAAATACTTTTGCTTGCAGGGTAAGACATGTTCTTCACAGTGACAAAATTTGTGCTGCTTTACTTATTTCTGCTTCCTGAAACCTTACATAAAATAGTGCTCTTAAAAAAGAGGAACAAAAGGACACTATGAATGTGAAGGGCTTGTTAATGTTGCTCATTTACTCAGTCATTGATTCAACAGGCATTTTTTTTTCAGCATCTACATTGGATTAGAAATGTTGAAATTAATAAATCATGTTTTCTCAAGGTGTTTCCTCAAGGAGGTCACAGTCTAGTAAAGTGATGGACTCAAATAAGTACATCAGTATTTTAGTTTCTAATAAAGGTATGCATAGAGGGTATTCTAATGGGGTATAAAGGAAGGAGTGGCCATTTTTTGGTAGGGATGACCTTATAGGAAAATAACTGGAATGTATTTGTTCATTAATTCAACCACTATTTAAAGATTACATGGTATTTTCCAGGCTAGAGATATACTAATGAGCATGACAAAGTCCCTGTTCTCCAGAAACTTTATAGTGTTTTGAAAAATGGATGGTTATCACCAGCAGACAAGGAGGAGAAGAGCATATTTCAGATGAAAGCACAGAGGCTTTGTGTATGTACTGGATGTTAGTCACATGCCTGTCCTACCCACCTGCCACTTCTAGCTTAAACTGCTAAATTCCCCACTACCTCACCACCTCCTGCCCCTACCACACACAGAGAAATAATGCTCAATTATTTTTCTGTATAAAGGAAGATATTGGTGATTAAGTGGAGAAACAAGGATGTGAGACAATCAACATGTGGTTGGACTATAGAGCTAAAGTTTTGCCAAGTAGTGAGTAAATGGGCTAGATTTTTAACTAAATAACATAGAATCATCAGTTGGCCATGGCTCTGGAGCTGAGAGGACTTTATATACTCTGGATGGTGATCATGTTGTTCCATGTGCAAGATGAGCTGAACAGAGAGACCATGTCAACAAAATAAAAAAAATGGAACAGACTCAGAGAGACAGAAATTAGAGACCATGTATAAATTTGCCAACTTCGTAAAGTCTTTCTAATTCAGAGTTTACTCTTCACGGCATGAATTGTACTTCCAATATCAGATTCTATGACCTATTAATACCTTTGTCACAATTGTCTTCCATTTTCAGCTTGGCCGTCTACACTATTCTATGATCAGGATGAGCATTCAATTCAAAATACATATTAAAGTGCTTTCAGTGGGTTTCTGTTGCTTGTATCCAAAAGTAGCAAGTAGTGTTGGGTATCTTTAGGCAGTTTTGCAAGGCTAGAAAATAGTGTGAGAAAACAAGGCACAGGAAGTAGACCTGAGACTGGAAAGAAAGCCAGGGACATAACACGAATAGTTTTGTATACCATGGTTAAAGGCTTAGCTTTATAATCTAAACAATGGGAATTACTGCAGGCCTCCAGACAAAAGAGTGGTATGAACAGGTTGCATTATACAAAGATCACTTGGGAGCTTTAGAGAGCTTATAAATGGAGACAGAGCAAGGCCTCTTAGGAAGCTATGAGAATATCATTAGTACGAGATATTAAGAATCTGTAGTAAGGCAGTGGGCATGGAAATAGAAAGATATTTAACATATCAATGTTGTGAAATTTATAAGACTTGGACATTGATTTCCAAAAAAGAGGAATGACAGATTAATGACTGATACATGCCAATGCTTCTTTGATAAGGGAAATCCTAGAAGTAATGGTACAAAGAATTAGTGAAATTGGGGAGGTATTAGTGAAGTAGTCTCATTGTCTGAGGTATTACCCAAAGTTCTTTGTCTCACGACCAAGAAGAATAAGGGGTGTGGTCATCGAGGGTGAGTTTGAGTGAAAGTTTAATAAGAGAGAGAGAAAAGCTATCCACTGAGGGGAGGGGGCCCGAGGAAGGTTGGCATTTCACAGTTGAGTACAAAGGCTTTTATGCAAAAGTGAATGAGGTGGGGTGTTTCATTTACATAAGGTGGAAAAAACTAGTTAGGACTGGGTATCTTATTTGCATAAAGCAGAAATTTGTGACAGCTCCACCCTGCCCCTGTAGTGAGCATGGGGTTCCTTAGCCTAAGTCATGTGTCAGGAGATGGAATTTTCCACTGTGGACGTGTTTGGTTTGTGTAAATCCTCTTATCTCTGCAGCTGCAAGCATGTCTTAAGGAAGTCCCTAGTGTAAGTTCCCTTATCTGAGTATGCCCAAAAAGGAAAGCCCACTGTGTATGGACAGAACTCACTGGTTGCATAAAAGACAAAGGTTTATTATTATTATTATTATTATTATTATTATACTTTAAGTTCTGCAATACATATGCAGAACATGCAGGTTTGTTGCCATGGTGGTTTGCTGCACCCATCAACCTGTCATCTACATTAGGTATTTCTCCTAATGCTATCCCTCCCCTAGTCCCCCACCCCCTGTCAGGCCCCGGTGTGTGATGTTCCCCTCCCCGTATCCATGTGTTCTCATTGTTCAACTCCCACTTATGAGAGAGAACATGCGGTGTTTTGTTTTCTGTATCTGTGTTAGTTTGCTGAGAATGAAGGTTTCCAGCTTCATCCATGTCCTGCAAAGGACATGAACTCATCTTTTTTATATGGCTGCATAGTATTCCATGGTGTATATGTGCCACATTTTCTTAATCCAGTCTATCACTGATGGGCATTTGGGTTGGTTCCAAGTCTTTGCTACTGTGAACAGTTCTGCAATAAACATAAGTGTGCATGTGTCTTTGTAGTAGAATGGTTTATAATCCTTTGGCTATATACCCAGTAATGGGAGTGCTGGGTCAAATGGTAATTCTAGTTCTAGATCCTTGAGGAATCGCCAAACTGTCTTTCACAATGGTTGAACTAGTTTACACTCCCACCAAACAGTGTAAAAGTATTCCTTTTTCTCCACATCTTCTCTAGCATCTGTTGTTTCCTAACTTTTAATGATCATTGTTCTAACTGGTGTAAGATGGAATCTCATTGTGGTTTTGATTTGTATTTCTCTAATGACCAGTGATTAGGAGCTTTTTTTCATGTGTTTGTGGGCCACATAAACATCTTCTTTTGAGAAGTGTCTGTTCATACCCTTCGCCCACTTTTTTATGGGGTTGTTTGGTGTTTTTTCTTGTAAATTTAAATTCTTTGTACATTGTGGATATTAGCCCTTTGTCAGATGGGTAGATTGCAAAAATTTTCTTCGATTCTGTAGGTTGCCTGTTCACTCTGATGATAATTTCTTTTGCTCTGCAGAAGCTCTTTAGTTTAATTAGATCCCATTTGTCAATTTTTCTTTTGTTGCCATTGCTTTTGGTGTTTTAGTCATGAAGTCTCTGCCCATGTCTAAGTCCTGAATGGTATTGCCTAGGTTTTATTCTAGGGTTTTTATAGTTTTAGGTGTTACATTTAAGTCTTTAATCCATCTTGAATTAATTTTTGTATACGGTGTACGGCAGGGATCCAGGTTCAGTTTTCTGCATATGGATAGCCTGTTTTCCCAACAGAATTTATTAAATAGGGCATCCTTTCCCCCATTGCTTGTTTTTGTCATTTTTGTCATAGATCAGATGGTTGTAGATGTGTGGTGTTACTTCTGAGGCCTCTGTTCTGTTCCATTGGTCTATGTATCTGTTTTGGTACCAGTACCATGCTGTTTTGGTTACTGTAGCCTTGTAGTATAGTTTGAAGTCAGGTAGCGTAATGCCTCCAGCTTTATTCTTTTTGCTTAGGATTCTCTTGGCTATACAGGCTCTTCTTTTATTCTATATGAAATTTAAAGTAGATTTTTCTAATTCTGTGAAGAAAGTTGGTGGTAGCTTGATGGGGATAGCATTGAGTTTATAAATTACTTTGGGCAGCATGGGCATTTTCATGACATTCATTCTTCCTATCCATGAGCATGGAATGTTTTTCCATTTGTTTGTGTCCTTTCTTATTTTCTTGAGCAGTGGTTTGTAGTTCTCCTTGAAGAGATAGTTCACATCCCTTGTAGGTTGTATTCTTAGATATTTTATTCTCTTTGAAGCAATTATGAATGGGAGTTCACTCATGATTTGGCTCTTTGTTTTGTCTATGATTGGCTTACAGGAATGCTTGTGATTTTTGCACATTGATTTTGTATCCTGAGACATTGCTGAAGTTGCTTATTAGCTTAAGGAGATTTTGTGCTGAAACGATGGGGTTTTCTAAATATACAATCATATGATCTGCAAACAGAGACAATTTGACTTTCTCTCTTCCTATTTGAATACCTTTATTTCTTTCTCTTGCCTGATTGCCCTGGCCAGAACTTCCAATACTGTGTTGAATAGAAGTGGTGAAAGAGAGCATCCTTGTCTTTTGCCAGTTTTCAAAGGGAATGCTTCTGAAATTGAGGCAGTAATTAATAGCCTACCAACCAAAAAAAGCCCCGGATCAGATGGATTCACAGCCGAATTCTACCACAGGTACAAAGAGGACCTGTTACCATTCCTTCTGAAACTATTCCAAACAACAAAAAAGAGGGGATCCTCCCTAACTCATTTTATGAGGCCACCATCATCCTGATACCAAAGCCTGGTAGAGACACAACAACAAAAAAAAGAAAATTCAGGCCAATATCCCTGATGAACATCGATGTGAAAATCCTCAACTAAATACTGACAAACCAAATCCAGCAGACATGAAAAGCTTATCCACCACGATCAAGTCTGCTTCCTCCTTAGGATGCAAGGCTGGTTCAACATATGCAAGTCAATAAATGTAATCCATCACATAAACAGAACCAATGATAAAAACCTCATGATTATCTCAATAGATGCAGAAAAGGCCCTCAATAAAATTCAACACCTCTTCATGCTAAAAACTCTGAATAAACTAGGTATTGATGGGATGTATCTCAAAATAGTAAAAGCTATTTATGACAAACTCACAGCCAATATCATACTGAATGAACAAAGGTGCTTTTATAGTAGACCTTGCTTCCTTATCTGTGCTTGCTGCTTGATTTTTCAGGCTGCTCTTTGTTGGAAAGAATTCTACCAAGGATCTGCCCTAACTGCCTGCATAGCTGTCTTCCTTTCTCCTCTCTTTTGGTGTGGGATTTTGCTTTAGTATGCACTTCTGAGATCATACAGTATTTGTTTTTCTGTGTTTGCCTTATTTTACTTAGTGTTATGTCCTCAAGACACATCCATATTGTTGCAAATAGAAGAATTTCATTCTTTTTTTATATACTTTAAGTTCTAGGGTACATGTGCACAATGCGCAGGTTTGTTAATATGTATACATGTGCCATGTTGGTGTACTGCACTTGTTAACTCATCATTTACATTAGGTATATCACCTAATGCTGTCCCTCCCCCTCCCTCCACCCTATGACAGGCCCCAGTGTGTGATGTTCCCCACCCTGTGTCCAAGTTTCCTCATTGTTCAATTCCCACCTATGAGTGAGAACATGTGGTGTTTGGTTTTCTGTCCTTGCGATAGTTTGCTCAGAATGATGGTTTCTAGCTTCATCCATGTCCCTATAAAGGACATGAACTCATCATTTTTTATGGCTGCATAGTACTCCATGGTGTATATGTGCCACATTTTCTTAATCCAGTTTGTCATTGATGGACATTCGGGTTGGTTCCAAGTCTTTGCTATTGTGAATAGTGCCGCAATAAACATACATGTGCATGTGTCTTTATAGCAGCATGATTTATAATCCTTTGGGTATATGCCCAGTAATGGGATGGCTGGGTCAAATGGTATTTCTAATTCTAGATCCTTGAGGAATTGCCACACTGTCGTCCACAATGGTTCAACTAGTTTACAGTCCCACCAACAGTGTAAAAGTGTTCCTATTTCTCCACATCCTCTCCAGCACCTGCTGTTTCCTGGCTTTTTAATGATCACCATTCATAATATTTGGGGTGTGTGTGTGTGTGTGTGTGTGTGCATGTGTGTTTATAGCCATTCATCTGTCAATGAACATTCAGGTTGTTTTCATAACTTGGCTATTGTGAATAATATTGCAATGAACATGGGGGTGGAGATATCTCTTTGAAATGAAGATTTTATTTCCTTTGTATATATACCCAGAGGAGGGATTGCTGGATCATATGTTATTTCTATTTTTTACATTTGAGGAAATCTCCAGGCTATTTTCCATAATGGCTATACCAATTTACATTTCCATCAACAGTGTACAAATTTTTCTTTCCTCCACATCATTACCAGCACTTCTCTTCGTCTTTTTGCTAATAGTGATTCTACACTTACACAAGAAGAGTGAGTTACGTAGCTCTAATATGTAGGATGGTGACTATAGTTAACAATATTGTATTGTGTACTTACAATTTTCTGAGAGGATAAACCTTAAGTGTTGTTACCAAATAGAAAAAGAGAGAAGAAAAGAAAATGGTATCTGAGTTGATAGATACGTTAATCAGCTTGATTATGGTGATCATTTCACATGTATATATTATATATCAAAACATCAAGTTGTATGCCTTAAACATATACAGTTTGTATTTGTAAAAAAAAACTGGTAATTGAATATCAGATGTAAATTTCCCCAAGCCTTACATCTTTTTAATAAACTTGAGGAAGACATTCTAAGTACAATGGAAGTCTCTGTGTTAAGTGTAATGTAATGTAAATTCTTGACCAGATGATTTTACAAAGGTAATATTCATTTTTCAAAATTAAACAACTGACATATTAAATGCCCCCATAAATGGCTTACAATTTTAATAAAGAGCAGAATTGAACTTAGGGAATTCAGCAGGGATATACAGCTGGGTAATAAACACTTCCTAAGATCATTGTTATTAAGTTATACCTACACTTATTTTATCCTTTAAAAAATTATTATAGCTGTCATTTGGAGACTCTATGCCAGAGACAGGGTAACAAATTCATAAGTATTATTTAAATTGTCCTAATAATTATTCTCTGGAGCAGCTTTTAATATCTCCATTTTACTGATGAGAAAACATAGACACAATGAGCGTTAAGTTCAAGAGCTTGCCAAAGGTCATAGTATCTATTTAAGGCGAGATCTGAGGCCACTTCTGTCTGACTCCATAACCTGTGCATTGAACAGTTGTGTTGTGTATTGCCTCCCAAATACCAAATAACAGGTGAATGAAGAATGCACAACTCTCTATAGGATTGAACCTGCCCAGCTGCCATTTGGGTTCTTCAGTTCTCTCACATTCCAGACAAGTTTTCTGGTGACTCTGTGGGCTGGGCAATAGTGGGCAGGGTGAGAAGAAAGAAGATGCCATGGTGGAAAAGCAGATTTAGGAGCAGAGAACCAAATGGTGATGTCTTTCTCCTTTTTAGCCTCTGTGGCAGCAACTACGAACCTTAGTACTAGCCCAAGCAGCATATGAGAACAGGAGGCCATGTGTGGCTGGTTCCATCTCCTGGTGTCACAAGAGAGACTCAGTGTGAGGGACTATTTATTTTTGAGAGGTGAGATCACAAGACACAGACTTGAGACCAGCTTTTTGATTTATATTGCAAGTAAGACCAATTTTTCCTTGCTGAAATAAGAGAAAAGTCACTTTTTATTAAATAGGGCACACAGCAAATCTTAAATAGTTAGTGTTACTAACATCCTAGGAAACCTTTGCAAATGCCATCTCTTAGCTTGTTCTCCAAATGTAAAGGTTAGAAATCATTTCAGGAAGCATGGTCACACGTTTTAAATAACTTCTCCTTTCATTTAAGCTGTTATAAATTTATATACATAATTCACTGTTTTTCATTAAGGAATAATGCCAAGAGAAGAAAACAGGTTAAAAAAGTGATCTAATACTGGAGAGGAAGCAAGAAACCAGGCCTGGACATCTTTCTAGACATAGAGTGGGCCCTTTCTAGACAGAATATTCCATGTTTTTTGGGTAGTTTGCTTTGGGGCAGAATATAGGTTACCTGGTCTTCCGTGATTCAATACTGTAACTATTTAGCCACAAGGGGCTGTTTGGATTAAAATTAAAAACAACTCGAAATTTAATCCTTAGTTATACTAGAAATCAGAAACCAGAAAACAGATTAAAAAAACAGTAATGAGTAGGAGGGAGTAGTCCTCTATATCAAAGAATGTTGCTTAATTAGCCCTGCCTTTTGTATTTAGATTGTGTCAGATATCTTTGATGTAAACTTCCTTCACATTCATTTATTTCCAACTATTTCTTTCTTTTTTTATTTTTTTTAAATTATTATTATACTTCAAGTTTTAGGGTACATGTGAACAATGTGCAGGTTAGTTACATATGTATACATATGCCATGCTGGTGTGCTGCACCCATTAACTCGTCATTTAGCATTAGGTATATCTCCTAAAGCTATCCCTCTCCCCTCCCCCAACCCCACCACAGTCCCCAGAGTGTGATGTTCCCCTTCCTGTGTCCATGTGTTCTCATTGTTCAATTCCCACCTATGAGTGAGAATATGCAGTGTTTGGTTTTTTGTTCTTGCGATAGTTTACTGAGAATGATGATTTCCAATTTCATCCATGTCCCTACAAAGGACATGAACTCATCATTTTTTATGGCTGCATAGTATTCCATGGTGTATATGTGCCACATTTTCTTAATGCAGTCTATCATTGTTGGACATTTGGGTTGGTTCCAAGTCTTTGCTATTGTGAATAGTGCAGCAATAAACATACGTGTGCATGTGTCTTTATAGCAGCATGATTTATAGTCCTTTGGGTATATACCCAGTAATGGGATGGCTGGGTCAAATGGTATTTCTAGTTCTAGATCCCTGAGGAATCGCCACACTGACTTCCACAGTGGTTGAACTAGTTTACAGTCCCACCAACAGTGTAAAAGTGTTCCTATTTCTCCACATGCTCTCTAGCACCTGTTGTTTCCTGACATTTTAATGATCACCATTTTAACTGGTGTGAGATGGTATCTCATTGTGATTTTGATTTGCCTTTCTCTGATGGCCAGTGATGGTGAGCACTTTTTCATGTGTTTTTTGGCTGCATAAATGTCTTCTTTTGAGAAGTGTCTGTTCATGTCCTTTGCCCACTTTTTGATGGGATTGTTTGTTTTTTTCTTGTAAATTTCTCTGAGTTCATTGTAGATTCTGGATATTAGCCCTTTGTCAGATGAGTAGGTTGCGAAAATTTTCTCCTATTTTGTAGGTTGCCTGTTCACTCTGATGGTAGTTTCTTTTGCTGTGCAGAAGCTCTTTAGTTTAATTAGATCCTATTTGTCGATTTTGGCTTTTGTTGCCATTGCTTTTGGTGTTTTAGGCATGAAATCCTTGCCCATGCCTATGTCCTGAATGGTAATGCCTAGGTTTTCTTCTAGGGCTTTTATGGTTTTAGGTCTAACGTTTAAGTCTTTAATCCATCTTGAATTAATTTTTGTATAAGGTGTACGGAAGGGATCCAGTTTCAGCTTTCTACATATGGCTAGCCAATTTTCCCAGCACCATTTATTAAATAGGGAATCCTTCCCCCATTGCTTGTTTTTCTCAGGTTTGTCAAAGATCAGATAGTTGTAGGTATGCGGCGTTATTTCTGAGGGCTCTGTTCTGTTCCATTGATCTATATCTCTTTTTTGGTACCAGTACCATGATGTTTTGGTTACTGTAGCCTTGTAGTATAATTTGAAGTCAGGTAGCATGATGCCTCTAGCTTTGTTCTTTTGGCTGAGGATTGACTTGGCAATGCGGGCTCTTTTTTGGTTCCATATGAACTTTAAAGTAGTTTTTTCCAATTCTGTAAAGAAAGTCATTGGTAACTTGATGGGGATGGCATTGAATCTATAAATTACCTTGGGCAGTATGGCCAATTTCAAGATGTTGATTCTTCCTACTCATGAGCATGGAATGTTCTTCCATTTGTTTGTGTTCCTCTTATATTTTGTTGAGCAGTGGTTTGTAGTTCTCCTTGAAGAGGTCTTTCACATCCCTTGTAAGTTGGATTCCTAGGTATTTTATTCTCTTTGAAGCAATTGTGAATGGGAGTTCACTCATGATTTGGCTCTCTGTTTGTCTGTTATTTGTGTATAAGAATGCTTGTGATTTTTGTACATTGATTTTGTATCCTGAGACTTTGCTGAAGTTGCTTATCAGCTTAAGGAGATTTTGGGCTGAGACGATGGGGTTTTCTAGATATACAATCATGTCATCTGCAAACAGGGACAATTTGACTTCCTCTTTTCCTAATTGAGTACCCTTTATTTCCTTCTCCTGCCTAATTCCCCTGGCCAGAACTTCCAACACTATGTTGAATAGGAGTGGTGAGAGAGGGCATCCCTGTCTTGTGCCAGTTTTCAAAGGGAATGCTTCCAGTTTTTGCCCATTCAGTATGATATTGGCTGTGGGTTTGTCATAGATAGCTCTTATTATTTTGAGATACGTCCAATCAATACCTAATTTATTGAGAGTTTTTAGCATGAAGGTTGTTGAATTTTGTCAAAGGCCTTTTCTGCATCTATGGAGATAATCATGTGGTTTTTGTCTTTGGTTCTGTTTATATGCTGGATTACGTTTATTGATTTGCGTATATTGAACCAGCCTTGCATCCTGGGGATGAAGCCCACTTGATCATGGTGGATAAGCTTTTTGACTTGCTGCTGGATTTGGTTTGCCAATGTTTTACTGAGGATTTTTGCATCAATGTTCATCAAGGATATTGGTCTAAAATTCTCTTTTTTGGTTGTGTCTCTGCCCGACTTTGGTATCAGGATGATGCTGGCCTCATAAAATGAGTTAGGGAGGATTCCCTCTTTTTCTATTGCTTGGAATAGTTTCAGAAGGAATGGTACCAGCTCCTCCTTGTACCTCTGGAAGAATTCGGCTGTGAATCCATCTGGTCCTGGACTCTTTTCGGTTGGTAAGCTATTGATTATTGCCACAATTTCAGAGCCTGTTATTGGTCTATTCAGAGATTCAAATTCTTCCTGGTTTAGTCTTGGGAGGATGTATGTGTCGAGGAATTTATCCATTTCTTCTAGATTTTCTAGTTTATTTGCATAGAGGTGTTTGTAGTATTCTCTGATGGTAGTTTGTATTTCTGTGGGATCGGTGGTGATATCCCCTTTATTACTATTTCTTTAAAAATTAAAATCTACTTCTATCTGTATTTTTTTCTTTTCCTTTAAGCTAAGACAAAACACTTTGGAATGGTGCAAGTACTATGAACATCTGTTCATTCATCTGTCCATCCATCTACCCAGCTATCATCTATGTTTCTAGAAATTTCTTTAGCTTCATAAATGTGTGAAAAAATAAATAATCGTAATGAACTATATTCTATTCACTATCTAAATATTTTGGATTGAAATAAGTACCCTGTTATAGGATATGTGTCTCTGTAAGCATTATCAAATGATCTATGAAGTTAAATATATATATAATATATTTAGTATGAATATATATAAACATATTTGTACATTTCTTAATAAAAGATCTTTATTACACAAATTTATTAAGTGTTATATACGCATATACCCGTATGAAAGAAGTGAATATTGCAAAATTATTTGATTTTTTAAAAATGATATTATTAATAGACAGCTAGATTCTAGATCCTTTCAATAGATCCAAGAATGAAGAATCGTTGGTTGTAATGTAAACTCAAAACTGAAGTTTCAACTTCTACTTAAAGTTGGTATTTGGTTGGTGGGAACCACACAGGTTCAACATGCCTATTTGGAGATGTTATTTTTCTTCAGGGCCCATGTACTCTGGACCCTGGCCACTGCATGATGTTTGTTTGCAAAGATTGCAAGGTGTTCAGATTTTGTAAATACAAATGCCATAAAAACTTTAAAAAGAGATACATCCTTGCAATTTCAGGTGGACCAAAGCATTCCAGAAAGCAGCTGGTAAAGAGCTTACAGTGAATTATTCATTTGATCTTTGAAAAATGTAGACACGAACCTATGAAATACCAGCAAGAGCTATGGAATAAAACTATTGATGCAATGAAGAGAGTTGAAGAGATCAAACAGAAACGTCAAGCTAAATTTATAATGAACAGATTGAAGAAAAATAAAGAGCTACAGAAAGTTCAGGAGATCAAAAAAAGTTAAGCAAAACATCCATCTTATCCGAGCCCCTCTTGCAGGCAAAGGAAAGCAGCTGTAAGAGAAAATGGTACAGCAATTACAACAGGATGTGGACATGGAAGACGTTTCTTAAAAACCTCACATTTCTACATGTACATTTGAAAATATCCTTTGGAGACTTAGAACTTCTAAATTATTCACTTATTTTTTACATTGGGTCACTTAAAAGGTGATTAAAAACGTTTCTCCTACATTGCTGTCTGTAAAACATCAGATATTATGAATGTTAGCTTTCTTCTCAGTGCGATACTTCACTGGTAGATGTACTTGTGTAAATCATGAAAATTCTGTTTGTAAATTCAGGAATGAATTGTGGACATAAAACGGTCACACTATTTGGATAATGGCACCAGGAGGCATTTATGTAATAACTAATGAAAAAAATTCATGACTAGTGATATATAAAATGAAATATCCTTTGCAGTAAAATATTCCCTTTTTTAGTGTTATAGAAGGGAAATACAATAAGGAACTAAGTATTTGTAAGACAGGTATCCTCAAATAATATCTTTTATTTTGATTTCAGTGTTTCCTGTTTTAGTTTATTAGCATCTTAGAAAAAAATAATAGCCTTGTTTGATGAAGCCTAATTATGCTGGACTATTTTGACCTGGTTTAATATTTCTGATAGGTAACTGCGGATGTTGGAGATGAGAGCTGAATAATCTTTGCCTCAAATGGCACTAAACTCTATAATTTCTGCTTTGAAGAATACTCAGTTCTGACTTGCAATTCCTGGTAGAAAAATCTTCATTTTTCTAGCTTAGCAATGATCTAGAAGTAGAGGAATTCCAGTGCTTTTTAAAATTCATTGTGTGGTTTTCTTCTCTAAAAAAGCTCCTAGTTGTTTTTGGAAAATAGAATTTATGGGTAGAACACTATTTAATATTTGCATATAAATTAAAACTATTTTTAAAGTAGAAAACAAAAACAAGAAAAAAAACCCTGAAATTTCCCAAAGTGTGATAATTTGTCTTAGTTTTTTTACTCACTTAGATTCTGTGCCACTCTGTGTCTATTAATGTGATCAACAGATGGTAAAATACCACCCTTCCTGAGATCCCTTCAAGTTCTTTCATTGTACTGCATATCTTTTAAAATAAACTATTACTAAATTCAATCTACTTCACCACACACTCAGACTAATGAATGTGTACATTAATATTTGACTTTATTGACAGAAATAATATAAAATATGTTAGGTATTTGAATGATAGATTCTTTAAACTGTAGGTTGAAATTATAGGACCAATTTGTCTATTAGTTTTGGCCAATTAATGATCAAATTGTTATTAATATCTACTATCAATAATATTTCAATGCTTCATTATGATTATTTCTGTAGCAATTGTACATTTGTTTGGATTCCTTCCTGTGTTATTTTTTTTCCCTATTTAATTAAAAGAATTTGGGGGGGTACATAGTAGGTATATATATTTATGGGGTGCATGAAATGTTTTGATACAGTGTGTAATGTGAAATGAGAACATCATGAAGAATGGGGTATCCATCCCCTGAAGCATTTATTAGTTGAGCTGTGAACAATTCAATTATATTCTTTAAATTATTTGAAAATGTACAGTTGTTATTGACTATAGCCACCCTGTTTTGTTCTTTTTTCAGTGTCTTTTCACTGACCTTGAAAGAATGCAGACATCTTAGTTCAGTCTAAAAAATTTAGATGAATATTCCAAAAAAAAGTGGTACCGACTTTTGAACTTTGCAATTTCCAGATATTGTAAAATTAAGTTGTGACTATGAAAGAATTATAATTTCTTTAATGTAAATTGAATGTGATATCAATGAAGTAAAGTTTACAGATTTTAAATAATACTGCACATTTATAATTGCTACTTAATTGTTTTAGGACCATGAAAAATTTATTATTTGAGATTGGGAATCTTTCTGAATTGGTGTCAGCCCAAAGATTATTTGTAAGATGACAGGAGGCAAAGAATATGCTGTTTCTAGACCAAAGAAATATAGTATTGAAACTGTTCCTGTACACTTTATAAAATTAATCAGTGAAGAAGGGAAAGGGAGAAGCAAAAATAAACCAAGCTTGCAGCACATTCATCATTAACCATAAGGTCGACTTGCTCTCTGGTCTGCTTTGTCAGAGCTGTCTATTGCCTGTTGTCCTAGAATCACATAGACATTAGATTACAGTTCCCTTAACTGTTCTGTAATAAAAACTTGAACACTATGAAATGTTTTCCCTTTGAGATATTCTTTCAGCTCCTGCATACTGACATCAGCTAGTCTAACACACCCCACTAACACCAGGTGATCTGAAGGACCTGCAAGGAGCTGACTCAGCAAATAATGTGGTTTCCACATCCTGATGATTTTATTCCCCTTGCCCTGACCAATCGATGACTCAAATTTTCCATCCCCTGGCCCTCCACGATCCCCTTAAAAACTCCACTTCAGGACTCCTGAGGGAGATGGATTTGAGGGTCCTCTTGCATCTCCTATCTCAGTATTCTGTAATCATTAAACTCTCTCTGCTGCAAACCATGCCATCTCAGTGTATTGATATGTTACTGTACAGCGGGAATACAAACGTATTGGTGGTATAATAGTATTAAAAATAGTTAATGATTCTTTTCACTTATTAGTCTTTGTTGGATGTCAAGACTAATATTGCTAAGCATGTGGATTTTCTTAGAAAAGCTTTTATTCTTGACTTAATAGACATTTATTAGCAATTTTGTTTAGACTTTCAATCTTCCATTTTGTCTTTTAGATAAACTTACACCCTGTAGACTCACAGGGCTAGAGGAGACCCACAGAAGCTATGCTTTTACTAAGTCATCTTAGTCATCTAATTATAGGTACTTCATCCAAAATTGTGCACCTGACCCAAGTAAGCCAGTTAGATTTTTTTTTCCCATAGTGGGTGTATGTAAATGTCTACGATATATGTTACACACACACACACACACACACACACATACAGAGAGAAGGAGAGATAGAGATTGTCAGTATTTTGTATAACCACAACTGGTAATTTCAGGAGCTTCAAACAGGTACTGTATACCAAATGGAATGGTGTGCAGAAGAAACCCGTCTGTAGAAAGAGTAAAAACGTATTTGCAAAAAGCAGAGTTAAGAGTCTGTTTCTGTGCCTCCAGTATCACTTAGATTCACTTGTGTGTAATCCTGAGGCTTATCTACTTCCCCTTCCACACCTGATAGTCTTTAGGTTTTGAGAGAGCTCTATAGCCTTCAGATAAAACTTATCTTTCTGTATAAGAATTCCCTACAGAAAATCAAACAGTCCTAGCTTGCACATTTGGGAAGAAAAAACATTGTTGGAAGGACAAATAACCAATTATTCTTAAGATGCGTTTTCTGTTTGCTGCTGGTGGTGCTGCTGCTACTGCTGCAAAAAAAAAAAAAAATGCATTTTGGATCTCTAGAGAAAGGCTTTATGTGTTTGTCTTTGCATGACATTTAAAGATATTTGAGTTCTGTTAAAATACAGTTTTGTGAAAGATGCTTATAGTGGGCCACAGAGATACTGTTGAACATCTTTGTCTTTGATAGGCACAGTAAAATGCATGGCAGTATCATTGCTATTGGTTTGGTGAGGATAGAGTCTCATCTTGTTACTTGTAGTGAGGTACTTTTTTGCTGGTCTTTTTTTTTTTTAAATACTATTTTTAGAGACAAGGTCTCACTCTTTACTGAGGCTAGAGTGCAGAGGCATGTTCATAGCTCACTATAACCTCGAGCCCTTAGCTCAAGTGATCTTCCTTTCTTAACGTCCTGAGTGGCTAGGACTACAGGCATGCACGACCACACCGGGATAATATTTAAATTTGTTGTAGAGGCAGGGTTCTCACTGTGTTGCCCAGGTTGGTCTCAAACTCCTCAAGTATGCTCCTGCCTCAGCCTCCCAAAGCACAGGGACTACAGGCATGAGGTATTGCATGTGACCTGCTGCTAGTCTGTCTTAATCTGCTGTTCTTTAAATATTGAAATAGCATTTTGGAGACCTTACTGTGTCAGTAATTAAATGTAACAGCTTTTAAATGTATTAAATAATGTTTATAATATATAGTCATGTGAAATATACCCTGACCAAAATTAAGAAATTAAGACCTTGATTTTAAAAAGTATAGATTTGAGTGACATTTATTTGTGATAAAATGTTTAATAAGATATATATTATCTAATGCCTCATTTAAAATATTGCTGATTTCGTTGAAACCCATTTAGACCTATCCAGGGAGGGAGGACTAGGAATCAAATTGAGGGAACTAGAAAAAGTTGCCTTTACTTTCAATTATTGCACAGTGTGAATTTAATATTTGTTTAAAATTATTTTACAATTATGCTTTAAGTCCTAGGGTACATGTGCACAACATTGCAGGTATGTTACATGGGTATACATTTGCCATGTCGGTTTGCTGCACCCATCAACTCGTCATTTACATTACATATTTCTCCTAAAGCTATCTCTCCCCTAGCCCCCTACCCCCTGACAGGCCCTGGTGTGTGATGTTCCCTGCCCTGTGTCCAAGTGTTCTCATTATGTAATTCCCACCTAAGAGTGAGAATATGTGGTGTTTGGTTTTCTGTCCTTGTGATAGTTTGCTGAGAATGATGGTTTCCAGCTTTATCCATGTCCCTGCAAAGGACATGAACTCATCCTTTTTCATGGCTGCATAGTATTCCATGGTGTATATGTGCCACATTTTCTTAATCCAGTCTATCACTAATGGACATTTGGATTGGTTCCGAGTCTTTGCTATTGAGAATAGTGCTGCAATAAACATACGTGTGCATGTGTCTTTATAGTAGCATGATTTATAATCCTTTGGGTATATACGCAGTAATGGGATTGCTGGGTCAAATGGGATTTCTAGTTCTAGATCCTCGAGAAATCGCCACACTGTCTTCCACAGTGGTTGAACTAATTTACTCTATACCACCAGCAGTGTAAAAGCATTCCTATTTCTCCACATCCTCTCCAGCATCTGTTTTTTCCTGACTTTTAAAATGATTGCCATTCTAACTGGCATGAGATGGTATCTCATTGTGGTTTTGATTTGTATTTCTCTGATGGCCAGTGATGATGAGCATTTTTTCATGTGTCTGTTGGCTGCATAAATGTCTTCTTTTGAGAAGTGTCAGTTCATATCCTTTGCCCACTTTCTGATGGGTGGTTTGTTTTTTTCTTGTAAATTTGTTTAAGTTCTTTGTAGATTCTGGATATTAGCCCTTTGTCAGATGGGTAGATTGCAAAAATTTTCTCCCATTCTGTAGGTTGCCTGCTCACCCTGATGGTAGTATCTTTGCCATGCATAAGCTCTTTAGTTTAATTAGATCCTATTTGTCTATTTTGGCTTTTGTTGCCATTACTTTTGGTGTTTAATCATGAAGTCCTTGCCCATGCCTCTGTCCTGAATGGTATTGCCTAGGTTTTCTTGTAGGGTTTTTATGGTTTTAGGTCTAACATTTAAGTCTTTAATCCACTTGAATTAATTTTTGTATAAGGTGTAAGGAAGGGATCCAGTTTCAGCTTTCTACATATGGCTAGCCAATTTTCCCAGCACCATTTATTAAATAGGGAATCCTTTCCCCATTTCTTGTTCTTGTCAGTTCTGTCAAAGGTCAGATGGTTGTAGATGTGTGGTGTTATTTCTGAGGCCTGTGTTCTGTTCCATTGGTCTATATATCTGTTTTGGAACCAGTACCATGCTGTTTTGGTTACTGTAGCTTTGTAGTATAGTTGGAAGTCAGGTAGCATGATGCCTCTAGCATTGTTCTTTTTGCTTAGGATTGTCTTGGCAATGAGGGCTCTCTTTGGTTCCATATGAACTTTAAAGTAGTTTTTTCCAATTTTGTGAAGAAGACATTTGCAGCTTGATGGAGAGGGCATTGAATTTATAAATTACCTTGGGCAGTATGGCTATTTTCATGATGTTGATTCTTCTTATCCATGAGCATGGAATGTTCTTCCATTTGCGTCCTCTTTTATTTTGTTGAGCTGTGGGTTGTAGTTCTCCTTGAAGAGGTCTTTCACATCCCTTGTAATTTGTATTCGTAGGTATTTTATTCCCTTTGAAGCAATTGTGAATGGGAGTTCACTTATGATTTGGCTCTCTGTTTGTCTGTTATTGGTGTATAGGAATGCTTGTAATTTTTGCACGTTGATTTTGTATCCTGAGACTTTGCTGAAGTTGCTTATCAGCTTAAGATGATTTTGGGCTGAGACAATGGGGTTTTCTAAATATGCAGTCATGCCATCTGTAAACAGGGACAATTTGACTTTCTCTTTTCCTTATTGAATACCGTTTATTTCTTTTTCTTGCCTGATTGCCCTGACCAGAACTTCCAAAACTATGTTGAATAGGAGTGGTGAAAGAAGGCATCCCTGTCTTGTGCCCATTTTCAAAGGGAGTGCTTCCAGTTTTTGCCCATTCAGTAAGATATTGGCTGTGGGTTTGTCATAAATAGCTCTTATTATTTTGATATACATTCCATCAATACCTAGTTTATTGAGAGTTTTTAGCATGAAGGGCTGTTGAATTTTGTCAAAGGCCTTTTCTGCATCTATTGAGATAATCGTGGTTTTTGTCATTGGTTGCGTTTATGTGATGGATTACGTTTATTGATTTGCATATGTTGAACCAGCCTTGCATCCTAGGAGTGAAGCCCTCTTGATCGTGGTGAATAAGTTTTTTGATGTGCTGCTGGATTCGGTTTGCCAGTACTTTACTGAGGATTTTCACGCTGATGTTCATTAGAGATATTGGTCTAAAATTCTCATTTTTTGTTTTGTCTCTAGCAGGCTTTGGTATCAGGATGATGTTGGCCTCATAAAATGAGTTAGGGAGGATTCCCTCTTTTTCTATTGCTTGGAATAGTTTCAGAAGGAATGGTATCAACTCCTCTTCATACCTCCGATAGAATTCAGCTGTGAATCCGTCTGGTCCTGGACTATTTTTGGTTGGTAGGCTATTAATTATTGCCTCAATTTCAGAGCCTGTTATTGATCTATTCAGAGATTCAACTTCTTCCTGGTTTAGTCTTGGGAGGGTATATGTTTCCAGGAATTTATCCATTTGTTCTAAATTTTCTAGTTTATTTGTGTAGAGGTGTTTGTGGTATTCTCTGATGGTAGTTTGTATTTCTGTGGGATCAGTGGTGATATCCCCTTTATCATTTTTTATCGCATCTATCTGATTCTTCTCTCTTTTCTTTGTTACTAGTCTTGCTCACAGTCTGTCAATTTTGTTCATCTTTTCAAAATACCAGCTCCTGGATTCATTGATTTTTGAAGGGATTTTGTGTCTCTATCTCTTTCAGTTCTGCTCTGATCTTAGTTATTTATTGCCTTCTGCTAGCGTTTGAATGTGTTTTCTCTTGCTTCTTTTAATTGTGATGTTAGGGTGTCCATTTTCTATATTTCCTGCTTTCTCTTGTGGGCATTTAGTGCTATAAATTTCCCTCTACACAGTGCTTTAAATGTGTCCCAGAGATTCTGGTACATTCTATCTTTGTTCTCATTGGTTTCACAGAAAATCTTTATTTCTGCCTTCATTTTGTTATTTGCCCAGTAGTCATTCAGGAGCACTTTGTTCAGTTTCCATGTAGTTGTGTGGTTGTGAGTGAGTTTCTTAATCCTGAGTTCTAATTTGATTGCACTGTGGTCTGAGAGACAGTTTGTTGTGATTTCCGTTGTTTTGCATTTGCTGAGGAGTGCTTTACTTCCAATTATGTGGTCAGTTTTAGAATAAGTGAGATGTGGTGCTGTGAAGCATGTATATTCTTTTGATTAAGAGTGGATAATTCTCTAAATGTCTATTAGTTCTGCTTGGTACAGAGCTGAGTTCAAGTCCTGGATATCTTTATTAACCTTCTGTCTCGTTGGTCTGTCTAATGTTGACAGTGGGGTGTTAAAGTCTCCCATTATTATTGTGTGGGAGTCTAAGTCTCTTTGTAAATCTCTAAGGACTTGCTTTATGAATCTGGGTGCTCCTGTATTGGGTGCATATATATTTAGCATAGTTAGCTCTTCTTGTTGAATTGATCCCTTTACCGTTATGTAATGTCTTTCTTTGTCTCTTTCGATCTTTGTTGGTTTAAAGTCTAGGTTTAAACCTTTTAAACCTAGTCAAAGACTAGGATTGCAGCCCTTGCTATTTTGCTTTCCATTTGTTTGGTAGATCTTCCTCCATCCCTGTATTTTGAGCCTATGTGTGTCTCTGCATGTGAGATGGGTCTCCTGAATACAGCACACTGATGGGTCTTGACTCTTTATCCAATTTGCCAGTCTGTGTCTTTTAATTGGGACATTTAGCCCCTTTACATTTAAGGTTAATATTGTTATGTGTGAATTTGATCCTGTCATTATGATGTTAGTTGGTTATTTTGCCCGTTAATTGATGCAGTTTCTTCATAGCATCGATGGTCTCTACAATTTGGCATGGTTTTGCAGTGGCTGGTACTGGTTGTTTTTTTCCACGTTTAGTGCTTCCTTTAGGAGCTCTTCTAAGGTAGGCCTGGTGGTGACAAAATCCCTCAGCATTTGCTTGTCTGTAAAGGATTTTATTTCTCCTTCACTTATGAAGCTTAGTTTGGCTGGATATGAAATTCTGGGTTGAAAATTCTTTTCTTTAAGAATGTTGTATATTGGCCCCTACTTTCTTCTGGCTTGTAGGGTTTCTGCCAAGAAATCTGCTGTTAGTCGGATGTGCTTCCCTTAGTGGTTAACTTGACCTTTCCCTCTGGCTACCCTTAACATTTTTTCCTTCATTTCAACATTGGTGAATCTGACAATTATGTAACTTGGAGTTGCTCTTCTCAAGGAGTATCTTTGTGGCATTCTCTGTATTTCCTGAATTTGAATGTTGGCCTGCCTTGCTAGATTGGGGAAGTTCTCCTGGATAATATCCTGAAAAGTGTTTTCCAACTTTGTTCCATTCTCCCCATCACTTTCAAGTACACCAATCAAATGTAGATTTGGTCGTTTCACATAGTTCCATATTTCTTGGAGGGTTCATTCATTTCTTTTTACTCTTTTTCTCTAAACTTCTTTTCTTGCTTTATTTCTCTAATTTGATCTTCAATCACCAATATCCTTTCTTCCACTAGACTGAATCAGCTATTGAAGTTTGTGCATGCATCATGAAGTTCTCTTGCCATGGTTTTCAGCTCCATCAGGTCATTTAAGGTCTTCTCTACACTGTTTATTCTAGTTAGCCACTCGTCTAACCTTTTTTCAAGGTTTTTAGCTTCCTTGCAATGGGTTTGAACATGCTCCTTTAGCTCGGAGAAGTTTGTTGTTACTGATCTTCTGAAGCCTCCTTCTGTCAACTCATCAAAGTCATTCTCCATCCAGCTTTGTTCGGTTGTTTGTGAGGAGCTATGATCCTTTGGAGGAGAAGACACACTCTGGTTTTCAGAATTTTCAGCTTTTTTGCTCTGGTTTCTCCCCATCTTTGTGATTTTGTCTACCTTTGGTCTTTGATGATGGTGACCTACAGATGGGGTTTTGGTGTGGATATCCTTTTTGTGGATGTTGATGCTATTCCTTTCTGTTTGTTAGTTTTCCTTCTAACAGTCAGGTCCCTCAGCAGCAGGTCTGTTGGAGTTGCTGGAGGTCCACTCCCGACCCTGTTTGCCTGGGTATCACCAGTGGAGGCTGCAGAACAGCAAATATTGCAGAACAGAATAGATTGCTGCCTGATCCCTTCTCTGGAAGCTTTGTCCCATAGGTGCAACCTGCTGTATGAGGTGTCTGTTGGCCCCTACTTGGAGGTGTCTCCCAGTTAGGCTACATGGGGCTCAGGGACCCACTTGAGGAGGCAGTCTGTCCATTCCCAGAACTCAAACACCATGCTGGGAGAACCACTGCTCTCTTCAGAGCTGTCAGGCAGGGACGTTTAAGTCTGCAGAAGTTTCCGTTGCCTCTTGTTCAGCTATGCCCTGCCCACAGAGGCGGAGTCTGTAGAGGCTGTAGGCCTTGCTGAGCTGTGGTTAGCTCCGCCCAGTTTGAGCTTCTTGGCTGCTTTGTGTACCTACTCAAGCCTCAGCAATTGCGGACACCCCTCCCACCGCCAGGCTGCTGCCTCGCAGGTCAATCTCAGACTGCTGCACTAGCAGTGAGGAAGGCTCTGTGGAAGTGGAACCCACCAAGCCAGGCATGGGAGAGTATTTCCTGGTCTACTGGTTGCTAAGACCATGGGAAAAGTGCAGTATTTGGGCAGGGAGTGTCCCGTTTTTCCAGGTATGGTCTGTCACATCTTCGCTTAGCTAGGAAAGGGAAATCCCCCCACCCCTTGCACTTCCTGGGTGAGGTGACACCCCACCTTGTTTCACCTTGCCCTCCATGGGCTGCACCCACTGTCCAACCAGTCCCAATGAGATGAACCAGGTACCTCAGCTGGAAATGCAGAAATCACCCGTCTTCTGCATCAATCACGCTGGGATCTCCAGACCGGAGCTGTTCCTATTTGGCCATCTTGGAATGGACAATATTTGTTTAAAATTTTTAGTTAAGCTTCCTCTATCCAACTCTTTCCAAGTACAACACAACTGGTGAATATCCATAAACAAGCTAATTGTTTATAACTGAAGCTGTTTTCCATCCAATTGCCAGGCAGACAATTTAATCTGGTAATACTTATAAAGTGTTCCCTGTGTGGCAAGAATTGTGTTTTTATAAGGCTTAGGGAATTATGCATTACTAATTTGTAGGGAAAGATAGACCTGTAGAACTGATATTTAAAATAGTTCTAAGAGCTGTTACTGAGGCATGACAGGGTCCTGTAGGACACAAATGAGAGAAATTAACCTAGGCTAGTGTTTTTTACATCGCTTTCAGGAGAAGGTGGCACTCTATGGGTGAGTAGAATTAGCTATGTGGACAAGGAATGGCTATTTTATAAATTCCAAACTTTATGCTAAGGGCAAAGTCACAAAACAGAGTATCTGTGAAACTGCAAACAGTTTTATGTGTTTAAAAAACTGGGTATCTCAATGACAAGGGTGGAAAATGAGGTTAAGAAGTCAACTCAAAGGCTTCATGAAGTCTATATTTTATCCTTAAGACATTGTGGAACCGTTGAAAGATTTCATGCTGTGGAGAGACATGACAATATTGACATTTCTAGATAAGACATTTTTGTTATTAAGATATAACACATATACAGAAAAGGGCACATATCTTGAGATTACAACCTAATAAATTACCACAAAGTGAACACTACATGGATCAAGAAATTAAGATACTACCTGCGCAACAGAAGCCGTTTCCTTCACAACCTTGCTCTCCTCCCCAAAGGTAACCACTGCTTTGATTTCAAACATTATGAATTGTCTGTTTTCAAAAGTTTCATAAAAATTAAATAATGCAGCATATATCTTTGTGTGCAATTCTTTCTCTCAAATGTTTCTTGTGAAATTCATCAATTTGGTTGTGGCATCTGATGTTTATTATTTCTGTATAGTATTATATCATATAATGATATTTCTTAGTAAACTACAATTTATTTAACCTTTCAACTGCTGGCAGACATTAGTATTTTTGTCTGGAGTTATTATGAATAATGCTGCTATAAACATTGTACATATCTTCTGGGTCATGTAAAACTGTTTCTGTTTGCTACAAATCTAGGAGTGAAATTGTTGGATCATGTTCAAATTTAATACATCATGTAAAACAGTTTTCAAAAGTGATTGTACCAATTTACATTTCTATTTTCATCAATAGTGTATGAGGTTCCAGTTATTCAACATCCATGCTATCATATGACATTGTCAGGGTGTGTGATTGTGTCTTTATTCCAACCATGCTGGTAGATTATATAGGGGTATTCTATTGATGCTTTAATTTGTATTTCCTTGAGCAATAACAATGTTGAGCAACTTTAAAAAGGCTATTGATTATTTTGCTCTCTCCTGTTTGGTGAGGTGCCTATTCAAATTTATTGCCCATATAAAAATTGCTTTGTCATCTTTTTCTTCTCAACTAGTAAAAGGTCTTGATTATTTCTTTTCACTACTGCTCTATAGTGCCAATTATGTCAAAATCAAGTGTCCATTTCTCAGTGGTTCTAGCTGTGGACTATCTATTCAGTCCAATTGGCCTGTTTATCTCTTGCACAAATACCACATCATCTTAATTGCTGTAATTTTATAAAAATTCTTGGTATGGTAGATGTTTCTAATTTACTGTTAGCTATTTTGAGCTCATTTATGTATCTATTAATTTTAGAATCAGCTTGTTAATTTCCAAAAGAAAATAATTTGTAAAATTCTATTGGGATAACATTAAAGTTATATATCAATTTGAGAAGTCTTTCTATCCATGGACATGACATTTCTCTTTCTTTATTAAAATAGTCTTTAATTTCTCTAGTAAAGTTTAATATATTCCTTGTACAAAAGCTTTGTTAGATCTCTTCTTCAGCACTTTGTTTTTGATGCTATTTAAAATGCTATTGTTTTAAAAGTTTTATTCTGTTGATGATGTAAATAAATAATGTGTTATATATTTCAAAGTAAGAGAATAAATTTCAAATGTCATGCCTAAAAAATGATAGGTAAGCAAGGTGATGGTTATTTAATAAGCTTGATTTAATCATGCCACTATATATATATATTATATATATTATAATATATATATATATAGTGGATCTAATTCCATTGGATCTAATTCCAAGCTGGATCTAATTCCAGCTTGAGGCTTGGAGGCTCAAATATCCCAACAATGACTCTGGGTATGGGACAGAAGGGAATCGACAGAAAGAAAATCATATTTAGTGAACACCTGTTGTTTTAGGCACCTTATAACTATTAAGCACTGTAATTCTTGCAACAAATCTGGTGGTAGATATTATTGTTATGTTCCTTATTTTTTAAAAGGAGACTCTGAGATATGGAGAGCTTGTAGCAAATTGCCTGTGACTCACAGCAAATAAGCGACAGCCCTGGGATTTGGGCATTGGTGTGTTCATCCCTGGATACCATCTCTTATTCACTCTATCATATGGCAGATGAGGAAACTAAGGATCAGAAAGATTTTCATTGCTCAAACATGTGGTGTAACCTATATCTGTGACCACGTTTGTCTCAGTCTGTAGTCTGTGCATTTCCTCTTTTATAAGCTTTGAGAAACTATATATGCACCTTCTCATTCTAGGAGCTTTATAATTTAAATTAATATACTGAAATCTATGAAAAGTCTTAAAAAACCCGGTTTTATTCAACTAAGCTGTCCTAGCATGTTCCAAATTTATTTGACTATGCTATATGTATTTTTCTTGTGGAATCTATTACTTTCAGCTGATTTCTTACTTTGTGAAACTCATTGAGAAATGGTGCCTCACATCGGATGGCATCGTAATTGACCAAAAAGTGTCAAGTGAAATAACAAAGACAAATTACACCTACCCATTTTAGAAGGGCTTTACTGCTGCTCATTGAATGTGCACCTCTTATATTGTTTGAGTGGGAAGAGTAAGAATATTTTTGAGACATTTTCCGCTTTGCTTTATTGAAGTCATCTAGCCCTGAGAGAAAACACATAATGAATAGTTATAATTCCAAAATTTTCAAAGACTATTTAAAAAACAAACTAGGGGAAAGAGATGATGAAACTAGTTTTGGAATCTGAAATTATCTTGTGTACTGCCTAAAACAGGTATTGTTGGTGGAGTTCAGATTAGCATTCAGGTCTTTTCCTAGCTTGAAGTGTTAAGTGGAATTATGTAGCAGTGTGCAAAATCTTTAACAGCAAATCAGACCTTGTTAAAAATTTCACACTGGGTATGAAAGAGATTTAACTTTAAAAATAGATGAACAGGGTAACCTGACTTCTTGTTGAGGGAAAGTGTTGCTATTCCCAGAGCTCCTGCAAATAATCTGTTCCTTGAATTACCTAGAAACAATTTAAATGCAATCAGATAATGTGATGAAGTGTTTAGTGAGCTGTAGCTAATTTCTACTTACATCCAACTGAGCTGCAAACGTGATCTGTGTAAAGATGGATTTTGTGGCTTTGTGAAATATTTGTGACAAGGGGAGGCAGCATATTCTTATATAATTTTACACTGGATGTCATTTAGTTATTATCTTTCTTTTGACTTTTTTCCTGTTGTCCTATATTTCCAATATTCTATGATTCCTGCCCCCACACACAAAAAAGCCAAACTCAATTTGAATAATGTGGTTAAGTGAGAGATGGAAGTGGGGAGTGAGAAAGAGAGATAGGGGAGATTGAGTGGTTATTACTTTTAGTATTAAAACTATGTTTAAGAGAGGGCAAACATTAAGAGTATGTTATAGGTTAGCAGAAACAACAGGTGCTTAAAGTTTGTACTTTAACATAGTAGTTAAAGTTGTACATATAATTATAAAAACCCAATTGGGTACTCAGAATATGGACTTGTCTCAAGGCATAAGATTTTCATAAAAATATTTAGCTTAAATACAATTAGGCATAATATGCTGTGCATATTTTCTTCTTTTTGTGCATATGATTCTATTTTCCCATTATTAAATGTTAAAATTCATGACAGGGATCATTTTTGATGGGCTCAATTTTTCATTTATATTTTATAAGTGAAAAACTTTATGTAAAGATTTTTAAAGAAAATATTCCCAAAGATAAAATATACTGTAGCAGAATGAGGGAGAAAGGATTCATCTCTATTTATGGTTAATAGGATTTACCTTAGACTTTCTATGGTTATTAAAATAAAGATTTACTTTCCAAGGCTAAGAAGTCATAGAGAAGCAAACAATTGAGTAGAGTAGTCAAAATTTTTAAGGGATTATTTTCCCAGTGCGTATTATTGAGGGTGGAAAATAGGGTGTGGAGAACTTATTGTTGAGCATGGTTTATACAGGACTTGACAAAGATGATTTGTCTTTATTTGTCTTTTTGAGGTTTGGAGTTGGAAGTTTCATAATTGAATTGAGAGACAGGTAAAGAGAAGTATTTTATTATATTTCCCTTGTCCATAATCCATTTGATAACATCAGTGTAGCCCATCAATGTTGTATGTGGTGGAGCATGGGTAGAAAAATAAATCTGTGTATTTAAACTGTGATACTTCCCTTTATATACATATTATAAATAGCATTCTCTCTATGGATCATTTTGATGCTATTTCTAGAAGAATTTCAGAAATGTTAAAATGCAAATTATGAGTGTTTAATTTCAAAGATAGAAGTAAGACTTAAACAAGTCAAATAGATGAGATCACTTTTCATATGGCTCAGTGTGAAACAGTCTTTGCTGCTCAGTTTTGGTCTTTTGAACTCAACTTTTCAGGGCATTATAATTCTTGTTTATGCATAGATGAGTTACAGCATTATTCTTTGTAAAGCAACTTTCCATTAGATTTGAGCATGATTTAGCATCTATATGGCTCATTAGGCCTCAGAAATGGAAGCAAAATATTGTTTCATGTATATTGCAGTATAATAAAAAGTAACAATATGCTAGAATATAAACTTGGGCAAACTATTGATACATTCATTGACATTTATAAATGTGTGAGCTAATAATTTTTTTTTTCAATAAATGGATCAATGGAATCACATTTGAAAGTAACTTAGCCATGAACCACTAAATTCTCCATCTTGTTCCCCTGGCTTTTCCTTCTAGCTCAAATTTCATGTCCACATGAATGATTCTTAATAGCTCTAACTCTGCCCTCTCTTGAAAACATTGCACACATTAGCTTCTTCATTAACAGATAGCACTAAAAGTACAATAAAATTATGTCATCAGCTTTTGATCATCTGCAGCATTGTAGCTTCTCATTTTCTGGCAGGACCTGAGAAATTTACTGTCACACATATCCTTTCATAAACACCATGAAAATCCCTATCAGAAGTAAATGTATCCCTATTTATATAAATAAGAAAACAGTACAAAAAGATAAACTTCTCCTAAATCTATAACTAATAATTATCAGGAATCGGTTTCAAATTTAGCTCTGATAGACTGTAAATGTCATATTTCCACTACACGGTTTCTTTCCAGTAGCAGCATTCAAACAATCTGTAAGAATCAATAATTTTATTTGATTCTCAGCAAATCAGTATTAAATAACAATGCACTTCATTATAATGTTATCACGGCGGCTTTAAAGAATAAGACATTTTCCATGAGGGATAAATGTTATTTATTCTATTCTGCCTGGGGATACCTAGTGAGTTCCGTATCTAACCACAATGGAAGATCAAGAATATTAATATCAAGACAATACGGAAATGTTGTAAAAGCTGTCTGTCTCTGCTTTAGCATGAACCTAGGCCAGCCCTGTTTATTAGAGCCATGGTAGTGGTCTAGATACTTCAAGCCTAGCATTATAAATTTGCTTATTTTCCTGCCTGTGACCTTGTCACTTGTCTAGAACTTTTTGAAAAGTTCTTTCTTTCTTTGGCTGGGTTCTAAGTTCTCTGCAATTTGCTAGATGGACAAAACAGTCACTGGCCTGTCAACTTAGAGTTTATGATGTAGGAGGATATACTACATGTATATATATGCATACACATGCATGCATTTTATACACATATTTATATATGTATATGGATATATGTATACACGTTTGTTTAAATGTTATGTGCTATAAAATTAATTAGAACAGTGCATGAGAGACAGTAAAGGTTAAGGATATAATTTAGATGGGGTGGTTCTGGCAGTCATCATTTGAAGTAATATTTAGGCTGAAACCTGGAAGATGAGCAGGAATTAACTCAGTGAAATAGTTGGGAGAGGAAAGGTGTGTCTCCTTTAAAGATGTGACAGCAGACCAGTGTGTTTAGATCATAGTGAATGGGCCAGAGAATCATATGAGATAATATTGGAGAGGTGAGCTGGTTCAGATTATATGATCATCTCAGCACCTTCAAACCCTTTGGATTTAGGTCTAAGTATAGAAATAGCATTGAAGAGAGAGGCTGTTAATATGGAATCTATTTGCACTTTTAAAATAATACTCTGGCTGCTGCATAGGAGATGGATCCTAGAAAGCCAAAAGTGGGAATATTCGTTAAGCAACTGTTGTATTGAGAATACTAAAGGTATTACTGCCCTCAACCAAGAAAGACAGCAATAGAAATAAAGAGAGGTAGACGGGTGAAAGACATATCAGGTGTGGACATGAGCCAAGAATGACTCCTAGGTTTCTAATGTGACCAACCGGTAACTGCAAGTGTGTTTGGCATTGTGTAAAGGAAAAGCAGTTTAGTGTCAAGCATCAGTGACTCAATTTTGGACTTTTTCAGTTTGAGAAACCTGTGGAATATCAGAGGATGTCTCAACAAGATGGTCAAAATATATACCTGGAATTCAGAGAATAGGTCTGTACCAAGTTACCTGAGGGTAATTAGCTCATAGATCTTAGCAAATGTCAAAGGAAGAAATATCAAGTATGAAGCAACTGTAAGAAAATAAAAAAAGAAAGAGAAAAAAAAGAAAAAGAGAGACCCAAGAGAAATCCTGAGGAATTCTAAGTTTTAGTAATTTCACAAAGGAGAACTATCAAGGTATTTCCTAATGAAGGAGAAAAAAATAGGAGACACCAGTTTCACAGAAACTAAATGTTTCAATAAGGGGGAGATAAGTAAATGTGTCAAAACTTCTGTATGTTCTAGTCAAGAGATGAACTGAAAAGGGTACCTGAGATTTGACAATATAGAGTTCAGTGGCTGCAGGTAACAGAAAATCAGCTGGAAGTGTTTTCAACAGTAAAGGAATATATTCTCCCACATGACAAGAAGGGCATTCAGAGCTGTTCTAAGATTGGTTTAGTCAATGGCACAATGAAGGAATCGCCTTTCCTTTTTATAATTCTCACCACGATGGCTTTGTCTTCAGGTCAGATTCCAGGCTGCAACACTTCCAGGTGGCATACCTAGACAGAAGTGTCAGACAAAAGAGATAATGTGGGATTTTGTGAGGATACCTTTCCCATGATCCCTTAGTAGTCTTAACACTTGGGTTACATTGACTAGAATTGCAACACATATCTATGCTTAGATCAATTGTGTAGGGTAATATAATCACTGAGACTAATTTATGAAATTTAAGATTCACTCACTGGGGCTGAAGATTATTCTAGACTTCTCAGAAATGTCAGGAGGAGAGGGTATACATGAACAAAATCATAGTTCTGTAAGAAAGGAGAGAGGGAGCAGATATGTATGGGAAAGTGGTCGAAAGTGTCTGCTACACAAGAATACCTATGGTAAACTAACAATTTACCTTGGTTTGGAAAATCCCATTATATTTTATTATTCTCAGATTTGGATAGGATCATATATGTCATTTCATTTCATTATTTTACGCTGGATTCAATGGGTTACATGTGCAGTTTTGTTACATGGATATATTGCCTGATGCTGAGATTTGGACTTCTAACAATAGTTTTGCCCAAGTAATGAACATAGTACCCAATAGGTAGTTTTTCAATACTTGATTCCTCTCCATCCCTACCCCCTTTAGAAATCCCCAGTGTTAATTGTTCCCAACTTTGTGTCTATGTGTACTCAGTGTTTAGCACCTACTCATAAGTAAGAACATGTGGTACTTGGTTTTCTGTTACTAATGATTTGCTTAGGATAATGGCATCCGGCTGAAATCCCTGTTACTACAAAGAACATTAATTCATTCTTTTTTAATGGCTGCATAGTATTTCATGGTTTATATGTACCACATTCTCTTTATTCAGTCTACTGTTTATGGGCACCTGGGTGGATTCCATGGCTTTACAATTGTGAATAGTGCTATGATAAATATTCAAATGTAGGTGGCTTTTTGGTAGAACAGTTTATTTTCCTTTTGCCCAGTATTGAGATTGCTGGGTCAAATAGTAATTCTATTTTAGTTATTTGAGAAACCTCCAAACAGTTTTCCACAGGGGCTGAAATAATGTGTGCTCCCACCAACATTGTTTAAGTGTTCCCTTTTATCTGCAACCTCACCAATATCTGTTATTTTTTTACTTTTTTGGTGGGGGTGGTGGGGGCAGTGTTTGCAATTCTATTTATTTATTTTTTAACTTTTAGGTTCAGGGGAACATGTGCGGGTTTGTTATATAGATAAATTGCATGTCTGACTGGTGCGAGATTGTATCTCATTGTGGTTTTGATTTGCATCTCTGATAATTAGTAACATTGAGTATTTTTTTTTCATATGTTTGCTGCTTATATGTCTCCTTTTGGGAAACATCTGTTCATATTCTTTGCTCACTTTTTAAGGGGATTGTATTTTTCTCATTGATTTGTTTAAGGTCCTTATAGATTCTAGATGGCAGTTATTTGTTAATTCATAGTTTGCAAATATTTTCTACCATTCTGTAGGTTGTCTATTTACTCTTCTGATAGTTTGTTGTGCTGTGAAGAAGCTCTTTAGGTTCCAATTGTCAATTTTTGTTTTTGCTGCATTTGCTTTTGAAGATGTAGTCACAAATTATTTTGCCTAAGCCAATATTTAGAAGATAATTTCCTAGGTTTCCTTTCAGGATTTTTATAGTTTGAGGTCTTACATTTAAATGTTTAATCCATCTAAAGTTTATTTTTGTATATGGTCACAGGGGCTGAAATAACTTGTGTTCCCACACACAATGAATCTCTGTTTCATTCTTCTGCTTGTGGTTAGCTAGTTTTCCCAGTGCCATTTATTGAATAGGTTATCCTTTCTTGATTGCTTATTTTTTGTTGACTGTGCCAAAGATCAGTTGATTATTGGTGTGTGGCTTTATTTTAGGGGTACCTATTCTGTTTCATTGATCCATATGTCTATTTTTGTACCAGCAATATGCTGTTTTGGCTACCGTAGCCTTGTAATATAGTTTGAAGTTAGGTAATGTGGTGCCTGTGGCTTTATTCTTTTTGTATAGAATTGCCTGGGCTATTCCAACCATTTCGGTTCTATGTAAATTTTAGAAAAGTTTTTCCTAATTATGTGAAAAATGATGTTGGTAATTTGATAGAATAGTCTTAAATCTGTATATTGTACTGGGTAGTATGAATGTTTTAATGATACTGATTCTTCCAATCCATTGTCGTGAAATGCTTTTTCATTTGTTTGTCATCTATGATTTCTTTTAGCAGTGTTTTGTAGTGCTCCTTGTATAGATCTTTTGCCTCCTTGGTAAGATGTATTCCTAGGTATTTTATTTTGTTGTGGCTATTGCAAGTGGGATTATATTCTTGATTTTGTTTTCAGCTTGAATAGTATTGATGCATAGAAATGCTACAGATTTTTGTGCACTGACTTTGTATCCTAAGACTTTACTGAAGTTGTTTATCAGTTCTAGGAGCCTTTGGGCAGAAAGTTTAGGATTTTCTAGGTATAAAATCATATCATCTGTGAAGAGACATAGTTTGAATTATTTTCTTCCTATTTGGATGCCTTTTGTTTCTTCTTCTTGCCTGATTGCTCTGGCAAGAACTTCCAGTACTATATTGAATAAGACAGGTGAGAATGCCAAAACCCTATCTGTAGGTCACCAACATCAAAGACCAAAGGTAGATAAAACCACAAAGATGGGGAGAAACCAGAGCAGAAAAGCTGAAAATTCTAAAAATCAGAGTGCTTCTTCTCCTCCAAAGGATCGTAGCTCCTCGCCAGCAACGGAGCAAAGCTAGATGGAGAATGACTTTGATGAGCTGACAAAAGTAGGCTTCGGAAGGTCAGTAATAACAAACTTCTCTGAGCTAAAGGAGCATGTTCGAACCCATTGCAAGGAAGCTAAAAACCTTGAGAAACGGTTAGATGAATAGCTAACTAGAATAAAGAGTGTAGAGAAGACCTTAAATGACCTGATGGAGCTGAAAACCATGGCACGAGAACTTCGTGATGCATGCACAAGCTCCGATAGCTGATTCGATCAAATGGAAGAAAGGCTGTCAGTGATTGAAGATCAAATTAATGAAATAAGGTGAGAAGACAAAGTTAGAGAAAAAAGAGTAAAAAGAAATGAACAAATCCTCCAAGAAATATGGGACGATGTGAAAAGACCAAATCTGTGTTAGACTGGTGCACCTGAAAGTGATGGGGAGAATGGAAGGAAGTCAGAAAACACTCTTCAGGTTATTATCCAGGAGAACTTCCCCAACCTAGCAAGGCAAGCCAACATTCAAATTCAGAAAATACAGAGAACACCACAAAGATACTCCTCGAGAAGAGCAAACCCAAGACAAATAATTGTCAGATTCACCAAAGTTGAAATGAAGGAAAAAATGTTAAGGGCAGCCAGAGAGATAGGTCAAGTTACTCACAAAGGGAAGCCCATCAGACTAAGGTGGATCTCTCAGCAGAAACTCTACAAGCCAGAAGAGAGTGGGGGCCAATATTCAACCTTCTTAAAGAAAAGAATTTTCAACCCAGAATTTCATATCCAGCCAAACTAAGCTTCATAAATGAAGGAGAAATAAAATCCTTTACAGACAAGCAAAAGCTGAGGGATTTCGTCACCACCAGGTCTGCCTTACAAGAGCTCCTGAAGGAAACACTAAACATGGACAGAAACAACTGGTAACTGCCACTGCAAAAACATGCCAAATTGTAAAGACCATCAATGCTATGAAGAAACTGCATCAATCAATGGGCAAAATAACCAGCTAACATCATAATGACAGGATCAAATTCACACATAAAAATATTAACCTCAAATGTAAAGGGGCGAAATTCCCCAATTAAAAGACACAGACTGGCAAATTGGATAAAGAGTCAAGACCCATCAGTGTGCTGTATTCAGGAGACCCATCACACGTGCAAAGATGCACACAGGCTCAAAATAAAGGGATGGAGGAAGATCTACCAAGGAAATGGAAATCAAAAAAAAAAAAAAAAAAGAAAAGCAGGGGTTGCAATCCTAGTCTCTGATAAAACAGACTTTAAACCAAAAAAGATCAAAAGAGACAAAGAAGGCCATTACATAATGGTAAAGGGATCATCTCAACAAGAAGAGCTAACGATCCTAAATATATATGCACCCAATGCAGGAGCACCCAGATTCATAAAGCAAGTCCTTAGAGACCTACAAAGAGACTTAGACTCCCACACAATAATAATGGGAGATTTTAACACCCCACTGTCAATATTAGACAGATCAATGAGACAGAAGGTTAACAAGGATATTCAGGACTTGAACTCAGCTCTGCACCAAGCAGACCTAATGGACATGCACAGAATTCTCCGCCCCAAATCAACAGAATATACATTCTTCTCAGCACCACATCACACTTACTCTAAAATTGACCACATAATTGGAAGTAAAGCACTCCTCAGCAAATGTAAAAGAATGGAAATCACAACAAACTGTCTCTCAGACCACAGTGCAATCAAATTAGAACTCAGGATTAAGAAACTCACTCACAACCACACAACTACATGGAAACTGAACAACCTGCTCCTGAATGACTACTGGGCAAATAACGAAATGAAGGCAGAAATAAAGATGTTCTGTGAAACCAATGACAGCAAAGACACAACATACCAGAATCTCTGGGACACATTTAAAGCAGTGTGTAGAAGGAAATTTATAGCACCAAATACCCACAAGAGAAAGCAGGAAAGATAAAAAATTGACACCCTAACATCACAATTAAAAGAACTCAAGAAGCAAGAGCAAACAAATTCAAAAGCTAGAGGAAGGCAATAAATAACTAAGATCAGAGCAGAACTGAAAGAGATGGAGACACAAAACACCCTTGAAAAAATCACTGAATCCAAGAGCTGGTTTTTTGAAAAGATCAACAAAATTTATCTGCTAGGAAGACTGATAAAGAAGAAAGGAGAGAAGAATCAAATAGACGCAATAAAAAATGATAAAAAGAATATTACCACTGATCCTACAGAAATACAAACTACCATCAGAGAATACTATAAACACCTCTATGCAAATAAACTAGATAATCTAGAAGAAATGGATAAATTCCTGGACACATACACCCTCCCAAGTCTAAACCAGGAAGAAGTTGAATCTCAGAATAGACCAATAACAGGCTCTGAAATTGAGGCAATAATTAATAGCCTACCAACCAAAAAAAGTCCAGGACCAGATGGATTCACAGCTGAATTCTACTAGAGGTACAAAGAGAAGCTGGTACCATTCCTTCTGAAACTATTCCAATCAATAGAAAAAGAGGGAATCCTCCCTGAGTCATTTTATGAGGCCAACATCATCCTGATACCAAAGCCTGGTAGAGACACAACAAAAAAGTGAGAATTTTAGATGAATATCCCTGATGAACATCGATGCAAAAATTCTGAATAAAATATTGGCAAACCAAATCCAGCATCAAATAAAAAAGCTTATCCATCATGATCAGGTCAGCTTCTTCCCTGGGATGCAAGGCTGGTTCAACATATGCAAATCAATAAATGTAATCTATCACATAAACAGAACCAATGACAAAAAACACATGATTATCTCAATAGATGCAGATAAGGTATTTGACAAAATTCAACAGCCCTTCATGCTAAAAACTCTCAATAAACTAGGTATTGATGGAATGTATCTCAAAATAATAAGAGCTATTTATGACAAACCCATAGCCAATATCATACTGAATGGGCAAAAACTGGAAGCATTCCCTTTGAAAACTGGCACAAGACAAGGATGCCCTCTCTCACCACTCCTATTCAACATAGTGTTGGAAGTTCTGGCCAGGGCAATCGGGCAAGAGAAAAAAATAAAGGTTATTCACTTAGGAAAAGTGGAAGTCAAATTGTCCCTGTTTGTAGATGGTATGAATGTATATTTAGAAAATCCCATTGTCTCAGCCCCAAATCTCCTTAACCTAATTAACAATTTCAGCAGAGTCTCAGCATACAAAATCAATGTGCAAAAATCACAAGCATTCCTATACACCAATAACAGACAAACAGAGAGCCAAATCATGAGTTAATTCCCATTCACAATTGCTACAAAGATAATAAAATACCTAGGAATCCAACTTACAAGGGATGTCAAGGACCTCTTCAAGGAGAACTACAAACCACTGCTCAACAAAATAAAAGAGGAACACAAACAAATGGAAGAATATTCCACGTTCATGGGGAGAAAGAATCAATATCGTGAAAATGGCCATACTGCCCAAGGTGATTTATAGATTCAATGCCATCCCCATCAAGCTACCAATGACTTTCTCACAGAATTGGAAAAAACTACTTTAAAGTTCATATGGAACCAAAAAAGAGCCCGCATTGCCTAGAGAATCCTAAGCAAAAAGAACAATGCTAGAGGCATCATGCTACTTTACTTCCAACTATTCCACAAGGCTACAGTAACCAAAACAGCATGGTACTGGTTCCAAAACAGATATATAGACCAATGGAACAGAACGCAGGCCTCAGAGATAACATCACACATCTACAACTATCTGATCTTTGACAAACCTGAGAAAAACAAGCAATGGGGAAAGGATTCCCTATTTAATAAATGGTGCTGGGAAAATTGGCTAGCCATACGTAGAAAGCTGAAACTGGATCCCTTCCTTATATCTTATGCAAAAATTAATTCAAAATGGATTAAAGACTCACATGTTAGACCTAAAACCATAAAAACCCTAGAAGAAAACCTAGGCAATACCATTCAGGACATAGGCATGGGCAAGGGCTTCATGATTAAAACACCAAAAGTAGTGGCAACAAAAGCCAAAATAGACAAATGGGATCTAATTAAACTAAAGAGCTTCTGCACAGCAAAAGAAACTACCATCAGAGTGAAGAGGCAACCTATAGAATGGGAGAAAAATTTTGCAATGTACCCATCTGACAAAGGGCTAATATCCAGATTCTACAAAGAACTCAAACAAATTTACAAGAAGAAAACAAACAAGCCCATCAAAAAGTGGGCAAAGGATATGAACAGACACTTTTCAAAAAAAGACATCTATGCAGCCAACAGACACATGAAAAAATGCTCATCATTACTGCTCATCAGAGCAATGCAAATCCAAACCACAATGAGATACCATCTCATGCTAGTTAGAATGGAAATTATTAAAAAGTTAGGAAACAACAGATGCTGGAGAGGATGTGGAGAAATAGGAATGTTTTCCACTGTTGGTGGGACTGTTAACTAGTTCAACCATTGTGGAAGACAGTGTGGCGATCCCTCAAGGATCTAGAACTAGAAATCCCATTTGACCCAGCAATCCCATTACTGGGTATATACCCAAAGGATTATAAATCATGCTACTATAAAGACACATGCACACCTATGTTTATTGTGGCTCTATTCATAATAGCAAAGACTTGGAACCAGCCCAAATGTCCATCTATGATAGACTGGATTAAGAAAATGTGACACATATAGACCATGGAATACTATGCAGCTATAAAAAAGGATGAGTTCATGTCCTTTGCAGGGACATGGATGAAGCTGGAGACCATCATTCTCAGCAAAATATTACAAGGACAAAAAACCAAACACTGCATGTTCTCACTCATAAGTGGGAGTTGAACAATGAGAACTCATGGACACAGGGAGGGGAACATCGCACACCTGGCCTGTTGGGGGGTGGGGGACTGGGGGAGGGATAGCCTTAGGAGAAATACCTAATGTAAATGATGAGTTGATGGGTGCAGCAAACCACCATGGCACATGTATACCTATGTAATAAGCCTGCACATTGTGCACATGTACCCTAGAACTTAAAGTTTTTTTTTTTTTTTTTTTAAAGAATTGTGAGAATGAACATCTATATCTTGTTCTGGTTCTTATGGGTAATGCTTCCAGCTTTTGTCCCTTCAGTATAATGCTAGCTGTTGATATGCCATATTAACTCTTATAATTTTGAGGTATGTTCCTTTAATACATAGTGTGTTGAGGGTTTTTATCAAGAATGTATGTTGTATTTTATAGAATGCTTTTTCTGCATATATTGAGATGATCATATGGTTTTGTTTTAAATTCTATTTATGTGGTGAATCACATTTACTGATTGGTGTATGGTGAAACATCCTTGTATCCCAGGAATAAAGCCCACTTGATTGTGTTGAACTAACTTTTTGATGTGACGCTGGACGTGGTTTGCTATTATTTTATTGAAGATATTTTGCATCTATATTAATCAGGGACATGGGCCTGTAGTTTCCTTTTTTGTTGTGTCTTGCCAGGTTTTGGTATCAGGATGGTACATGCTTTATAGAATGAGTTATGGAGGAGTTTCTCCCCCCCAAATTTTTGGAATAGTTTCAATGAGATTGATACAAGCTCTTTGTATGTCTGGCAGAATTTGGCCATGAACCCATCTGGACCAGGCCTTTTTTTGGTTGGTAGCTTTTTTATTACTATGGATTCAACTCCATTATTCATTATTGGTCGGTTCAGTATTTCCATTTCTTTCAGGTTCTACCTTGGGAGGTTGTGTGTTTTCAGGAATTTATCCACTTTTTTCTAGAGTTTCTAGTTTGTGTGCATGTAAGTGTTCATAATCGTCTCTGAGGAGCTATTGCATTTCTGTGGCATCCTTTATGATGCCACCTTTGTCATTACTGGTAGTCCTTATTGGGATATCTTTTTTCTTTGTTAACCTAGCTATCAATCAATCTATCAATTGTGATCTATCAATCTTGTTTATCCTTTCAAAAAAAACTTTACTTTTTGTTGATCCTTTGTTTTTTGTGGAGTTTAAATTTCATTTAGTTCTGCTCTAATTTTTGTTGTTTCTTTTCTTCTGCTAGTTTTGGGTTTACTTTGTTCTTGTTTTCCTAGTTCCATTAAATGTAAGGTTAGATTGTTAATTTGAGACCTTTCTATCTTCTTGAGGTAGGTGTTTAGTGCTATAAGCTTTTCCTTTAACAATGCTTTTGCTGTATCTTAGAGGTTTTGGTATGTTGTGTCTCTATTTTCATTTGTTTCAAAGAACATTTTGACTTCTGCCTTAATTTTGTTGTTCACTCAAAAGTCATTCCAGGAGTAAGTTGTTTAGTTTCCATGCATTTGTGTGGCTTTGAGAGTTCCTCCTGGGATTGATTTCTGTTGATTTTACTGTGATCCAAGAAGATGCTTGGTATGACTTCAGTTATTTTGAATTTATTGAGATTTGCTTTATGGCTAATTATGTGGTCAATCTTGGAGTATCTTCCATGTGCATATGAGAAGAATGTACATTCTGTGGTTAGGTGGTGTATTCTATAGACATCTGTTAGGTCTAATCGCTCAAGCGTCAATTTTAAGTCCAGAATTTGTTAGTGTTTACCTTCATGATCTGCCTAATGCTGTCAGTGGAATGTTGAAGGCCCCCACTCTTATTATATGTCTAAGTCTTTTCCTAGTCTAGAAGTAATTGTTTTATAAACCCAGGGCTCCATTGTTGGCCGCATATATATTTAGGATAATTAAGTCTTCTTGTTGAATGCAACCCTTTATCCTTATGAAATGCTCTTCTTTGTTCCCTTTTACTGTTGTTAAAGTCTAAGTTATCTGATAGAAGAATACTAACTGATATGGTTTGGCTCTATGTCCCCACCAAAATCTCACCTCGACCTGTAATCATCTCCATGTGTCATGGGAGCGACCTGGTGGGAAATAATTGAATCACGCGGTTGGGTCTTTTCTGTGTTACTCTTGTGATAGTGATCTCATGAGATCTCATGAGATCTGATGGTTTTATAAAAGGGCAGTTCCCCTACACACACTCTCTTGTCTGCCACCATATAAGATGTGCCTTTGCTTCTCCTTCCATCATGATTGTGAGGCCTCCCCAGCCATGTGGAACTATGAGTCCATTAAACCTCTTTCCTTTATAAATTACCCAGTCTCTGGTATGCCTTTATTAGCAGCATGAGAACAGACTAACACACCAAACCCTGCTCTTTTTTGTTTTCCATGTGCATAATGAATCTTTCTCCATCCAATTACAATGAACCTCTGTGTGTCATTACATGTGAAATTTCTCTCTTGAAGACAGCAGAAGGATGGATTATAGTGTGTGTGTATGTATGTGTGTGTGTGTGTGTGTGTGTCTGTGTGTGTGTTTGTTTTAAAAATCTAATTGGCCACTCCATGTTTTAAGTGGATTGTTTATACCATTTGTATTCAAGACTAATATTGGTATGTGAGGTTTAGTTCCTGTTGTAGTGTTGTTAACTACTTGCTTCATAGTCTCAATTGTGTAGTTGGCTTATAGGATCCACAAGCTATGTGTTTGCATGTGCTTTTTTGGTAGCAAGTATTCTTCTTTAGTTTCCATGTTTAGAACTCCATTAAGTATCTCTTGTAAGACCAATCTGATGGTGACAAATTTCCTTGGTGATTGCTTGTTTGGGAAAGACTTTATTATCTTTTGTTTGTGAAGCTTAGTTTTGCAGGATATGAAATTCTTGGCTGGAATTTCTTTGAATGTTAAAATTGGGTCTCCAATCTTTTCTGACTTGTAAGGTTTTTGCTGGGAAGTCTGCTGTTATTCTGATAGGCTTCCCTTTATTGATAATGCAACCCTTTTCCCTAGGTGCCTTTAAGATTTTTTTCTTTTGTATTGACTTTGAATAGTCCGATGACTTTGGGTCTTGGGGATGGTATTCTTGCATAGTAACAGGATTTCTCTGGATTTTTATCTCTGCGTGTTGACCTCTCTAGCAAGATTAGGCATTATAAATTTTCCTGAATTATATTCTCAAATATGGTTTCCAAGTTGCTTACTTTCTCTTCTTTTCTCTCAGGAATGCCAATATGTCATAGATTTGGTTGCTTTACATAATCCCATATTTCTTGAAGGCTTTGCTCATTATTTAAATTTTTTGTTTTGATTTTTGTCTGACTGGGTTGATTTGAAGGATTGGACTTTGAACTTTGAAGTTCTTTGTTCTGCTTGGTCTAGTTTGTTGTTAAGGCTTCTGATTTTATTTTGAATTCCTGTAGTGAATTGTTCAATTCCAGAGTTCTGTTTGGTTCTTTCTTAATATACCTATGTCATCTTTCAAAACTTAGGTTGCTTTTCTGGCTTGTGTTGCATTTAAACTTTCTCTTGGATCTCACTGAGTTTATTTGCCATCCGTATTCTGAATTCTATATCTGCCATTTCAGAGATATCATTCTGTAAGGATCCATTGCTTGAGACATTGTGGGATCCTTTGGAGGGGATGTAACATTCTGGCTTTTGTGTAGCTGAATTTCTTGTGCTAATTCCTTCTCATCTAGACGGATGATATGGCTTTTTTTTTTTTTTGAATTTGCTATCTTTTAAATAGGGCTTCTTGATTTTTTATTTTGTTTCCTTTGAGGGTATGACCATGGTGTATATTATATATGATTGGTTGGCATAATTTCTGGCTGCTTTCAGGGTACCAAGTCTCTGTGTTCTTTAGTTGCAGATAGGTTCATGCAGTGGGTTTCTCAGATGTTGCTTGTTGTAATGACGTAATTTTGTTTGGTGGCATAATTCAGGTGCAATCCAGTATATGGTACTTAAGAATAAGAGCGAGCAGGTAGGAACAGGGGCAGAGGCAATGGAGAAACATGAAATGTGCCCTCCTCCAGTGCACCTTTATCTTCAGTGGTGGTGGAGCCACTGAAGAAGCCTGAGAAGCAGTGTCTTTCAGCCCATACTCCTGGGTCCCAACAAGAAGAGCTGCTGCTGAGTCTGCAAAAGTGCACCGAGGAGGGAAATGGAGGGTAAGCAATGACACCTTCTGTGTGTCTTCTCCTGGACTTTGGTGATGCTGCATTCAGTGACTGGCACTGTGCTTGTGTTTTCTTTGACCCAAAAGGGGCTTTGGTGGGCTGCAATTCCTGCTCCCTTTGAGGTGAACTGCACCAAGGGTTATACCCTGGTTTGTACCCTGATTATCCAAGGAAGCAGGCTGGGTGCATCTGGCAATGACACATGCAGACAGAGGTCATATTTCAAAGCTATTCCTCGCTGCATGTCTCACCACCTGGTAGAATCACGAGCTTCAGCAACTCTTCCTGCTCCAGTCCTGCAATGGGAGAGAGCCTAATTCCAGCAGCTACTGCTAGATAATATTCATGGCTCGATTCTGCCTATGAGGGCCCTTTCCCAATTCCAGAGCAAGAACTCCAATCTCTAGCCAGAGACTAAAATGCCTGTTGTGGCCACTGCTGCCAGGTTGCCAAACTGTGTTCTCAAAATGGTGCCATCCGTGGGCTTATGGCTAGAAAGGATAGGGTGCCTTTCAGGCAAGGAGCATGGATAAGAAGCTGTGGGAGATAAAGCCTGCTCAAGCCTCAGTCTCACAGCAGCCAGTTGTGAGGTAGTGGGTATTGTCTTAAATATGCATAGAATAGGCCGGGCGTGATGGCTCCTGCCTGTAATCCCAGCGCTTTCGGAGGCCGAGGTGAGTGGATCACTAGGTCAGGAGTTTGAGACCAGCCTGGCCAACGTGGTAAAACCCCATCTCTACTAAAAATAGAAAAATTAGCTGGGTGTGGTGTTGTGCACCTGTAATTCCAGCTACTCAGGAAGCTGAGGCAGGAGAATCGCTTGGACCTGGGAGGTGGAGGCTGCAGTGAGCTGAGATTGTGACTCTGTACTCCAGCCTGGGTGACAGAGTGAGACTCTGTCTCTCTCTCTCTCTCTCTCTCTCTCTCTCTCTCTCTCTCTCTCTCTCTCTCTATATATATATATATATATATATATATATATAAAAAATGTGGAATAGCCTAGTTTCCCTATTGGTCCTTGGCCTTGAGGTGGTTATAGCCACCTCAGTCCAAACTCAGGCCAAGGATATAGTGCAGTTCAGCATTAAACTCTCAAAATGGTGCTTTGGGCCTGGAATCAAAGAGGGTAGAGTACCACCTAGGCAAGCAGTGTGAGGAAAAAGCTGCAGGGAGTGTGGTTCATTTCCATCTCAGTCTCAACAGCAGCTTATAGCAGGGCAGCAAGTACACTCCCAGAGGTGTATATGTAACCATTCTCCCTCTCCCTCCTTAGAGCAGTGCAATGGCTGCAGCTCTGTCTGTAGATGCCTGGTATCTGACCACTTGAAATGGCTCCCATTTGAGGCTGCTCTGAGCTCAGATGACTGTGGGATTCTGTGTGGGTTCCCCTTCTGGAGCAATGTCTCTGCACAGTCTTTAAGCAGCTCCATATGCCAGGCACATGGCCCCAGTCGGTTGAAGGTTTCTCTTGTAGCCAAGATTAATAAACCCCATTTCACAGCTCTGGGGATTCCTCTCCTACTGTTTCCCCATGTCCAGGAGCTTCTTCTGGCTTTTAGTCAGTTCCTGGTTGGGTAAGCTAACTCAAACCCTCTTCTTACTTACTTCTGGCACTTCGTGTCTCTTATCTGATGAATCCCAGCATTCTCTCCTAGATGACCTGTTTTAAACGTGAATATCTACTTACTATTCTGACTCTTCTGTGTGGAGGAAGCACAAACTACCTGCATCCAGTCAGCCACTTTGATTCCTCTATATTTTTCAAATACCCAATATGTCTGATAAAATGAAAAGGATAAAGTTCATCTTCCAGACTCACCTCTTTTTTTTTCTATTACTTTTAGCTCTGTCATCAAGGGGTTTTGACTTGGCAATCTTATGCTATTGACTTTCTCTTTGATCATCTGTATCTAAGTTTACCAAGTTACTATTTTCTTCCTCTTTTTTGATAAGTATCAAAGTACTTGAGGGTGTTAATTACTGATTTGGCATAATAGAGTACCCCTCTCAGGTAATGCTTGGAATTTAAGAGCCATGTTTAACATTACAGAGCAGAAGAAGGAAAAACAAAAAGAGAAGGAGGGGGAGGAGAAAAAGGAGAGGAGATGAAGAAAAAGAGAAGAATAATTATGGTATAAATTTTTAGGTTCTAAGACAGGCTGATGTTAAAGATATTTTGGGTAGAAGACCACTCTTTGTCTTATGCAAAAAATTTAAACAGGTCCTTATTTTGCTTAAAACCATGCCTTTTATATGTAGCAAACCTTGCTGTTAGCCCACAAGAAATAATGCTTCATAATTATCAAATCAGTTAGTTGTGATAAGGTTAAGTGGTTTGTAGGAGTCTCTCACAATATTATGATATTTAGCTTAGTGCTCTCCCTTGACAGCTGTTTTGCTAATATTTCTAAAGAATACACACATATGTATGTACATATGTAAATAACTATTCTTTGTGCTTTCAGTCCTTTTCCTTTCATCACTATTGACATGTGCTAAGTTGTCTATGTATCTATGAGGGCACATTTTTGCTCAGTTTACATGGGAAATTAAGCACGGCATTTTATTTATTTATTTTTTCAGCTCTCACCTTATAGTACTCCACTTCTCATTCACTTTACCAGCTGATGGGGCATGAAAAACATACATTCTAATGTACTGTTGTTCTTTGTCACTGATATTGATGGTGAATTGTAGTTTTAGTTTTAATCTGTTTAATAAAGCTTTTTCCTTCTAATAGAAAGGGGAATAGATTATCTTCAGATAACATAAGAACTAATACAGGTTAATCTCAGCATGTCCAGATTGACCACATTCTTATTCCTAAAGTTACTTGAAGCATGATAGTGATGTTTGGGCAATGTTATAAAATAAATTAATTAAATAGCGATAATACTTTATCTTTGGGTTTGTGAGATTTTTCAGGACATACCAATCTGTTAGCATTGTTTGGTAATTATAACTGGATTTATGGTTTCCATGAAGTCTTGGAGGATTAAATGGTTAAGGGTGGTATGGTATAATAACTATATATATATTAGGTTTTTTGGCCCAGGTTCCTAGCACAGAGCTCCTACAATCTGAATTACCTGACAAATAAGTATGTCTTTTGTATACTAATGAGATGACTCTTGGTTGAGGGACCCCTAGAGAGCTTCAAAATGGAGGCTGGTCATCAGAGAAGCCTATCACATGACTAGATGGTTTGAAGTTTCAGCTCCTCTTTATCTTCCAGGAATAGGGAAGGCATTGGAAATTGTGTTATAGAATCATTTGAATAATGAGGTTCGGAGAGCTTCCAGGTTGGTAAACACATTAACGTGTTGGGAGGGTGGTCCACTCAAAGAGGCCATGGAAGCTCTGCACCACCCCTGTCTATGCACAATGTAACTCTTCCATTTGGCTCTTCCAGAGTTGCATCCTTTATAATAAAGCTGTAATAGTAAGTATAGCACTTTCTGAGTTCTGTGAGTCATTCTAGAAAATTATTGAACCTGAATGGAAGTTCAGGTTGTGGGAACTCCTAAATTTGTAGTCAGTTTGGTCGAAGTGTAGGTAGCTTGGGCACCCCATTTGCGGCTGGCATCCACAGACAATCTTGTGTTTCTGCAATAACTATGAATAGTGTCAGAATTGAATTGAATTTTGGATACCCAGTTGGTCTTGGAGGACTGGAGAAACGGTTGCTGAATTGAATGGAAAACACCACAGATGGTCACTGTGATAGTTAATACTAGGTGTCAACTTGACTGGATTGAGGAATGCCTAGATGGCTGATCGAGGATTGTTTCTGCATGTGTCTATAAGGGTGTTGCCAGAGGGCACTGACATTTGAGAGAGCACAATGAGAGACGAACACCTGCCCTTGATGTTGGTGGATACAATCCAGTCAGCTGCCAGTGTGGCTAGAACACAGTAGGTAGAAGAAGGTATATGCAGCTTGCTGGGCCTCTTGCTCTCTCTCTTTCCTTGTGTCAGATATTTGCTTCTTCTCTTCCTGCCCTTAGACATCGGACTCCAGAGTTCTTCATCCTTTAGGATCTGGGATTTGCACCATTCGCCTCTTGGGGGCTCTTAGCCTTTAGGTTTCAAACTAACGGCTGCACTGTTGGCTTCCCTGGTTTTGAGTCTTGTACTGAATCATGCTGAAGTGGGGTTGGAACCTCTACACAGACTCCCTTCTGGGGCATGCGTAGTGGAGCTGTGGAAAGAGGGCCACTGCCTTCCTGACCCCAGCATGGTAGATCCACCAGCATCTTGCACTCTGCATTTGAAAAAGCCACAGGCACTCAACTCCAACTTGTAAGAGCAGTCACAGGGGCTGCTCTTTGCAAAGCCATAGGGGAGAGCTGCCCAAGGTGTTGGGAGTGCACCCCTTTCATCAGTGCCCCCTGGATGTGGAGCATGGAGTCAAAGGAGATGATTTTGGAGCTATAAGATTATTTTCAGATAGTCATTATATTTCTTAATTTTTCTAAAATCCCTATTTTTTACAGGATAGGGTGATAGTGCTTCCTACCAGTTACTTTATACTTGTCTACTTCTTTTATATATTATTGGAATCACAAAGAAAATTTTAGTAGTCCTGTAAGTCCTGCATAATTTTAGTCAGATAATATATTTATCACATTCATTTATCTCCCTGTACAAGTGTAAAATTTACTTGTGATTATTTCAGAATTTTTGTGAATACATACAATTTTACCACAATATTGATAGCCTAGTATTCTTACTGTTGGAGAGTGTCCAGGTTCTTGGCATCTAGAAAAAAGAATTGGACAAAATGCACAAACAAAGGAAGGAAAGAATGAAGCAACAAAAGCAGAGATTTATTGAAAATGAAGGTATACTCCACAGGGTGGGAACGGGCCGAGCACAGGGGTTCAAGAGCCTGGTTGCAGAACTTTCTGGGGTTTCAATACCCTCTAGAGGTTTCTATTTGTTACCTGGTGTATGCCTTATGTAAGTGAAGAGGATGAAGTAAAGGTACAAAGCTATTTACTTGGTGTACACCCTATGCAAATGAAGAGGATGAAGTGAGGTTACAAAGTTAATTACTTGGTGTACAATCTATGCAAATGAAGAGGATGTGTCCTGCCATAGTTCAAGTCGAGTTACATAGTTATTGGGCTTACAAGGTTGGGGTTTTTACATTTAATTTAGCTCTAGGAAGTTCTTAGGTTCCCTGCCTCCAGGCCCTATTCTACTGGCTCAGTATACCTAGATATTTTTTAGAAATGTAAACAATATCTGTATGTGCAAATGACTAATGAAGTAAATTATTAATATTAACACATCACAAGCACAAGGCAGTTTTGTGATATTTTAAATAGTAGAAAATTGAGTAAGTGCTTTATGTGCTAATAATTGAATAATGGTGAATACAAGCAGTGTTATATGTAACCAGCAATTTTTACATTTCTACTTTGAAGAATTAGAAAAATTCAGTTAATGTAGTTAATTAAAATTAAAAGCTTGTTTTCAATACTACATTTCAATATGACTGTCTCATTCAAATTTTAGTGACTAGCAACCGGGTAGCCTGTACATGGCAGATACACCCTAGCAATCACTTTGCAACAAGGAGTTTTATATTTTCAGACATCTCGTGGGCATCTTCTACTTTTGACAGCCATCTTCCCCCGTAATCACCCACACATGAAGCAGCAGCACCAGTTTCTTATTACAACTGCAATAAGGAGCTCCAAATAAAGCACTAAATTAACAGAAAAAAAAAACCACAAAAAAAAATCACATGGCCATTTGCCTACTATTGGATTCCTTCCTGCACCGCTTATTATTTATCTAATGTCAATCTTCCAAAATGAAATATTTGGATATGGTTTTCTGAGTCATAGATTGCCTAGGAAAAATGATTTCATAGTTTCTTTGTGGAAGGCACAATTCCTATTTGCTTCCTGTGTAATTTACCAATGGAAACTTCTAGGATTATTTTGGTATATGACAAATGTCGAAACTTGAATGGACTTAATAAAAGACATAGGATCATAACTATAAAAATATTCTCGTTTTCACCAGAGGATGCTGTAATCATAGGATTTTTAAAAATAATTTAGTTTAAGCCCATTAGCTGGCTAGAAATAAAAGTTAGTGCTCTAAAAGATAATACATAGTTGGTATTTGAATTTTTATAACTTGAGTTGGAAAAATGATTACTCCTTAGCTGGATAAACACGAGCTAAGCAACTGGATTCTCTGAGTTTCAGCACTGTCATTTATAAGGTGGGAATAATAGTCACTTCCTCACCTCCCTTTGGTGTATCTTTGAATATTACTATGTGGATAAAAGCATCCAATGATGATTCTTCATAAAGCCATTCCTTATGTTCCTGGTATTGTTTGCCTTTGTGTACACTTGTTTATCGAAGACCTTATCTTCTGTTTAGAATTACAGTGTTTTCTATAATTGCCTAACAATGTCAGTTTTGGAGTTTAACTTATTTGAGGAAACTACGTACTGCTAACATTGTATCTTCAACACGAAGAAGCATAGTGCCTGCTATCCAGCAATGATGACAAAAAGTATTTTATATATCACTTTAGGAGTGTATTCACATTCAAACACCAATTTATCAGAAAACAATCATCTCTCTCTCACACACACACACACAAAATCCACACACAAATATCTATCTGAGATAAGAATTTTGAGCTCTGACCTGTGGAAAACAATTAGGAAAATTGATAGTTGAATTTATCCTCCATTTTCAAGAATACATGACTAAGGCCAAGCTTTGAGATCAATTTTACCAAGAGTGGTGATGATGTCTGGAGTGACTTAGATAGCTGCACTTTTCTTGCTTAGTGTTAAAAACAATAATGGTAAATGAGTGTAGGTTTGTATGTGTGTTTCCAGGTTTGGGGAGGGGCAATAGGATGCTTTAGTAACAGGACTCTACAACATTTTTCAGGTGGAGTAGAGGAGAAATGTAATAGTCTTGAAGGAAATTGCCCTGAATTAGGGGCAGGGAGTGCAATTTTCACACTGGAGTCTGACTTACTAGCTCAGATATGCCAGTTAATCTCCCCCAGCATTTTCTTGTCTGACAAATGATCAAGAAGAATGACTGAGGCTGAGTCCTGGAATATTTGGAGGAAGCAGGAAAGGTGAGAGTGAGACTTAATTCTCTCTTTAAATGGAATCAGATTTTGTGAGTGTTTCATTTCCCAGAGAATATTGAAAATAACAAGAATGTTTTAAATTGAGGGGACAGGTTGACTACTGGGTATGGTTGCATCCACTGCTATTCACTGCATTAAGTAAAAAATACGGTATGTGGTTCACTTTTCTTTTTTTTAAACTTTTAAATTCAGGAGTACATGTTCAGATTTGTTATATAGGTAAACTTGTATCATGGGGGTTTGTTGTACAGATTATTTCGTCATCTGGGCATTAAGATTAGTACACTTTACTTATTTTTCCCGATCCTCTCTCTCTTCTCACTGTCCAGCCTCTGATAGGCCCCAGTGTCTGTTGTTCCACTCTATGTGTAAAAGCTGACCACTCTGCCAAAAGATCTATGATTACATTCCAGCTCAGAACATAAACCCCCAAACTCTCCATGATAATCCTCAGAATGTCTGTCTTTAAAGAGATCAAACCTTTTGAAGACCATAATGTTTACAAGAGATACACTTAAATAGATATTTGGTTGAAAGTAAAATGATGGGAAAATATATCACAAACACACACCAATAATAGAATTCAGGGGGCAAAGCATAGCACCCATTGTAAAGAGGAACATTTCATCATATTGGTAACAAGATAAATAGTTTAAAACGGGAAAATAACTTTGTTGTTAAATTGACTGAAAACATATTTTGCTAAAGTTTAATATTCCATCAGATTTCTAAATTTTTAGGGCTTTACAAGATTTTGGAATTCTTTATATCCTTAAAGGATTATTTCATTTTTTAAAAACTGGTGGATTCCAGTTGAGTTTATATGTTGTATATGTTGTAAGCAAATTTCTCCATCAAAAATTATTTTAGAACTCTGCTTGAAAAAGTTCATACCAATGATGCAATTATGATAAGACCTTTATCTGGTGTTATGTATGTATTAGTCTTGGTAATACACAGTTTAAAAAAAATATAATTTCTTTCCATAATTCCTCTTTTAACCCACCCTTTTATTGGTCATGCCTTCTCTTTTCTATGTTTAGCTCAACTCTTTTTAAAAGATGGGCTTCTTCTTCTTCTTTTTTTTTTTTTTTTTTTTTTTTTTTTGGTAGAGGGAGGCTTCTATTTTTAAAGAGTATGTTTTCCCCCCACTAAGTATCTTCCTGGGCTGGCCTTCGTTTAATTTACGGGATTGATTTGCTTGTTATTATTGCTATTTTAATTTTGTGTAAATAAACATTTAAACCACGTTGTGACTATATACCTTTTTCTATTTGTTACTTGTAAAATGTACTCACAGTAATTGCTTTTGTGACCAAAAAAATGTTACAACCACAGCATTTCCCAGAAACACGATGCCAGTTCAAAGAAGTTTGTATTAAATTTTGAAAAATATTTGTTTTATGAATGTACTGGACAATGAAGTTCACAGGTATAAATGAAGGGAAGTGTTTTACAGCTTGCAATTTCATTACATGTTTAAGGACATGTGGGTTTTCTTTATCTGCATTAAAATAATTTTTAGTAAACATTCATAATTTCCATTAATTTTAAAGATCCCTTTTCAATTACATTGCTGTTTTTCTAGCATTTATGTTGAAGTATTAGGTTGCATGGTCTTTAAACTATGCTTTATAAAATCAAATTCCATCTTATGCTTTTGTGATCCACAAACACCTTTAAAATAATCTGCATGGATCTCCTTGAGATTGCCCTATAACTGATAACTTTTGATATTCACTGTTTAAAATTTTCTTTTTGAGTGAGGGGGATCTTCTTAGGCAAGGGAATAGTACACTAACATTTACCTATTCTTGGAAAACATAGATTACATGAAAATAACTGATTGATTAAATTATTTTCCAAACCGGTGTTATTTGTATATAGACACAATCTAATATGTTAATCAAAAATTACACAAATATGTTGACAAAATAACTAAGTGTTCCATTACGCAGTTTAGGGTTTTGTTTTATTTTTAACCTTAGTTGTTGACTGATCATATCATGTTGCATTCTATCAAAGTCACCCTGTAGTGAATAAATGTTTACTAAGATTACATTTGATAAACTTGTACTCGTTTAAAATAATTTCTTCATTGAGTGAAGTATGGGGGAGTATAATATTTCTTAACTCTCCTCCCCAAAACCAACCAAAGGAAACAACAAAAGTCAGAAGAGATAAAACAGAACTCTTCTTTGAAAACAACTCTAAAGAAGCATTATCTATGAGGGAACTGACAAATGCAGTGATCTTTGGACAAAATTTAGGATGGTGGGAAACAATCCATACCATATTGAATTTTGGTCATGAAAGAGTAAAAATGTTTCCAGACTGAAAGAGAGAAAAATCAACTTGAGCTGAAAAAGGAAAAATGCAGCCCTGCAATTAATCAGTCTGGGAGAACAGACACAGATAAAGTCAGCTGCAAAGTTAACAGGAAACATAATTTTTCCCCTAGGCAAGTTATATTGCAGCTGGAGAATGCCAAAACAATCCCCTCTTTGAGTGATTATTGCTTTATTATCAGTGATGCCACCAAATTCGTTTTTCTATACCCATCTATTACTGGGGATACTCAGTTGCTAAGCTGGCCCCTACCACATTCTAATACTCAATCCCTAGCTTATCTTATGTATCCTGATCTTTTCTCAGAAATAACAAACATTTCATACTGATTCCTACTTCTCTTGGGTTCTCTCTCTTGGGTTAACTCCCAGGTTATTCAGAATGAACCAAAGCCTTACAAAAGGACACCCTCCTTCCTCTTGTCAAGTAGCATTCCTAATTCCTCTGGACTGCTATCTGTTGCTGCATTGAGCCAATAAATCTGATCTTGTCAGACTATAGATTTGTTTCTGGTGGTCTTTACCTGATCAGCTTTTAATAGTCAACATAGATTTCTTTCAAATTTTGTGCACAGGCTGAGAGGCTAAATTAAGAATCCCTTTCTTAAAACATTTGGATTCTGAGTCTGAGATGGGTAAGCGCCTAGTAAATAGCAGGAAATGTGGATACGGAAACGCACATGGAGAATGCCATCTGCCGACAGAAGCAGAGATTGTAGTAACTCAGCTGCAAGGTAGGGAACACAAGAACTGGGGCTTCCACTTAGCTAAAGAGACAAGTAAAGATTCTCTTTAGAGTTTCAGAGGTAGAATGCCTCTGCTGACACCTTGATTTCAAAGTGCTAGTTTCCAGAATGGCAAGAAAATAAATTTCTGTTGTTTTAAGGCACTCAGTTTACGGTACTTTGTCATTGCAGTGTTAGGAAATTAATAAAGATGCTGGCACCGGAATGACAGGGACTGATGTAACGATAACTAAAATATAAAAGTGGCTTTGAAGTAAGTAATTGGTAGGATCTTGGAAGCATTTTGAGGCAGTTGGTAGTAAAAACCCTAGATTGCCCTGAAGAAATTGTTGGTAGGAATGTGGACATTACAAGTGAATCCTGTGAGTGCTCAGAAAGAAGTGAGGAAAGCTGTAAAGAAAGCTTCTATGATTTTAAAGAATACGTACATCCGCAAAGGCATAAGAATGATATACATTGGACTTTGGGGACTCGGGGGAAAGGGTGGGGGGTGAGGAGGCACAAAAGACTGCACATTGGGTACAGGGTACACTGTTCAGGTGTTGGGTGCACCAAAATCTCAGAAATCACCACTAAAGGACTTATTCATGTAACCAAATACTACCTGTTCCCCCAAAACCTATTGAAATAAAAACATAAAAAAGTTTTAAAAGTAGAAAAAAATAGAAAAAAAATACATAGATCATCACAAGCCACATGTTATGAAAAATATGAAAGTTAAAGGTGTTTGTGGTCAAGTTTCAAATGGAAATCAGGGCATGTTATTGGACAATGGAAGAAAAGTGATTCTTGTTATAAAGTAGCAGAGGACTTGGCTGAATTATGTTCTTCTGTTAGGTGGATAGTAGAACTTGTAGGTAATGCACTTGGATATTTAGCTGAGCAAAGTATGGAAAATGCAACATGGTTTCTTGTTTTTGTTTTAGGAAAATGTGAGAATAAATTAGGAAATGATTTAAGTCAAGTCAGAGGAAACCAGCAGTTGATAATTTGGAAAATGATTAGCCTCTTCAGATAGTGTGCTCTGGCAACAGAGCCAAGGGTGTGACTGGGCAACCATTTACTAAAATGATTGGCATGTAACTTGCGAACTCAATCAACCCTCTCAGCAGAAGCCAGGAATAGGGATGTGATTATCCAGGAAAGAGCCCTTGTATCTAATGATTCAGATGATGATATTTAGGACTCTTTGAATTGATAATATTTAGATGAAATTTTGGACTTACAGTTGTGTTGGAATGAGCTACAGTTTCCAGCGATGTTGGCATGGGATAGGTGTAATTTGCATATCAGAAGGACATGAATTTTGGAGTGTTAGAGAGCACACTGTTATGGGTTAAATTGTGTCCTCCGAAATGGTATGTTGAAATACTAACCTCTAGCGCCCCAGAATGTGACCTCATTTGGAAACTGGGCTGTTGGTTGTTGCAGGTGTAATTAGTTAAGATCAGTTCATACTGAAGTAAGGTGGATCCTTAATCCAATCTGACTGGCAGCTTTGTGAGAAGAGACAGAGAGAATGTCATGTGACAAAAGAGGCAGACAATGGTGTGATGCAACTGCAGATGGATGAGTGCCAAAGTTTGACAGCCACCACCAGAAGCTAGAAAGAGGCAAGAAATATTAGACCTAGAGTCTCAGAGAGAACATTTCCCCAGTGATGCCTTAATTTTGGACTTCTATCTCCAGGACTGTGAAAGAGTAAATTTCCATTGTTTAAGGCCACCCAACAAACTGGAACTTTGCTATTAGGTCTTTCTTATATTTTATTATAAACTTCCTTCATTTTCTCCTTAAAGAGCTTACATATCTTCAATTCTTCCTAAGTGCTTTACATTTTTATTCTTATTACAAATGATATTTATAAACTTATTTTCTAGCTGTTTCTTGAAGGTATATAGAAAATTTTAAAAATTCATATTAGGTAACTGCTTACCTCCCTTATACATATTTAATAATTTATCTGTGAATTATCTTCTGTCTGGTATATAAGATGTTGTATCATCTTCAAATAAGAATAATTTTTCATTTTAATCCTTATATGTTTAATTTGCTTTTATTACTTTTTTATGTAGATTAGGACTTCAGGTACAATATTGAGCAAAAGTAGTAAAAACAAATAAACTTGTTCTAGACTTAGTTTAAGAAAATGCTTCTAACTTTCCACCATTGTGTATTACAATGCCTTAAGAACTTTTACTCGTAGTCTTAATTAAAGTAATTCCCTTAAATTTATAATTTATTAAAAATTTTAATTTAAAATGTGATCAGATTCTATATTCAGTATTTAAAAATAGAGAATTTTTTTTCTTCTTTAATGTATAAGTAAAATAAACTATATTAATGAAGTTTCTAATGTTCAACCAACTTGTCTTTGATATAAAGTTTTGAGGGGATAAATATTCAAACCATAGCACTTCATTTTCAAATAATTGACATGGAATATCTCACAATATTCTTTTATTATCTTGTTAATCTCTTATGAATCTTTATTTTCTACTTTTATATTTATTTTTTGGAATCAAATATGCAAAATATTTATCCACTATTAGTCTTTTCAACATACTGTAACTTTACTTCATCAATCCTCTAATTTATTTTTATTTTCCAACTCATTATTTTTTATTAACTTTTATCCCTTCCTTATGCTTACTGTGAGTTTACTTTGCATTTTTATAATATTGCAAGTAGAAATTTCATTTGTCTTCAATTTTAATTCTATATTTTATGCCCAGTAGTAAACATTTTAACTCTTGTCTATGCTATTAATGTTTATATTAATATATCTTTCAGCATCAATTTTCTGTATACCATTGCTTCTTGCACTCACACTTTACTTCTGATGTCACCATACACCAAATTGGCTTGCTCCCAGATGGTGGGGCTTCCCAGCCTCCAGAACTGTGAGAAGTACACATTGTTTAAGCCACCCTCTTCATATAGCATGCTTTATAGAAGGATAAGATGACTAAGGCATTATGATTATTTCTACCTTGTTTATACAAAAATAAGTATGTTTTGAGTAATTAATAATAAAATATTTTGGTATTAGTACTTACTGAATTTGACACCTATTTTGGCAATGTACAAATTTTTCATTCTTTTGTTTTGTGTCAGCTTTATGTGGCTGGATATGAGGATGCCTTCATGAATATGATGAATGTACAGTATATTTAGAAAAATTACAAATGAGAAATCTACGTTTAGTCATTACTAACTTTGGTAAGGCTACAAGAAGTCTATTTAGTAGAGTTTGAGGCTAATTATCAAGTCCCTGTTCAAGCATTAATTTTGCCTGAAAAACTTTTACCCCAGTGACTTTTAATGGTCTTCTTAACTTCAGTACAGAAAACTTATGGAAACTATATGGAAATCCCACTACAACTATAACAGTAAGGAAGACCCCCATGCATTGCCCACTTAGTGAACATGGACCTAAAAAAGGACAAAACTTAGCATGCCAAGAGAATGGGCTGCAGAAGTGGCAGTCCAGGAGGGGGAAAAACAACAAACATAAAACTCACCTCTAACCTAAAAAACTGATTTTTCAAACCTTGATTTAGACTATACACTCTCATCATAACAACACTGTTGTGTCCAATAAATTAAATTTCTTGACTCTAGGAAGCTTTTTACCTCTAGCCTTTACCATATTTTTTACCTCTAGCCTATACTGTAAGAAGTCACAAAGTCCCTGATTGTTCCAGCTGGTTGTTAGATTAACTTTTCTTCAGGTCCTAGCACTGACTCTGGCAGAGGTATAGTGTTGGCTAAGTGTTAATAGCTTGCTAGGAAGCCAGCATCCATTTTAGCAGATGAACACTGGTCTGTTCTAGATGTTTGCTATTGTCAGTTATGTAACATGCTTATGTATCGGAGAGTTGTATTTCACAAATTTTTATTGGCGAATTATTAGTAATAAGAAAGTAATTTGGTAATTCCAATGGTAATTCAAATGGCTAATCATTATTTACTACTCTAGTAGATTTCCCTAGACATCAGATAAAGATATATTAGTACACAGAAATAAGTTTTCTATAACTATAATTTTTGTTGTTGGATCACTGTTCAATAATCCCTACCTACCTTTCATTAGAAAACTTAGGCAAGCTGAACATGTTAGGTTGAATTTTTAGAATGTAAAAAAATTATAATTTGTAATGTTAATATTAGTTTTCATTAAGAAAATGCTTTTATAGCATTAGTAATTTTAATTTTTAGTTTATAAAGTGTATGAAAATAAATTTAATCTTGATGGTTTCAAATACTTGTTTTTTGTATATATATATCATATACACGTTTATATTTTATATACATATATAAAATATGTATGTATATCTATATATATATATCTCTCTCTAGAGATACATAGAGAGAGGGAAAGATAGAGAGGATTATATTTAGTTTAAAATGCTTCTTTCCCCTATTTCTTAGCTTGGAATAGTTAGATTGTATTTCACATTTTTGTTTTATCTTTATTTCTTCCTGAAACAAGATTTTTTTTGTTCATTTTTATCTTTATTCCTTCCTGAAACACAATTTCTCTTTTTAGTGAATTGAGTAATGACACATTGTTTTGAATTTTAAAAAGCATTTTTAGCTACTTAAAGTTTAGTATTAACAGATTTCTGCGCATACACACACACACACACACAAGAATTTAAATATTAAAACTTAGTTGTATATTTGAAATACAATTGTTTCATTTAATAATGATGATAAATGTATGATATAGCAATTTCGAAAGTGATAGGCTTGTCATCTTAATTCATGCAAGAAGCTCTGATAAAATATATTATTGATTACTAAAGTGGAACTCTGCTACAGTGACACCGGTCAGCCAGTCATCCATGGTTGCTACATTTTGTCTACTTGCCAGAGAAAAAGAGTTGATAATGAGAAATAAGAGATCCATTTTAAGGGAAACCCAGATGATTCAAGAAGAATCAAAATTCAATGCACAGGGCAAATTTCAGAACACAGGGAAGAATTATGGCAAATTATGGCCAGATGCTTAAGAACAGCACTAAACTTTCTCAGCTTGGACTGGAGGAGCCAGGTGGATACCTGTGGATTAAAAGAAGAAGGTATGCCACAGACTTGTAGTTTATAAATTCAAATAGGAAAGTCTACAATTACATCACAGTTCAACCAACTTAGCAGCTACTGTCTTTGGCTCCTCTTACTGCAATATTTGACACATTAGCCTGGGTCTGTGGTGAGAGACAGCAAGGTATCCTCTTCTCTCTAAGTCTACATACACTCAGTCAAGTGCTGACCCTTCTTCTCCTTTCTTAATCTTAAACAGATCTCACTCAGATATTAGATACCCAAACAAAACTCTTATTTATAGATACAGACAGTACCCAAGTTAGGATGATTTGGTTCTAGGGTAATAAATCAATATCTCACACCACAATCATTTATTTTCCAAGCTGGAGGTACACCCAAATGACCTTCATTCCTGGTGCACTTTCTGAAAATCTTTATAACTCAGTCTGGTTCTATATTATCTTATCACCATCTACACCAATAAGATCTCTCACCTTGCAGATGACATAGTAACAATAATTGGTTAATAATGAAGAGAAGGGAGGGTGGAAATTGTCTAAGCTGAAAATTGTCAAGAGAGATGTAGAAAAAATACAATGGAGTATAGTTTGAAGTCAGGTAGCATGATGCCTCCAGCTTTGTTCTTTTGGCTTAGGATTGACTTGGCAATGCGGGCTCTTTTTTGGTTCCATATGAACTTTAAAGTAGTTTTTTTCCAATTCTGTGAAGAAAGTCATTGGTAGCTTGATGGGGATGGCATTGAATCTATAAATTACCTTGGGCAGTATGGCCGTTTTCATGATATTGATTCTTCCTACCCATAAGCATGGGGACTGTTGTGGGGTGGAGGGAGGGGGGAGGGATAGCTTTAGGAGATATACCTAATGCTAAATGACGAGTTAATGGGTGCCGCACACCAGCATGGCACGTGTATACATATGTAACTAACCTGCACATTGTGCACATGTACTCTAAAAGTATAATAATAATAATAAAACAAAACAAAACAAAAACAGAATTAACATGTGATTTTAGCAGGTTTGGGATCAAGAACTAACAGACCAGTGGAATAGAATAATTTAGAAACAACCATTTATGTATCAGAATTTAACATATATTAAAGAAGGCACGAAGAATCCAAAAAAAAAAAAAAAAAAACCATTGGAGTCAGCAATAATGACCTTCGTAGGTAGTAAACATTTAAAGAACTAACCTCCTTTTAGGAAAATAAAAACCATGAGTTATCAAGGTATTTTTAGAAAAGTGCTCCAATAGGAGACAGTCTGGAGGAGTAGGGCCAGCTCTGATAGCAGTCTAAGTCTTTCTTTCATAAGCTTCAACTTCGCCTTAAATTCCTAGGAGCACCTGTAGACTTGCCTCTAACACAGCGGCTTTCAATGTGTGTTCCATGATCAGCAGCATTAGTGTCACCTGGAAACTTGTTAAAAATGCAAATTCTTGCATTCCACTCCAGGTCTATTGAATCAAATATTCTAGGTATAGGTTCCATTAATTGTGTTTTAACAAGACAATTAGGTTAATTGGTTTCACAATGAAGTTTGAGACCAACTCTTTTATTAACACTGACATAGACCAAGGGAAGAGTACAAATGGAGGGCTGTAGTCAGAGGAACTAAGAAATGATGGTATGCAACATATTCATTACTATTTCTTTTTCTAAATAAAGGAAGGAAAATTAGGTAGAAATAAGAAATGCTGAAGTACTGGGTCCAATAATTCAGTCAATCACTTGCAGTTAGAATGTATTCATGAAGGTAGAATACAATCTCTCTACTATCTCTCAAGCTTGGAACGATGTATGATACATAATGAGCACTTGAAAATATTTGTTAAATAAATAAGGGCAAATTTCATTGCAAATAATATGAGCTATTTACGTATTTTTTTAAGAGTCCAGGTTTGTTGCTGCACGCCATAGGGAAGACCAGAGTGAATACTCTCTGTGGGAGGCAGATCCGGGAAGAGGGAATCCAGAAGGAGCTGAGCCACCAGAACAATTTTCTTCTCTGAAGTTCACCAATCAAACAAATCACTTCTTCACCCTGGGAAGAAGTTAGTCAAGGTATGGAAAACACAAGGGTTTTTATTCTAGTACAATTCCTAATACAGTAATATTCAAATCCCAAAATGTTTCTTTTGTTTGATTTTAAAAATCTTAAGAGATGTATTGAGGTTTAATTGACATACTGTAACAGCAGTTACATAAAATGTACAATTTGATAAGCTTTGACATATTTATATACCTGTAAAACCATCTCCATAATCAAAATACTGAACACATCACACCCCAAAATTTTCTTTTCACCTTTCATAATCACTTGTTTTAATCCATTTCTGTTTTTTCCCATCCCAGACAACAATTGATCTGTTTTCTATCACTGTAGATTAGTCAGCATTTGCCAGAATTTTATGTAAATGAAATTACAGGGTATGTGCTTTTTGTTTGGCTACCTTCCCTCACCATAATAATTTTGAAATTCATCCACTTTGTTATGCGCCCAATAATCAATCCCCTTTTACAGAGAAGTAGTATTTCATTGTATGTTTATATCAGAATTTATTTGTCCAAATGGGCATTTGGATTATTTCTAGTTTCTGGCAATTATAAATACAGTTGCTTAAACATTCATGTATAAGTCTTGGTGTGGACAGTTGCTTTATTTCTCCTGGGTAAATGCCCCGAAGTAGAATGGCTGGATCATATCTTAAGTGTATGTTTCACTTTTTCAGAAACTGCCAAAACATTTTAAAGCCATTGTACCATTGTTCATTTCACAGTTTGAGAATTTCATCCTAATAGGTACATACTGATATCTTATTATAGTTTCAATTTGCATTTCTCTAATTATTAATGATAGTGGGGTTATTGTCATATGGGTTTTGTGATTGTCTACTTTGGTATGTGCTTAAATATTTTGCCCATTTTTAATTTGCTTGTGTTATTGTGCTTTGAGAGTTTTTTATGCCTTTTAGATAAAAATCCTTCATCAGATATGTAACTTACAAATGTTTTTCCCAGTCTGTATCTTGTTTTTCATTCTTGCAGTAGTGTGTTTTTGAAGAGCAGAAGTTTTTAGTTTTGATGACATTCAGTTTGTAAATTGGGCTGATTTTGCCTGCTTGGTTTTTCTTCTCATTATGGTTCATATTTTATTGCTTTTTTGCATGGCTAATAATTTTTTATTGGATGCCAGACTTTGTAGATTTTATTTTCTTAGGTGCTGGATATGTTTGTATTTCTGTAAATATATTTGGGCTTTGTTATATGATGCAGTTAAGTTACTTGGAAACATTTTGTTCATTTGGGGACTTGCTTTTACGTTTTGTTAAGTGAGGCCAGGACAAAGTTTTCTGTGGGGCTGATTTTAAACCAGTTCTGAGTCCTTCACTTGATATATCTGAATTATGAGTTTTTTTCACACTGGCTAAGGGATTTGTTCCCTTAATACTTTCAGGTGGTTCTTTCTTAGATATTAGGTAGCTTCCTCATATGCATGTGATGATCTTCTGTAGATTTCTAGAGTACTTTATCTTCATAACTGTATCCTTTTTGGTACTCCACCTAATGATTTTTGGCCACCTTGGTCTCTTCAGACTTCCAGATCCATCTGCTCATCTGAGGGAAATTACTGGGCTCTTCCTGGGGTTCTTCTTCCTTGTCCTATGATCAGGATATGCTCTCCAGGCAGCAAACTGAGAAAATCTTGGGGACTATTTGTTTTTCCTGTTTATCTGGGAATCACTGATGTGTCTTGAAAACCATTGCTTAATATATATTTTTCTTTCTTGGGTTGTTTTGGGCAAAAGGGTAAATCTGGCCAGTATTAATTCTTTTCTTCCCAAAGCAGGTTTATCCAATTTCTGATATTAAGACTGAGGAATTATAGAGGCACATACATGTTATATATGATTTCATGGTATTAGTTACATATGGTCTTGTCTATTTGTTTATAACCACTTTAAACAAAGATATATGGGGTTAGTAGTTCTTTATATAAAATAAGTAAATTAAATGGTTGTAGCATACTGAATTATTAGTGGTCTTGAACTTGGTCACAATACATTAATGTCTCTGGTAAAATATGTGTACTGGGGAAAAATGCACTTAAATTATAACATTTTCAACACAGTACCCTTTCAGGAATATAATTATTTATAAATATGAGGTCTGGAAGTAGTGCTACCATATGGATCACAAGTATTAGGGAATCCTGGGGAAAACCAACCTGCTTATTCTAAGGTGTAAGATATAGAAAATTCAGTATTCCTTTTTCCAATTTTCCATGTTGTGGATGAACATAAAAATCCTCTAGCTTAACTATTCCCAGTGTGAGAGCACACAGTGGGTATACTACAAATGAGTGATGGATATGTCTGAGATTTTGCTTCCTGTGGCCCTTCACATGGTCTGATTGGGCCTTAGGAGGCTAGAATTGATAGAATTCCCTCTAGCCGTAATCATTCTCAGCTTACTGCAGTGTGCCCTACAAATATTATATTTTCCTATGTGTGCTATGATGTGGAAAAGGTCACGATATGCTGCTCTGGTAGTTATATGTTTTCCTACTGTTTATCTTCTATCATGCCACTCTCAGTTTATAAATTTCTCTTGCTTTTCTTATTTCAAGGGATGGCTGATTTGAGGAGAAGAGGAATTTAGCCAATGGAAAGGAGCAGAATGGGCTTTCTGTAACTGTCTTTATTTCCAAATTCTATTGCCTTAGGGAGATTTTATTGTTCAAATGAAAACTCATGTGTGTCTTGACTAATACATAATATCTATAGTTGCAGAGTTAAATATATTAACAATGTAAATCAATACAGAATATGCTTTCTTAAAAAGTGATTCTCATCTTTTAAAATAAATTTCCTAAGGGAAATTGATTTATTTTATAACAGATTTGATGCTTTTGCAAATACATAAGTAGATGATTATAATATGCTTTAATTTACCTGTCTGGTGTTTTAGCTTTCCCTTTAGAAATATATTAATAAAATGTACTTAGTATTTTCAGGAAAGAAGAAATCTTAAGTCGTGATATTTAGGAAGTGAAAAGTTTTTATTACCTAGCTCATGTACATTTTTCGAATTTAAGAGTCTTGTGGACTAGACATTCTATGCTACATCTTGCAAGTTCCAGCTGTACTTTGTTTATGTATGTGGCCTGAAGCATTTTAAGGGGCCACTTTAAAAAAATTTTTGGATTAGAATTTGAATTTCATAGGAGTGACAGGTTTGCTTAAAGTTCTTGCATCATTTTTTCTACTAAGGGAGAGAAAGCTAAGAGAACGAACAGGGGCACAGACAATGAGATAGTTATAATTCCTACCCTTATCATCTTGTAATTATGGTATAATTGGAGAGCATAATACTTGAAGATTTCCTGTATTCCATAATATATAATTTACCATTTCTCTTTTCATGTGAACTTTGACACCAGATGAACAACAGAAATAGAAAAGTATGAGTAAATAGTATTTATTTTTATTTAGTAGAGAGAAAAGTCAGACAAGTTGCCAATTCCACACATTTTAAATTAAAATGAATATATATAAAACAGTGCAGACATACCTTTTGCTTTTATAACTATTTTTACAACTTAATTGAAGTATAATTGATATATGACAAACTGCCCATATTTATGCAATTCGATATGTTTGACCTAGTTATATGCTGATGAAGCCATCACTATAATCAAGATAATGAACATATCTATTATGGCAAAGTCTCATTGTCCTTCTTTGTAATCACATCATCCCATTCAGCTTACCCAAGATAATCACTGAACAGCTTTTTGCCATTATAGATTACTTTATATTTTCCATAAATTTATATAAATTGAATCCTACAGTATGTACCATCTTTTGTCTGCCTTTTTCACTCAGCATTATTATTTTGAGAGTCCTCTATGTTGCTACATGCATCCTTAGTTCATTACATTTATAGCTGAATAGTATTCCCTTTTATGAATACGCCATAATCCATTTATTGATTCAGCTGTTTTTGGACATTTGGGTTATTTCCAGTTTTGAGCAACAGCATGCATATGAACATTCATATAAAATCCTTTGTATGGAGATATTCTTTCATTTATTTTTAGGTATATACATCTACGAGTAAAATATATGGGACATAAGCCAGGTCATAAGCCAGGTATATGTTTAACTTTAAAATAAAAAAGCTAATTTTTTTTCCCAAAGTGATTGCAGCATTTTACATTTCCAAGGAGCAGTGTTTGAAAGCTTCAGTTGCTCTACATTCTCACCAACACTTGGTCTGCTGTCTTGATAATTGTGGCCATTCTGAAAGGTGTGTAGTGATACCTTATTATGGTTTTAATTTCTATGTAACTAATGACTAATGATATTAAAAACCTTTTTATGTGGTTACTGTATCTACTTTGGTGAAGTGTCTATTCAAATATTTTGCCTATTTTTAATAGGTTTGTTTGTGCTTATATTTTGAGTTTTAAAAAAATGTATTCTGAATACAAGTACTTTTTCAGACAGTTATTTGTGACTGTATTTTCCCAGGTTGGCCTTTATTTTCATTTTCTTTTTTTTTTTTTTTTTTTTTTTTTTATTATACTTTAAGTTTTAGGGTACATGTGCACATTGTGCAGGTTAGTTACATATGTATACGTGTGCCATGCTGGTGGTATATCTCCCAATGCTATCCCTCCCCCCTCCCCCCACCCCACAACAGTCCCCAGAGTGTGATATTCCCCTTCCTGTGTCCATGTGATCTCATTGTTCAATTCCCACCTATGAGTGAGAATATGCGGTGTTTGGTTTTTTGTTCTTGCGATAGTTTACTGAGAATGATGATTTCCAATTTCATCCATGTCCCTACAAAGGACATGAACTCATCATTTTTTATGGCTGCATAGTATTCCATGGTGTATATGTGCCACATTTTCTTAATCCAGTCTATCATTGTTGGACATTTGGGTTGGTTCCAAGTCTTTGCTATTGTGAATAATGCCGCAATAAACATACGTGTGCATGTGTCTTTATAGCAGCATGATTTATAGTCCTTTGGGTATATACCCAGTAATGGGATGGCTGGGTCAAATGGTATTTCTAGTTCTAGATCCCTGAGGAATCGCCACACTGACTTCCACAATGGTTGAACTAGTTTACAGTCCCACCAACAGTGTAAAAGTGTTCCTATTTCTCCACATCCTCTCCAGCACCTGTTGTTTCCTGACTTTTTAATGATTGCCATTCTAACTGGTGTGAGATGATATCTCATAGTGGTTTTGATTTGCATTTCTCTGATGGCCAGTGATGATGAGCAATTGTCCCTGTTTGCAGACGACATGATTGTTTATCTAGAAAACCCCATTGTCTCAGCCCAAAATCTCCTTAAGCTGATAAGCAACTTCAGCAAAGTCTCAGGATACAAAATCAATGTACAAAAATCACAAGCATTCTTATACACCAACAACAGACAAACAGAGAGCCAAATCATGAGTGAACTCCCATTCACAATTGCTTCAAAGAGAATAAAATACCTAGGAATCCAACTTACAAGGGATGTGAAGGACCTCTTCAAGGAGAACTACAAACCACTGCTCAAGGAAATAAAAGAGGATACAAACAAATGGAAGAACATTCCATGCTCATGGGTAGGAAGAATCAATATCGTGAAAATGGCCATACTGCCCAAGGTTATTTTCATTTTCTTAATAATGTTTTTCAAAGAGAAGATATTCTTAATTTTGATGAAGTGCTATCATTTTAAAAAATGAATCATGCTTTTTGCTGTCATATCCAAGAAATTTTTACCTAATCCAAAGTCTTAAAGGTTTTCACCTATGCTTTCTTCAAGAAATTTTACAGTTTTACTTTTTACATTTAGGTCTATGATCATTTTGGGTTATTTTATACCATGGGACATAATATTTGGTTTTAGTATGGATATTGAATTGTTCCAGTAACATTTTTTGAAATGATTTTTTATATTAAATTGTTTTTGTGTGTTTTAGAAATCAGTTGACTATAGATTTGTCAGTTTATTTTAGACTCCATTTTCTATTTTTATTATCTGTCTTGATGCCAGTGTCATACTTGATTGTTGTTTTAAAATAATTCTTATAATCAGGTAGTATAAATCCACCAACTTTTTTATCAATGTTGTCTTCAAATGTTTAGATCCTTTCATTTTTGTATAGAATTTAGAGTCAGCTTATCGATTTCTACTAAAAAGCTGGGATTTTGATTGGGATTGCATTAACTCTACAGATCAATTTTGGAAGAACTGACATCTTAACACTATTCAGTTGTCTGAACTAGGAGCACAGTGTATCTATTTGTCTAGGTTCTCTTCAATTTCTCTCAGCGACGTTTTGTAGTTTGCAATGCATAGGTCTTCCTCTTCTTTCGCCAAATTTGTCTTGAGGTCAAAAGGTGACCATACATAATTAGCAACACTAAGTTACCCTCTTTATAAAATAAACTAATTGGAATGGAATTTAATGTCACACTGCATGTGCACATGCACATAATTGACAAATGAAACTTTCTTAATTTTTCTCTTGGCGCTAATTTAGTCTCCTTTTTAAATTGTGAAAGTCCTTGTTAAGCCTTGGATAAGCTTTGGGAAAAGAAACCTTTTAAAATCCTTTCCAGGCATCTTTTAGCAGGCTTTGATTTTGTGCCCAGAATTTGTTCCTTCTGGTGGGTTCTTGCTCTCGCTGACTTCAAGAATGAAGCCGCGGACCCTCGTGGTGAGTGTTACAGTTCTTAAAGATGGTGTGTCTACAGTTTGTTCCTTCCGATATTCAGACGTGTCCAGAGTTTCTTCGTTCCAGTGGGTTCGTGGTCTCGCTTGACTTCAGGAGTGAAGCCCAGACCTTCACAGTGAGTGTTACAGCTCTTAAAGGTGGCGCGTCCAGAGTTGTTTCTTCCTTCTGATGGACTCGTGGTCTTGCTGACTTCAAGAGTGAAGCTGAAGACCTTCACAGTCAGTGTTACAGCTCTTAAAGGTGCTGTGTCCACAGTTGTTCATTCCTCCTGGTGGGTTCATGGTGTCTCTGACTTCAGGAGTGAAGCCACAGACCTTCGCAGTGAGTGTTACAGCTCTTAAAGATGGCACGTCAGGAGTTGTTCGTGCCTGCTGGCAGGTTTGTGGTCTCTCTGACTTCAGGAGTGAAGCTGCAGACCTTTGCGTTGAGTGTTACAACTCATAAAGGTAGTGTGGACCCAAAGAGTGAGTAGCGGCAAGATTTATTGCAAAGAGCAAAAGAACAAAGCTGCCACAGCATGGAAGGGGACCTTGGGTTGCTGGCTGGGGTGGCCAGCTTTTATTCCCTTATTTGGCCTCACCCACATCCTGCTGATTGGTCCATTTTATAGCGAGCTGATTGGTCCATTTTACAGAGTGCTGATTGGTCCGTTTTTACAGAGTGCTGATTGGTGTGTTTACAAACCTTTAGCTGGACACAGAGCACTGATAGGTGCATTTTTACAGAGTGCTGATTGGTACATTTACAAACCTTTAGCTAGACACAGAGTGCTGATTGGTGCATTTACAATCCTTTAGCTAGACAGAAAAGTTCCCCAAGTCCCTACCCCACCCAGAAGCCCAGCCTGCTTCACCTCTTAATTTCACTAAAGGAGGAGCCATAGTTTCCCATTTCTTAATTTCTTTTTTTTTTTTGTCAGTATCCAAAATCATTTTAATAAGAGGGTAGGATCCAGGGTTTGTTTTCGTGTCTTTGGCTGGCCCGTAGGCCTCCACCACACTCAAACTTGCGGACCTTGGAGCAAACGTAGAGTTTGATGTGGCTGTGCCGGGTTCCTGGGGCGTTGCTGAAATGCCAGTACACCTCTGGACCATTGTGAAGATCGGAGAGCATGACGGTGCTGCAGCCCTTGCAGGAGTCCAGGGCCAGCTGGTCAAAAGTGAGGATCTTGCCCCCACCCTGAGGATGCTGCTGCGGTCTGGCCAGCTGGTCACGCGCAGCGCACACACCTTCAGTTTGGGCACTCCTGAACCCGCACATCATCCATTGTGGTCCCCACAACCACAGCCGTTTTGTTTTCCCGGCCGAGAAGCTTCATCATCCGGATCATCTGGCAAAGGGACAGAAGTGGCTGTTTGGTGCGACTCATAAACAACCTCTTCAGCACAACCTGGTTGAATGTGGAGTTGGTTAATCTGGCCAGAAACCTGTACAGCTTGACCAACAGCCTCAGGTAGATATCCTGGCTCTTGGGCTCCTTGCGCTGAACCTTTGGTCCTTGTTGTGGCGGATGTGAACTCCCATGATGGCGCCTAGGCTGGGCCAGGTCCATAAAGCTTAGTTTTCCATTTCTAACAACTTAAGGGAAAAACCTCTCTTTTTAAAAACCTTTCCTAGTTCCACAGCTTTTTTGAGTCTTCCCCCCCATAACTTACAATAAATATATTTTTTAAAAATCACAGTTGATAAAATACTAGCTTTCATTAAAGTAGCATAACAACTGAGAGTTTTTCTCCCCCAACATTTTTTGAATGCAACTTTTAAATGTCAATAGTCCTTTATTTTGTAAGAACTTATTTTGTAAGTTTTATGACATTCCATGTTTTGGTAATCCACAGTTGCTTTATATATAATTGAACACATTTACATTTTTTAAAAAAATTATAAAACCCTGCATCTTCTGTAGAATAGTTTATTGCCTATGTTTTGAAAGAGACTTCGCTATCTAAATGGAATTTGCGTCACTCCATATGATTTAACTTTACAAAATCCATTTAAACAGAACACAGATTTAAAATAGATTTCTAAAGTGATTTCTACCATAAAAGTTGGGGCAGGGCAAAAGACACATCCTGCCTTGAAGATTTGTGACAAATTTTTCTCACAGAGTGAATTAACTTTGGTTTTTACTTACTATATAGATCAAGAATTTATAATTTTTACATTGTCTTAAAACTAATACAAATTATTTATGGTTGCCAGTTATATGTCATCCTCTGCCATATGTGATGCCCTACTATGTATGGGATTGTCAGCATTTTTCACTCTTGGATATATAAATTGTAACATGCAAACTTCATTTTGACATTTTGGAGTATATTATGACTTAATGTGAGGCCCTTCTTCCATTTTGCCATGGCCAGAAACCATACTGATTCTTCATAAGGTACAGAATATAAAAGTAATATGATATATTATTTTTCTTTAATGAGCATAAAATTAAGGTAAAGTTATAAAAATCCACACGTGGAACAAATAAAGGGAACGTGTAGAAACAAGTACTTATTTCGTAAAGGTGTAGATACGGTATTGTGTAGTAGAAAAGTCACAGGCTGTGATTAAAGAAAAGTGCATTTGATTTATATCCTTCTCAGTGACTGGCTGAATCATCTTCAAAAAGTTATGTGACCACTTCAAGCTTCAGATTCCACGTCCGTACATTGGCTATAATAATGCCTACCTCATAGAATTGACATTAAAATTAATTATCAAAACTATTTAGCAGTGAGAACTCATGTAATAGCACCTATACCTGCTCTGTATTCTAATTTATTCTATAGCAGAATTCTAAGTGTTATGTGGTATAAATAATACATCCTTCTCTAGCTAGTGATTTACTTAGCAGCAGTACTGATAATGTAACTATGTATTATGTATTCACATTACAGGATATGACATTATAGAAATGTGTAGTAGTTAAATATTGGGATAAAGAATACAGATACTTTGGAGGTTTTCAAGGGGTGGAATAGGTAGAAAAAAGCCGTGATGGATTTAGATGTTTTAGAAGAGTCAAGTAAATATGCGGTTATATTCACAAAAAATTACAGCACCTTTCCCCATTCAGTTATGATTTCATTTAAAATAAATTTGAATATTTCATTAATCATTAATTACTCTGGATTTAAAATTTGATGTCCAAACTTAAAAACTGAAGAATAACGAGAGATAGTAAAAGCTGAATATAACAGAGAATGTATATTGACTCATTTAAAACTCGCTTAGCTTATTAAGATTTGAGGATTCTACAATACGAAATTAAAATTTTCACCTACAGTTGTAGGAAAAGATTGAATTCTTTAAGATTTTAAAATTCTGGAATCTTGTTTTCTAGTAGTGTGAAAGATAGATTAAAATAGGCAAGAAGAAACATTAATACCATTCCAAGTGCAAAGAGAGTGGTTTCTTCTGCCAGTAGGCTCAAAAAGTCTCTGGAGAGAGAATTTCTGAGTGAAAATCTGTTGCTCCCCCTGCTTTCCTCACCTCCCTTCCCCCCATGTAATGCCTTCAGAAAAGCAGAGGATAATTGTTACTTTCGGAAAAACTCAGATATTAGAAGGCAGTTGCCCAGAAAAGGACGTATTAGAAAGCGGAAGCATTCCTGAGAACATTTGGCAGACGATCACAATATGGTGTCATCTGAATGAAATATATGGTGGTATAATTCAAATAACTCTTTATTCTAGAATTAGTGCAATAGCCTTCTGTTTTAATATGTTGAATATAATAACAAAATCAAAGGCCACTGGACTCCATTTGTCTTTCGTTCATGTCAGTATTATAGAAAGATATTCTCTGATAAATTGGCACATTTGGTCATAGTTCTCTTTTCAGGTACAACTTTAATACAGTTTCTTTATGGCTATCCCTGTTTTTGCTTATAATTTAGCCATATTTCCACTTTTTACACTTGATCTCAGCCAAAAGGCTGAAAGGCGATACGTTTCTGGTTTTTAAATGCTCTTATAGTTTCTTTTGTCTTAAAACATTTTATTTCTTTAACAATAAGCTGTTTATAGAAACATACATTAAACAGACTAAATCCATTCCATTATATGAACAATATAAGATAAGTATTCCTATTTAATACAAAAAAAGATAATACCATTGCCTTCTGGGAGTTCATTCTATCAGGTTGTATAGAGATTCACTTTAACTGTCATATGATACACTGTCTGGTAAATGCTGTAAAATACTAGTGAAGTAAATTTGAGTATATTGATTTACTTTTAAACTTGTTTCATTCCACTGCATACAGAAAAACTCATAATTTGCTTGGAGTCGTATTCAAAAATGAGTTCTATTCACACCATAATTTTATTTTGTGACGGAACAGTGAATCTTGATTAGATAAAAGTTAAAAAATGGCTTAAAATATTCATTTAGTCAACATCAAAAAATGTGGTAAAGATCTAAACTAAATATAGAAAATGTTTAAATTATTATATTGAAAATAACTTTTTGTATATTGCTACAGAAGCTTTTTTTTTTAGTTGACATATTCCTATTCTAAAAATACCTTTAAAACCTTGGATAAATGAATTATCTCCATATATCAACTATTCTAATATTTTTACCTACTTAAATCAGGGGTACATGGACTGCAAATTGAAAGCTATAGAAAGACTGATGAAACCTTCTAAACTTACCATTTGGTAACTATCACATTAATAGTTGCTTCAGGTAATAATCATCAATGGATGTTAAAAATAGTGGATACAAGTTTAATTAGAAGCAGAATATTTATAGCATCTTAACATTTTGACGTAAGATATTTATTGAATAGAAAGGGAAGAAGATTAACTTTACAGTGAAAAAGAAATCTGGCAAATATTATCTAAACTAAATGATCAAAGTTAACATCACCAATAAAGGAACAGAGCAGACGTTTGCCTATGAATATGGTGCACTTGAAAAAAACATATCATTTCTATAGAATCTCTTAGAAAAACTTGTAACATGAATCTGTTTATGAGAAAACATCAAGCAAACCCAGTTTAAGGAACAGTCAATAAAATAAATGAAACCCTTCAAAAATATCAGCTTCATGAAAAACAAGAAAACTAAGGTACTGTTTCAGATAAAAAGAGATGAAAGAGGCCGGATGCAGTGGCTCATGCTTGTAATCCCAGCACTTTGGGAGGCCAAGGCAGGCAGATCACCTGAGGTCGGGAATTCGAGACCACCGTGACCAACATGGAGAGACCCCGTCTCTACTAAAAATACAAAATTAGCCAGGTATGGTGGTGCATGCCTGTAATCCCAGCTAATTGGGAGGCTGAGGCAGGAGAATCGTTTGAATCCGGGAGGTGGAGGTTGCAGTGGGCCGAGATTGCACCACTGCACTCCAGCCTGAGCAATAAGAGCAAAACTCCGTCACAAAAAAAAAGAGTTGAAAGAAATATGAAAACTGACAACAATGAGGTATTTTTGTGGGGTGCCTTTTTGTTGGGATTTTACTGTTTTTCTCATGATTAAACTGGGGTTGTAGGTTTTACAGAGAAATACTGTAGACATAAAGTGTTATTTTTATAATCTTGAGTATGTACTTTCACTGTATGATTGCTGATAATGACTTTGATCACTTGGCTCAGGTATCATTTGCCATGTTTTTCCACTGCAATTTTCCAGAGTGATATTACTCTATCCATCCCCCCCTTTTATACTGTATTCTCTGAAGGAGTTACTACATGCAGCCTAGATTTAAGAAGTGAGGAGTCAGCTCTCACCATTTGAGGACACAGAGTCTTCATTAGCTATTTGGAATTCTTCTGTATAGGAGATTTGCCTATTCTCACTCCCATTCATTTATTTATTGATTTTTTTTCAGTATGTACATAGATATTTCTTTTATACTTTGGGTTATAACCCAATACTATTTTGTTCTTTTTTCTTTTCCTTTGCTTGACTTGTTTTAGCTTGGGCCCTTGGCAAATCTTTCAATTGACTCCTGTGTCCTTTTGACATAACTCCATAATTGTGTGTATTTGTGTGTGTTGTGTGAGTGTGTTAATACTTTTTTGGCACAATAAGATTCTCCCAGTTCATCTGTTATATTTTCTGCCGAAGTTTCAGAATCAGACATTGCTCCAAGGAGCCTTGGCTTATTTTATTGGAGAACAGTATTAGGACTCTAGATCTGAGCACTATTCTGCTTATTACTACTGGGTGTCATTGTTTTTAGGCCCTCTCAGCTGACAGAGCTGGATAATATATGCATTAATAACCCGTGAATATAGACATATCTGTAAATTTTGTTTTATGTAACCACTTGTATCTTTATGAAATTAAACATGAGTTCACACTGATGTCTTCAACTGTAATCCATCACCACATAAGTCACTCCAGCCTTCTTATTTGGCTTATCTGTAAATTTTCACTCCAACAATATGAAATGTGGCTCCAACAATTTGCCACTCATTTATTTATTTGCTCATTTCCAATATTTATAGATAGCAGTATCAGAAATGTTAGTCCCAAAAGCAATCTTCAAAACGCAGTTCCCATCACAATACCACCATTATTCATGGAACACAATGTGGAGATTCCTTAAAGAACTAAAAGTAGAATTACCATTTGATCCAGCAATCCCACTACTTTTCCAGAGGAAAAGAAGTCATTATATGAAAAAGATGCTTGCACATGCGTGTTTGTAGCAGCACAATTCACAATTGCAAAAACAAGGAACCAACTCAAATGCCCATCAATCAATGATAAAGAAACTGTGGTATATATGTGTATATATATATGTGTGTATATATATGTGTATATGTATGTATTATATATGTGTGTATATATGTGTATATATATGTACACGTGTGTGTATGTGTGTGTGTGTGTATATATATATATATATGTATATGGTGAAATACTACTCAGCCATAAAAAGGAATGAATTAATGTCATTTGCAGCGACCTGGATGAGATTGGAGACTATTATTCTAAGTGAAGTAACTCAGGAATGGAAAATCAAATATTGTATGTTCTCACTCATAAGTGGGAGCTAAGCTATGAGGATGCCAAAACATAAGAATGATACAATGGACTTTGGGTACTCAGGGGGAAAGGGTTGGCAGGGGGTGAGGGATAAAAGACTATAATAGGGTGAAGTGTATACTGCTCGGGTAATGGATGCACCAAAATCTCACAAAGCACCACAAAAGAACTTACTTATGTAACGAAACACCACCTGTTCCCCAATAACCAATGGAAATTTAAAAAATGAAAGAATTGTTAATGTCTACTTACATGTGAGAGAGTTTTATCAACTAGAGTACAATGCTTATATGAAGTCCTCATTTCCAAAGTTATTATCAGTATTTTCCCCAACACTTTTTTTCAGTGATTTGTTACATACATTTATAATACAGTAAGATTGACTTGCCACCACCTGCATTCCTTTCTGAGATCACTTCAACTTCTAAATGACTTTTTATATTTGCTTACGTGAAGGTTTTTGTGCTATAAAGTTTTGCTGCCAACATTGGTTACCATATGGTTATATGTCAAAGTGTGGAGAAATGGCACATTTTATGTTGCAGTCTTATGTGTCTGCCTTTATCTTTCCTTTTCTCTTTTCTTCCTTTTGTTTTTTCATTTTATCTTCTTCCTCTTCTTATTTCTCCTCCCCTATCTCTTCTTACTCTCCTTCTTCCTCTTCTCTTCTGGCTGCTCTATTTCTTCTACCTCCTTTCTCTTCTTTTATCTCCTTGATTTTCTCTATTTCCTCTTCTCCTTTTCTTAATTGCTCTCCTTTTTATTTATTGGTCTCCTGCCTGCAAAACCTTGCAATTGGATAAAGTGGTCTTTAACTTACTACCGTAATTTCTAAATCACTTTTTATTTAGTTTAAGAACAATCATAAAACCAGTTGCTGTCATTGGAGAGTAGAAAAAATACTTTATAGGAGTGAATGGCTGGAGATAGTAAACATTTTTTTTTCTGCATAAGGTAAATACTAAGTGAAGTAACTCAGGAATGGAAAGCCAAATATTGTATGTTTTAGAAATGAATAGATTCAGGTGAGAAGGAACTAAAATAGTGCACATTTTAATTAATAGAGTAGAAATAAGAATGAAATGATTATACATAGCAGATAATCATCCTTCCCTATTATAATTAGCAGCTGTTCTACTTGAGCTAATGAACTCTCTGGGTTTCTTGTTTCCACACTTCATGTTCTGCAGAGGAGCAGGCCCCTCTCCAGCCCAATAGAGTGAATTTTTTTCAGCATGCACCCCTACACTAAACAATATTCACACTAAACAAAATCCACCCTGAGAAAGCATGTGATGCAGTTGTAAACAACTATTGTGAGGGCAGTAAATCTACCAGAAGGCTCTGCGAAGGGTTTGAGGTTTATAAAGTTTTATAAAGAGTCTTTTAAGCAATCCCTTTTTTTGCAGGTTGTCTTTGACATGTCAGCATGTGGTACATGAGATTTTAGCAACTGTCTAGGGTTAGGAGAGAAGCTAAACTGAAGACAACATGTTAACAGTGACAGACCAGAGGAAATAGAAGGTACTTTGGGATTTGAATGAAAATATTAAACAACCGTATTAACCTCAAATACTACCCTAGTCTAGAGTTCTGCTTATGTGGGATTATGAATTATTTTATTGGCTAAGCCTTTTGGAGTTGTGTTCACTGTTACTTGTAACTACAAACTTTGAGTCTTTTTGACATGCTGCTAAAAAAATTTCTAAGATATTGAGATTATTTTAAGATCACAGAAGTTATAGTTTTAAGATTTCTTAAGAAACATTTTCCAGAGAATAGAAAATATGACACCTCATACATACCATATAATTTCCTTATTTAAAGTGTACAGTTTAGTTTTGTTTCATATATTTGCAGGATGAGCAACTATCACCAAAATTAATTTTCAAATAGTTTTATTACTCTCTTCCTCCAAAAACCCCATACCCATTAGCAGTCATTCCCCATTCCTTCTCTGCTGCCACCTTCCCAACTCAGTCCCAGGCAACTTCTGATTTTTCTGACTATAGATTTGCCTGTTCTAGACATTTCACATAAATGGGATCACATGATATGCAGCCTTTTGTGACTGACTTCTTTCACTTAGTGTAAATGTTTCCAAGGTTTACCTGTGTTGTTCTATGTACAAATTCTTGATCCTTATTTCTGAATAATATTTTGTTATATGAGTATATGACACTTTGTTTATTCATTCCTGTCAGCTGATGGAATTATGGACTGTCTTTACTTTTTGAGTATATGAGTAATGCTGCTATGATGATTCATGTGCAAGTTTTTTGTGGGCGTGTTTTTATTTATCTTGGGTACACCTAGGAGTGGAATTGTTGGGTCATATGGCGACTCTATTATTAAGACTTGAAAACCTGCCAAACTATTTTCCAAAATGACTGCAGCACTTTGCATTTCTACCAGTAATGGACGAGGGACCCTGTTTCTCCACATTCTCATCAATCCTTGCTGTTGTCTTAAATGTAGACATCCTGGTGAGTGTGAAATTGTATCTTGCCCCTAATGATGTTGAGCATCTTTTCTTTGTCTTATTGGCCATTTGTGTGTCTTCTTTGGAGAAATACCTATTCAAATCCTGTGACTATTTTTAATTTGGGTGAGCTACCTATGGGCTGTCTTTTCATTTCTTGATAGTGTCCTTTGAAGCACAAAAGTTTTAAATTGATGAAGTCTTATGCTTTTTTTTTTTTTTTTTTAAATTAGACTTTAAGTTCTGGGATACAAGGGCAGAATGTGCAGATTTGTTACATAGGTATACACGAGCCATGGTGGTTTGCTGCACCTATCAACCCATCATCTATTTCTTCTAATGTTATCCCTCCCTAAGCCCCCCATCCCCCAGCAGGCCCCGGTGTGTGATGTTTCCCTCTCTGTGTCCATGTGTTCTCATTGTTCAGCTCCCACTTATGAGTGAGAACATGCTGTGTTTCGTTTTCTATTCCTGTGTTAGTTTGCTGAGAATGATGGCTTCCAGCTTCATCCATGTCCCTGCAAAGAACATGAAGTCATCCTTTTTCATGGCTGTGTAGTATTCCATGGTGTATATGTGCCACATTTTCTTTATCCAGTCTATCATTGATGGGCATTTGGCTTGGTTCCAAGTCTTTGCTATTGTGAATAGTGCTGCAATAAACATACCTGTGCATGTGTCTTTATAGTAGAATGATTTATAATCCTTTGGGTATATACCCAGTAATGGGATGGCTGGGTCAAATGGTATTTCTGGTTCTAGATCCTTGAGGAATTGCCAAACTGTCTTCCACAATGGTTGAACTAATTTACACTGCCACCAAGAGTGTAAAAGTGTTCCTATTTCTCCACATCTTTACCACCATCTGTTGTTTCCTGACTTTTTAGTGATCACCATTCTAACTGACGTGAGATGGTATCTCATTGTGGGTTTAATTTGCATTTCTCTAATGACCAGTGATGATGAGCTTTTTTTCATATGTTTGTTGGCTGCATAAATGTATTCTTTTGAGAAGTGTCTGTTCATATCCTTTGCCCGCTTTTTGATGTGATTGTTTGTTTAAGTTCCTTGTAGATTCTGGATATTAACCATTTGTCGATGGATAGATTGCAAAAATTTTCTTCCATTCTGTAAGTTGCCTGTTTACTCTGATGATAGCTTCTTTTGCTGGGCAGAAGTTTTTTTGTGTTTGTTTGTTTGTTTTCTGAGACAGAATCTCACTCTGTTGCCAGACTGGAGTGCAGTTGTGCGATCTTGGCTCACTGCAACCTCCACCTCTTGGGTTCAAGTGATTCTCCTGCATAGGGCTACTGAGTGGCTGAGACTAGAGGCGTGCACCACCACACCTAGCTAATTTTTGTATTTTTACTAGAGATGGGATTTCACCATGTTGGCCAGGATGGTCTCGATCTCTTGACCTCATGATCCTCCTGCCTCGGCCTTCCAAAGTGCTAGGATTACAGGCATGAGCCACCATGTCTGGCCAAAAGCCCTTTAGTTTAATTAGATCCCATTTACCAATTTTGGCTCTTGTTGCCTTTGCTTTTGGTGTTTTAATCCTGAACTCTCTGCCCATTCCTATGTCCTGAATGGTATTGCCTAGGTTTTCTTCTAGGGTTTTTATGGCTTTAGGTCTTACGTTTAAGTCTTTAATCCATCTTGAGTTAATTTTTGTGTAAGGTGTAAGGAAGGAGTCCAGTTTCAGTTTTCTGCATATGGCTAGCCAGTTTTCCCAACAATATTTATTAAATAGGGAATCCTTTCCCTATTGCTTGTTTTTGTCAGGTTTGTCAAACATCAGATGGTTGTAAATGTGTGACATCATTGCTGAGGCCTCTGGTCTGTTCCATTGGACTACATATCTGTTTTGGTACTACTACCATGCTGATTTGGTTACTGTAGCCTTGCAGTATAGTTTGAAGTCAGGTAACGTGATGCCTCCAGCTTTGTTCTTTTTGCATAGGATTATCTTGGCTGTATGGGATTTTTTTTTTTTTGGTTCCATATGAACTTTAAAGTAGTTTTTTCTAATTCTGTGAAGAAAGTCAATGGTAGCTTGATGGGGATAGCATTAAATCTATAAATTACTTTGGGCAGTATGGCCATTTTCACGATATTGACTCTTCCTATCCATGAGCATGAAATGTTTTTCCACTAGTTTGTGTCCTCTCTTATTTCCTTGAGCAGTGGTTTGTAGTTCTTGAAAATGTCCATCACATCCTTTGTAAGTTCTATTCCTAGGTATTTTATTCTCTTTGAAGCAATAATGAATGTGAGTTCACTCATGATTTGGCTCTCTGTTTATCCGTTATTGGTATGTAGGAATGCTTGTGATTTTTGCACATTGATTTTGTATCCTGAGACTTTGCTGAAGTTGCTTATCAGCTTAAGGAGATTTTGGGCTGAGATGATGGGGTTTTCTAAATATACAATCAATGTCATCTGCACACAGAGACAATTTGACATTCTCTCTTCCTATTTGAATACTGTTTATTTCTTTCTCTTGCCTGATTGCTGTGGCCAGAACTTCCAATACTATGTTGAATAGGAGTGGTGAGATGGGGCATCCTTTTCTTGTGCTGGTTTTCAAAGGGAATGCTTCCAGTTTTTGCCCATTCAGTATGATATTGGCTGTGGGTTTTTCATAAATAGCTCTTATTATTTTGAGACATATTCCATCAATACTGAGTTTATTGATAATTTTTAGCATGAAGGTGTGTTGAATTTTATCAAATAGCTTTTCTGCATCTATTGAGATAATCATGTAATTTTTGTCACTGGTTCTGTTTATGTGATGGATTACGTTTATTGACTTACGTATGTTGAATCAGCCTTGCATCCCAGGGATGAAGCCAACTTGATCATGTTGGATAAGCTTTTTGATGTGCTGCTGGATTTGGTTTGTCAGAATTTAATTGCGGATTTTCACATTGACGTTCATCAGGGATATTGGCCTGAGGTGTTCTTTTTTTGTTGTGTCTCTTCCAGGCTTTGGTATCAGGATGATGCTGGCCTCAATATGTGAGTTAGGGAGGAGTCCCTCTTTTTCTATTGTTTGAAATAGTTTCATAGGGAATGGTGCCAGCTCCTCTTTGTACCTCTGGTGAATTTGGCTGAGAATCTGTCTGGTCCTGGGCTTTTTTTAGTCGGTAGGCTAACAATTACTGTCTCAATTTCAGAACTTGTTATTGGTCTATTCAGGGATTCAAGTTCTTCCTGGTTTAGAACTGGGAGGGTGTATGTTTACAGGAATTTATCCATTTCTTCTAGATTTTCTAGTTTATTTGAATAGCGGTGTTTATAGTATTCTCTGATGGTAGTTTGTATTTCTGTGGGATCAGTGGTGATATCCCTTTTTTCGTTTCTTATTGTGTCTATTTGATTCTTCTCTCTTTTCTTTGTTAGTCTGCCCAGCTGACTAGCTATTTTGTTAATATTTTCAAAAAACCAGCTCCTGGATTCATTGATTTTTTGAAGGGTTTTTTGTGTCTCTGTCTCCTTCAGTTCTGCTCTGGTCTTAGTTATTTCTTGTCTTCTGCTACCTTTTGAATTTGTTTGCTTTTGCTTCTCTAGTTTTTTTTAATTGTGATATTAGGATGTCGATTTTAGATCTTCCTGCTTTCTCCTTTGGGCGTTTAGTGCTGTAAATTTCCCTCTAAACACTGCTTTAGCTGTGTCTGAGTGATTCTGGTACACTGTGTCTTTTTCTCATTGTTTTCAAAGAACTTATTTATTTCTGCCTTAATTTTGTTATTTACCCAGTAGTCATTCAGGAGCAGGTTGTTCAGTTTCCATGTAGTTGTGCAGTTCTGAGTGAGTTCCTTAATCCTGAGTTCTAATTTGATTGCACTGTGGTCTGAGAGACAGACCTCTTCTGTTCTTTTACATTTGCTGAGGAGTGTTTTACTTCCAATTATGTGGTGAACTTTATAATAAGTGTAATGTGGTGCTGAGAAGAATGTATAATCTGTTAATTTGGGGTGGAGAGTTCTGTAGATGTCTATTAGGTCTGCTTGGTCCAGAGCTGAGTTCAAGTCCTGAATATCCTTGTTAATTTTCTGTCTCATTGATTTGTCTAATATTGACACTGGGGTGTTAAAATATCCCACTATTATTGTTTGGGAGTCCATGTCTCTTTGTAGGTCTCTAAGAACTTGCTTTATGAATCTGGGTGGTACTGTATTGGGTGCATATATATTTAGGATAGTTAGCTCTTCTTGTTGCATTGATTCCTTTACCATTATGTAATGCCCTTGTTTGTCTCTTTTGATCTTTGTTGTTTTAAAGTGTGTTTTATCAGAGACTAGGACTGCAACCTCTTTTTTTTTTCTTTTCATTTGCTTGGTAAATCTTCCTGCATCCCTTTGTTTTGAGCCTATGTGTGTCTTTGCATGTGAGATGGGTCTCCTGAATACAGCACACTGATGGGTCTTGACTCTATCCAATTTGCCAGTCTGCACCTTTTAATTTGGGGATTTAGCCCATTTACATTTAAGGTTAATATTATTATGTGTGAATTTGATCCTGTCATTATGATGCTAGCTGGTTATTTTACCTGTTAGTTGATGCAGTTTCTTCATAGCGTCGATGGTTTTTACAATTGGGTATGTTTTAGCAGTGGCTGGTACCTGTTTTTCCTTTCCATATTTATTCCTTCCTTCAGGAGCTCTTGTAAGACAGGCCTGATGGTGACAAAAATCTCTCAGGATTTGCTTGTCTGTAACAGATTTTATTTCTCCTTTGCTTATGACACTTAGTTTGGCTGGATATGAAATTCTGGGTTGAAAAAAATTTTTTTAAGAATGTTGAATATTGGGCCCCACTCTTCTGGCCTGTAGGGTTTCTTGCAGAGAGATCAGCTGTTAGTCTGCTGGGCTTCCCTTTGTGGGTAACCCTAACTTTCTCTCTCTGTGGCTGCCTTCATTTTAACCTTGGTGAATCTGATGATTATGTGTCTTGGGGTTCCTCTTATCGATGAGTATCTTTGTGGTGTTCCCTGTATTTCCTGAATTTGAATGTTGGCCTGTCTTGCTAGGTTGGGGAAGTTCTCCTGGATAATATTCTGAAGAGTGTTTTCCAACTTGGTTCCATTCTCCCTGTCACTTTCAGGTACACCAATCAAACATAGGTTTCGTCTTTTCACATAGTTCCATATTTCTTGGAGGCTTTGTTCATTCATTTTCTTTCTTTTTCTCTAATCTTGTCTTCGTGCTTTATTTCTTTAAGTTGATCTTCAATCTCTGATATCCTTTCTTCTGCTTGATTGATTTGGCTATTGATACTTGTGTATGCTTCATGAAGTTCTCGTGCTGTGTTTTTCAGCTCCATCAGTTCATTTATGTTCTTCTCCAAACTGGTTATTCTAGTTAGCATTTCCTCTAACCTTTTTTTCAAGCTTCTTAGCTTCCTTGCATTGGATTCAAACATGCTCCTTTAGCTCAGAGAAGTTTTTTATTACCCACCTTCTGAAGCGTATTTCTGTCAGTTCATCAAACTCATTCTCTGTTCAGTTTTGTCCCTTGCTGGTGAAGAGTTGTGATCCTTTGGAGGAGAAGAGGCATTCTGGTTTTAGGAATTTTCAGCCTTTTTTTGCTGGTTTTTCCTCATCTTCATGGATTTATCTACCTTTGGCCTTTGATGTTGGTGACCTTCAGATGGAGTTTCTGTGTGGATGTCGTTTTTGTTGATGTTTGTGCTATTCCCTTCTGTTTGTTAGTTTTCCTTTTAACAGTCAGGCACCTCTGTTGCATGTCTGTTGGAGTTTGCTGGAGGTCCACTCCAGACCCTGTTTGCCTGGGTATCACCAGTGGAGGCTGCAGAACAGCAAAGATTGCTGCCTGTTCCTTCCTCTGGAAGCTTCGTCCCAGAGGGGCACCTGCCAGATGTCTGCCGGAGCTCTCCTGTATGTCTGTTGACCCCTGCTGGGAGCTGTCTCCCAGTCAGGAGGCACGGGGGTCAGGGACCCACTTGATGAGGCAGTCTGTCCCTTAGCAGAACTCAAGCACTGCGCTGGGAGATCTGCTGCTCTCTTCAGAGCTGGCAGGCAGAAACATTTAAATCTGCTTAAGGTGTGCCCACAGTTGCCCCTTCCCCCAGGTGCTCTGTTCCAGGGAGATGGGAGTTTGATCTATAAGCCCCTGACTGGGGCTGCTGCCTTTTTTTCAGAGATGCCCTGACCAGAGAGGACGAATTTGTTATTACCCACCTTCTGAAGCCTACTTCTGTTAATTCGTCAAACTCATTTTCTGTCCAGTTTTGTTCCCTTGCTGGCAAGGAGTTGTGATCCTTTGGAGGAGAAGAGGCATTCTGGTTTTTGAAATTTTCAGAGCTGTGGTGGACTTCACCAAGTCCAAACTTTCTGGAAGCTTTGTTTACACTGTGAAGGGAAAACTGCCTACTCAAGCCTCAGTAATGGAGGATGCCTCTCCCCCGACCAAGCTCAAGAGTCTCAGGTCGACTTCAAACTGCTGTGCTGGCAGTGAGAATTTCAAGTAAGTGGATCTTAGCTTGCTGGGCTCCATGGGGTTGGAACCTGCTGAGTTAGACAACTTGGCTCCCTGGCTTTAGGCCCCTTTCCAGGGGAGTGAACAGTTCTGTCTCGCTGGCATTCCAGGCACCACTGGGATATGAAAAAAAACTCCTGCAGCTAGCTTGGTGTCTGCCCAAATGGCTGCCCAGTATTCTGCTCAAAACCCAGGGCCATGGTGGTGTAGGCACCTGAGGGAATCTCCTGGTCTGCAGGTTGTGAAGACTGTGGGAAAAGCAAATTAGATATAAAAATAATGTTTTTTAACTCAATAAAGGTCATATATGATAAACCCACAGTTAACTTCATACTCAGTGATGAAAAGTTGAAAGGTTTTTCTTTAAGATCTGAAATAAAACAAGGATGCCCACTCTTAACACTTCTATTCAATATAGTACTGAAAGTCTTAGCCAGAGCAATTAGGTAAGGAAAAGGAAAGAAATCCCAATAGTAAAAAAGGTTTAATTGTCTATGTTTGCTGATGACATGATCTCATATACAGAGAACCCTATGGAGTCTTCCAAAAAAACTGTTAGAGCTGATAAATTCAATACAAGTACAATATACAAAATCATTATATAAAAATCAGCAGTTTTTGTATGTGCTAATAATGACTTATGTAGGAGAGAGAGCAAGGAAACAATACTATTTACAATAGATAAACAATATTCTTAGGAATACATTTAACTGAGAAGGTAAAAATCTATACACTGAAAAATATAAAACATTGATAAAACATTGTCGAAGGCACGAATAAATGAAAAGATATCCCATGTTCATGGATTGGAAGAATTAGTATTGTTAAAATGTCCAAACTACTCAAAGTGTTCTACAGATTTAATGTAATCCCTATCAAAATTCCAATGCCATTTTCACAGTAATAAATAAAAAATCCTAAAATTTGCCTAGAATCATGAAAGACCCCAAATAAGCAAATCCATCTTGAGAAAGAAGAAAGCTGGAGGCATTATACTTACTGATTTCAAAATACATTAAAAGCTGTGGTACTCAAAACAACATGGCACTGGCATACAAACAGACACATTAACAAATGGAACAGGATAGAGAGCCCAAAAATGAACCCACAGATTTTCATTCAATCGATTTTTGGCAAAAGTGCTAAGAACACACAATGGGGAAAGGGGAATCTATTCAATAATTTGTGTTGGTATGATTGGATATCCACATGCACAAGAGTAAAACTGGATGTTTATCTCACACCATATTCAAAGGTCACACCATATTCAGAGGTCAACTTGCAATAAATTAAAGACTCAAATATAAGTCTTAGAGTGTAAAACTAGTAGAAGAAGACAGGGGAAATGCTCCATGATGTTGGTCTGGACAATAATCTTTTTTTTTCCTGATATAACAACAAAAGCATAGGCAATAAAAGCAAAAAATAGACAGATGGAACCATATCAAACTAGAAAGATTGTACACAGCTAAGGAAACAATAAAGAGAGTGATGAGACAACCTATGAAGTGAGAGAAAATGGGCAAAAAAATCATAAAATGGGCAAAAAATAAAAAAACCTATGAAGTGAGAGAAAATGGGCAAAAAATCTGAATAGCCATTTCTCAGGAGAAAATATATAAATGGCGAACAGGTTTCTGAAAACATGCTAAAAATCACTAATAATCAGGAAAATGAAAATTAAAACTATAATGAAATATTATCTTTCACTTGCTAGAATGGCTATTATCTAAAGGACCAAAGATAACACCCGTTGAAGATGTGAAGAAAGGGAACCCTTATACACTATTAGAGATGATGTAAATTAGTACAGTTGTTATGGAAAACAGCATGGAAATTTCTCAGAAAACTAAAAGTAGGACTACTATATGATTCAGCCCTACCTCTTCTGTTTGTATATCAAAAGGAAATGACATGAGTATGTTGAAGAAGTATACAGACTCTCGTTTTCACGGAAGCATTATTCACAACTGACAAGATATGAAATCAGCCTAAGTGCATAACAACAGATGAATGAATACAGAAACTTTGGTACATATAAACAATATAATACTATTTCACCTTTACAAAGAAGGAAATCTACTTATTTGTGACAACATGGATGAACCTGCAGGACATTATGTTAAGTGAAATAAGCCAGACAGAAAGACGAGTATTGCATAATTTCACTTACAGGTAGAACTTTGTAAGTTAAATTTATAGAAGTAGAGAGTAGACTGGTAGGTAATAGAGGCTGGAAGTGGGGAGAAGATTGCAAAAGAGGACAGGTTGGTCAAAGTGTACAAAATTTCAGTTAGACAGGAAGTGTATTTGTCCCAAGTGTCTATTGCTACCATCTTTATGTCCATGAGTATCCAATGTTTAGCCCTCACTTATAAGTGAGAACATATGGCATTTGGTTTTCTGTTCCTGTGGTAATTTGCTTAGGATAATGACCCCCAGCAACATTCGTGCTTCTGCAAAAGACATGATTTCAATTGTTAATGTCTGCATAGTATTCCATGGTGTGTGTGTGTGTGTGTGTGTGTGTGTATGTATGTGTATATATATATATAATATTTTCTTTATGCAGTCCACTGTTGATGGGCACCTAAGCTGATTCCATGTCTTTGACATTGTGAATAGTGCTGTAATGAACATACAAGTGCACGTGTATTTTTGGTAGAACAATTTATTTTGTTTTGGATATATACCTACTATTGGTATTGATTGCTGGGTCAAATGGTAGGTTTGATTTAAGTTCTTTGAGTAATCTCCAAACTGCTTTCCACAATGGCTGAACTAATTTACATTCCCACCAACAAGTGTATAAGCATTACTTTTTAGGAAACACCATTTAGCCTTGGGAAAGAATTTATGATGAAATCCTCAAAAACAATTGTAACAAAAACAAAAATTTGACAAGTGGGATCTAATTAAACTGAAAAGCTTCTGTACAGAAAAAGAAACTATCAACAAACAGACAATGTAAAGAATGGGAGAAAATATTCACAAACTATGCAACTGACAGAGGTGTAATATCCAGAATCTATAAGGAACTTAAGCAAGTCAACAAGCAAAAACCAACCCCATTAAAGAGAGGGCAAAAGATACAAACACACTTTCTCAAAAGAAGACTTACAAGTGGCCAAGAAACATATGAAAAAATGGTAAACATAAGTAATCATCAAAGAAATGCAAATGAAAAGCATGGTGAGATTCTATTCAGTATAAAGATTGAGAGCTATTGAGGTCATTCTTCGGTCTCTGGTCTTGGCTTCTAAATTTAGAGGCAATGGGTATGAGCTGAGTTCGTTTTGCACAAATTGCATAGTTTATTTTCTGGCTTGACTGCAATACCCAACTTAGTGTTTGCATTTTTGCAGTGGGTTCTCTTTCTGGCTTGCTTGTGGAGTTTTTGCTTGTCCTACAAAACTCAAGTACAATTATTTGCAGTCTAAGGCATCCCATTTATGGATGAAGTTTTTGCAACTGGAATTGAATTTAACACTTTCAAATTCAGTTTCCAAAGAAGACTTGACAATGAATCAATCAGTCAATCTATCTCTCTCTTTTTGTTTGTGTTGCCTGTTTTCTCTGTACTTTCACATACTTGGTATCATAGAGTCAACTGGGGCCCCAAGATGCTTAGTGGTTCCTTTGTAACAACTTTTAGTTAAATGCAATATAGTCCTCCTCTTTTAAAGTATCAGAGGGCTATACTTGTTGTTTTGACCAACTCATAAAGAGTGCCAAGTGCTAACACAAGGGCAGGCAATAGGTAGAATATAATCTTTGTTGGTGAACAGGAATCAAGAAAAGTAGCCATATTATTTAAGTCCAACTCAGTAAGAATTATATATAAGTGTCTAATCATAGGAAATGACGTTCATATTGCCTAAACTGTCCTAACTTGACATTTGTGATTAGATTTATGTTGAATAATACTCTTTTTAGCAGCACTGTGCACAATTGCTAGTGGAGTTGAGAGGTTTAGCCTTCTTACTTTAGTTTAATGTGGAAACAAATACTGCACAGAGTTATTAAAGAATCATATCAATTATATTTTATTTTCTATAACTGATTCCATTTTTTTCATGAGACATTACACAGTAGGGTTACTGGGAAGGAACGGAGATTGGAGAAGGAGGAGGCACTTAAAACTGATTCAACTTCCATTCTAATACTGTCTTTTTGACTTTGTCTCTTGGGGGCAAAAGTTCTTGCAGAATTTTTCACCCTCCTTCTCTCCTACCCTGGAGAGTGACTTACCTGACTACAGTGAGAAGGAGCTGGGCCTTTGGATAGGCAGACTCCTTTCTGTTTTTTGATGTTCTCTGATATGTGCAGGTTAGTCTAGTCTACACACTATGCTGCTGCCCTGCTGAGACCAGCTCAGTCGGGGAGACCCTAATCCAGCGGTGCTAGAGGAATTAAAGACACACACACAGAAATATAGAGGTGTGAAGTGGGAAATCAGGCGTCTCACAGCCTTCAGAGTTGAGAGCCCTGAACAGAGATTTACCCATGTATTTATTAACAGCAAGCCAGTCATTAGCATTGTTTCTATAGATATTAAATTAACTAAAAGTATCCTTTATGGGAAACAAAGGGTGGGCTGAATTAAAGGAATAGGTTGGGCTAGTTAACTGCAGCAGGGTCATGTCCTTAAGGCAGAGATTGCTCATGCTATTGTTTGTGGCTTAAGAATGCCTTTAAGTGGTTTTCCGCCCTAGGTGGGCCAAGTGTTCCTTGCCCTCATTTCAGTAAACCCACAACCTTTCGGTGTGGGTGTTACGGCCATCATGAACATGCCACAGTGCTGCAGAGATTTTGTTTATGGCCAGTTTTGGGGCCAGTTTATGGCCAGATTTTGGGGGGCTTGTTCCCAACACTGCCCAACACAATGACACTACTCCTACCTGGTGTTTTGCAAGCTTCCATGGCTGAAGTCTACAGACCACACTACTTGCTCCCTGTTGTAAAGATCTCACTCATTACACCTCTTATCAATCTCGTAATTTCACTGGCCAACTGGTTCTCTCAGCTGCCGGGTCTTTCCTGCAGACCTGGCTAACCGACAGATGAAAGGAGTACTCAGACACAGGTACACAGTATAAGAGCAGCTAGGGGACTGCTGGGCTCTAGTGGCCAAAGTGCAGCCACCCTGAGAAGCTGGAGCTGCTTGCTTTTATTCAGTGTAGGCACAATGCCAAAAGCCTGGAGCAAACACAATCTGTGGGTAATTAACATTTATTGTTCCCCTTTCAGGGAACATCAGGCATGTCGATGATCAAAGGTCTGCTCCTGGTCAACATAAACAAACAAGCCTGTTTAAGATGAATTCCCCTACACTCCCTTCTACCTACTCCTTGCCCTCTGCCTCAAGGTGAGAGAACAGCTGCCTTCAGCTATTCTCCCCTAAAGCTCTGCAGAGCCTTCTGACCTTTCAGAAGGCCTGCTCCTTTCCCTGTAGTTTCTCTCACCACTCTGACCAATCTCCTACAGTCAGCATTTCTAAGTCAGCTCATTGAGGCATGTGGAGTGTTCTAGATACACTAAGTACTATTTGCAGACTATAGGGAGTAAGGGATATGAAGTTTGTCTCAGTCTGATTGATCTTGACATCTCTTTGTTTCTGTGCCATTCTAGTGCTCCTGCCTCACATTTGAATTGGGAATAAACCAAATGCCAGGCTTCCCACAAAATGCTACATTTTCACCCAGGCTATGCCTATGGAAGTATGTCACTTGTCCTGATGTTTTCAGGTTCCTTAACATTAAAATGTAATCCCTTACACTTACACTGAAGTTTAGCCCCATACAGGCAGTATATCAATAACTGATTCCTGACCAGCTCCCCTCATGTGTCTCTTTCCTTCTTTTCACATATTCTCTGGGTAGAAGGAATGGGACTTCTACTTCCCATTTTTCTTTGGACTTCTACTTCACCTTTTTCTTTGGACTTCTGCTTCCCCTTTTTCTTTCTATTATGTCACATTTTCCTTCTTCCCAGGAACACTGAGTCCTATGGCTGAGCATTAAAAACAGATAAATAAGAGTTAAGATAAACTCATCTCATGATAAGGGGACACATTAGGAAAATATTTTTATCTGTCAGATGTACATTTTTGAAAATCACATTTCTTTTTTTTTTTTTTTTTTTTAAGATGGAGTCTCACTCTGTCATCAGGCTGGAGAGTGCAGTGGAACGATCTCGGCTCACTGCAACCTCCGCCTCCCGGGTTCAAGTGATTCTCCTGCCTCAGCCTCCTCAGTAGCTGGGGCTACAGATGTGTGCCACCATGCCCAGCTAATTTTTGTGTTTTTAGTAGAGACAGGGTTTCACCATTTGGCCAGGATAGTCTCAATCTCTTGACCTTGTGATCTACCTGCCTCGGCCTCCCAAAGTGCTGGGATTATAGGCGTGAGCCACCATGCCCAGCCACATTTCTTTTTGAGCTATGCTGGCAAAGACACCAGGAGCTAATAGAAATGTTGGAAATGTTTGTTTTCTGGATGTTTTGACACTAACTCTACCACCACAAGAAATTATCACCAATACTTTAATATAAATAATTAGTTCAATAAATATATTGAAAGCTTGCTGTGTTTCAAGCATTATTCTTAGAAGACAATTCTTGGATAGTGACTAAGAGTAAATTGGTCAAAGAAAGTAGGAGGCAATTGGAGTTCACAATATGTGTGAAGTGATGGGAAGTTGTACAAAAGATGATCTTGGTTATGTAGAATATAGGATCCTATTCTTGAGTAACTCATAGTCCAGACGGCCAGGGTGGCATTTAACAAAATACTTATATTTACTTAATAGGCAAATGATTTAAAAATGTCAATTATAAAGCTTTATGGAAGTTTAGGTGAAAAAGTGACTGATTCTGCATGGGGAAGTTTAGAGCTATTGATGCCTGAAAACATTTAATGATGAATTTATTGCTGCCTTAAGGCAATTCCAGTCAGCACAGCAGGACTGGTTTTGCTTATGAGCATTTAGTCAAGCTTGTATTATGTTTCTTTACTGTTGTTAAGTTGGCGGAAATGTTTTTATCATTGAGAACTGAAATGGTATATATTTCAGACTTAGGTCCTCATTTTGTTAAAGCAATTTTTGTATGAGCTGAAAAAAAAATCAGAAGTAATTCTAGTCCTTACCAAACACAGCATGCATAAGGCATAGAAGATAGGCCAGGGTGCCTGGATGTCAGGAGAAAAGAGATAGGATGTGAAGTTAGAATCATGTAGAGCCATTTAGGCCATAAAAAGTTGGGATTTTGTCATAAGAGTAATGAGCAGACATAGATGAGTTTTAAGTAAACCAGTAATAAAAGTCTCATTTGCGATTTTAAGTATCACTCTACTGTGTGGCAAATGGTTTACATGACTGTAAGAGAACTATTGCAATAGCCTATTTAAGAGGTGATAATGGCTTAGTCAATAATGATTATAGTAAAAATGGGGAAAAATAATTGGATTCACTTGTACATTGAAGATAAAGCCAGTGTGGCTCCCTGTTATATTGGGTAGAAGCTGGGAGGAAAAGGACAGAATCAAAGATAGTAATTACAATTTTATCTTTAAGCATAAGGGGTAGATGGTGGTACCATTTACTGAAATAGTGAGAACTTGGGGAAGAATAAAATAGGGGTAAAATTGATAGTTCCATTCTAAACATAATATCTCTAAGAAGCCCACTATGAATATTGTCTAATTAGAAATATATGAATCTGAAATACTTCAAAGGAATGCAGGCTGGAGGCTTGCATTTGGATGTGATAGGGAAGTTTAAGTCATTGGGCTAAATAAGATGAGCTGCAACAAGTGTTCCAAAATAGAATAGATGAGCAGAGATAGTTTAAGCAGAGATAGAGTAACCCGAAAAAGTGACTGGTAAAGAGTGGTGAGAGAAAAAAGAGGAATGATGACAGAATTTTAAATTCCTTTTCTCAAAGAGAAAAAAAAAGGTCTATCAAATGCTACAGACTTGACAATTAAAACAAGGCATAGATGTGACCACAGAATTTGGTATCAAAGAAGACATTTTGATGAAGTAATTTGTATACTTTAAACAACTCTATTGAGGTACAATCGACATACAATACAGAAACCTCTTGTACTTAAAGTGTACTATTCAGTAAGTTTTGACATAAGTATAGAACCAAGATAATAAGTACATTTACCACTCCCAAGAGTTTTCTTGTTCCCTTTCATTCTTATTCCTCTCTGACTCCTTTTTGTTCCCAGCCAACCACTTCTCTATTTTTCACTATATATATTAGTTTGATTTTCTTAGAATTGTCTAGTGTGGGCTCCTTTTTTTCCCTGACTTTTTTATTTAACATAATTTGAGGTTTATCCAAGTTGTTATGTGTATTGATAGTTCATATGCTTTTACTGCTTAGTAGTAATTCATTGTATTAATACTCTACAGTTGTTTATTCACTTGTTGAAGAACATGTGGGTTGCTTCCAATTTTAGCTTCTAAAATTAAAGCTTCTATGAACATTTGTATAGATGGCTTTGGTGGATGTGGGTAGATCATATAGTGTAATGAACTGCCTAAAAATCTGTCATGGCTTGATATTACATACAATTCTCTGTATAACCCAATTTTTTGAAGTTTTATAAATATGTTTACATTTAGTTCTATGATTCATTTTGAGTAAACTGTTGAATATGGCGTGAGGTATAAATTAAAGTAACTTTTATCTACATATGGATATCCAACTGTACTAGCACAATTTGTTGAAATGCTATTTGTTGTACACCTAATTACTTTTGGATCTTTGTCAAAATTGTTCATTTATGAGTGGATTTTTTTTCTGGGCTTTTTTGTGTTCCATTGAAATATGTTTTTATTTTAATGCTGTCATTGTCATGCTGTCATGATTATTGTAACTTTATAATAAATCTTGCAGTTGGGTAATATTTGTCCTCCAACTTTGTTCTTTTTCAAAATATTTTGGCTATGCTTGGTCCTTGCCATTTCCATATGAATTTTATAACCAGTTTGTCAATTTCGGAAAATCTGCCTCTTAACAGTTTTGAATGGGCTTATGTCATATCTATAGACCAGTCTGTGGAGAATTGACATGTTAACAATATGGTGCCTTCCAATCCATGAATATGGCATATATCTTTCCACATCTTTGGATCTGCTTTATTTTCTCTCAGCAACATCTTGTAGTTTTCAATATACAATTCTTTTCTATCTTTTGCCAGATTTATCTTAAGTATTTTGAATTTCTGATGCTATTATAAATGGTATTTTTCTTCCCTTTTCAATAGCTTGTGAGCAAAATCCAGACATATAATTGTTTTCTGTTTCTGCTAACTTGATTTTATTTAGGGGGTGTATGTGCAGGTTTTTCACATGGGTAAATGCATGTTTCGTGTACAGATTATTTTTTCACTCAGGCTATGAGCATATTACCCAATAGGTAGATTTTTTTTTATTCTCACCATCCTCCCATTCTCACCCTCAAGTAGTCTCCAGTGTCTATTGTTCCCTTCTTTGTGTCCATGTGTACTCAGTGTTTAGCTCCTACTTATAAAAGAAAACACACGGTAGTTAGCTATCTGTTTCTGCATTAATTCACTTAGGATAATGGCCACCAGCTGTATTCATGTTGCTGCAAAGGACGTAGTTTCATTCCTTTTATGGCTGCATAGTATTCTATTATATATATGTATCACATATTCTTTATCCAACACGCTATTCATGGGGACCTAGTTTGATTCCATGTCTTTGCTATTGTGAAAAGTGCTGTGATGAACATAGGCATGCATGTGTCTTTATGGCCAAAAGATATGTATTCCTTTGGGAATAAACCCAGTAATGGGATAGCTGGGTCAAATAGTAGTTTTGTTTTAAATCCTTTGAGAAATCTCCAAACTCATTTCCCCCGTGGCTGAACTAAATAGATTTCCAGTAGCAGTGTATAAGCCTTCCCTTTTCTATGCAACCTCAACAACCTATGTTATTTTTTGACTTTTTAATAATAGCTATTCTACCTAGTGTGAGATGGTATCTCTGATTTGCATTTCTTTAATATTAGTGATATTCTCATGTTTTCATATGCTTGTTGGCTGCCGGTATGTATTCTTTGAGAAGCATCTGTTAGTATTCTTTGCTGATTTTTTAATGGGGTTGTTTGGGTTTTACTTGTTGATTTGCTTAAGTTTCTTATGGATTCTGGATACCAGACTTTTGTCAGTTGCATAGTTTGCAAATATTTTCTGACTTTCTATTGGTTGTCTGTTTAATCTGTTGATAGTTTCTTTTGCTGTGCAGAAGCTCTTTGGTTTAATTAAGTCCCATTTTTGTTGCAATTGCTCCTGGAGTCTTCATCATGAATTCTTTGCTAGGTCCTATGTCCGGAATAGTATTTCCTAGGCTTTCTTTTAGGGTTTGTATACTTTTAGGTTTTATATTTAAGTCTTTAATCTGTCTTGAGTTGTTTTTGTATATGGTTAAAAGAAGGGGTCCAGTTTCAATCTTCTGCATATGACTAGCCAGTTATCCCAGCACCACTGAATAGGGAGTCCTTTCCCTTTTGCTTGTTATTTTTGACTTTGTTGAAGATCAAATGTTCCATTCATCTATGTGTCTGTTTCTGTATCAGTACCGTGCTGTTTTTATTTCTATAGTCTTGTAGTATAGTGAAGTTGGGTAGTGTGATACTTCCAACTTTTTTTTTTTTTCTTGGGATTTCTTTGTCTATTTGAGCTCTTATTTTTGTTTCACATGAATTTTAGAATAATCTTTTTTTTAATTCTGAGAAAAATGTCATTGGTTGTATGATTGGAATAGCATTGGATCTGTAAATTGCTTTGGGCAGAAAGACCATTTTAACAACATTGATTCTTCCTATTCATGAGCATGGAATATTTTTTCTATTTGTTTCTGTTATGTTTGATTTCTTTCAGCAATGTTTTGTAATCTTGTTATACAGATTTGTCGTCACCTCCCTGGTTAGCTGTATTCGTAGGTATGTTATTTCTTTTGTGGCTATTTTGAATGGGATTGTGTTCTTGAGTTCACTCTCAGCTTGGATATTATTTGTGTATAGAAATGCTACTGATTTTTGTGCATTGATTTTGTATCCAGAAACTTTGCTAAAGTCGTTTATCAAACCGAGGTGCCTTTGGGCAGAGACTGTGGGATTTTCTAGGTACTGAATCATATCATCTGTGAAGAGAGATCATTTAACTTCCTCTCCGCCTATTTATTTTTCTTGTTTAATTGCTCTGGCTGGGACTTCCAGTACTGTATTGCATAGGAGTGGTGAGAGTGGATATCTTGTCTTGTTCTGATTCCCAGGGGAATACTTTCAGCTTTTTCCCATTTAGTATGATGTTGCCTGTGGTTTTGTCCAAGATGGCTCTTATTATTTTGAGTTATGTTCTTTCAATGTCTAGTTTGTTGAGGATTTTTAACATGGAGGGATGCTAAACTTTATTGAAAGCCTTTTCTGTAGACACGTTGAGATAATCAAGGGTGTTTTGTTTTTAGATCTGTTTATGTAGAAATACAGGTTTTTTCCATGTATTTAACCTATGCAACCTTGCTACACTCACTTGTTAGTTCTAGTAGCACATTTTTAGTTATGTAGGATGTTCTATATAGATCATATTGTCTTATGAAAATTATGGCATCCCTATTTCTTCTTTTCAAATCTAGATGCCTTTTATTTCTTTATCGTATCTGATTGCTCTGGATCATACTTCCAGTACAATATTTAATAGATTTACTGAGAGCAGATATCCTTGTCCCTTTTTGGCTTTGGGAAAGCAAGCATATGAAATATGACGTTAGCTGTAAATTTTTACTTGTTACCTTTCATCTTTTTAAGAAAACTCCCTTTCTTCTGACTCTGCTCTGAATTTTTATTAGAAAAGAATGTTGGATTTGTCAAATGTTTTCCCTGTATCTTTTCAAAGATCATATGATTCTTTTTAGTTTTTTTAATGATATTTAACATTGACTAATTTTCTTTTTTTTTTTTTATGGTATGATTCCATTTATTTAAAGTTCAAAAGCAGGCAAAATTAATCTATGGTGACAAGAGGTCTGAAAAGTGGTTGTCTTACTGCGGGGCATGAAGGAGTCTGCCACGGTACTTGGAAAGTTCTAGATCAGATATGGATGGTGAATACAAGGGAATATACAAAATGTATTGAACTAGTATACTTAAAAGCTGTATATTTTCTTTTTTTTTATTATACTTTAAGTTTTAGGGTACATGTGCACATTGTGCAGGTTAGTTACATATGTATACATGTGCCATGCTGGTGCGCTGCACCCACTAACTCGTCATCTAGCATTAGGTATATCTCCCAATGCTATCCCTCCCCCCTTCCCCCACCCCACCACAGTCCCCAGAGTGTGATATTCCCCTTCCTGTGTCCATGTGATCTCATTGTTAAATTCCCACCTATGAGTGAGAATATGCGGTGTTTGGTTTTTTGTTCTTGCGATAGTTTACTGAGAATGATGATTTCCAATTTCATCCATGTCCCTACAAAGGACATGGACTCATCATTTTGTATGGCTGCATAGTATTCCATGGTGTATATGTGCCACATTTTCTTAATCCAGTCTATCATTGTTGGACATTTGGGTTGGTTCCAAGTCTTTGCTATTGTGAATAATGCCGCAATAAACATACGTGTGCATGTGTCTTTATAGCAGCATGATTTATAGTCCTTTGGGTATATACCCAGTAATAGGATGGCTGGGTCAAATGGTATTTCTAGTTCTAGATCCCTGAGGAATCGCCACACTGACTTCCACAATGGTTGAACTAGTTTACAGTCCCACCAACAGTGTAAAAGTGTTCCTATTTCTCCACATCCTATCCAGCACCTGTTGTTTCCTGACTTTTTAATGATTGCCATTCTAACTGGTGTGAGATGGTATCTCATAGTGGTTTTGATTTGCATTTCTCTGATGGCCAGTGATGATGAGCATCTTTTCATGTGTTTTTTGGCTGCATAAATGTCTTCTTTTGAGAAGTGTCTGTTCATGTCCTTCACCCACTTTTTGATGGGGTTGTTTGTTTTTTTCTTGTAAATTTGTTTGAGTTCATTGTAGATTCTGGATATTAGCCCTTTGTCAGATGAGTAGGTTGCGAAAATTTTCTCCCATTTTGTAGGTTGCCTGTTCACTCTGATGGTAGTTTCTTTTGATGTGCAGAAGCTCTTTAGTTTAATTAGATCCCATTTGTCAGTTTTGGCTTTTGTTGCCATTGCTTTTGGTATTTTGGACATGAAGTCCTTGCCCATGCCTATGTCCTGAATGGTAAAGCCTAGGTTTTCTTCTAGGGTTTTTATTGTTTTAGGTCTAACGTTTAAATCTTTAATCCATCTTGAATTGATTTTTCTATAAGGTTTAAGGAAGGGATCCAGTTTCAGCTTCCTACATATGGCTAGCCAGTTTTCCCAGCACCATTTATTAAATAGGGAATCCTTTCCCCATTGCTTGTTTTTCTCAGGTTTGTCAAAGATCAGATAGTTGTAAGTATGCGGCATTATTTCTGAGGGCTCTGTTCTGTTCCGTTGATCTATATCTCTGTTTTGGTACCAGTGCCATGTTGTTTTGGTTACTGTAGCCTTGTAGTATAGTTTGAAGTCAGGTAGTGTGATGCCTCCAGCTTTGTTCTTTTGGCTTAGGATTGACTTGGTGATGCGGGCTCTTTTTTGGTTCCATATGAACTTTAAAGTAGTTTTTTTCAATTCTGTGAAGAAAGTCATTGGTAGCTTGATGGGGATGGCATTGAATCTGTAAATTACCTTGGGCAGTATGGCCATTTTCACGATATTGATTCTTCCTACCCATGAGCATGGAATGTTCTTCCATTTGTTTGTATCCTCTTTTATTTCCTTGAGCAGTGGTTTGTAGTTCTTGAAGAGGTCCTTCACATCCCTTGTAAGTTGGATTCCTAGGTATTTTATTCTCTTTGAAGCAATTGTGAATGGGAGTTCACTCATGATTTGGCTCTCTGTTTGTCTGTTATTGGTGTATAAGAATGCTTGTGATTTTTGTACATTGATTTTGTACCCTGAGACTTTGCTGAAGTTGCTTATCAGCTTAAGGAGATTTTGGGCTGAGACGATGGGGTTTTCTAGATATACAGTCATGTCATCTGCAAACAGGGACAATTTGACTTCCTCTTTTCCTAATTGAATACCCTTTATTTCCTTCTCCTGCCTAATTGCCCTGGCCAGAACTTCCAACACTATGTTGAATAGGAGTGGTGAGAGAGGGCATCCCTGTCTTGTGCCAGTTTTCAAAGGGAATGCTTCCAGTTTTTGCCCATTCAGTATGATATTGGCTGTGGGTTTGTCATAGATAGCTCTTATTATTTTGAAATACGTCCCATCAATACCTAATTTATTGAGAGTTTTTAGCATGAAGTGTTGTTGAATTTTGTCAAAGGTTTTTTCTGCATCTATTGAGATAATCATGTGGTTTTTGTCTTTGGCTCTCTTTATATGCTGGATTACATTTATTGATTTGCGTATATTGAACCAGCCTTGCATCCTGGGGATGAAGCCCACTTGATCATGGTGGATAAGCTTTTTGATGTGCTGCTGGATTCAGTTTGCCAGTATTTTATTGAGGATTTTTGCATCAATGTTCATCAAGGATATTGGTCTAAAATTCTCTTTTTTGGTTGTGTCTCTGCCCGGCTTTGGTATCAGAATGATGCTGGCCTCATAAAATGAGTTAGGGAGGATTCCCTCTTTTTCTATTGATTGGAATAGTTTGAGAAGGAATGGTACCAGTTCCTCCTTGTACCTCTGGTAGAATTCGGCTGTGAATCCATCTGGTCCTGGACTCTTTTTTGTTGGTAAACTATTCATTATTGCCACGATTTCAGCTCCTGTTATTGGTCTATTCAGAGATTCAACTTCTTCCTGTTTTAGTCTTGGGAGAGTGTATGTGTCAAGGAATTTATCCATTTCTTCTAGATTTTCTAGTTTATTTGCATAGAGGTGTTTGTAGTATTCTCTGATGGTAGTTTGTATTTCTGTGGGATCAGTGGTGATATCCCCTTTATCATTTTTTATTGTGTCTATTTGATTCTTCTCTCTTTTTTTCTTTATTAGTCTTGCTAGTGGTCTATCAATTTTGTTGATCCTTTCAAAAAACCAGCTCCTGGATTCATTGATTTTTTGAAGGGTTTTTTGTGTCTCTATTTCCTTCAGTTCTGCTCTGATTTTAGTTATTTCTTGCCTTCTGCTAGCTTTTGACTGTGTTTGCTCTTGCTTTTCTAGTTCTTTTAATTGTGATGTTAGGGTGTCAATTTTGGATCTTTCCTGCTTTCTGTTGTGGGCATTTAGTGCTATAAATTTCCCTCTACACACTGCTTTGAATGCATCCCAGAGATTCTGGTATGTTGTGTCTTTGTTCTTGTTGGTTTCAAAGAACATCTTTATTTCTGCCTTCATTTCGTTATGTACCCAGTAGTCATTTAGGAGCAGGTTGTTCAGTTTCCATGTAGTTGAGCGGCTTTGAGTGAGATTCTTAATCCTGAGTTCTAGTTTGATTCCACTGTGGTCTGAGAGACAGTTTGTTATAATTTCTGTTCTTTTACATTTGCTGAGGAGAGCTTTACTTCCAAGTATGTGGTCAATTTTGGAATAGGTGTGTTGTGATGCTGAAAAAAATGTATATTCTGTTGATTTGGGGTGGAGAGTTCTGTAGATGTCTATTAGGCCCGCTTGGTGCAGAGCTGAGTTCAATTCCTGGGTATTCTTGTTGACTTTCTGTCTCGTTGATCTGTCTAATGTTGACAGTGGGGTGTTAAAGTCTCCCATTATTAATGTGTGGGAGTCTAAGTCTCTTTGTAGGTCACTCAGGACTTGCTTTATGAATCTGGGTGCTCCTGTATTGGGTGCATATATATTTAGGATAGTTAGCTCTTCTTGTTGAATTGATCCCTTTACCATTATGTAATGGCCTTCTTTGTCTCTTTTGATCTTTGTTGGTTTAAAGTCTGTTTTATCAGAGACTAGGATTGCAATCCCTGCCTTTTTTTGTTTTCCATTTGCTTGGTAGATCTTCCTCCATCCTTTTATTTTGAGCCTATGTGAGTCTCTGCACGTGAGATGGGTTTCCTGAATACAGCACACTGATGGGTCTTGACTCTTTATCCAATTTGCCAGTCTGTGTCTTTTAATTGGAGCATTTAGTCCATTTACATTTAAAGTTAATATTGTTATGTGTGAATTTGATCCTGTCATTGTGATGTTAGCTGGTGATTTTGCTCGTTAGTTGATGCAGTTTCTTCCTAGTCTCGATGGTCTTTACATTTTGGCATGATTTTGCAGTGGCTGGTACCGGTTGTTCCTTTCCATGTTTAGCGCTTCCTTCAGGAGCTCTTTTAGGGCAGGCCTGGTGGTGACAAAATCTCTCAGCATTTGCTTGTCTGTAAAGTATTTTATTTCTCCTTCACTTATGAAGCTTAGTTTGGCTGGATATGAAATTCTGGGTTGAAAATTCTTTTCTTTAAGAATGTTGAATATTGGCCCCCACTCTCTTCTGGCTTGTAGGGTTTCTGCCGAGAGATCCGCTGTTAGTCTGATGGGCTTCCCTTTGAGGGTAACCCGACCTTTCTCTCTGGCTGCCCTTAACATTTTTTCCTTCATTTCAACTTTGGTGAATCTGACAATTATGTGTCTTGGAGTTGCTCTTCTCGAGGAGTATCTTTGTGGCATTCTCTGTATTTCCTGAATCTGAACGTTGGCCTGCCTTGCTAGATTGGGGAAGTTCTCCTGGATAATATCCTGCAGAGTGTTTTCCAACTTGGTTCCATTCTCCGCATCACTTTCAGGTACACCAATCAGATGTAGATTTGGTCTTTTCACATAGTCCCATATTTCTTGGAGGCTTTGCTCATTTCTTTTTATTCTTTTTTCTCTAAACTTCCCTTCTCGCTTCATTTCATTCATTTCATCTTCCATTGCTGATACCCTTTCTTCCAGTTGATCGCATCGGCTCCTGAGGCTTCTGCATTCTTCACGTAGTTCTCGAGCCTTGGTTTTCAGCTCCATCAGCTCCTTTAAGCACTTCTCTGTATTGGTTATTCTAGTTATACATTCGTCTAAATTTTTTTCAAAGTTTTCAACTTCTTTGCCTTCGGTTTGAATGTCCTCCCGTAGCTCAGAGTAATTTGATCGTCTGAAGCCTTCTTCTCTCAGCTCGTCAAAGTCATTCTCCATCCAGCTTTGTTCCGTTGCTGGTGAGGAACTGCATTCCTTTGGAGGAGGAGAGATGCTCTGCATTTTAGAGTTTCCAGTTTTTCTGTTCTGTTTTTTCCCCATCTTTGTGGTTTGATCTACTTTTGGTCTTTGATGATGGTGATGTACAGATAGGTTTTTGGTGTGGATGTCCTTTCTGTTTGTTAGTTTTCCTTCTAACAGACAGGACCCTCAGCTGCAGGTCTGTTGGAATACCCTGCCGTGTGAGGTGTCAGTGTGCCCCTGCCGGGGGGTGCCTCCCAGTTAGGCTGCTCGGGGGTCAGGGGTCAGGGACCCACTTGAGGAGGCAGTCTGCCGGTTCTCAGATCTCCAGCTGCGTGCTGGGAGGACCACTGCTCTCTTCAAAGCTGTCAGACAGGGACATTTAAGTCTGCAGAGATTACCGCTGTCTTTTTGTTTGTCTGTGCCCTGCCCCCAGAGGTGGAGCCTACAGTGGCAGGCAGGCCTCCTTGAGCTGTGGTGGGCTACACCCAGTTTGAGCTTCCTGGCTGCTTTGTTTACCTAAGCAAGCCTGGGCAATGGCGGGCGCCCCTCTCCCAGCCTCGCTGCTGCCTTGCAGTTTGATCTCAGACTGCTGTGCTAGCAATCTGCGAGACTCCGTGGGCGTAGGACCCTCCGAGCCAGGTGTGGGATATAGTCTCGTGGTGCGCCGTTTTTTAAGCCATCTGAAAAGCGTAATATTCGGGTGGGAGTGACCTGATTTTCCAGGTGCGTCCGTCACCCCTTTCTTTGACTCGGAAAGTGAACTCCCTGACCCCTTGCGCTTCCCAGGTGAGGCAATGCCTCGTCCTGCTTTGGCTCGCACATGGTGCACGCACCCACTGGCCTGCGCCCACTGTCTGGCACTCCCTAGTGAGATGAACCCGGTACCTCAGATGGAAATGCAGAAATCACCCGTCTTCTGCGTCGCTCACGCTGGGAGCTGTAGACCGGATCTGTTCCTATTCGGCCATCTTGGCTCCTCCAAAAGAAAAAAAAAAATTGACTAATTTTCAATGTTAAGAATTTTTTCTCTTGGACAAAATCCTATTTGACCATGAAATTCTTCTTATATATTAGATACTTGATTTATTAAAAATTGTGTTCATGGAGAATTTGTATTATAAATTTTATATTCTTTTTAATTATTATTTTTAAATTTTATTTTAAATTGAGAAATATATATTTATGGAGTGCAAGGTGATATTTTGATATCTGTTTATGATGTGGAATAATATCATCGGCTTACTAAGAAATCCATCACCTCACATACTTATTTTTTTATTAAAAACATTTAATATCTGCTTTTTTAGCAATTTTGTAATACACAACTTATTATTTATTATACTCACCATTCCATACAATACATCACTGAAGCTTATTCCTCCTAACTGAAACTTTGTACTCATTGATCAATATCTCTCTTTTTCCCTATCTCTGGTAACCATCATTCTATTCTGTGCTTCTATGAGTTCAACATTTCTAGATTCCATCTGTATGTGAGAGCATGCATTATTTGTATTTCTGTGCCTGGCTTATTTCACTCAACTTAATATTCTCCAGACTCATTAATGTTATTGAAAATGACGAGATCCCCCCATCTCCTTTTAAGGCTGAATAGTATTTCACTGTGTATATACACTACATTTTATGTATGTATGTATGTATTTATTTATTTATTTGAGACAGAGCCTCACTGTTGCCTAGGCTGGATGGAGTGCAGTGGCATGATCTCTGCTCACTGCAGTCTCTGCCTCCTGGGTTCAAGAGATTCTCCTGCTTTGGCCTCCCAAAGTGCTGGGATTACAGGTGTGAGCCTCCATGCCTGGCTTCTTTATCCATTTATGATGTACACCTATATTGCCTCCATATCTTAGCTACTGTGAATAATGATGCAATGATATCAAGTTTTCCCAGTACCATTTGTTGAAGACTGTTCTGTCTCCATTGTGTGTTCTTGGCACCTTTGTCAAAAATCAATTAACCATAAATATGTGTATGTATTTCTGGGTGCTATATCCTTCCATTGATCATTGTGTCTATTTTTATGGTAGTACCATGTTCTTTTGATTAGGATAGCTTTGTAGTATATTTTGAAGGCAGGTAACATAAAAACACCAGCTTTGTTCTTTTTTCTCAAGCTTAATTTGGCTATTTGAGATCTTTTATGGTTCCAAACAAATTTTAAGATTTTTTTTTTCTATTTCTATATTAAATAACATTGGAAATTTGAAAGTGATTACATTGAATCTGCAGATTTCTCTGTGTGGTATGGACATTTAAACAATGTTAATACTTTTTTTTAATATACTTTAAGTTTTAGGGTACATGTGCACAATGTGCCGGTTAGTTATGTATTATACATGTGCCATGTTGGTGTGCTGCACCCATTAACTCATCATTTACCATTAGGTATATCTCCTAATGCTATCCCTCCCCCCTCCCCCCACCCCACAACAGTCCCCAGTGTGTGATGTTCCCCTTCCTGTGTCCATGTGTTCTCATTGTTCAATTCCCACCTATGAGTGAGAACATGTGGTGTTTGGTTTTTTGTCCTTGGGATAGTTTGCTGAGAATGATGGTTTCCAGCTATCAAAAAGTGGGCGAAGGATATGAACAGACACTTCTCAAAAGAAGACATTTATGCAGCCAAAAGAAACAATGTTAATACTTTGATAATGAACATGGGATAGCTTTCCATTTATTTATGCCTTCTATAATTTCTTTCATCAATGATTTATTATTTCAGTATGCTGATCTTTCACTCTTTAGTTAAATTTACTCCTAAGTATTTTTTATACTACTGTAAATGGGTTTAATTTCTTAATTTTTTCAGATAATTTATTAGTGTGAAAAAATGCCATTAGTTTTTGTATGTTGATTTTGTACCTTAAAATATTTTGTATGTTGTTTTTGTACCGTAAAATTTTTGCATGTTGATTTTGTACCCTAAAATATTCTTGGATTTGTTTAACAGTTCTAACAGTTTTTTTGATGCAGTCTTTAGAGTTGCCTATAAAAAATCATATCATCAGCAAACAGAGTCAAACTTTTTCCTTTCCTATTTGGATATCTTTTATTTCTTTTCCTTGTCAAATTGCTCTGGCTACAACTTACAATACTATGTTGAATAGTAGTGAATAGTAGTGGTGAAAGCAGGCATCCCTGTCTTATTCATAATCTTAGAGGAAAAGCTTTCAACTTTTCACCTTAGCATAATGTTGGTCATAGGCTTTTTCTTTCCTTTCTCTTTCTCTTTTTCTTTCGTTCTTTCTATTTTTTTAGACAGAATTTCGCTTTTTTACCCAGGCTGGAGTGCAACAGCACAATCTTGGCTCCCTGCAACCTCCACCTCCCAAGTTCAAGCAATTCTCCTGTCTCGGCCTCCTGAGTAGCTGGGATTACAGGTGCCCACCACCATGTCCGGCTAATTTTTTGTACTTTTAGAAGAGAGAGGGGGTTTCACCGTGTTGGCCAGGCTGGTCTTGAACTCCTGACCTCAGGTGATCTATCCACCTCAGCCTCCCAAAGTGTGGGATTACAGGCGTGAGCCACCGCGCCCAGCCTGTCACAGGCTTTTTATATATGCCCTTTGTTGTGTTGAGGTACATTCCTTCTATGCTCAATTTATTAAGAGTTTTTATCATAAAAGGATGTTGAATTTTATCAAAAGCTTTTCCTGCATCTATTGTGATGATCATATGGTTTTTGTCCTTTATTCTTGTCCTTTAACATGGTATATCACATTTATTAATTGTCTTCTCTATGTTGAACCACCTTTGCATCCCAGGAATAAATTGTCCAGATGAAAGTTTTAATTCTTTCATTACTGTCTGGCTTTGGTATAGAAATGTTGGTCTTGCAGAATGAACTTGGTAGTATTATCTCTTCCTCAATTTTCTGTAATAGTTTGATTAGAAATGGTAATTATTCCTTTATTAAATATTGGCAGAATTAAATCAGGAAAGTCTTATGGGCCAGGATTATTTTGTGGCAGGGGAAGTGATCTTAGTTACACTAGAGTGAGCTTTATTAATATGTGCTCAAGAAATTAATCTATTTCACTTAAGTTGTCAAATTTATTGGCATAAATATTTTATAATATTCCCATACCCTTTTAATATCTGTAACATCTATGGTAATGTCACCTCTGTCTTTCCTGGTATTAGTAATCTGTCACTTTTTATTTTTCCTAATCAGAATGCTTAAAAGTTTATCAATTTTATGGAACTTCTGAAAGAACCAGGTTTTGAACTACTGATTTTTCTCTATTGTTTATCTGTTTTATATTCCATCTGTATCCCCCTTTGTTTATTTCACTTCTGTTTACTTTAGTTTTGATTTGCTTTCCTTTTTATAGCTTCTTATGATGCAAACTAAGATAATATATTTGAGATCTATTTTCATTTCAAATAGGCATTTAGAGCCATAATTTTCCTTCTAAGTACTCGTTTAGTGACATCACGCACGTTTTAAAAATATTATGTTATCGTTTTCATTTAGATGAAAATGTTTCATAGTTTTTCTTTTGAGATGAGTTATTTAGAAGTATGTTATTTTGATTTTATATCTTCTATAATTGTTTATACATCTTTCTGTAATTTTTTAGGTACTCATACTGTGGTTAGAAAACACATTTCAAATTTCAACTGATATGTTTTATAATTAATTTGGTTTTTCTTTGTGGACAGTAAAAATATGTATTCTACTGTTGGGTGTTCTATAAATGCCAGTTAGATCAGGTTCTTTGATATCATTTTAAGTCTTATATATCTTTATTGATTTTCTGTTTTATTGTTCATTCAATTATTGAGAGAAGAGCATTGAAATCTTTGAATATCATTATGTATTTTTCTATTTATCTTTGCAATTCTATAAGTTTGTTTATGTTGACAGAAGGTGGTGTGAAAACAGAGAAATACAGACCACTGTCTGGGTGCTAAAGTCATGAAGCAGCATTAGATCAAGGAGATAATTAGACAGTAAGAGAGTGGGTTGACAGCGGACAGAGGAATAAACTCTATTGGTAAGACCTTTAGGAAAACCTGTGTATTGTGAAGAAGATGAGGAGATTTAGTTCCCCAAAAATGTCAACTATCTTACTCCCAGGCCTTGAGGTATGCATGGGGCTGCATACAAAAATGCCACCATTAGATAGGACTAAAGAGAAAGAGATAAGCTTGGGGTAAAGTCTATTATACAATAATTGCAAAGCTAATTTGCATCTTCTATGAGAAAAAAAGAAAATACATGCCATGGACTAAATGTTTGTGTCCTCCCCAAATTAATAAGTACTTTGATAGTAATTAGATCATGAGAGTGGAACTCCCATGATGAAATTAGCATCCCAAGAAGAAGAGGAAGAGAGTTAGCCCTCTCTGTTCTCTGTCATATGAAAAAACAATAAGAAAATGGCCATCTGCAAACCAGGAGACAGGTTCTCACCAGACACTGAATGTGCTGACACGTTGATAAGGAGATTAGTATGAGTGTGACCCATGGACTTAATCAGCTATCTCAACACAAACCAGGAATGGAGATAGTATTATACTAGCATAAACATTGCAAGTTGGAAAGAAAGGGAACAGAGAAAATAAGATGAAATGAAGGAAGGCTACGAATGTGCTTTTCTTTCAAGAAAAGGGAAGAACGACCCAGGTGATTCACAGATCAGTGGGGCCACTGCCTAGGTTTCAACAGGGCAAGAGGCCTGCAAGAAAAGCTGTTGAGTATGGGGCTGCCCACGGGAGCCCTAGGAGTGAATCCTGTCCCAGCAGAGAATATAAATGAGTCCCTGAAAGGGAGCTGTGGCATGGGCATTACTCCACTAAGCTGTGGGGATGAGGCTGACACCCCAGTGGGCATGGAGGACAGAGTGTCAAGCTAGAGAGGAATATCCTTGAGCTTTGAGATCTCATGGAGTTTATCTTGCTAGGTTTTGGACTTTCTTGAAACCTATTACCTCCTCTCTTTCCCATTTCTCCATTTTAGAATGGGAATTCCTATTTTATGTCTTTCCCACTATTAAATTTTGGGAGCACGTAACTTGTTTGGTTTTATAGGTTTATAGTTGGAGAGGAATTTTGCCTCAAAGTGAATTATACCTTGAGTTTCACCCCTATATGATTTAGATAATATTTAGATGAGACTTTGGACTTTAAACTGAGTTGATTCTGGAACAAGTTAAGAATTATGGGGCTGTTGGAATGGAAAGAATATATTTTGATTGTCAGAAGGACATGCATTTTAGCAGGCAGGAGTGAAATGCTTTGGATTGAATACTTGTATCACCCCCAAATTCATATATGGAACCCCTAATGTGATGGTTTTGGGATGTGGGGATGTTGTGATGTAATTAGGCCATGGGGATGGAGCTGCCATGATAGGATTAGTGTCCTTACAGTAAGAGAGCCCCATATCTCTGCTCTCTGCCCTCTGCCATGTAGAGATACAGTAAGTAGATGGCCATCAGCAAACCAGGAAGCATGCCCATACCAGACACTGATCTGCTGGCACACTGATCTTGTACTTCCCAACCTCTGCACAACTTTGTAAAATAAATGTATGTCATTCAAGCCACCCAGTTTGTGACAATTTGTTATAGCAGCACGAACTGGTGAAGGCTATATTTTTGTGTGTGTGTCTATCAATTGATCGATAGTAATTACTATAGAGTTAGGCATTGTTTAATAATAGAGATAGATTCTGAGAAATGTGTCACTAGGCTATTTTATCGTTTATGAACATCAAAAAGTATATGCACATAAACCTCTACACATCTAGGCTATGTGGTGTAGCCTATTGCCCCTAAGCTACAAATCTGTAGAGCACGTTACTGTACTGAAACTATTGTAACACAAGGGTATTTGTGTATCTGTACATTTTAAAATATAGAAAAAATGCTCCCATGGCTGCTAGGTGATAGGAATTTTTCAGCTCCATTATAATCTTATGGGACCACTGTTGCATATGTAGTCTTTCATTGACCAAAAAGTTGTTATATGGTAGACACACACACACACACACACACATACACACACACACATACACACAAGTAGCCTATAAGTGGACCCAAACCAGGAATAATTCCTAAGAGACTTTTAAATTCATGGCCTACTAAAGAAAATTAAAATATTTTCTACCTGGACCACATGACCATGATGAGATAGTAGGTCCTGGTGTTTTTACTTAAGCAACAGTGGTATGAATTTCTTTAACTTTTAATTTTGAAACAAATAATCTGAGAAAAAGAACCATAGTAATGGCCTAATATATATTTCTTGGCTAACTAAAACACATCGAAAATTGATTGCAATGCATCCAACATGTCCACTTCTGACTTTTTAAATCACTCTTTCCTCCTCATGTAGTCCTCGTCTTCCTGGGTTGAGATTCATTCTGCTGACAATAATGCTGCTAGGCATTTATAGCAGCATGACTTCTTAAATCTCTCTCGTATACTAATAACAAAGTTTTGCTGCCTATGCTTTTGTGTTCCAAATGCTGTTGTTATTCTGCTTCATTTCCTTTTCACCTTTTATTAATTTTCTTGCTTGGCTTTTTTGACGTTTCAGGCTAGTCACACGTTACTGAATGAGTAAAAGATAGCTCTCTCTGTAGAAGAAATTTTAATTGTTTGTAATGTATAGTAAGGTCAGTTTTCTGATGCTACTCATTTAGGTTTTTATTAAAATCTACTTCCTTTTGAACTACTTCATTTATTCCCTAAGGCTCTTCTTTGGTCAACTACTCTGTAAAACAGGATTCTATGAGACTACATTAGAGTTTCGACTTAGAGTCGATGATCTAAATGGGGACATAATTATGTTGGAAACATTAATTTCTACTCTAATTTCCACAGAAATTTTTATGTAAACAATTTCTTGTGAGCAAGTGCAGTCTTTTCATGTCATTGAGACAACAATATTTTCATATTTGTCATAAAAAAACAAAACTTTCCCTGTCTTCCAGAGTGTGGAAGCAAGCTAAGATTCTTATACCTTGTTTTGAAGGAGTCAGTTTTCTGAAGGAAGAAAATAATAGCAGAGGAAGTCTATACGTAAATAAATTCTGAGCTATTTTCCCACCCGTTTTCATCTTCAAATTCAACTACTCTGAGGATATCCTCTAAATGCTATAGCTGAAAACTGAGAAGAAAAAAACAAAAACAGAAATTGTAAGAGCAATCAGAACGTCTTGCTTTGTGGTTTGGTTTAATCCGTGTGTAATTGACATCCCAGAATACTGCCAGAAGTATTCTTAAAATAATAAGCTCTAACTGTGAGATTATCCAATACAATAAATGTGAGTATTGATGAATTCAGACAAATTCTAAGAAGCATTCTTTTGAAAATGCTGGATTTTCCTGTGGTGATAGTTTACTTCCTTTGCCCACTGATCAAAGCCCCTAAATGCACTAGTGTTTATAAATCGAATTCTCATTTTTCCCCTTACTGATTTTTGTTGTTGTTGTTGTTCTGAGGGTAAAGCTCAAGCTGGGCCAGATGACTCTGCATGATTCTAAGGTTATATTGATCGGACTTCCAAACTGAAGATTTGCTGTAAATAGTAAACGATAAACCAAACAGATGGGGTAGTGTTGGTTTTTTTTTATATGCATTCACTAAAACAAGAATAGACACACTCTGGTAGAGATCAAGGATTTTTCAACCCTGGGCAGCTCTTGAAAGCCAAAGGCCATATCTGTGTTGTCAAGGCATAGTTTGCTGTATAGTTATATGAGGCAATTCTAAGCTTTTGATTCAGACATAGCGGATTATTTACAAGAAATCCACACGTATTATTTTCTGCTACCTATGGAGAAAACTGTTTTTTTTTTTAATTTTATTTATTTTTTTTACTTACCTTTGCATACTACAATGGCTTCAGTGTAGGTTTAGTCAAAATCAGCAAGATATTTAGAAAAGACAGCTGTATGCAGACTTGTTTTGAGGGATATGAGGAAAATGTCCTTCTGCCTCCCATTACAAACTACAAAGCCCATATGTTACTACTAATTAAATGTTTAACATTCACAAATATTGATCAAGGTTACTGTTAATCCTCCACTTATTACTAACCCTGCTATTATAGGCATGGTCTTAACATTTCTGAGCCTTAGTTTATCTATCTTTTCCAAAGGTTATAATGATGGTATAGATATCATGTAATTGTTTTGAGGACTATGTGAAACAGTCTATATGAAGTGCTCAATACTGCTACTAACAACTTAATTTTAGTTGTAGTTATTGTTACTATCATCCTCATTATTCTCATGAGGCCTTTCCAAATCTTTATACCTTTGAGGACACTCAGTCCTTCTCTGTGGTGGGAGAGAAGAGAAAAGTCAGTCAGTGGAGTAAGCAGCTACTGTCGTTAACAGTTCAAGTCAATTCATCACAGTCACCTAGAGAATGTACTTTCCTGTCATCCAGGCTTTGGGCTTCTGCCCATATAGCAATGGGTCTAGATAGTACAAGGGAAGCCACATTGACGTATTTATACTCAGGACATATCCACTAACTATGTTCATGTTGCAGAGTGAGACAGATCCACAGAGTGAAGTTCTGTGAAGTTCTCTATGTTGAAACTTCAGTACAGTTTTACATCACCTGTGGCCAAAGAGCTGTGATTTCATCCATTATCCACAGTCAAAACTCCTCCCTCTGCTATACATCACTCTATACCTAATTAGTGTCATCATTTATATGTGACTTATTTTATCAATATATTATTATCATGAGGAGGATGCCCATAAAAGAGTCACCAGAAGTTGTGTCTCTAAATTGTAGTCTTTGCTTGGCCTTGTCCTGCCCTTGGATAAATGGCAGCTTTGTTCCTAACTCATCTTACTCTTATGGTCACAAATGTAAATGTACTACAGCTTCCCTTCCTAGTGCAGGCTGACAGAGGACAAATGCATAGCAAAACAGATCAGCTCAGGAAAATAAACGAGTCATACAAGGTGAAGAATGAGACAACCAGTTAATCCATATTTACGAGATGAATTATCCAATGCTCAGACCAACTATGTCCTTAATAGATCAACAATATAAGGCACATTTTTCTTTTAAAATAACTTAGTTTTTTTTCACAGTTTAAGAAAAGAAGAAATATAGTCACATTAGGAAAAAATAGAACTTTTCTGAATTTTCTTATACTTGTCTTATAATTTGTTATGTAGAATTGGAGTCAAAAGTGGAGGAAGGTAGCATATGTCATCTATTCAATCCCTAGAATTTGCCCTGGTTATTTTTCTAGAAAATGGCATTTGGAAGTCAATATCTGGGTGCTGGATGTAGTCCTTTTTTAAAATGTTCTGCTCCCAAACCTTCTCAATGGACAGAACTTAAAAAGTTATGTATACATATAAATATGTATTGTGTATATACACACATAAACACATCATGTCTAAAATTATTTACACATTTATCTATTCCTTTTGAAGGCAGTGGGTATATACCAATACTTCCAATGTAAAGCCACCATTGTTCGTTTTGCTTGCTCCATATTTTTGACTGCCTTCTTCTATACTGAGAAACCTGGCTTCCCTTATATTTAATGTACTTATTTATTTCATTAAAACCACAATGTGTCAATCTCCTATCACCACCGATGCACCTTCCGGCAAATCCTCATCACCCCACTCTGAAACCCTGCCCCTCGCTCTCCAGGACAGCTTCAACAACAAGTGCAGGCTGCTCATCCCACTCTCTTTTCTTTACGTAGATGACCTTCATACCTGACTCAGTCTTCAAAACCGTGCATGAAGCTTTTGTTCTGCTTAGACACCCTATTTTCTAACTCAGGCTCAGATACTCCATGTAGGACCATGTACCTCATGTACAAGAATATCCTCTTCATCCCTCTGTCTCCAACACCCCACAGTGGGCACCCTCCACGGAAAGCTTTTCTCACCCTGGTCTGGCTCCAACACACCACACTGGATGGATTCCCTCCTTACGTGTTAGACTAAATGCCCTGTGCTGGGCCACACCCCCATGGAGATTTCCTTCTCATTCTGCTCAGTTTCTGGCCCCATGTGCCAGGCTATCCCCTTACCACAGGAATGTCTTCTTCACTCCATTTAAGCTCTGACGTCCCACACTGGGAAGCCCTTCCATGTGGATGTCCTCATCATCAGCTTGGGATGTTACCCATTATGGCTCCTTCTAATATGTTCATGTTGGTTTTCATGGATCAATATTCTCCCTCTTAATCATTTTCTTCATAATTTCCATTTCTTTATATTTTTAATTTGATTTTGGAATAATGGTTTTTTAGACCATTAAATGAGTTTTCCACAGAGGCCAGACATTTCTTTATTCCATGTATTATACTGCTAACTAAAAAATAATAACTAATTTTTAATCTAGAAAGTCTTGTATATTTTGCTCTTACTGTATTTCTTTTAAAATTGTACACTGCTATGTGTTTCCTCTAGCACTCTGTTTTACTCACTGTGGGTTTGCTGTTTTTGTTCTTTCATTTTTTTGTTTGTTTTTTTCAGTGATCTCCCTTTCTCTAATTTTTAGGTCTCCCTAAATGGGTCATTGGGTATAGCAGATCAGGTCTAGTCATTGGAGGAGTCCTAACACCTCACAAGTGGTGGATGATAAAGCATCCTCCCTTCTTGTAGTTTACTGTAGAAGGAACATACAAGCCTGCATGCCCCTGCTGAGGAAACTTGGGTAGTCCTCCAACTTCCCCAATCTCTTTGCAGAAAAATAAAACAAGGGACTTGGAAAGCAACAAGGGGAAATTGATGAGTAGCATCAAGAAACACAGAGAAGAAAATGTAGTAAAGTTTTAAAGTAAGTACGAGAACATAAAGATTGAAAGGTAAATAGAAAGACAATCAGCACCTTATTTCTTGGCAGTTATTCTCCCCTTCTTTGCTGGTCACTAAGATACCCCATTATATTTGCATCTTCTTTTTTTCTTCATTTTGATTAGTTTTGTTTCTCCCTGGATCTTTTTTTACCTCCTTCTGAGAATTCTGTATATGCTCTGTTATTTTTTTTAAGTTTAGATAACTAACATAAATTTCATTTGAATTTGTTTAAATTTCAAGGATATTACTTAAGATAATTGCGAAGGCCTCCCCTATGACAGCCTCTGGCACTCCCTCTTGGTCAGGAGAGCACAGAAATGCATTGCTAACATGAAGTACTTCCATGCTCATCAACATGCCACACTGCCCTGGCCCTCACACACGTTATTCTCTTGTGGTGAAATTCCACGCTCTCTCACAGGCTGTCACCCATGGCATAGGCAGTTTGGTTTACTAGAATTAGCTCATCTTCCCTCAGCATTTGTCGCTGGCCCTAGGCATTTGTTCTTAGGCCTGTGATTGTTACACTGGCCCATTTATCCTTTTAAAGTTGATTCATAGCTTAGTAGGCAGCTTATCAAGGCAGGATAGAAAACTGAGGGAAGTCCATACAGTTCCAGAATTTGTCTTTACCAATTTTATTGGCTAGGTGATTTTCTACAGCCACTCAAATATATGGGATGAGAAGCTTTTTTTTCCTTTAAGAAAACAGGCCGGGGGCCTACAAACCTGTAATATTTCTCAATGGCAAGTAATATGAGATTGTAGTGTTGTTTACAAAAACTTCATTTTTAATTAAGAGTAACACCCCAGTAAGGTGTTAAAAAAGATACCAAATAATTTTTTCTTTAGTGATTTTTATTTTTTAATAAAATCTTTACTATTTTTATTTTTTAAATTATATTAAATTTATTTTCAGACAAAGTCTCACTATGTTGCCTAGGCTGGAGTGCAGTGGTCCTTTCTCAGCTCACTGCAACCTCCACCTCCTGGGTTCAAGCAATTCTCATGCCTCAGTCATCAAGTAGCTGGGATTATAGGCATCCGCCACGATGCCTGGCTAATTTTTGTATTTTTAGTAGAGTTAGGGTTTTGTTATGTTGGCCAGGCTGGTCTCGAACTCCTGGCCTCAAGTGATCCACCCGCCTGGGACTCCCAAAGCGTTTTTATGTGTTTAAAGTGTCATACTTGGTTTTTAAATTATTTTTTCTCCAGAATTATTTTGAAGTCTTATTTGATCAGTATCAAGTATTTGATAACTATAGCTAGGGAGAAAAGTACTGTTGTATAAATCTGAATATCATCCCAGTAGGAAAAATTCATTTGTTTTCTTAATTATTTTAACAGCTCCTTTTATTTTATGTAACTGTTATTCCTGGTTATTTCTCAGTGTCCTAAATATAACTAATAAACAAGAAAACCATTTTAACTAGTTTCTGAAAACATTATCAGCTCATAAGCAGCACCTTTTTTTTTTTTTTTGAGACGGAGTCTCGCTCTGTCACCCAGGCTGGAGCCAGTGGCGCGATCTCAGCTCACTGCAAGCTCCGCCTCCCGGGTTCACGCCATTCTCCTGCCTCGGCCTCCCAAGTAGCTGGGACTACAGGATCCCGCCACCATGCCGAGCTAATTTTTTTTTTTTTTGGATTTTTAGTAGAGACGGGGTTTCACCGTGTAAGCCCTGATGGTCTCGATCTCCTGACCTTGCGATCTGCCCGCCTCGGCCTCCCAAAGTGCTGGGGTTACAGGCGTGAGCTACTGCGCTGGCCACAGTACCTTGTACCTTTAAAACGTTTCATATGTTTATTTTTAAATAAAACTCTGGAGATGACATAGGGAGAAAATATAATTGATATAAAGGTATTAGAAAATTTAAAAATTGCTAAATACCTCTTCAACTGCTATTGCGTTTAACTGAATTAATAATAGATGTGTTAAGACCTTATCCCCTCATTACTACAAATTTTTTTCCATACAGGAATTTTAATTTTTAACCAATACTGAGCTATTACATTCAGTAAACTCAAAAGTACTTGCTACTTGCCTGATATTTTCTCCTAGTTTCTAAGAGGACCTCGATGCCAGCGATTACTTTTCTAATAAGTGTTTTCCTTTTAAATACAACGTTAATTTCATCCCACATATTTCCATATTCAAGATTTTTCCTTGAGTTCAAATTATTTTATGCTTTGTATTGTGATATTTTCTTTGACCCTTGGTTTATTAGTAAATGCATTTCTTATTCTTTATTTTTTCTTTTTTGAGACAGAGTCTTGCTCTGTCGCCCAGGCTGGAGTGCAGTGGTGCCATCTCAGCTCACTGCAGCCTGCATCTCCCTGGTTCAAGCAATTCTCCTGCCTCAGCCTCCTGAGTAGCTGGGATTACAGGTGCTGACCACCATGCCCATCTTAACCACATGGAAATTTAAAAAAGGCCCGTTTTCTTACACTTCTTTCCATTCACAAGTAGATTAAGATTTATAAAATTCATATAGAGAAAATTTAATTGTTATGAAGTCCACAGTTTCTACATCTTCACCATTCTCAGTAGTGACAAACATCTTGGAAAGTGCTCTCCTTCACCAGGCACAACTGTGCTAAGTTGCATATTTTGTATGATTTCATGGAGGAGGAAACAAGAATGTTCCATGTTTATTTCAGAAAAATCAGCATTATATTTTAGAATAAAAGAAACTGTTAGTGGATATATGATACTGTTTTAAGTAATATGCATTTATTACTGAAAAATTAATGAATAATTATTTCAATTATTTATTTCAATATTCAGTTGAATATTCAGTGAATAATATTCAATTATTTCAATAATTATTTCGATTTTCTCTGGCAAAACTTTTGTTTCATATACATTTGTATTATTTTTACTTTTGCATAGATCTTTCTACTATCACTTTTCAATCATTTTTCTCTTTTTGCATCCTTTTCTTCCATGTACTTATTAGACTTACATTACCTCAATTGAAATATTTATCTTTGAGCGCTATAAGCCCATTGTAATGGGCCTCAGAGACCCTTTTCACAAGATGGCATGGAAGGAGAAGAAGGAAGCTCCTACCCCTCCTAAAGCAGGAGCCAAAGCAAGGCTTTGAAGGTCAAAGTCAAGTAGGCAATGTTGAAGGGTGTCAAGAGTTACAAAAAAAATAAGATCCATATATCACCCACCTCCTGGCGGTCCAAGACACTGAAACTCTGGAGGTAGCCCAGATATCCTCAGAAGAGTGCCCCCAGGAGAAACAATCTTGACTACTATGCTGTCATTAAGTTTCTGCTGACCACTGAGTCTGCCATGAAGAATATAGAAGACAACAACATGCTTGTATTCATTGTGGATGTTAAAGCCAACAAGCACCAGATCAAACAGGCTGTGAAGAAGCTCTATGACATCGATGTAGCCAAGGTCAACACCCTGATTAGGCCTGAAGGAGAGAAGGCATATGTTCAACTGGCTCCTGATTACGATGCTTTGGATGTTGCCAACAAAATTGGGATCATGTAAACTGAGTCCAACTGGCTAATTATATATGTATATATCATTTCACCAGAAAAAAAAGAAATATTTATCTTCTATTGAAAAAATGCCAAACAGTAACATCCTTTGAAAGCCTTGCAGGTATGAGTAGCCTATAAATTTCTTTTAAGTATGAATTTTTAGAGAGTAGATTAAAATATACTCCTAAAGATAGAACTTCTATTCATGTACATGTTAGGATAAAATTATTCAATATGCAATGATATAAAGCCCTGCCCTCTAGATATCCAAACACAGTGAGGAAAGTAATAAAATGCTAGACCAACCACACAATTCACCACTTGACCATAGCCAGTACTAGGTGAACACATCCTACCTGGTAACTATTGTATGTGACAATTCCCCTTGTCAATCTTCTCTTTTATTTCACCAAACTATAAAAAATTCTAAGTAGAGCAAAGAGGTATAAAACAACAGAAGAATCTATAATTCATGTCTACAGTTTCATTTACTTATACATTCTTTATGATGTACTAAAAAGCTCCTTCCACTAGGAAAAGTAAGAGTGACTACAAACCTGTTATACCAAGAGAATGCATTTATAAAAATAGATATGTCTTATAATAAAAAAGATTCATTACTGGACATGTTAAATGAGATATACCAATAAAAATACCACAAGAATATTAATGCCATTCTGACAGGTTTTATTAGAGAAAGGCTCTTAAATCTAAAATCAAAGTGAGGATTTGTTTTCTAATGATAAAAATGAAGAGTAGTGAATTCTAGAATATTTTGGATATAATACCTCGACTTCTTTTTTTATATTAATTGTGGGACAAAACAAATTTTAACATACATTACCAATTTACTTGCCCTCATAGTATATAAACAGTTAATAGGTAAACATCAATTTATTTTCTATATAAAATCATCTAAATGTTTGATCTATTGTTTTATTATTTCCTTCCAAATTAGGGTATATAAACCATTGCCAATATATAGCATGCATGTCAAAGGCATTTTTGGATACTTTTAGGTCATCTGAAGCAGCAAGCTCAAGAAAATTAAACTAAGGTAGAAATTATGTTTAAGACATAGTCATATTTCTTCTTGACTTTATCTTATATTTCTAATAAGTACCATTGCCTATCTTTTTTGCATACATCCACTTTTATGATACCACTAATTTGACTAGTCTTTACTACATATTTTACTTTATGATTTATTTTCATTTTATCATTTAAAAATTTGCTTCTCCTAGTCTTTGCATGCGTTTGTTCACTTTTTCAATGTGGGTTCAGCTCACAATTGAGAGGAAAAATTCAATGATGATTAATGTGTTGTTTAATAACTTCATTAATGTAATATTTTTGAGCATATACGATTTGGTAGTCACATAGGTACCACTGGTTTGGAAAAGTTTTCAATAAATTATAAATGAATGATAACTTTCTTATTTTCCTGAACCTAGTATGATTATATTATGAAAACATAGTTTTTAATTAGCAATGAAGCTCTTTCCTGGAATATGTGGGGAAAAATTTTTGAGAATAGAGCACCAATGCTATTTCTTAGTATTTCTTATCAATTCCAAATAACCACCCTCTCTTTGAACAAATTGTCTTTAACGTTAAGGGCACTGGAAACACATAATCAGATCTCTCATCCTTATATACCCAAATGTTGGTTCTCTCAAGTAATGAGACTATCACAAAATATCTGAAACAAACCACAATAACCACCAAATCCCACTAAGCTGAATTTATTGCAAACTAAAGTAAGAGAACATTATATTGACCAGACACACTCACTTCTAGAAGAACAAACTACTGACTTTTATAGAGATTTGTGAAAATGTATTAAACAGAGATCAGGGATTGGCAAACTTTCATAAGTGTGAGTACATTAATGTCAACTGCAGAAGTATGAGGCTCTTGATTTGCTGACATTGTGAAGTGTATTCATTTGGAGCAGGGCCAACTACATAATTTAAAAGGCTCAGTACAAAATTCAAATGTAGGGTCTCTCTTTCAAAAGCTAGAAAAACAACCCTTTTTCCTTTCTGCCATGATCTCTGTTGATCTTTAAGAGTGTTATTATTTTACTATATGATGTTACACCCCAATGTGGACAGTAAATGTAGATCCTTACAGGAACACTGAGTAGGATTAGAGGAGAAGGCAGCTGAGAACCATCGCAGGGATGAGGAGTGGCAGTGGGTGATGGGACCATTAATGAACCAAAGATCTAAGCCCCTGACTCATACTTTGTTGTCCCATTGGACTTCATTTTTTTTGTTGAAAACTGGACATTTTATATACTGTATTGTAACAAGTGGGAATCACATTCCTCCACATCGTGCCCCACCCCCATCAAGGTCTGTATTACACTTTTTGTTTTCATTTGTGTTATTTGTTGCTGGGATATAGTTTTTAATTTTTTACTCATTATTTAGCATAATTCTTGAAACAAATTTGTAGTTTCTGTATTCTTTCCAGTGTGTTACCCCTGAGTTCTCTGTTGGCTTTATTATTATTATTATTATTATTTTTAATTTTAAGCTTGACTTCTTAGGTGTCATGCCTTATTCAGTGTAATTTAATGTGAGCTGATGATTGCTTGGGAGATTTTTTTTTTTATTTCATTGTCTTTGTATATTTCACTCTGTGAAAAGATGACCTGAGTGATAAGGCATGCCTTCAAACTTTAGGCAGTTTACAAGACAAACTTAGCTTGCACTTTCTTCTGCAAAGCTTCAGGGTCAATCAACGGTGATCCACTGGTGCCGTCTTCTGTCTCAGGTCTTCTCCGGCATGTGCACTGGCTTGCACAAGCATACAATCTTTTAGATTCCTAGGAATAACTGGACACTTTTCAAAGTATCCTATGGTCATCTACTTCCCCAGGATTTCCTTTTAAAGATGTGTGCAGGCTCTCGTATGGCCCAACTAAAATCACAACTTTATGTAAGTGAGATATGACCAGTAGTTTGCTATTTTATGGGTAATATCATAGTGTTAGACTCTCCTCCCTCTTTTGAGAGGAGTTCTAAATCAAATCAAATAGCCACTGTACTCTAAGAATATATATTTTCCAGTGAACTTCAAATGTAGACAAAATGTTGATAGCCCTCTGGGGATGGTGCTTTTAACAGAGGTCTAAGAGTGTTTAGGGATCTTTCTCTCTCAATCTATTTCTCTCTCTGTCTGTCTTTCTCTCTCTTTTGCTATATTGCTGGCTTTTGTCTACTGTACCACTGAACTGGAAAAGGAAGGGGAATGGGGAAACATCACAGAGCCTGCTCTCTTACCAAGGTTCAGTAGTATCTTTCAGATAGATTATTTTCCTACCTTTATGTAGTTGTGTTAATTGTCAGAGTACTAAAATGGTTGATTTTAGTTGATTTGCCCACATTTTAATGGTTTTAGAGGGAGAACAAGTTCACTGAGATCCTCACTCCACCATTTTGGAAGTTTATCTCTCTATGGAGACTTCTTGTAGTAATAGCAGTGACTTTCAGTCAAGAGTCACTGCTTTTTAGTATTAACTCTATAGGAAAGGAATCAAGAGAATGAATACCCTGAACTTATTTTATTTGAACTCCTTCCTGTGTTCTCCTTTGGCCAAACTAATCAGAAGTCAGAAACCACAGGCATCTCATTATTCATCCATGCAAACCAGTCTCCAAAGGAATAGAAAAGAGAAGAAAATTGTTAAAAAAAACAGATAATTTGAGAATTATCATCTATAATGACATAATTTCTTTGAATAATATAAAGTATATATTAATTTGAAATACAGTGACATTATTTTTTTCTATTAATGAAGTCAGAAAAGTTAGAAATCAGCAGTAGATTCCAATAAACTAAGTTCACTTTGTTATTGCAAAACAAGATATTAGAAAAAATTAAAACCATAGTTAGCTAGATAAGATATAAAAATGAGTTTTTGTACCAATAAAAGAGCAGTTATAGACTATTTGTTTGAATTTTTGCCTTTAAATTGCCTCTCTGAAGTCTTCCTATATTGGGAGTAATTGAAGATGCTCCTATCCCATTGAACATAATCATTGCAAGAAATTGTAGCCTGCAGTACTCCTGTAGGACCATGTTTTCATTTTTGCATTTAAATTTGAACACTGTGTAATCAAAAATTTATGAGCTGACTGGGGAAAGTTGAGTGAATATTTTGAGTGAAATGATTAAAGAACCTTGAGAAATGATTTATGTGGCAAGATAAAAAGTGTTCAATATGTACACTGTCAAAGGATGAAATTAGGAATAAGATAACTACTTTCAAACACTAATCAGAGGCACACACAAAGAAGAATGACTTAAAATGTGCCAAATAGTATAGTGAAGAATAATGGAAACAAATCAAGAAGATCTTTAAAATGCGAGCTAATCTCAAGAATATTTTTCCCATTGCTACCTTAATTGAACATGACTATTGAAATATGCATGATTACTGAAAGAATCTATCAAGCAAAAGCATGAGTCAAATAATACTTGATTAATTGACAATTTAGAAATCTGGAAAATTACTATATTAGACTAACATTATCTGTTAATGTTGTTCTTCTTAACTGTTATTTGGTAACTCTTATTTGGTGGGGCTTCAGATTAATTTTCTCATTTGGTGAGTTAATGCACTTTATGTAATTGATATGGTTTGGCTGTGTGTGTCTTCCACAAATCTTATCGTTAATTGTAGCTCCCATAATTCCCACGTGTTGTGGGAGGAACCTGGTGGGAGATAGTTGAATCACGGCGGCAGTTTCCCCCATGCTGTTCTCGTGGTAGTGAATAAGTTTCATGAGATCTGATGGTTTCATAAGGGGAAACCTCTTTCACTTGGCTCTCATTCTCTCGTCTGCCTCCATGTATGATGTGCCCTTTGCCTTCTGCCATGATTGTGAGGCCTCCCCAGCCACATGGAACTGTGAGTCCATCGAATCTTTCTCTTTATAAATTACCCAGGCTTGGGTATGTCTTCATCAGCAGCATGAAACTGGACTAATATAATAATGAAAGCAACAAAAACATAGTTGGAATTCTGTATGCATTTCTGGAGAATTATTTGTGGGAAAACATAATGGATTTTGCAAAAAACCCTAAAGTAATAAGTTAAACCATCATACCATATGATGAAAAAGAAAAAATGAAAAGCACTTGAAAATTCAGACTAAGAAAAACTGTAAAAGTCTGTAAGTGTATAAAATATTTGTATAACCATCACCTATTTATCAAATACAAGAATGCTGGAAGTAGGCAAAATACTTTGAAGTTCAATAGACTAGATACAAATATTTATTAATTCCACAGCACAAATGTTGCACACAATATTTATGGGAAGTATGTGAGATCTTTGGTATGTAACAGTAAATAAGGTACAGTTTTAGTCCTCAAAGAATTTATATCATCATGAGAGGAAGAAGTAATAAAATGTGCAATGACACATGTAAATGCATAGTTCTATACAAGCACATTGGAAGGGCATCTAACAACATTTATGAAGGTACATGGAGACTAAGAGGTGCAATCATAGAAGATTTAAGGGTGATTTAGGGATTGGGAAAGATTTTTAAGAATACGGATAACAGTATTTCCAAAAATCTGAAAATAGAATTACCATTACATCCAGCAATCTCACTACTGAGTATCTACTGAAAGAAAAATAAATTAATATATCAAAGAGATACTTGCACTCACCTCACACATTTATTATGGCACTATTCACATTAGAAAAGCTATGGAATCAACCTAAGCGTCCATCAACAGATTAATGGATAAAGAAAATGTGGTATATACACACGATAGAATACTATTCAGCCATACAAAAATGGAATCATGTCCTTTGCAGCAACATGGATGGAACTGGAGGCCATTCTTTTAAGTGAAATAAACCAGTCACAAAAAGACAAATATTGCATGTTCTCATTTATATGTGGGAGCTAAAACTTTTGAACACATGGAGGTAGAGAGTGAAAAATAGAAAGTATAGATTGGGAAGAGGGAGTGTGAGGGGGAGGATAAAGAGAAATAGGCTAATGCATACAAACATACAGTAATATAGATGGAATTGTATTTGTCCGTTCTCATGATGCTGATAAAGAAATACCTGAGACTAGGCAATTTACAAAAGAAAGAGAGGTTTAATGGACTTACAGTTCCATGTGGCTGGGGAGGCCTCACAATCATGGCAAAAGGCAGGGAAACACCCCTTATCGGATCTCCTGAGACTTATTCACTATCACAAGAACAGCACGGGAAAGACCTGCCTCCATGATTCACTTACCTCCCACTGGGTCCCTCCCACAACACGTGTGAATTCAAGATGAGATCTGGGTGGGGACACAGCCATACCATATCAGGAATAAATACAATGTTTGGTAGGATGACTATATTTAAAAATGTCTTGTACTTGGGTGATGGACACCCTGAATACCCTGACTTTATTACTGCACATTATATGCATATAACATAAAATTTCATGTACCTTGTAAATATGTACACATTTTTTTAAAAAATAAAACTATAAAAAAGGACATTATGAAAATAGATAACTTATATTTTCAGGTCTCTAAGAAATTCTGATATGAAAATCAATCTCCACCACTCCCCAAAAAGGGAGAAAATCTATTTTAATAAAATTTTGTCTTGTTTCAATATATACATATTTTTAAATTTGAGACAGGGTCTCACTCTGTTATCCAGCCTGGAGTGCAGTGGCACAATCTTGGCTCATTGCAACCTCTGCCTCCCAGGTTCGAGCAATTTTCCTGCCTCAGCCTCCCTAGTATTTGGGACTAAAGCTGTGAGCCATCATGCCCGGCTAATTTTTGTATTTTTTTTTTTTTAATAGAGATGGGGTTTCACCATGTTGGCCAGCCTGGCCTCGAACTCCTGACCTCAGGTGATCTGCCTGCTTCAGCCTCCCAAAGTGCTGGGATTACAGGTGCAAGTGACATACTGGGCCATATTTCAATAATATTTTGTTAGTGATGTTAGGTGGCAAAATGTTATGTGTTATATGGTTAATAACTGCCAATTAGTTCAAATATTGGAGATAACAAGATTAAGAAATTAGTCATCTGAAACATTCATTTAAATTGGATTTCTAAAAGAAAATCCTGGAAGAATGATTGGAATAGCTAAACTTCTCTCAAACCAGGGTACTTTCGATTTAGAAAGCACATTTTTTACTATATTAAAAAAGATGTATTAAGAGTACTGAGAGGAATTTTAATATTTCCAAAGGCATTAAGTGTCAGCCTTGTGAGTAAATTTCAATACTCCTGAAGCTTGTAGGTGTGCCTTATGACACCACTAATTACATTACATCAGTATAATGGAGTTTAAGTTATAATTTGCCATTTAATCATCTCAGCTGATAAACTGTTAGCAAATTTAAAATTAAACAGTGATTTTGAAGCTTTTTGTTAATTCCTCTGTGTAGCAGGTTATTTATAAATTTACAGTAGCTTACTTCTAGGTAACATAATGAGCTCTGAGGCTTTAATGCCTTGAAAATCTGTTATATTACCAAGCTGTCATTTTAGTAGGAAATTTTGGTCTAATAATTACTTGACTTAAAAAGATCATATTCAATTATACTTTTCTACAGCTGCAGTGTAGTTAAAAATTATTCCTTAGGAATCCATTTGCCTTTTTTCACATTTAATTGATTTTTTAAATGTTTAAATTGACAAATACAAATTGTATATATTTATCATGCACATGTGGTTTTACAATACGTGTACATTATAAAATCGCTAACGAGCTAATTAACATATATATTACCTAACACTGATTTTTTTTGTGATGCAAATACTTAAAAACTACCCTTTTTCCAATTTTCAAAAATAAAATTCATTGATATTAACTATAATAATCATTTTGTACCGTAGATCTTTTGAATTTACACCTCCCATATAAGTGAAATTTTGTATCTTTTGATTAATGTCTCCCCACATTTACCCCACACCACAGTCCCTGGTAACCACCACTCTACTCCCTACTAGTATGAATTCAGCTTTTTTATATTCAACAAATAAGTGGGATCACACAGTATTTGTCTTTGTGCCCCTGGCTTGTTTTGTTTAATATAATATCCTTAAGGTTAATTTATGTAGTTACAAATGACAGGATTTCTTTCTTTTTAAGGATGAATAGTATTCCATAGTGTATATATGCCACATTTTAAAATCCATTATCTGTTGATGAACACTTAGGTTGAATCCATATCAGGGCCAGTGGGACTAATACTGCAATGAGCATGGAAGTGAAGACATTCCTTCTGCATAGTGATTTCATTTTCTTTAGATATACATTCAGAATCAGAATTGCTGGATGATCTGGTACTTCTATTTTTAATTTTTGATGAACTCCTATACTGTTTTCTTTGATGGTTGCACTAGTTTTATTCTCACAAATAATGTGCAAAGGTACCCTTTTCTCCACATCCTTATCAACAAGCGTCTTTCAGCTTTTTGTTAATATGTGTTCTAACAGGTTTTAGGTGATATCTCATTGTGGTTTTAATTTACTTTTCTGTGATAATTAGTGATGTTGAACATTTTTTCATATACTCATTGGCCATCTGTATGTATATATTTTTGAGAAATGCCTATTTAGATCTTATGTTCATTTTTTTAAATTGGGTCATTTGGTTTCTTACTATTGAATTGTTTCGATTCTTTATATATTTAGAATATTAGTACTTTATCAGATGTATATTTGCAAATACTTTCTCCTACTATGTAGGTTGTCCCTTTACTCTGTTGATTGTTTCCTTAGCAGAGAAGAAGCAGTTGGATTTGATGTAATCCTATTTGTCTAATTTTGCTTTTGTTGCCTGTGCTTTTGGGTTCATATCTCAAAAATCACAGTGTCTAGGAGCTTTTCTCCTATTTTTTCCTACTAGTTTTACAGTTGAAGAATTATATTTAAGTCTTTAGTATATTTTGAGTTGATTTTTTTATATGGTGTGAGATGTTGGTCTAATTTCATCCTTCTGCATGTAGATAATCCATGTGTCCATTTATTGAAGAGGGCTTTCTTTCCCAATTGTGTGTTATTAGCAACTTTGTAAAAATGAATTGACCACACATGTGGATTTATTTCTGGGATCTATATTCTGTTGCATTGGCCTACGTGTCTGTTTTTGTGCCAGTTCCATGATGTTTTGGTTAGTATAGCTTTGTAAAGTAGGTAGTGTGATACCTCCAGCTTTGTTCTTTTTGCTCAAGATTGCTTTGTCTATTCAGTATTTTGTGGTTTCATACACATTCTAGATTTTTTTCTGTTTCTGTGAAGAATGTCATTGAAATTGTGATGGAATTGCCTTGACTCTTCAAATTCTTTTGGGAAGTAGGGACATTTTAACAATATTAATTCTTCCTATTTGTAAACATGGGATTTCCTACTATATACTTGAGTTTTCTTCATTTTCTTTCATTATTGTTTTATAATTTGGAGTGTACAAGGCTTTCACCCGCTTGGTTAAATTTATTCCTATGTATTTTTGGTAGCTGTTATAAATGGAATTGTTTTCTTGATTTATTTTTTGGATAGTTTCGTGTTAGTGTATAGAAATGCTGCAATGTTTTGTGCTGTTTTTTGTTTATTTTCTATGGTTTTTTTTATTTTTTGTGTACTGAATTTATCAGTTCTTAGAGATTTTTTTTTAGTGTGGCATCTTTAGGGTTTTCTACATAAAAGATTATATTATCCAAAATAGGAAAAATGTAGTTTTTTTCTTTCCATTTCTAATGTCTCTTGCCTCTCTCTCTTTTGTGTAATTGCTCTAGCTAGGACATTCAGTACTATGTTGAATAGAAGCAGCGAAAGTGAGTATCCTTGTATTCCTGATGTTAGAGGAAAAGCTTTCAAATTTCACCTTAGAATATGATACTAGCTGTATGTTTGTTATATATGCCCTTTTATTGTGTTGAAGTACATTTCTTCTATACCAATTTGTTGAGAGTCTTATTATGAAAGGATGTTGAATTATGTCAAATGCTTTTTCTGCCTTATTGAGATGATTATGTAATTTCTGTACATCATTCTGTTAATGTGGTATATTGCATTTATAGATTTGGCTTTGTTGAACCATTCTTGTATTCCTGGGATAAATCTTACTTGATGATGGTGAATTGTCAACAATCCTTTTAATGTAGTATTGAATTTTGCTTGCTATGTTTTTGCTGAGGATTTTTATACATGTGTTTATCAAGCATATAGCCTTGTAACTTTTATTATAGTATTCTTGTCTGGCTTTAATATTAGGATAATGATACTTAGTGAAATGAATTTGGAAGTACTTCTTTATCTTCAATTTTTTGAAACAGTTTGAGTTAGCTTGGTTTAGTTCTTCAAATGTTTGGTAGAATTCATCAGTGAAGCCATCAGGTTCTGGGCTTTTCTTTGATGGGAGATATTTTGTTATTGATTCAATCTCATAACTTGTTACTTGTCTGTTTAGAATTTCTATTTCTTCATGATTCAGTCTTAGTAGGTTGTATGGTCTAGAAATCAATCCATTTCCTCTGGTTATACATTTTGAAGAGTGTATAATTCTCCATAGTGCTCTCCTGTAATCCTTTGTACTTCCATGCTGTTAGTTATAATGTTTCCTCTTATATTTCTAATTTTATTTATTTGAATCTTATGTATTTTTCTTGGTCCAGCTAAATGTCTGCTGATACTGTGTATACTTTCAAAAAGCCAACTCTTAATTTTATTAATGTTTTCTCTTTTCTAGTCTCTATTTTATGTATTTTCATTTAGATCTTTATTATTTTCTCTCTTCCCGCCCTTTTTTTTTTTTTTTTTTTGAGACGGAGTTTCACTTTTGTTGCCCATGCTGGAGTGCAGCCTAATGTTGTGGCATCTACTCTGGCATTAGAAAAAGCCTGGATGATCAATTTGTGCATACCAGATTTTAATCTGGGGCTACAAGAGACTTCAGTGCTGAGTTTTACTGGGGCAGGCTTAGTTTTGAGGTCCAAGGCAAAATACAGTGCTCATCTCCCTCTCCTCTTGCATCCAGGGTTTTTAATCTATCCTAGAGAATGTTCCATGTATGCTACTATTATTGTTTTGCAATCTCTCTCTCTCTCTTCAGGTTTATTAATATTTCCTGTATTTATTTAAGTTACTCAATGTTTAGTACAAATATATTTGTAATCATTATATTTTCTTGTTGAATTAACTCCTTCATTATAAAATAATAATTGTATTAGTCTGTTCTTGCACTGGTATAAAGATACTACCCAAGACTGGGTAATATATAAAGGAAAGAGGTTTAATTGACTCACAGTTTCATAAAGCTAGGGAGGCCTCAGGAAACTTACAATCATGGCGGAAGGAAAAGGGGAAGCAGGCACCTTCTTCACAAGGTGGCAGGAAAGACAGAAAGCAATAGTTCAGGAAAAACTACCGTTTATAAAACCATCAGATCTGATGAGCATTCACTCACTATCAGGAGAACAGAGTGGGGGAAACTGCCCCCATTATTCAATAACTTACTTCCCTTGACACATGGGGATTATAATTTGAGATGAGATTTGGGTAGGGACACAGAGTCAAACCATGTCAATGATCTGTTTTATTCTGCTTACAGTTTTTGACATAAAGTCTATTTTATCTGATATAAGTATAGCTACTCTTCCTTCCTTTTGTTGTCCAATTATATGAAATAATCTTTTAGTACTTCCTCACTTTCAGGGTATATGCATCTTTATGGGTGAAGTGAGTCTTTTGTAGTTGACTCTTTTTTTAATCTATTGAGTCACTCTATGTCTTTTGATTGAAGTATTTAATCCATTTATATTTAAGGTAAATATTGTTAAGGAAGAACTTACTACTACCATTTTGTTGCTTTATTTGTAAATCCTTTATTCCTTGCTGTCTTTTTTTGTAATTAAGTGATTTTTTCTGGTAATACACTTTTATTTCTTGCTGTTTATCTTTTTGTCTCTACCATTGGCTTTTGCTTTGTGGTCACCATAAGGCTTACAAAAAAATCTTACAGCCTACCTTAAACAAATTAACAAATTTGCCTACAAAATAGTTTTACTCCTTCCAAAAACTTTACATTTTTAATGTCACAATTTACATATTTTTATATGGTATTTCCCTGAACAGATTTTTGTTATTATTTTTTATAGTTTTATCTTCTAACCTTCATACTTAAGATATAAGTGATATATGCATCACTATTACAGTTTCAGAGTATTCTGAATTTGATGATATATTTACTTATAACAGTGAACTTCATACTTTCATATTATTTTGTGTTACTAATTAGAATTCTTTGATTTCAGTTTGTAGCATTTTCTTTAGCATTTCTTATAAGATATGTTTAATGGTGATGAACATTCTTAACGTTCGTTCATCTGAGAAAGTTTATCTTTCCTTCATTTATGAAGAACAGATTTATTGAGTTTAGTATTCTTGGTTGGAAGTTTTTTTTTGTTTTTTTTCTTCAGCATTTTGAATATATCATCCCATTCTTTCCTGGCTGTGATGTGTCTGCTGAGATATAAGGTGTTAGCCTTATTAGAACTCCCTTATATATCATTTTTCTTCTTTTCTATTGCAGCTTTCATGATTTTCTCATTGTTTTTTGACTTTTGATATTTTGATTATAATATGCCTTGCTGTATTCTTATTTGCATTGAATCTAACTGGAGACCTTTTACTATTCTGTACTTGATTATTTATCTTTCCCACAATATTTAAATTATTCATTTAAATAATCTTTCCTCCCCTTTGATCTTCTATTTTCCATCATTAACTCTTATAACTCAAAAAATTTGCCCTATAGTTCTGTCCCATAAGCTTTCTTCATTCCTTTGCATTCTTTCATTTTTTCTCTAACTATATATTTTAAAATAACCTAGTTTTGAGTTCAAAGAGTTTTTCTTCTGCTTGATAATTCTGCTCTTGATAATCTCTATTGCATTTTTTACTTCAGTCATCATATTTTCTTCATCTCCATGGTTTCACTTTGTTTTAATTACCATCTTTGGTTTTTTTATTTTTTCATTTACTATTTTTCTAATATTATTGAATCCTTTCTTTTTATTTTCTTGAAGTTTGTTATCTTCTTTAAAACAATTATTTAGAATTTTTTTTGTCAGCGTATTTATATATCTTCATTTTTGGGGGGTGGGGTGTGGCTGCCTATTGGGAGATTATTGTAGTGTTTTGGTGTTTGCTCTGGTATGAATATTTGTCCCCTCCAAAACTCATGTTAAAATTTGGTCACTGTCGTGGTGGTGTTAGAAACTGATAATTTAGGAGGTAAAAAGGCCATTAGGGCTCTGCTCTTATGGGTGGGATCAGTGTTGTTATAAAGGACAAATTTGGCTTTTTTTTTTTCATCTTTACTCTTCTGTCCTCCACCATGTGAAGACAAATAATTCCACCCTGAGGGAAAATGTGATATTCAAGGTACCATCTCGAAATCAGAATCACTGAAGCTGCCACCATCTTAATGTTGAACTTCTAAGCCTCCAGAACTTTGAACCAATAAATTCCTGTTCACTCTAAACTACTCAGTCAGGTATTCTGTTATAGCAGCGCTAATGGACTAAAACTATTATGTCTCCTTGGATTTTTACGTTTCTTGTTGCCTTACATGGATGTCTGCCGCTTTGAAAAAGTAGGGACTTATTCCAGTCTTTGCAGCCTGGCTTTGCCTCGGAAAGTCCAGGATCAGTCAGCCCATATAAAAATTCTCAGTATGCCATTAGTGTAGTTTGAGGGAGTTATAGTTTGCTGGATTCCTTGGGCAGGTTGGCCTGGCACCTGGGTTTGCAGGGCTGAGCCCAAAGCCTGGATCCTCTGTGGTGAACCTATTCATTAGGTCTGAAGGAATGGGCCTTTAGCCTGTATCTATTAGGGTAAGCTTGGATCCTGTCTTCTAGGGGCTGTCATAAATCCTGGGTTCACAGGGGTTGACTTGGCAGTGGAGTGGCCTTGAGCCTAAGTCTACATGGGCTGGTCAGATGTTGGGTGGCTCAGATAGAGCCTGGGTTCAAAGGGATAGGCCTGGTGCCTAAGTCCATGGGGGTAGGCCTGGTACCTAAGACCACTGGGAAAGGCCTGGATCCTGAGTCCTTAGGATTCCATTGTGCACACTAGATCCTGAGGGTATGAAATTATGCCTGGCACCAAGGTGGGCTTGAAGGCTCAGTCTTTGGACACCAGTCTGGAGCTTGGGGCTGCACACCCTGGAGTCTGTATCCACAGGGCCCAAACTGTTGGCTAAGTCCTCAGGTGTCAGCCTGAGGACTAGGACTACAGGGTGTGGAGGTCTGTGCTGGGTCTTGTCTGGAACCTGAAGCCACCTGAAGCCAGTCAGTCTGGCTGTTGGGTGGCCTAGAGATTAAGTCTGCCACGACTTGTGGGCCTAGAACCTGGGGTTGTAGAATCAAGTCTGTCAATGGAGTGAGCATGGAGGCTCAGTTGTAAGTACCAGTGTGGAGTCTGAGTCCATGGGGTCCATTAAATCCTGTGTAAGGCTGGATTTAACTGGAGTGGACTTTCTCTGGGGTCCAAGGCAAAGTACAGTGCTCACTTCCTTCTCCTTCTCCTAAGCAAAGATATCTCTCTCCAGGTTGTGCTGCCTGGGGTTGAGCAAAGGGTAAAGAAGGTAATATAAAACTATCTTTCCTATGCTCATTAATGCATTTTTTTTCTTCTTTTTGTGCTATACCCAGGTTCTTGAATCTCTCACTGGGTTTCTTTAGCTCTGTGAAGGTGTTTTGTGTATAAATAGTTGTTGAAATTGATGTTTCTGTGGTGGGATGAGCACTTGAAACTCTTCATCTTTATTTTTGAAAAGAAAATTAAAATTTTTAAATTAGCAAGAATAAGCAAATTGTGTTTCATATAAAATTAAAATGGTGCATGAAGAATGTTTGCTGTTAATGTTTTCTTTATCATTTAATATAATGAATAATCAAATTAGTTATTAAATGGATTGTTAGGTTATTTTAACTAAATGTATCTAGTAACAAGGAGATTAGACATAGGAGCATAATATATTCCCAATGTTGAGCTTCTAGCAACTTACACTGAAAAGGTTTAAATCTCTAATGGCACATGGCATTCTAATGAAACTCATGATAATATGGAGCTCCTGCAAAGAGGAAAAGGATTAAATCTTCTATGCAACACTTAAAGCCGATAATTTGTTTGGCATGTTACTTCAACCTTTATCTGATATAGTAAAATATCTGGTTATAGTTTTTTCTCTATAATATCACCCTCAATTTATTCTGAATATAACATATTGTATTTACATTTAAATATGGATTTATCTTTTTTATTTAAAAATTTTATTTTGAAATAATTGTATATTCATCTGCAGTTTTAAGAAATAATAGAGACAAATTATATTTCCTTTACCCAATTTTTTCCTAATGGCAATATATTGCAAAAACTATAGTCTGACATCACAACCAGACTATTGTCATTAATATAGTTAGCATGTAGAATGTTTTCGCTAGCATAAAGACTTCTTCTATTGCCCTTTTATAGATGCATCCACCTCACTTCTGTTCCACGCCTTTCTTTTATCACTCAGAATAGTTCTCTGGAGATTCACTCACGTTGTTGCGTGCATCAACAGATCATTCTATGAAATTATTGAATAGCATTCCATTTTGTAGTTATACCATAGTTTCTTTAGCAATTCAGCTGTTGAAAAACATCTAGTTGTTTCCAGTTTTTGGCTATTACAAATAAAACTGCTATAAACATTTGTGTATAGGTTTTTGTGAACATAATTTTTTAATTTGTTTTCTGGAATAAATGCTTAGCAGTGCAATTTGTGGTAGGAAGGAAGGAAGGAAAAAAGAGAGAGAGAGAGAGAGAAAGAAGAAAGAAAGACTGATTAGTGGACTGATTCCTTCCACTTTATTATCTCTCAAAATTGTTTTTGCTCTTCCAGTTCTTTGCCTTTTCATTTAATTTTAGAATAATCTTGTCTATATCTCCAATAGTCTTAAGATTATAATAACAGTTGCATTAAATCTATATGTAAATTTGAAGAAAACTTACATCTTTACTATGTTGAGTTTTACAATCCATGAGCATGTTATGTTTCTTCATTTACTGAGATACTCAAAATTTTTTTATCACAATTATACAGTTTTCAGTATAAAAATCCTGTGTCTATTATATTAGATTTACATATGTATTACAATATTTTGAGCTACTATAAAAATATATCACTTGGTATTGTTTATTGCTAGGACATTGAATGAAATTATAGATTTATGGGGTTTTTTTATTTTGGTTAATTTACTTATTCTAGGCTGTTTTTTTTCTTATGATAGATTTTATGGGACTTTCTAAGTATACATTCATATCACTTGCACAAAAGGACTGTTTTATATCTTCATTTTTCATCCCTATACCATATATTTCTATTGCATTGGCTAGAATTTTCTTCAGTGTGGTGAATACAGTTGGTGAGGGTGAATACAGTTGGTGAGGGTGAATATCTTTGCCTTGTTCCTGATCTTAAGGGGAAAGCATGCAGTTCTTCAACAGTATGTACTATGTTAGCTGTAGGGTTTTTTAGTAGATGCTCTTTATCAACTTGAGGAAGATCTCTGTTCCTATTTTGGTGGAGTTTTTATCATAAATGAGTGATTGCTTTTTTCAAAGACTTTTCTGCATTGACTGATATGATCATGGGACTTTTTCCCTTCCCTTATTAATATAACGAATTACTTTGTTTGATTTTTGAACACTGAACCAGATTTGCATCCCCGGAATGAAACTTATTTGGTCATAATGTGTAATTATTTTTATATAATGCTCAATCTGTTTGCTAATATTTTGTTAAAGGTTTTTGAATCTACATGGGAAATATTAGTCTGTACTTTTCTTTCTTTTATAGGCTGTATTTTTCTACTTGGCTATCAGTTTATACATACCTTCAAACAACATACTGGGAAGATTCTCTCCTCTTTTTTATTGTAGAAGAGATTGTACAGTTTTTGGTCTCAGTGTTTCTTTAAATGTTTGGTAGAATTTCCCAGTTACTTTGGTTCTGTTTATATGCTGGATTACCTTTATTGATTTGTGTATGTTGAACCAGCCTTGCATCCCAGGGATGAAGCCCACTTGATCATGGTGGATAAGCTTTTTGATGTGTTGCTGGATTCGGTTTGCCAGTATTTTATTGAGGTTTTTGCATCGATGTTCGTCAGGGATATTGGTCTAAAATTCTATTTTTTTGTTGTGTCTCTGCCAGGCTTTGGTATCAGGATGATGCTGGCTTCATAAAATGAGTTAGGGAGGATTCCCTCTTTTCCTATTGATTGGAATAGTTTCAGAAGGAATGGTACCAGCTCCTCTTTGTACCTCTGGTAGAATTTGGCTGTGAATCCATCTGGTCCTGGACTTTTTTTGGTTGGTAAGCTGTTAATTATTGCCTCAATTTCAGAGCCTGTTATTGGTCTATTCAGAGATTCAACTTCTTCCTGGTTTAGTCTTGGGAGGATGTATGTGTCAAGGAATTTATCCATTTCTTCTAGATTTTCTAGTTTATTTGCATAGAGGTGTTTATAGTATTCTCTGATGGTAGTTTGTATTTCTGTGGGATCGATGGTGATATCCCCTTTATCATTTTTTATTGCGTCTATTTGATTCTTCTCTCTTTTCTTCTTTATTAGCCTTGGTAGGGGTCTATCAATTTTTTTGATCCTTTCAAAAAACCAGCTCCTGGATTCATTGATTTTTTGAAGGGTTTTTTTGTGTCTCTATCTCCTTCAGTTCTGCTCTGATCTTACTTATTTCTTGCCTTCTGCTAGCTTTTGAATGTGTTTGCTCTTGCTTCTCTAGTTCTTTTAATTGTGATGTTAGGGTGTCAATTTTAGATCTTTCCTGCTTTCTCTTGTGGGCATTTAGTGCTATAAATTTCCCTCTACACACTGCTTTGAATGCATCCCAGAGATTCTGTTATGTTGTGTCTTTGTTCTTGCTGGTTTCAAAGAACATCTTTATTTCTGCCTTCATTTTGTTATGTACCCAGTAGTCACTCAGGAGCAGGTTGTTCAGTTTCCATGTAGCTGAGCGGTTTTGAGTGAGTGTCTTAATCCTGAGTTCTAATTTGATTGCACTGTTGTCCGAGAGACAGTTTGTTATAATTATTGTTGTTTTACATTTGCTGAGGAGTGCTTTACTTCCAACTATGTGGTCAATTTTGGAATAAGTACGATGTGGTGCTGAGAAGAATGTATATTCTGTTGATTTGGGGTGGAGGGTTCTGTAGATGCCTATTAGGTCTGCTTGGTACAGAGCTGAGTACAATTCCTGGATATCCTTGTTAACTTTCTGTCTCATTGATCTGTCTAATGTTGACAGTGGGGTGTTAAAGTCTCCCATTATTATTGTGTGGGAGTCTAAGTCTCTTTGTAGGTCTCTAAGGACTTGCTTTATGAATATGGGTGTTCCTGTGTTGGGTGCACATATATTTAGGATAGTTATCTCTTCTTGCTGAACTGTACCCTTTACCAGTATGTAATGACCTCCTTGTCTCTTCTGATCTTTGTTGGTTTAAAGTCTGTTTTAACAGAGACTAGGATTGCAACCCCTGCCTTTTTTTGTTTTCCCTTTGCTTGGTAGATCTTCCTGCATCCCTTTATTTTGAGCCTGTGTGTGTCTCTGCACATGAGATGGGTTTCCTGAACACAGCACACTGATGGGTCTTGACTCTTTATCCAATTTGCCAGTCTGTGTCTTTTAATTGGAGCATTTAGCCCATTTACATTTAAGGTTAATATTGTTATGTGTGAATTTGATCCTGTCATTATGACGTTAGCTGTAATCCAGCATATAAACAGAACCAAAGACAAAAACCACATGATTATCTCAATAGATGCAGAAAAGGCCTTTGATAAAATTCAACAGCTCTTCATGCTAAAAACTCTCAATAAACTAGGTATTGATGGGACGTATCTCAAAATAATAAGAGCTATTTATGACAAACCCACAGCCAATATCATACTGAATGGGCAAAAACTGGAAGCATTCCCTTTGAAAACTGGCACAAGACAGGGATGCCCTCTCTCACCACTCCTATTCAACGTAGTGTTGGAAGTTCTGGCCAGGGCAATCAGGCAGGAGAAAGAAATAAAGGGTATTCCATTAGGAAAAGAGGAAGTCAAATTGTCCCTGTTTGCAGATGACATGATTGTATATCTAGAAAACCCCATTGTCTCAGCCCTAAATCTCCTTAAGCTGATAAGCAACTTCAGCAGTCTTAGGATACAAAATCAGTGTGCAAAAATCACAAGCATTCTTATACACCAATAACAGGCAAACAGAGAGCCAAATCATGAGTGAACTCCCATTCATAATTGCTTCAAAGAGAATAAAATACCTAGGAATCCAACTTACAAGGGATATGAAGGACCTCTTCAGGGATAACTACAAACCACTGTTCAACAAAATGAAAGAGGACACAAACAAATGGAAGAACATTCCATGCTCATGGATGGGAAGAATCAATATGAAAATGGCCATACTGCCTAAGGTAATTTGTAGATTCAGTGCCATCCCCATCAAGCTACCAATGACTTTCTTCACAGAATTGGGAAAAATACTTCAAAGTTCATGCGGAACCAAAAAGGAGCCTGCACTGCCAAGTCAATCCTAACCCAAAAGAACATAGCTAGAGGCATTACGCTACCTGACTTCAAACTATACTACAAGGCTACAGTAACCAAAACAACATGGCACTGGTACCAAAACAGAGATATAGACCAATGGAGCAGAACAGAGCCCTCAGAAATAATTCCACACATCTACAACCATCTGATCTTTGACAAACCTGACAAAAACAAGAAATTGGGAAAGGATTCCCTGTTTAATAAATGGTGCTGGGAAAACTGGCTAGCCATATGTAGAAAGCTGAAACTGGATCCCTTCCTTACACCTTATACAAAAATTAATTCAAGATGGATTAAAGACTTAAATGTTTGATCTAAAACCATAAAAACCCTAGAAGAAAACCTAGGCATTACCATTCAGGACATAGGCATGGGCAAGGACTTCATGTCTAAAACACCAAAAGCAATGGCAACAAAAGCCAAAATAGACAAATGGGATCTAATTAAACTAAAGAGCTTCTGCACAGCAAAAGAAACTACCATCAGAGTGAATAGGCAACCTACAGAATGGGAGAAAATTTTTGCAATCTACTCATCTGACAAAGGGCTAATATCCAGAATCTACAAAGAACTCAAGCAAATTTAGAAGAAAAAAACAACCCCATCAACAAGTGGGCAAAGGATATGAACAGACACTTCTCAAAAGAAGACATTTATGCAGCCAACAGATACATGAAAAAATGCTCATCATCACTGGCCATCAGAGAAATGCAAATCAAAACCACAATGAGATACCATCTCACACAAGTTAGAATGGCAATCATTAAAAAGTCAGGAAACAACAGGTGCTGGAGAGGATGTGGAGAAGTGGGAACACTTTTACCCTGTTGGTGGGAGTGTGAACTAGTTCAACCATTGTGGAAGACAGTGTGGTGATTCCTCAAGGATCTAGAACGAGAAATACCGTTTGACCCCAGGCATCCCATTACTGGGTATATACCCAAAGGATTATAAATCATGCTGCTATGAAGACGCATGCACACGTATGTTTATTGCGGCACTATTCACAATAGCAAAGACTTGGAACCAACCCAAATGTCCAACAATGATAGACTGGATTAAGAAAATGTGGCACATATACACCATGGAATACTATGCAGCCATAAAAAATGATGAGTTCATGTCGTTTGTAGGGACATGGATGAAGCTGGAAACCATCATTCTCAGCAAACTATCGCAAGGACAAAAAACCAAACACTGCATGCTCTCACTCATAGGTGGGAATTGAATAATGAGAACACATGGACACAGGAAGGGGAACATCACACACCGGGGACTGTTGTGGGGTTGTGGGGTTGTGGGAGGGGTGAGGGATAGCATTAGGAGATATACCTAATGTAAATGACGAGTTACTGGGTGCAGCACACCAACATGGCACATGTATACATATGTAACAAACCTGCACATTGTGCACATGTACCCTAGAACTTAAAGTGTAATAATAATAATAATAAAAGAATTTCCCAGTAACGTAATTTTAGCCAGAAAATGTATTTCTGTAAATTTTAATCATAAAATCAATTTTCTTAATAGAGATACTAATTTTATCTATTTCATATTGGATGTCTTGTAGTTTGTATTTTTTGAGGAATTTGTTCATTGTTTCTAAGCTGCCAAATTTATGTGTGCAGAGTTGTTCATAGTAGTCCCTTATTCTTTTGATGCCTGTAGGGTCTGTAGTGGCAGCCTATAATTCCAGGTATTGGTAGTTTGCATCTTTTCTCTTTTTTTGTCAGCCTTACTAGAAGTTTGTAAATTGTATTGATCTTTAAAAAAACATGATATTTGTTTCATTAGGTTTTCTCTAAAAATGAGTTTTACTGGTTTTAATGTCATTCATTTCCGCTATTATTTTTTATTATTTCCTTGCTTCTGTTTTCTTTTTATATAACAAGGAAAAAACAGGTTAATAACATGCATACCTCATCTATGTTGGAAGAAATACAGAGAAAATTATGTTAATCTCGAAGACTCGGCTTTGAGTTCAGGCTTAAATACCATCTTCAACTGAAACAAAAAGAAGGTAGACAAAGTCCAGTAATGAGGAGTTTGCAAAGAACTGAAGGTAAACAAGAGTAAGGTTTGTTGTCAGATTTAAGTTGGTATATTTTCCCTGATCAAAGTTTCTAATGATTTAGAGTAACCTATTTTTCTGGGTACAAAAAGAGGGAGATACCCTTACAAATCCAAGTCTATCTTTTATAAATATGAATTTCTCTTTTAAAAACTAAATTTCTACTCTTGTTTTTAGAGCTCTTCCTCTGTCTGAAATTGTTCAAAATAATTAGCTCAAATAATATTTATGCCAAGAGGCATATTTGGCAGTAACATATTCTTGTTTTCTACGGTCATATTTTGGAGCAGTATGTCCTAAGCCCCATTATTCACTCATCTGAAACTTTCCAAATAAGTTTCATAGTCCTAAGTTTGAGTTGGTAGAATATCCCATAACTCATTAAAGTAGGTTCTTGGGATGAGAGCTTGGAGTATTAATTTGAGAGTTTTTCTCCTTTCTAATGCATGCATTTAGTGCTATAAATTTCCTTTTCAGTCCTGCTTTAGCTGTGTTTTACAAATTTGGGTATGGCTTAATTTTATTAATTCAGTTCAATGTAATTATTAAAATTTCCCTTGAGGCTTCCTCTTTGAACCGTGGAATACTTAGAAGTACATGGTTTAGTTCCTTTCTTTCCCTTTCCTTCCCTCCCTCCCTGCTTCCCTCCCTCCCTTCCTTCCTTCCTTCATTCTTTTCTTTCTTTCTCTTTTCTCAGAATCTCGCTCTGTTGCCAGGCTGGAGTACAGCGGCGCGATCTTGTCTCACTGCAACCTCTGCCTCCTGGGTTCAAGGAATTCTCCTCCCTATGCCTCCTGAGTAGCTGGGATTACAGGTGCTCATGCCCAGCTAATTTTTGTATTTTTAGTAGAGACAAGGTTTCACCGCATTAGCCAGGATGGTCTTGATCTCTTGACCTCTTGATCCCCCTGCCTCAGCCTCCGAAGGTGCTGGGATTACAGGCGTGAGCCACCTCACCTGGCCACATGGTTTAGTTTCTATGTGTTGGGAGACATCTGTTGTGTTTCTGCTATTTATTTTCATTGTAGTTAGAGAATAAATTCTATGATTTCAAGTCTTTTAAATTTGTTTTAGGTTTGTTTTATGACTCAGGATATGGTCTATCTTAGTATACAATACAGGAAACTTGAAAAAAATTCATATTGTGCTATTGTTGGATATTGTTGATTTCTCCTATGTTCTGCTGATTTTCTTTTTAAATATATAAATTTTTGACAGAGGGATATTTAAGTCTGTATTTGTGTATTTTCCCTCTCAGTTATCTCAGTGTTCTGTTCACCTGTTTTGTAGCTCTGTTGTTTGGTATACACACAGGATAGCTATATTTTCTTGTTGAATAACCTTCAAAAATTACATAATGCCCCATTCTGTATCTAATAAATTTTTTCTTTCTTCATTATCTGATATTAATATAGCAACTTCTAATATGAATGGATTATGTATAATACATCTTTTTGCATCCTTTTACTTTAAGTGTGTCTACATTGTTATATTTGATGAGAATTTTTTATAGACATCATATAGTGGGTTATGTTATATAGTTTTCTCTGCTAATTGCTGTCTGTTAATTTGTGTCTTTAGACCGTTTACATATACTCTAGTTATTGATATATTCATGATTAAGTCCACCTTTTTGTTTTCTTTTGTTTCCCGTTTATTATGTTTTTTACTTCTCTGTTTTATTTTTTCTGTCTTTCCTTGGGTTACTTAAACACTTTTTACAATTTCTTTTTGATGTATACAAAGTGATTGTATCACTTTGTATATTTTTATTAATGGTTGTTATAAGTATTTGTTATGTATATATAGCTTATCATTGTCTCCTGGGGATGTCATTTTATCGGTTTGAGTGAAGTGAAGAAAACTTACTTCCTTTTATGTCCCTTTAATATCCCCCATTTATAATTATCTTAAATATTTGTCTGGGTACATTTAGTACCACATTAATCAGCATTATTATTGTTGCTTCAACCATAAAACATAACTTGAAAAACTCAAAAGGAAGAGAAAAGCCTACTCTGTATACCCATATTTTTTGCTGGCCATGTTCTTTATCCTTGATGTTTGAAGCTTTCTTGTTTCATTCTTTTTCTTTTTATATAAATTGCTTTAGTTATTCCCTCAGGGTAGATCTGATGGCAATAAATTTTAATTTTTCTTTGTCTGAGAATGTCCTGATCACCCCCTTTTCCCTGAAAGATATCAGGTATAAGATTCTGAGATGATTGTTGTTTATCTAGCGTTTGAAAAAATATTGTGCCACACTACTCTTGGGCCTTCATGGTTTTTTATGAGAAATCTTATTTTACTTTAATTGTTTTTTTCCCTAAAGGTAAAGTGCACTCAAGATTTTTCTTTATCTTTACATTTTATAAGTTTAGTTATGTTATATCTTCTTATGGATTTCTTTGGAATTATCATGTTTAGGATTTGCCCAAATAATTGAATTTTGTGTTTGTGTCTCTTGACAAATCTGAGACTTTTTGGTTATTACATCTTCATATACTTTTTTTAGCCTTGCCCTTTTCTCTTTTCCTTTCAGTATATGGATGACACAAATATAGGTTTTTGTTTTCATCCCATAAATTGCTGAAGCTCAAATCTTTTTTTCTAGTTTATTTTCTCTTTGTTGCTCATATTTGGTAATTTCTCTTGTTCTGTCTTCAAGTTCACTGATTCTTTTCTCTGTCTTCTCCATTTTAATGTTGTTTGCGTGCATTGAGACTATTATTTCAATTATTTTATTTTCCACTTTTAAATTTTTCATCTGTTACTTAATTATATCTTCTATTTATTTGCAGACAATTTGTTTCTTTGTGGAGACTATTTTTTTTCATCTGTGTCAAGTGTGTTCATTATTGCTGAAGTATTTTATCTGATGGTTGATTTGACATATTTGTCAGATAATTCTAACATCTCTGTCATTTGGTATTGTCATTTATTATCTTTATCATCCAGTTTGACATCTTCCTGGTTCTTGGTATGACAAATAATTTTCTATTGAAATGTGGATATTTTTATTTTTATGATATAGGACTCTGGATCTTATTTAAGGCTTCTCTATTAGTTGGCTTCCTATGATATGAATCTGGCAGGGGATCTGGAGGGACTAACTCATTACTGGTAAGTGGGTTAGAAATCCAGGTTCCTCACTTGATCTCCACTGACATTTAATGGGGAAAACTCCTAGTTACTGCTGGGTGACTGTGAAAGTTTCAGCTACCCACTGGGCCTCCATTCATACCTCTCTGCTGGGAAGCATAGAAATATGCCATTATTTCTCCCCATGTGGCCTCTGTTGATACCCACTGAGAAAGTGTGGTGGCCTTATTCACACTAGGTGGTTAAAAAAGTCTGGTTCTCCATTAGTTTTCCTCTTATACCATGCTAGGGGATTGGGGAGAGGGAGGATGCCTCATTACTGCTTGGTCCTTGTAGTGCAGGCTTCCCTTGTGGTCTCCACTTATTCCTTGGGCAGAAGGGGGGTGTAATTACTCCATGGCAGGTAAGAAAAGCTCACCTCCCTACTAACCCTTCACTGACACCACCCCAGTGGCAGTTGAGGTATCATATTACAATCTGACAAGGATGGAAATCTAGGCTCCCTGCTCAGTATTTGAGGGCAGAGATGCATAGTGGCCACTTTCTTTTTTTTTTCCTATGTTGTTCTGTGGAATAGAGTGGTTATTATTTAAAATTTTCAATATTACCATATTTCCGTTTTTCTTGACTCGTGCTAAGGAGGGCAGTCTTTTCTTCTGGCTTTTTATTTGTCTATGCCTATAGGTATTTCTGGGTTGACGACTTCTTCAGTTCCAAACGTGGCATGTATGAGGCAAAAAGAACACTCAGTGAACTCACATCAGTAATGTTTCTTAGAACCTGAAGTCCCTAGCCAATCTGTTATTTTCTCTTTACCTTTTAGAATTTTTGTTTGTTTTATACATAATTTATGAGAAGGAATAGAGAAAAGTACATCTCCATCTCCCTAGAAACAGAAATAGTGAACAATATTTTGAAAGTATTAAATATGTATATTTTATAGGTGTGTGTGTTTTTTCCCATAAATGACGTTTTTCTGAAAATTTCCTGCCTTTAAGTCTTACAGCCATTATAAGGCTTATTGTCAGAAGTAAAAAAAAGGAGTTTAGTCCCATAAGAGCAAATCCATTGACAAGCTTTGGTTGATTTATTGTGCCAATTATAGAAAACAAAATCAACATCTAATCATTTTTTTGTACACATAAAAGTTGTTGATTTCTTTTCTAAATTAGTATAACTCCCTTTCCATATTAGAACATGATAAGTGTTTTGAAGACTTGGGTATTAATGCCTAATTATAAATTATTGGTAGAAAGAACTGAGGAAGGTATTTCTTATAAGATTTCATAAGAAGGTCTTAACAGCAAGAGGAAGTAGAAGATCCCTTGGAGGGCTGGGATAGAAGTGAGATAAGTGGTGTTTTAGAAGTGTTCTTGTTTCTCTCTAACCCAACTCAAAATGGAAGGAAAATCCCAAACAGTGGGGACTTGTGCCTTATTTTCTTCTTCAAGACTCTGATTAAAGGCAGTTTACAAAAAGTCTCATACCAATAGCAGTAGCTGCAAAGTAAATATAGAGAGAGCTAGAAGTAGCTCCACTGTATTATACTAAAGGTTTAGAAATTTCTTTCACCTCCCAGTTGGAAGGGCAACTAAGAGTTGGCAGTCAGTGATCCTGGAATGGAATAGCAGCAACAAGGGGAAAAAGATAAAGTAATGCTGTTGCAGAAGTCAGGTTTTCACACCTAATCCAGGGGCAAGGCAGAGGATGTGGATGAGACTCAAAGAACCTGCACAGTGAGCTAGCATTGAGTTAGAGCTGAATTAGTGGAGGAAAGAAGGTGCATTTGACCCCTACTATGATGAGAGATTACATTCTAGGTTCTGCCATCTTTGGACTTGAGGAGTAAAATCTAAGATGACAATCAGTCTGTGTGGAAAAATTTCCTCTCAGGCCAGTGAAAAATCAGACGAATAGCAAAGGGATTACTCAGTTTGGGCACATTTTCCCATGTTGTTTCTTTATATCCCAACTCCAATTTGAAGAAGAAAAATTGCAAAGGCAAACATTTGTGACAAGAAAGTCAATTCTTAGGTATGTAGCCTTTACCTTAAAATTTAATAAATCTTTATCTGAACAGGGCTTAGAGAAACCCAATTTAAGATAATACTAATATAACTTTAAATGGCAAGTTATTTTTTATTTTTGTTATTTTATTTTATTTTATTTTATTTTATTTTATTTGTTTTCTTGAGATGGAGGTTTGCTCTCTCGCCCAGGCTGGAGTGCAGTGGTGTGATCTTGTCTCACTGTAATCTCTGCTTCCCAGGTTCAAGTGATTCTCCTGCCTCAGCCTCCCGAGTAGCTGGGATTACAGGCATGCACCACTTCAGCTGGCTAATTTTTACATTTTTAGTAGAGACGGGGTTTCACCATGTTGGCCAGGCTGATTTCAAACTCCTGACCTCAGGTGATCCACCGCCTCGGCCTCCCAAAGTGCTGGGATTACAGGAATGAGCCATTGTGCCTGGCCGGCAAGTTATTTTTTAATCTTATGGATTAGGAACTCCAGATGGAATCATTACAAAAATAACAATAACACCAACAAAGAAAAAACATAGCAATAGTTGCACAACATTGTTATACATTTTTGCACATGATTTTCCCCACCCTCAAATCTAATTGAAATGCTTGCAAGGTACATTCAGTTAACATAAATGCTTTATCTGGACTAGATGTAGAAACAAATGTGCTAAGCTACTTTTACTGAGTCTAAATATACAATTGCTTACTTATAGTGCCTTGTAAAATTCTGCATAGATACTTAAACAGCCCAACAAAATATCCAGTGCAACACTCCATCTGTTGGGTAGATAGCTCTCTTCTCCTTAAGGTGGATTGAGCCATCTTTGAACCAATTATAATTTTCAAAAAATCATTTATGATATTGAGCCTAAAATTATCTTATAACTTGTATAAACAGTCTATTATTTCTAGGCCCAACTAGGAGTAAAGCTACTCTTTCTTTCAAACTTCCTTCACGTACTTGAAAATGACTGTGTTATACTCCTAGTAATTCATAGTAAAGCCTGTTTTGACTTTCCTTACTACTGTCATTATTGTACCCTCAGTGAGTTCCATTTTTGTATTTTGCACTTGTGGTAGTCAGGATTAAATGCATTGTTCCTAGTAGAATCTAACCAGCTCCACATGTTATGGATTTGACTGTTTGTAAACAATACCAAATCTTTCGACTTGCAAATCCCAATGGATAGACTTTTCTTTGAAAGAAAATATATCTCAAAAGGTTCATTGGCATTACAACAAGGAGAAATCAGAACTTGCAATTTGTCACACCCGCCATAATAGAGCTCAAATTGGGGACAACTCTGCAACAGGAAGAAGAAAATGAACACATAAGCCTTGTCCCTGAGAGGGACTAAAAGATTGGTGTCAATTACTGCATACTTCAGAAAGGAATTCTGTTAGCAAGAGTATACAGTCACTAAGTTAGGCAATGAGAGTTAACACTAGATACCAGATTGAGCTTGGGTCTTCATGGGGTTTGAAATTTACTAGTCAGGGCCAGGTTATCATAAAAAAGGGTTCTAGATACTAGAAGTGACTTGTAAACCAGTATTATAGGTGTCATTGTTCCCACTGAAATATGGAGTCTATATCAAAGTTTAATCATTTACCTTAATAAATACAATGAGTGAATAGCATACCTGACATTCCACTTTGCATTTTTTGAACACAAGATTAGTTATCTTTTTACTATATTCTGTTTTGCTCTGTTTCAGTTAGCGAATCTCACACATTAAAAAAAATTAACAAGCTACTCAGAATTTAGTGGCTCAAATTAGTAATTTTTTATTCTCATTATCTGTGAGTCCTCTGAGGTTCAGGTAATATAGGTTCAACTCAGCTGGACAACTATGCTTGAGGCTGCAGCAGCTGGTATGGATCTGCTTCTCACTGCTGGTCTGTGAGCGGGCTGCCCTGTTCTAGGTGCTTCTCATCCTTCTTGACCCAGTGGGCTAGCTGTGGTACACTATTCTCACAGCAGTGACAGAGGCAAGAGGAGCTCTCCTACCTCTCTGAAGGTCTAAGATTGAAGCTGACACATTGTTATTCCTTGTCCATTTCACTGGCTCAAGCAAATCTTTTGGCCAAGCTCTAAACCCAAAAATGGAAAAGTGAAAATTGTTTATAATCCCTTCCACAAAAGAAGGGATATTGAAGAGATAATTAATCAATACGCTTTACTGCATGTTAAGACCAGAATGTTCTTACAAAATAGAACAGTTGATATGCTTTATTTCCTGGTGACTACACTGAAGGTTGTAATTTTTACACTCAATATAAAATAAACATATACCCAGAAACTTGAATAACTCAGAATGTAGTGATGAACAAAATAGCAAAGGGGAAAATATAAAAAGAATTCCAGAGACTTTTGCTTATTAAACTTTTTTCTGTTTGTACCTCTAAATTTATTCTAATTGCTAGAAATTTTGATTTATCTTCTTCAAGAAAGTGGTTATTTTACCAATTGTTAGCTTTAATAAAATAACAAGGCCGGACGCGGTGACTCAGGCCTGTAATCCCAGCACTTTGGGAAGCCGAGGTGGGCAGATCGTGAGATCAGGAGATCAAGACCATCCTGGCCAATATGGTGAAACCCCGTCTCTGCTAAAAAAAAAAAAAAAAAACCTAGGCATGGTGGCTCAGGCCTGTAGTCCCAGCTACCCAGGAGGCTGAGGCAAGGGAATCACTTAAACCCGGGAGGCAGAGGTTTCAGTGACCTGAGATCGCAACACTGCACTCCACCCTGGCGACAGAGCGAGACTCCATCTCAAAAAAAAATGAATAAATGAAAATAAAATATTTAATAAGTTTGTTAAACAATACAGTATGAAGTAATAATATCTGAAGTATCTCATTCAAGTTTTTCCTTCAAAGTGTCATTAAATATAAAAAAATTTTGTTTTCTCCAAAATATATGTCCTGCTGAATTAAACAATTAACTATTGTTGGTGAGAATGTAAATTAATACAGCCATTATGAAAAATGGTATGGAGGTTTCTCAAAAAACTAAAAATAGAAGTATCATATGATTCAGTAATCCCACTTCTGGGATGTTCAGAGGACCTAAAAGTCATATGTCAGGGGGATATCTGCACTTTATGTTCGTTGCAGCATTATTCACAATAGCCAAGATATGGAATCAAACTAAGTGTTCATCAACACATGAGTAGATTTAAAAATATGGCATTTATACACAATGTATACTATTGAGTCTTTAAAAAAAAGAAATCCTGTCATATGCATCAACATGGATGAGTCTGAAGAACATTATGCTAAGTGAAATAAGCCAGGCACAGAAAGACAAATGCTACGTGATCTCACTTACATGTGGAATCTAAACAAGTTGAACTCAGAAGTAAAGAGTAAAATGATGGTTGCCAGAGGATGGGGCTGGAGGTGGGAAGGGATGCAATAGGGATTATTTATCAAAAAGTACAAGTTGCTGATAGAAGGAGTAGGTTTTGAAATCTATTGCACAAAAATATGACTATAGTCAATAATAATGTATTGTGTACTTCAAAACAAGAGAGTTAATTTCAAATGTCTAATTATAAAAAAAGATAACTGAGGTGATGGATACGTTAATGAGCTTAATATAATCATTCCATATATTAAAATATCATATCACATACTATATATGTGCACAATTATGATTCATCAATAAAAATATTGATAATAAAAATATTTTCCAATTTTTATGAGGCTTTGAATACAGATGTTTACAAAATCAGAATAGAATATTGTTCTGCCTTCTTTTCTACAAAGAAACTCATATTTGTTGATAATTTTGTTTTTCTTGGAGATGTTAAATTTCTTTTTATACCCTTTTAATTGACAGAAAAATAATTGTGGATATATTTTTTAAGCCTAGCTAATGCTTTTAATCAATAGGTACTTTGCTGAATCCTACGTAGGCTTTTCAATACTGTCCTACATTTTACACCACAATTTATACTTTGCTTTGGATTAATCTAATCAATTTGCTTGGAAGCTTAAAATAATCCTTATTTTTATCTTGACATTTTACCCATATATGCTTATTCTTTATTCTTACTAACTTATTACAGAAATCTAGGTTTCATTATTTTCCCATTTTTACATTCTAAAGAAAGACATGTTTATGCCTCATATTTTCTATATTAATTATGAAAAACACGATTTATATTTTTGAAACTACATTTGAAGGATTCATGCTGCAGCATTAATCAAGAATATTGACCTACAAAAACTGCAGCTTTGGTGTAACCTAAGTATTATTTACTTATCACATACAATGCTGAGTACCTATCTCATTTTTTCTTTTCTAGTATTGTTATATGCCCACCAAGATGCTTTGTTCAAAGTAGTGGGTACCTGTATTAGTCAGGGTTCTCTAGAGGGACAGAATTAACAGGATAGATGTATATACAAAGAGGAGTTTATTAAGGAGTATTAACTCACACGATAACAAGGTGAGGTCACACAAGAGGCTGTCTGTAAGCTGAGGAGCAAGGCAGCCAGTCCAAGTCCCACAGCTGAAGAACTCGGGACTTGTTCTTTTTAACTCCCAGAGCTACAACATTACATGCAGAATCTTCCTTACTTAGTGGGCCCAAATCAATAAATTCAGACTGATCCAACTCTATGTTCCTTCCACCATTATCCCACACCCTTAATATCCATTCCCATGCCTGTTCTCCAGATTTCTGTTTATATAAATTAGAAAACTCAAGCAGTTCTTCTGGAGTATAGCTCACCTCCTCATGGGTCACACTCTCAACCTCACATCTAGGGGCCTGCTGGGACTTTAGTTATAGGTCTAGAAGCAAACAGCGGTGTTGAGGGTAGGTTCTGAGGAGAATAAACATTGTCCTGCGTGGCAACTGCCTCGGGGGAGGCAATCACTGTTGCCTCAGGCAGTGCAGGGTTTATGTTCTCAGACAAAGGGGAAAAGGTTGATGGTAGCTTGGTTTAGGGAGGGGATAGGGGAAGCTGTTTCTTCTGGCAAAAAAAGTTCATCAGAGTTTACAAGCTCAGTGTCCCGAGCTTCATCAGGTTCTTTCCACATGTCTCCATTCCAAGTTGCAAGGTCACATTCTTTTCCAATCAATGCCCTCACTTTAACAGTAGACACCTGATGAGGCTGTGCATGCACCTTTCGTTGCAGGTCAGCCACTCTCATGATAAGAGTTCATGTCTGATTTTCCACAATTTTAGCTCTTTTTCTATAGGAGATAAGACTGTCACTTAGGGCAGCCTTAGCAGATTTGAGGCTCAGTATCTGCTTCTGAAGTGGGGAGTTAGAATCCCTGAGTTCATCATTTTCTTTCATCGCTTTGTCCAGTGAACTTAGGAGCAGTCAATCAGCTTTATTATGTTCCTTGGTTCTCCACAGATGATCAAAGGTTTTATGTATAGAATCACTAAAGTCCTTGCCTCTCATGAGCTGTGAATCAGGATTACTAAATGCAGTTATTTTGCATAACTCTTTAAATAGTTCATGCCAAGGACTATCAGTGTTCTCTATACTATTAGAAGTAGAGCCCTTAGCATTTTTGGGTCTAATCATATTAAGCAGCCAACTCCAGAAACCCAAAACCAACTAAAGAACTCCATCCTTAATATTTCTGTTCCTCTACAACCACTCCTGGTACCAAAATCTGTATTAGGGTTCTCTAGAGGGACAAAATTAATAGGATGGATGTATATATAAAAGATAGTTTATTAAGGAGTATTAACTCACATGATCACAAGGTGAGGCCCCCATTAGGCTGCAAGCTGAGGAGCAAGGAAGCACGTATGATCCCCAAAGCTGAAGAACCTGGAGACCGACATTCAAGGGCAGGAAGCATCCAGCACAGAAGAAAGATGTAGGCTCAGAGGATAAGCTAGTCTAATCTCTCCACGTTCTTCTGCCTGCTTTTATTCTGGCCTTGCTGGCAGATGACTAGATGATACTCACCCAGATTGAGGGTAGGTCTGCCTTTCCCCAGTCCATCGACTCGAATGTTAATCTCCTTTGGCAATACCCTCACAGACACACCCAGGAACAATACTTTGCATCCTTCAATCCAATCAAGTTAACATTTAATATTAACCCTCACAGTACTTGATAAATATAAACATTTTTGTTGAATTAAAGACCTTTTTCAGTTCTTATATGCCTAGAAAGTAAAAGGCCTTAAGAATTTCTTGACAAATTGCCTCTATCCTAATAGTTAAATATCTCCCACCTCTGAAAGGAATGCCATGCAACTGTTTTTCAATTTTTTTCTTAAATGAAAAGCTAAATAACAAAATGTAGAGTTTATGCAAAAATATTCTGCAGTGATACTAATGACTGTGACACTAAAAACGAATCCTTACAATATTTCAAAATTTTGCACAAAATATGACAATCACCCTCAACCTTAACAGCTTCAGTCACAAATACAACTTCTAAATTATATATCTAGTTTTCATATTTATAATTTCTAATATCTACATAATGTTCCATGAAATTAATATTTACAATGAGGAAAAAGTGTTTACTTTTTTCCAGTTATTATGTATTTTATTTTGCTACAATGCTTTCATAAACAATAGCTTACTTATCTTTTCATGAAAAATATCCTATGAGTAAATTCCCTAAAAAACAGCAAGTACATTCTTGTTTAGATACATCTGGCACAATTTTACTTTTGTTACATTAGGTAAATAAAGCACCAATAATAATATGAAAAGGGTCATGCCCAAGTTAGGATCATTTAACAACCTTTTTGGAGACTTATTGGCCATTTACATTGGGCATATAGAGAATTCAATTTCAGGGTTGATTTTGCAATTTTTATTTAATTTTCTGAATAAATTTGTTACCAGGCCTTATCTTTACCTTTGAAATTTAGATCTTAGGTATATTCAATCATCTGATTAATCCAGAAACTTACATGTTCAAAAGAAATATTTAGTTTCAAAAAAAAAAATCTTACATTGATCAATCCCATTTTACATATTGGTATCAGCCAGCAATTTTGGGGACTACGTAGCTGAAGTATATGTACTATAAGAATGTTAAAATGGAGTTATTTCCCAAATGTAGCACAATGCTGAATGATATGCACACAATAGAAATAAACTGGCAGTCTTCCTGTCTTCTCACTCTCCTGTGCCACTCTGACATATCCGCTAACTGTGGCAGTCTTAAGCTTCTTGTCAGCTTGATTAAACTTTAGACTGGTACCTTCCGATACCCCCCCGATCTTCCTTTTCTTAAAGCATTTATTTTAGAAAAATTGGAATTATAATTTTTTTCTCTGCCTCTTTAAGATATCTTCTGCAAGTTTTACAACCTAGGAATGTCTTTCTCAAGGATTTGGAGTCATCCCTATGAAATGTTATCATAAGAAAGAGAGTGCCTCACATATTTACATATGTAACAATCTTGCACATCCTGCACATGTAACCCGGAACTTAAATGTTGATTAAAAAAAAAAAGGAATGAAGGAAGGAAAGAAAAAGAGAGAGTGAAAAAGAAAGAAACAAGAAAAAAGAAAAGAAAAGAAAGAAACAAAGTGCCTGTATCTATTAGTGTCTTTGTAAGGGTAGCAGCCTAACCTCAATTAGCCAGTTAGCATCAGTTAGCAAATACTGATGGCTTAATCACATGGATCAACTTCCCCACTCAACCATCACTCTAACCTTAATGTCTTCCAGTAGTTTTTCAGTACTTGGTTAGTTAACTGCAGTGCTTAAAACTCTCCTGACTTTTGTTTCAGCAGAATTGAGTTTAATCTCTGTCTCCTATTGCAATAATCTTGAATAAAATCTTGGTTATTTAACTCCATTAGGTGTATTCTTTTGACACCTTCCTGAGGCTCTCCAGCATCTCACGACACCCTGTTCCACAAAATTAGACAATTCTTGAACAACCTAGGATTAGTACAAAGGAATCTCCCAAACAAGGTCTGTGAGGACTCAAATTTATCAGATTCTTCAGTTGTTTTTGTAAATAGAGTTTTACAAATATTAGAGTGAAAATATCATATACTATTTCTTTTGTGGAATTTTATTGGAAATCACTGTGATGATTAATTGTATGTCTATTTGGGTAGGCCACATTATTAAATTTTTGGTAAAACATCATTCTTGATATATCTATCAAGTTTTTTTTTCACTGTGGATAATATTTAAATGAGTAGATTTGATTAATGCAGATTTCCCTCCCTAATGTTGGTGGGCCTTGTCTAATCAGTCAAAGGCCTTAAGAGAAAAGACTGACTTTCCCAAAAAAGAAGGAATTCTTACTTCAAATAGCATTGTTTTCTTCCAACTTTTATTTTAGATTCAGGGAGTATACATGCAGGCTTGTTACATGTGTAAATTACATGTCACTGAGGTATGGTATATGTCACCTAGGTAGTGAGCACAGTACCCAATAGGTAGTTTTTAAAGTCTCACCAACCTCTTGCCGTCCATCCACAAGTGAGTACCAGACACTATTTTTCCCCATTTTGTGCCCATGTGCATTCAATGTATAGCACCTACTAATTTGTTTTTGTGGTGGTAAGAATATGTGATATTTTGTTTTCTGTTTCTGCATTAATTAACTTAGGATAATGGCCTGCAGCTCCATTTCTGTTGCTGCAAAGGACATGATCTCATTCTTTTTTACAGCTGCATAGTATTCCATGGTTTATATGTACCACATTTTTAAAAAATTCAGTCTACTGTTGATGGGGATTTAAGTTGATTCCATGTCTTTGCTATTGTAAAGAGTGCTGTGATGAACACACATGTCCATGTGTCTTTGTGGTATAATAGAATTATTTATATTCCTTTGGGTATATACCCAGTAATGGGATTGCTGGGTTGAATTGTAATTCTGTTTTAAGTTCTTTAAGAAATCTCCAAGATGTTTTCCACAGTTACTGAACTTATTAACATTCTCACTGGCAGTGTATGTGTTCTCTTTTCTCTGCAACCTAACTAGCATCTGTTATTTTTTGATTTTTAAATAATAGCCATTTTGACTGGTGTGAGATGGTATCTCATTGTGGTTTTGATCTGCATTTCTCTAATGATTAGTGATGTCAAGCATTTTTTTGTATATATGTTGGCCACATATATGTCTTCTTTCTAAAAGAGTCTGTTTTTGTCCTTTGTCCCACTTTTTAATGGGGTTGATTTTTTTGCCTGTAAATTTGCTTACGTTTCGTAAAGATTCCAGATATTAGATCTTTGTCAGAAGCATAGTTTGCAAATATTTTCCCCATTCTATATGTTGTCTGTTTACTCCATTAATAGTTTCTTTTGCTGTACAGAAACTCTTTAATTTAATTAAGCTCCACTTTTCAATTTTTGTTTTTGTTATAGATTGCTTTTAGAGTCTTCATCATTAAATTTTTGCTAAAGCTCATGTCTGGAATGGTATTTCCTAGGTTTCATTCTAGGGTTCTTATAGCTTTAGGTTTTATGTTTAAGTCTTTAATCAATCTTGAGTTGATTTTTGTATATGAGGTAAGAAAGGGGTCCAGTTTCGATCTTCTGCATATGGCTAGCCAGCTATACCAGTATCTTTTATTGAATAGGGTGTCCTTTCTCTATTGCTTGTTGTTGTCAACTTTGTCAAAGATCAAATGGCTGTAGTTTTGTGGTTTTATTTCTGGGTTGACTAACCTGTTTCATTGGTCTATGTATTTGTTTTTGTACCAGTACCATGCTGTTTTGATTACTATAGCCATATTGTATTGTTTGAAGACTGGCAGTGTGATGCCTCCAGCTTTGTTGTTTTTGCTTAGGATTGTTTGGCTATTCATGAACTTTTATGGCTGCATATGAATTTTAGAATAGTTTTTTTTTAATTCTGTGAAGAATGACATTGGTAGTTTGATAGGAACAGCAGTGAATCTGTAAGTTGCTTTGGGTAGTATGGCCATTTTCACAATATTGATTCTTCCTAACCAAGAGCATGGAATGTTTTCTATTTGTTTGTGTTGTCTCTGAATTCTTTCGGCAGTGTTTCAGAATTCTCATTGTAGACATCTTTCACTTCCCTGGTTAGCTGTATTGCTCAGTATTTTATTCATTTTGCGGCTATTGGGAATGGAATTGCATCCTTTGATTTGGCTCTCAGCTTGGACATTCTTGGTATGTAGAAGTGCTACTGACTTTTGTACACTGATTTTTGTATCCTGAAATTTTATGGAAGTTGTTGATCAGTTATAGGAACCTTTGTGCAGGGGCTTGGGGTTTTCTAGGTAGAGAATCATATCGTATGTGAAGAGACATAGTTTTACTGCCTCTTTTCCTGTTGGATACTTTTTATTTCTTCCTCTGATTAGTATAATATTGGCAGTGTGCGATAGATGGCTCTTATTATTTTGAGGTATTTTCCTTCAACTCTTAGTTTGTTGAGCGTTTTTAATATGAAGGAATGTTGAATTTTATCAATAGCCTTTTCAGCATCTATTACAATGACTGTGTGGTTTTTGTTTTTACTTCTCTTTATGTGATGAATCATATTTATTGATTTGTGTATGATGAAACAACCTTGCATCCAAGAATAAAGCCTACTTGATCATGGAGGAATAGCTTTTTGATGTGTTGCTGGATTAGATTTGCAAGTACTTCGTTGAGGATTTTTACATCTCTATTCATCAGGGATATTGGCCTGAAGTTTTCTTTTTTCTTGTTGTGTCTCCGCTAGGTTTTGCTATCAAAATTTTGCTGGCTTCACAGAATGAGTTAGGGAGATGTCCTGCCTCCTTGATGTTTTTGGAATCGTTGCAATGGGACCGCTACTTGTTCTTCTTTGTGTATCTGTTAGAATTTGGCTGTGAATCCATTATGTCCAGGGCTTTTTCGGGTTTGTAGGGTTTTTATTACAGATTCAATTTTGGAACTTAATCTTGGTCAGCTGAAGTACTGAATTTCTTCCTGGTTTAATCTTGGGAGGATGTGTGTTTCCAGAAATTTGTCCATTTCTTCTAGGATTTCTAGTTTGTCTGCATAGAAGTGCTCATGATAGTCTCTAAGGGTTTTTGTATTTCTGTGGGGTAGATGGTAAGGTTCCCTTTCTCATTTCTAATTGTGTTTATTTGAGTCTTCTCTAATTAGTCTAGCTAGCCATCTATCAATCTTATTTACTCTTTTGAAGAAACAACTTTTAATTTTGTTGAGCTTTTATATAGATCTTTACATCTCAGTTCCATTCAGTTGAGTTCTGATTTTGGTTGTTTTTTCAGCTAGCTTTGGTATTGGTTTAGGTTAGGTTGTTAATTTTGAGACCTTTTTGACCTTTTTTCAATGTAGGTTGACATTTAATACTATAGACTTTCTTCTTAACACTGCTTTAGCTGCATCCCAGAGGTTCTGTTATGTTGTAACTTTGTTTTCGTTAGTTTCAAAGAATTTCTTGATTCCTGCCTTAATTTCATTTGTTACCCAGCAGTCATTCAGGAGTGGGTTGTTTAATTTCCATGTAATTACATGGTTTTGAGAGATCTTATTGGTATTGATTTCTATTTTTATTGCACTGTGGTCTGAGAGTGTAGTTGTGATTTCCATTTTTTTTTTTTTTGGAATTTATAAGGAATTCCTTCATGGCTGAGCATGCATTCAATCTTAGAGTATGTGCCATGTGCAGTTAGGTGAATGTATTTTCTGTTGTTGTTGGGTGGAGTGTTCTATAGATGTATGTTAGGTTTATTGGTCAAGTGTCAAATTTAGGTCCCTAGTATCTTTGTTAGTATTCTGCCTTGATGATCTGTCTAGGGGTGTTGAAGTCTCCCACTATAATTGTGTGGTTATCTATGTCTCTTAATAGATCTCTAAGAACTATTTTATGAGTTTGGGTGTTCCAGTATTTAGTGGATTTACATTTAGGATAGTTAAGTCATCTCGTTGAATTGAACAGTTCATCATTTTATAAGGCTCTTCTAATGCTTTTCTTTGTCCTTTTTGATCATTGTTGGTTCAAAGTTTTTTTTTTTCTGAAAAAAGAATAGCAACCTCTGTTCTCTTTTATTTTCCATTTGCTTGACAGATCTTTCTCCATCCCTTTACTTTGAGCCTATGGTTGTCATTGCATGTGAGATGAATCTCTTGAAGACAGCATACAGTTGGGTATTATTTCTTTAGTCAACTTGCCACTCTGTGCCTTTTTACTTGGGGCATTTATCTTGTTTATGTGCAAGGTCAGTATTATGTGAGTTTGTAATCCCGTCATCATGTTGTTAGCTGGTTGTTACGTACACTGTAGAGTTGTTTTATAGCGTCAGTGGGCTATGTACTTAAGTGTGTTTTTGCAGTTTCAGGTAGGAGTCTTTTGTTTCCATGTTTAGCACTCTCTTAAGGACCTCTTATAAGGCGGGTCTGGTAGAAAAAAATTCGTTTAGCATTTGCCTGTCTAAATAGGTTTTTATTTTTCTTTGCTTATAAAACTTAATTTAGCTGAATATGATATTCTTGGTTGAAATTTCTTTCCTTTAATGTTGCTAAATATAGGCCCCCAGAATCTTCTATCTTGTAAGATTTCTGCTGAACTGTCCCCTCTTAGCCTGATCTGGTTCCTTTTATACATGACATATGCCTTTCTCTAGCTGCCTTTAAATTTTTTCTTTAACGTTGACATTGAAGAATCTGATAACTATTTGTTTTGGGGATGGTTGTCTTGTATATGATCTTGCTGAAGTTCTCTGAATTTCCTGAATTTGTAGGTTGACCTTTTTGGCGAGTTTGGGGAAATTTTTGTGAAGAATATTCTTAAATATGTTTTCCAAGTTTCTTGTTCTCTATCCCTCTCTTTCTGGGATGCCAATGAGGCATAGGTTTGTCTCTTTACATAATCTCATAGTTCTCAGAGGTTTTATTCATTAATTTTTTAAAATTTTTGTCTCAATTCAAATAACTAGTCTTTGAGCTCTGAGATTCTTTCCTCAGATTGGTCAATTCTGCTGTTATCACTTCCAATTGTATTATGAAATTCTGGTTGTGAGTTTTTCAGCTTTAGATCACTTTGGTTCTTTCTGGAAATGTATATCTGAAAATAGACATTTCTATTTCTGATAATTTCTTTCTGTTTCTTTCTGAAAATGTATCACTTTATTGGATTCCTTAGATTCCTTGGATAGGGTTTCAACTTTCCCTTGAATTTCTAGATTCATTTCCATCTAGATTATGAATTCTATTTCTGTCATTTCAGCCATTTCTGTGTGATTAATAACCATTGCTGGAAAGCTAGTACAGTTGTTTGGAGGTTAGAGGACATTCTGGCTTTTAGAGTTGCCAGAGTTCTTGCACGGATTCTTCCTCACCAATGTGAGCCAATGTTCCTTTAATCTTTGAAGTTGCTGTCCTTTGGATGGGGCATTTTGATTTATATTCTTTGATACCTTTGGGGGTTAACTGTATATAAGTTGGGTTTAGTCAATTGGCTTTGTTTCTGTATGGTTTCAGGAGGCAAAGGCTCAGCTCAGCCCTCCCTGGGTGTCATGCTCTCACCCTTGGCAACTGGGACTAGGCTTGCAAATTTTTTCTCTGGTCCCTCAAGGTTAAGCACTGACTGTACTGAAGGGGCCAAGGTGTTCACAATCCACTGACCACAACACTCCAATGAGGGATGCCAGCAAAAGCACTTCAGTGGGGGTCCAGTGGGTAGTGGGAGTCTCCATGTGCAAATGCAGTGAAGGAGCAGAGAGAGGCTGCAAGTGAGTGTGCACTGGTGAAGCAGCAGGGTGAGACTCTGGGCAATTGTGTGCTGACAGGGGAAGGCTGTGGGTGGTTTTCCACCTGCAGGGGACTGCCTGCAGAAGCTCTCTGACTCTTAGGTAGGGTCTGTTGGCAAAAGAGCTGTGACCATGGCAAGCTCCTCTGCTGGGCAGCTGAGGCCACACTGCAAGCAGGCATGGCCAGGCAGTGACTCTTGGATAGGCTGGCAGAAAGGGTGGTGCTCAGATCAGACTGGCCTCTTCCCATGGGCAAGATAACCTTGCCCTGCCCAGATCTGACAGGCAACAAAGGGCTAAGCGTCCTTAGAGGAACATGGCAAGCATTGAGGAATCAGCATCTATGACTGTTCTCCACTATAGCCACTCCCAGGCAAAACCCTCTGGACGCCATGCAGCCTGGAGTTCTGTCTTTGGCAACTCGCTGAGCAGATCTCCCTGCCAGTTCAAATATCTGTGGGAGTCATGTGTTTTCCTGCAGCAAGGATTCCAGAGGTCAGTGAAAAGACTGGGCCACTCCATGCCTATTTGACCCACCCCTTTCTCAAGAGCTCTTCAAGGCAGGAATGAGTCCTGGTGCTCACTAACCCCATGCAGGATTCCTGGGTTCCTCTCCTTTCAGCCTAGGGTCTGCATTTTCCCTCCACTAATTCTCAGTGCCTTCTTTCCAAAGACCTGTTTGGAGTGTGCCAGTCTACTTGATAGAATGATCTCTCTTAGTAGGAGAAACTCTTACTGGCTGTGTGTAGTTGGCCATCTTGGCTCCCTCCTCAAAGTCCAGTCACCACTTGTACTAGAGACTGCAATATCAGCTCTTCCCTGTGTCTCCAGCCTGCTGACCTACCTGGCAGTTTTCAGACTTGCCATCCCCATAATCATATAAACCAATTCCTTAAAATAATCCCCCCCCCCCGTGTGTGAGTTGTGTTCATGTGTGTTTGTGTATGTGTATCCTGTTAGTTCTGTTTCTCTGAAGAACTCTGACCAATTCATATATGCATAAAATTAATCTAGCAGCCTGTAGTAGCAATAAGAGGATCATTTTATACCTCTCTGATAGAATCATTCTGGAATAATTTGTACTTAATATTTGAAGCTCTTATCGCTGTATTTCAAAGGGAATCAGTGCTATGGAAATTTTGAGGTTTCTTCTTTGAATATTAAGTAATATTGCAATGCAGAAATATCAAAGTCATTCACTTGAAGGGGAAGTACACTGATTCTAATGCCAGTGTCAGCAGGGCTTCACATGATTCTTTAATCATTTTCTGCCACACTTGCATCTTGTGCTTCTTTGGGCTCTATTTTTAGGCAGGAAGATTAGAGAAGAGATGAAGTAAGCTAGGAATTAAGCTGCAATATGTGGTTTGTTCCCTTGCGTTATAGAAGGGAAGTGGCTACAGATAAGACATGAATTAAAAAGTTGTCGTTGGGACAAACCAGACCTAAGTATTTAGATTTAGATTAAATATTCTGCTTTACCTTTCTTTTGATAATATGATCCAATTAAGCACCAAAGGGTAAGTATCTACTTATTTTGCAGAATAAAATTATGTAAAACTGACTGAAAGGGCACTTTGATTAAAAGTACCTTAAATCATTATTTTCCTAAAGGCTTATGCCAGTTTGAAAACCATTGTTATAAAAAACAATTATCTATCTATTGAAAGATTAAATTAGAAATTTCAAATTCTATAGCATCAGACACTATGAGAACAAGAAATAAGTAAGCTGCATTCGGCCTAGCGTGGTGGCTCACGCCTGTAATCCCAGCACTTTGGGAGGCCGACACAGGCGGATCACCAGGTCAGGAGATGGAGACCATCCTGGCTAACATGGTGAAATCTCGTCTCTACTAAAAATACAAAAAATTAGCCGGGCGTGGTGGCGGGTGCCTATAGTCCCAGCTACTTGGGAGGCTGAGGCAGGGGAATGGCGTGAACCCCAGGAGGCAGAGCTTGCAGTGAGCCGAGATTGGGCCACTGCACTCCAGCCTGGGTGACAGAGCAAGACTCCGTCTCAAAAAAAAAAAAAAGTAAATAAATAAAAATAAATAAATAAGCTACATATCTCATATATGTAACAATCTAAAAATATAAATATTAAAAAAGACAAAGCAATATATAAAATAAAAATCTAAAAATTGGCCTATTCTCCCAGGCGCAGTGGCTAACACCTGTAATCCCAACACTTTGGGAGGCCGAGGCGGGCGGATCACCTGAGGTCAGGAGTTTAAGACCAGTCTGGCCAACATGGTGAAACCCCGTCTCTACTAAAATACAAAAATTAGCCAGTCATGATGGCAAATGTGTGTAATCCCAGCTACTTAAGAGTCTGAGACTGGAGAATTGCTTGATCCCGGGAGACGGTGTTTGTAGTGGGCCGAGATTGCACCACTGTACTCCAGCCTGGGCGGCTGAGCGAGACTCCGTCTCAAAAAAAAAAAAAAAAAAAAGCCTATTCTCAATGAGATACTATTTCACACACTTCAATTTTGCACAAATTAGATAATCATATATTACCAATTGTTAACAAGTCTATTGAAAGAAAATCTTACCACATTATTTAACACATGTATAAGATAATTGGATTTCTCTGGAAAATTTTTTGGCAAGACTTTGTGAAGGTAAAGATGAACATATTCTATAAAGCAGCAGTCAAAGGTATACCCCAAAGGGATAACACTGAATTTGTGTACAAATACATATATAGATGCATTTTTATTTCAATATATGTTTAATGGGACCCACTTTGAAACAAATATCCAAATATAATGAAATGTATAAAGAAACATTACCATTTTACCATAATTTATTTCTATAATACAGTCAAAATGGATAAATCAGGTATGTTGTTGATACAGATAAATCTTAACGGCAGTATGCTGATGAAAAAGAAAGAAAATTACAAGAATTTAAATGTTAACTTATTATTGGGAAAAATAAAACACTACTGCATTGCCTATAGATCTGTATATATGCTGCAGATTTCTTACAACCATTTATTGGAAGAAGATGTATTAACTGTGGCAGAGGAAGGGGAGGTGGAAAAATGAAATGATTAGGAAAACTTTAAATCATTTGTGATATTTTATTTCTTAAAAAATTCTGAAGTAAATATACAAATGTGTTATTTTTTGTATTTGGGTTTATTTTGCCTTTGTTTTAAAAATACTTCATAACTCACAATTAAAACATTGTTTAAAGTTGTACTCAGTTGCATTTTAGTTAGTATTAGACATACATTGAAAAGACATTTTATCACCCATTTTTATATTTCTCACATTACAAATTAGTTGGTCAGAAAGATCTTTTCTATATTTCATTATAAAAACACCCAGGTTTGGTGGATTAGAAAACCAAAAACAATCTATATCACCTACTGACTCAGATATGCAGGAAAAATATATTCAGTGCTTGAGTCTGATGAAATATAATAACTAATGTTTATAAGAAATAATTGAATTATATAATTTTATGTTCTTTTTTTTTTTTTTTTTGAGATGGAGTTTCACTTTTTGTCGCCCAGGCTGGAGTGCAGTAGCTCAATCTCGGCTCACTGCAACCTCCGCCTCCTGGGTTCAAGCAATTCTCCTGCCTTAGCTTCCTGAGTAGCTAGGATTACAGGTGCGCATCACCACGCCCGGCTAATTTTTTTTGTATTTTTAGTAGAGACGGGGTTTCTCCATGTTGGTCAGGCTGGTCTCGAACTCCTGACCTTGTGATCCACCTGCCTTGGCCTCCCAAAGTGCTGGGATTACAGGCGTGAGTCACCATGCCTGGCCCTATGTTCTTTTTTAAATGAAGAAAAATTCTAATTTTTAAAAGCCTTCTCTCTTCATCATAGGTTTACTTTATAATTATGAAAAGAAATACAAGTGTCTCTCTTTTTTTTTTTTTTTTTTTTTTGAGATGGAGTCTCATTCTGTTGCCCAGGCTGGAGTGCAGTGGCGCGATCTTGGCTCACTGCAACCTCTGCCTCCTGGGTTCAAGCAGTTCTTTGTATTAACCTCCTGAGCGTCTGGGAATACAGGTGCCCGCCACCACATCCGGCTAATTTTTGTATTTGTAGTAGAGATACTGTTTCACCATCTTGGCTGGGCTGGTCTTGAACTCCTGACCTCGTGATCCACCCACATTGGCCTCCCAAAGTGCTAGGATTACAGGTGTGAGCCACCGCGCTCGGCCACAACTATGTCTTTTTAATTAAAATGGAAGTTTTTGACTAGAAATATTTTTTACAAAATTTGTATGATTTTCAGAAACACATGGAATTAAATAAACCAGTTGAATATCTGCTGTCCTGAGCAGTTCAATATCCGAGGTAATACTATTTTTTCTAGTTCTGAAATATTAATAGGTCTGTTTATGTTAATGTCTGTATTGCAAGCACTTGTTTTTTATCCTGGCTTATATGACAAACCATATGCATTTTGTATGGTTTATATATGATTACATATAGCTTGAACACCCACCTTCTCTATTTTGTACTATGAGAATCTTTGCAGCATTATGTGCATTTACATTAATTTGACTCATTAGATACCTAATGAAAGAATATTTATTATGAAGAGACTAATTAGGTATCTCTTTTTACAAAAACGTTGTGTGTAACACATATGCCATCTGTTTATATTATATTCAAAGAACAATTTACAGTAATTTGCCTTCCTAATTGCAATACTAATCAGTTCTGAATTGCAGTTTATTTATGCAAAAGTATGCCAGTTGAAGGCACTAGCAATGTTTGTGGATCAAAAGATAAGTCCAACCTTGAATAAGGTTCTCTCTTTTGCATATTAAACTACTTTCTTACTGAGTCTTGTTGAATAATAAAATCATATTTTTTGTTTTATTGATTAAAGCTTTTAAAATCTATTAAATAAAGCTTTTAAAAGTTAGAAAACTTAAAATGATGAAACTTAAACTGCATCATTTTTTCATCTTATATTAAAGCAATATAGCAGTATGTCTTACCTGTTGTATATCTGTGAATATTCAACCTTTATGTGAGAGCGTGCATACTTTGATTTTTTTTTTTGACAAAGTGTCTTGCCCTGTTGGCCAGGCTAGAGTGCAGTGGCACGATCTTGGATCACTGCAACCTCTGTCTCCCAGACTCAAGCAGTTCTCCTGCCTCAGCTTCCTGAGTAGCTGGGATTACAGGCATATGCCACCACGCCTGGCTAATTTTTGTATATTTAGTAGAGACAGGGTTTCACCATGTTGGCCAGGATGGTCTTGAATTACTGACCTCAGGTAGTCCGCCCACCTCGGCCTCCCAAAATGCTGGGATTACAGGCGTGAACCACCCCGCCCGGCCTCTTTCTAAAGGGTTTTTTAGTTCTTCTGTGGATACTTTTTACCTCCATGCTTAGCTGTATTCTTAGGTATTTCATTTTCTTTGAGACTATTGTAAATGGGCTTGGGTTTTTAGTTTGACTGTCAGCCTGGATGCTATTGGTGTATAAAAAATGCCACGGATTTTTGTACATTGATTTTATGTCATGAAATTGAGATGCAAAAATCAATAAAAAAGTTTAACAAAACCAAGTGTTTGTCTTTCAAAATAATAAATAAGTGTAATAGGCCACTAGCTAGATTAACAAAGTAAAAACGGAAAGGGCCAAATAAACACAATCAGAAATGACAAAGATGATATTACAACTGATCCACAGAAATACAAAAGACCTCAGAGAATACTATGAACAACTCTGTGCACACAAGTTAGAAAATCTAGAGAAGGCCAGGCGCAGTGGCTCACACCTGTAATTCAAGCACTTTGGGAGGGCAAGGTGAGCAGATCACCTGAGGTCAGGAGTTTGAGACCAGGCTGGCCAACATGGCACAACCCTGTCTCCACTAAATATACAAAAATTAGCTGAGCTTGGTGATGGATGCCTGTATTCCCAGCTACTCAGGATGCTGAAGCAGGAGAATCACTTGAATCCGGGAGGTGGAGGTTGCAGTGAGCCAAGATTGCACCACTGCACTCCAGCCTGTGCAACAGAGTGAGACTCTGTCTCAAAAAAAAAAAAAAAAAAAAAAGAAAAAATGAATAAATTCTTGGAAACACACAATCACTCAAGATAGACTCAGAAAGAGATTGAAACCCTTTAATAGGCCAATTTTAAAGTCTGAAATTGAATTAGTACTAAGAAACCTACCAACCTATAAAAGCCCTGGACCAGATGGATTCACAGTCTAATTCTATCATACATAGAAATAACTGGTTCTGAACCTACTGAGACTATTTCAGATATTCAAAGAGGAGGGACTCCTTCCTTATAAATTCTAAGAACCCAGCATTGCCTAATACCAAAATCTGGCAGAGATATGACAAAAAACAAACAAAGAAACAAAAGAACTTCAGGCTAATATCCTTGATGATTATACCTGCAAAAATTCTCAACAAAATTCTAGCAAACTGCATCCAGCAGCACATCTAAAAGTTAATTCACCTTGATCAAGCAGGCTTTATTTCTGGGATGCAAGGTTGATTCAACATATGCAAATCAACAAATGTGATTCACTACATAAAATTAAAAACACACAAAACAGTGATCATCTCAATAGACTCAGAAAAAGCTTTCAACAAAATTCACCATCCCTTCATGATAAAATCCCTCAACAGACTAGGCATCAAAGGTACACACCTCAAAATAATAAAAGCCATCTATGAAAAACTCACAGTCAACATCATAGTGAATGGGCAAAAGCTGGAATCATTCACCCTGAGAGCTGGAACAATGCAAGGATGCCCACTCTTAACCACTCCTACTCAACATAATACTGAACATGCTAGCCAGAGCAATCAGGCAAGAAAAAGAAATACGTGTATCCACATAGGAAAATAAGTCAAACTCTCTTCACTGAAAATGTGATTCTATGCTTAGAAAGCTCCACCAAAAGTCTACTGGAACTGATTAATGGTTTTATTAATATTTTGTGTTTGTCTAATTAGATTTCTATCATTTTATGCTACTCTATGATAGAAGAGTAATTCAGCTTTTTTTGGTAATGATCTGTGTTGAGGACTGATACATTAATTTTTGGTAGTTAATTAGTAGTATTCTTGTCTAAAGTTCTTAGAGATAACTAGTTGATGAAGAAAGAAAATATAAAAAATAAACATTTAACAATAACCAGTAAAATATTTGCTAAGATATAAATTAAATAGTAGATTCTGTGACATATTGTCATTACTCTTAGTGAATTAAGAAATAAAAATATTCCTTTTTTGTCTGGTAATTTTTATTTAATTTTTTGCTCTGAAGTTTACTTTGTCTTATATTAATATAGACACTCCTGCTTACTACTGAATAGTGTTACTATGGTATATCTTATGCTTTTTGCCTACCTATGTTACTATGGTTATAATGAGTTTCTTGTTGGTAGTATAGAGTTGTGTCAGGTGTTGCTTTTTAATCCATTTTGACAAATTCTGTCTTTTAATTGATGTTTTCAGATTATTTACACCTGAAATAATTATGGTGTAGATATAGATTATAATTTTATTTTTCATTTTTTGTTCATTCTTTTTTCTTCTACTTTAATTTATATATTGTGATTTTGAATATATTTCTTTGTACAGTTTTTAATTGTTACTCTAGGGTTTTTAAAATATGCAAAAACTCTCCATAGCCTATTTAAAAATCAATCTTTTTATACTTAAGTTGGAATATAAAAATGTTACCATCATAGGCATGTATTTACCTTATCCCCTAATGCTATACATGTCTTATATATTGCATGCACATATTTTAAAAACACCATCAGACAATGTTTCAATTTTTGTTTCAAATGTCAAACATGTATTGAAGATTTCAAGAGGAGATCAATAGTCTATTTTATTTACATAGTTTATTTACTATTTGCCTCATTTCCATTCATTCTTAATTTTCCACATTTCCGGTATCATTTCCTTCTATATTAAGGATATTCTTTATAAATTCTTTTAGATCAGGTCTGTTGGCTATAATTTTTCTTTTTCTTTCATCTGAGAAAGTTGTTAATTTACTTTTACTCCTTAAGAAAATTTTCAATGAATGCAGAATCCTGAGTTGATAGACATTTTCATTTACCACTTTCAAAATATTCCAGATCTTTCTGCCCTCCAATTTTTTGTGTGTCTAAGAAGGTCATTCATTATTGTCAATGTAGCAAAAATGAATGACCATATTGTCAATTCAGCTTTCTTTATATTTATTTATTTTATACTAATTTATCTTAAATTGCCAAATAAAAATTATCATGTACAACATACTCTTTTGAAATATGTATTCATTGAAGAATGGCTACATCAAGCTAATTAGCATATGCATGACATGAAATCCTTTTTTGGTGAAAACACTCAAAGTCTGCCTTTAGCAATTTTCAGGAATGTAATATATTGTTATTGACAATAGTCACTATGTTGTGAATTATATCTCTGGACCTTATTCCTCCTATATGACTGAATTTTTGAATACTTTGACCAATATCTTCCCAACTCCATGCCACCCCTATCCTCGGGTAACCATTATTCTATTCTACTTCTTCAGTTAAACTTTTTTAGGTGTAACATGTAAGTGCAATCATGTAATATTTGTTTTTTTGAGACTGAGTTTCTCTCTTTTTGCCCAGGCTGGAGTGCAGTAGCACGATCCCGGCTCACTGCAACATCCACCTTCTGGGTTCAAGCAATTCTCCTGCCTCAGCCTCCCGTGTGATATTTGTTTTTTTGGGCCTGGTTTATTTCACCTAATATAATGTCTTCCAGGTTTATTCATTTTGTTGCAAATGAAAATATTTCCTTCCTTTTTAGAGCTGATTTGGAATATATGCCATTTTGAATATATGCCATATTTCCTTTATCCATTCATCCACTGATGTACACTTAAGTAGATTCCATATCTTGGCTATTGTGAGTAGTGCTGCAATGAACAGGGGAGTAAAGATATCTCTTCAATTATTTTATTTTATTTTATTTTTATTTGAGTCAGGGTCTCGTTCTGTCTCGCAGGCTGGAGTGCAATGGCACAATCACTGCTCACTGCAGCCTTGACCTCTTAGGCTCAGTCAATCCTCCTGCCTCAGCCCCCTGAGTGGCTGGAAGTATAGGCAAGCACCACCACGCCCAGCTAATTTTTGTATTTTATTTTATTTTTTTGTAGAAATGGTGTTTTTCCTTGTTGCCCAGGGTAGTCTTGAACTCCTAAACTCAAGTGATCTGCCTGCTTTGGCCTCCCAAAGTGCTGGGATTACACTCATTTTATTTTCTTTGGATATATGCCCAGTAGTAGAATTGCTGAATCATACGGCAATTTAATTTTTTTTGAGGAAATTTGATACCATTTTCCAGGACAGTTGTACTAGTTTACAATGACACAACCAGTGTGCAATGTTCTATTTCCCCACATCCTCACCAACATTTATCTTTCATCTTTTTTATAATATCCATTTTAATTGGTATGAGATGCTATCTTATAGTGGTTTTAGTTTGTATTTCTCTGATGATTAATATTGCTCAGTATTGTTTTTATGTAATTGACCATTTGTATATCTTCTTCTGAGAAATATCTATGTAAATTTTATGTCTATGTTTAAATCAGTTATTTGTTTTCTTACTATTGAGTTATTTGAGTTCCTTATATATTTTGGATATTAACTCCTTATCAAATTTATGGTTATGAAATATTTTGTCCCATGCTGTAGGCTGTCTTTTCACTCTGTTGATTCTTTCCTTGACTGAGCAGAAATTTTATAGTTTGATGTAATTCCATTTGTCCATTTTTGCTTTTAGTTTCTGTGCTTTTGAGTTTATGTCCAAAAAAAATAATTGCCCAAACCAGTGTCATGGAACATTTCCACCATGGTTTCTTCAAGTAGTTTTATAGTTTCAGGCTTACATTAAAGTGTTTAATATATTTTCAGTTGATTTTTGTATATCATATGAGACATAAGTCTAATTTCATTCTTCTGCATGTGGATATTAAATAGTCCCAACACAAATTATTGAAGAGACTGTCTTTTCCCAAATGTGTGCTTTTTGCTTCTTTATTGAAGATAAATTGGTCATAAATGTGTAGATTTATTTCTTGGCTCTCAATTCTGTTTCTTTAGTCTGTGTGTCTGTTTTTATGCCAGTATCATGCTGTTTTATTTACTATACCTTTATAATATATTTTGAGTTTAGAATTTGTGGATCCTCCAGTTTTGTTCTTTTTGCTCGAGATTGCTTTTGCTATTTAGGGCCTTTTGTGATTCAACAAAGATTTTAGGATTTCTTTATTTCTGTGAAAATGTCTTTGGAATTTTGATATAAGGATTATATTAAATCTGCAGATCACTTTGGGTAGTTTGGAGATTTTAATAGTATTAATTCTTCCAATCTATGAGAAAAAGTTATCTTTCCATTCATTTGTGCTTACTTCTATTTCCTTCAGTAATGTTTTATAGACTTCAGTGTACAGGTCTTTCATATGTGTGGCTACAGTTATTCCCAAGTAATTTTTTGGTAGCTATGTAAATGATATTATTTTATTAATTTTTTTTTACAGATAGTGTATTGTTAGTATATACAGAAACACTACTGGTTTTTGTATGTTGATTTTTGTATCTTGAAACTTTACTGAATTTGTTTATCAATTCTAACAGGTTTTATTGGAGTTGAGTTTTCCTTGTGTAATACGTTTGTAAGTAGGAACAATGTAATTTCCTTCTTTCTATTTTGGATGTTTTAATTTCTCCCTCTTTCCAGTTGCCCTAGCTAGGCTTTCAGTACCATGTTAAATAGAAGCAGTGAAGGTGAGCATCCTTTTCTTCTGGATTTTAGAAGAAAAGCTTTCAACTTTCACCTTAGAGTATGAGTTAGCTGTGGGATTTTAATATGTGGCCTTTATTATGTTGAGGTACATTCCTTCTATACCGAATTTTTTTTAGAGTTTTTATTATGAAAGGTTGTAGAATTATGTCAGATGATTTTTCTGTATCTGCTAAGATGGTCATATAATTTTGGGCCTTCATTCTGTTAATGTGGTGTATTATATTTATAGATTTGCATTATTGGATCATTCTTGCATCTCTGGGATAAATCTTACTAGATGAGGATGGAATGGTCAATGATACTTTTAATATGCTTTTGAATTCAGTTTGCTAGGATTTTGTTGGGGATTTTTACATCTATTTTCATCAGGGACATTGGCTTCTAATTTTGTTTTTTTGTAATATTCTTGTCAGTTTTTGGTGTGAGGGTAATTCTGGCCTTGTAAATTAATTTGGAAGTGTTCTCTCCTCTTCAATTTTTTGAAAGAGTTTGAGATGGATTGGTATTAGATCTATAAATATTTGGTAGAATTCAGCAGTGAAACCATCAGGCCCTGGGCTTTTATTTGATAGGATACTTTTTATTATTAATTAAATCTTCTTACTCAGTATTCTGCTCAGATGTCCTATTTCTTTGTGATTCGGTTTTGGTAGGTTATATATTTCTAGAAATTCATCCATTTCTTCTAGATTATCTAATGTTATATAATTTCTCACATCCGTCTCTTTTGATCCTTTATACATCTGTACTATCAATTTTAATGTCCACTGTTTCATTTCTAATTTTATTGATTTGAGTCATCTGTCTTTTTTCTAAGTTAGTCTAAGCTAAAGCTTTGTTGATTTTATCATTCCAAGAACTAACTCTGTTTCACTGATATTTTATTGTTATTTTTAGTCTCCATGTTACTTGATTCTGCTCTAATTATCATTTTTCAATCATTTTTCTCCCAGTTAGTTTGAATGCTTTCCATTGCTCTATGTCAAGTGTCTATTGCCTCTTTCCATGGCCATCTCCATTCTTCTATTGAAACCATCCAATGAGAAGTTCACTTCAGTTATTGAATATTTTAGTCCTAAAATTTATATTTGCTTCTTCTCTAATCCATTTCTTTGCTGAGTGATATGGTTTGGCTGTGTTCTCACCCAAATCTTATCTTGAATTGTAGCTCCCATAATCCCCATTTGTTGTGGAAGAGACCCAGTGGGAAGTAATAGAATCAGGGTGGTTTTTCTCGTGCTGTTCTCGTGATAATTAATGTGGGTTTTTTTTCTTTTTCTTTTTTTTTTTTTTGAGACGGAGTCTGGCTCTGTCGCCCAAGCTGGAGTGCAGTGGCACAATCTCAGCTCACTGCAAGCTCCGCCTCCCGGGTTCACACCATTCTCCTGCCTCAGCCTCCTGAGTAGCTGGGACTACAGGAGCCCGCCACTACGCCCGGTTAATTTTTTGTATTTTTAGTAGAGACGGGGTTTCACCATGTTAGCCAGGATGGTCTCGATCTCCTGACCTCGTGATCCGCCCGCCTCGGCCTCCCAAAGTGCTGGGATTACAGGCGTGAGCCACCGCGCCCGGCCTGTGGGTTTTTTTTCATGCTGTTCTTGTGATAATGAATAAGTCTCACAAGAGCTGATGGTTTTATAAAGGGCAGTTTCTCTGTACATGTTTGCTTGCCTACCGCCATGTAAGATGTTCCTTTGCTACTCCTTTGCCTTCCACCATGATTGTAAGGCCTCCCCAGCCATGTGGAACTGTGAGTCCATTAAACCTCTTTTTCTTTAAAAATTACCCAGTCTCAGGTTTTTCTTCATAGAAGTTTGAAAATGGGCTAATACACTGACCCGTTTAATTGTTTTGCATTTAAAAAAGAATGTTCACAATAATCTGTTTGAGCATTTTAATATTCATTTTAAAGTCTTTATTGGATAACTTATCCATGTGATATTTTGGTGTTAGTTCATTTTTGTGTGTGTGTTTCTTTGTATGCCAAGTGATTGTATGTTGTAAACTGGTTATTTTCAGTATTACATTTTAATACTCTGGGCCTTGTCTAAGTCCTGTGCGTAACATTGCATAATGTTAAGCAGGCAATCTATCTGGTTAAGTTATCAGCCAAAGTTTTGAACACACCTTATGTGGGCTTTGGTTCCATTGTTACCTTATTTTTCAAATTTATGCAGTGCTCTTTGGATCTGTCCCTGAGGTGTACCACCCAAGTGATCATTCTGGAACTTGAGTAATTTTCTATTTATTGATTTGGTTCTCAAAGTTTTTGTGACATGCTAGTTGAAAACAAATCTATGGATGTAAAATATTAAGAGTGCTAGTTTGAGAAATGTTGTTCTGTATTGTTTGAAATTTTTATTATGGCATGTATGATTTTCATATTTATTAGCTATTTGTAGTATGCTGTTTGCAGAAAATGGCCCTGATTATTCCTCTCCTTGTATTCATGTTCCTTTTCCTCTTAATTTGTAGATATTCTTATGAAGAGCTAAAGTTGTTTTCTTTACTCCTTGAATCTATGCTGCTCTAGGGTTTTCTTTGATCTGTAGAATGCAGGAGAAATGATGGTGTGCCAGTCTGAGCCTAGGCCTCAAGAAATCTAGTATGCTGTTGTCTCTTGTCACCTTGCTTCTGACTAAAGATACCTGAGTGAGTCAAGCTGAAAACCAGCCCTAATTGCTGACTTCAATAATTAGATGTAAATAAATTATAGTGTTTTGAGTTAAAAGAAAATATAATTGTAAAGTAATAACATGGTAAATAAATGTATATAAACACATGTGAGTCTAAAATTTAAAACTTTCAAACTTGACACCTTCCCCTACCCACACTAATTAGGTGGCCTATGCTTTAAAATAAGTTTTTTAGAGACTGTATATGTTAGAATGTATAGATTTCCATCTGTTCACATAAGCAGAAATATGTTATGTCATTTCACGATTTTGATGTCTTTTTATTCTATGCACGATTATCTATTTCAAGAAGTAAAATATATTCCCTTTTCCCCTAGGCAGTAATTGAAAAAGAATCTAATAACTAACCAAAAGTGACCAGATTTACACTGTTTAAAGTGGTCAGTTTGATTATATTAGTTTTGTTTCCTACTCAGCTCTTTGGAGTCACAAAATAAATGGCTTGAGCAGTGGGCTTAGAGATGATGAGAGATCATTTTACTGTGTCAAGAAAGGAGGAAAATGAGCATAATTAAAGATATTTGCTAAGAAGTAGCTACAGAGATCCCATACTTCCAATTAAAGTGTACTCTCAAACTTTATTTATTTATTTACTTGTATATTGCATTAGTTTTCAATTAAGTTCAAAATTTTCTGTCTTTTGTAATTATATTTCTCTTGAGTATATCTGGCTGTAAAAGAGTAGACTTTCTCTTTTGAAACAGATGTTATAATTAATAAAATTTATTTTCATTTTTAAGATTTCTAAGCTCATTTGTTATACTGTTTGTATCTGGCATAACACTTGACCTAATTCTAATTTGTAGAACATAATTAGAACTTAGGGATGACACTATTCATAATACTTTGTAAATTATATCAAATGAGAGATAACCTGTGAATAAAGAATGACATGCAAAGAAAACTGAACTGTTTCTTACCCTCTTCTTAAATGTGGGTGGAAACAGAACCATTCCTTGCTAACTCTCCATTGCTGATATTTCACCCATAGTATATATGTGAGGTCTCATAATTTGTCTTGGGAAATTATCTACCTGTACATATTGGCAATTTGGTAAAATAAACCCCTTCAGAATTTGCTTTTCTAAAAAACACTCTTTTAAATTGTATTTGAAGAGCATAAGTGGAGTGCAAAATCTGGGCAAATGTTACCGTTGCTAATGTCCATTACTTTACTAAAATTTGATAAATTCTTTAATATATTTTTCCTAAGTTAGTAATTGAAGATTATTTACATTACTAGAATTTATTATTGGATACATTTACCAAAAATGCATAATTTTACTTCTAGCCTCATAGATGTTTGAAATATCATACTCAAAATTTTAAAATGTTAACCTTAAAGTAAAAAGGGTGTGTAATAAACAGAACAGGATGCATTGGCTTTGTTATCGTAGTTAAGTAATTTAAACTCTTTGGCCATTAGAATTATTATAAATAAAATAAGGATAATTCTGTTTTTCCTAACTCAGAGCTTTTATAATTGACCAAAACTCTTTTGAGAAAATTAATGATAGTTACAATACTCTATTTCTTATAGCCATCCTTGTTTGCAAAAACACGTAAGGTAGCTAATTGCTATATTATAGATTGATCAGAGGGTTATTGAAAATAGCAGCTACCATTGATTCAAGATTTTTTAATGTGATAAACATTTAAAAATGTATGCTATTGTATTCAATCCTCCAAAAACCTTTTTGTGGTTTAGAGAGTTGGAAAAAATTATTCTTTATTAGTTAGCTAGTATTTGGGAAAGCTAAAATTCTAATCCATGACTATCTTATACCAAGTCGATGGTTTATTTTGAGAATTAAAGAGAAAACACATATAATATGTTTAAAATGCTACCTACGATATGAAAGCTCAATGTAAATTAGTAATCATTGTATTTTTATTCTGTCTTGATAGGAGCAATATAATACTGTGAAGTTTATTCCTCAATTTATTAGAGTTTTGGCACTATTAGGTAACACAGTATTTGTTAAATTTGGATTTATTTTGCTCATCCCTAAACAAGAAAAGTGTTATTGAATTTGAATGCTTATGTTAATTCTAACTAATTTGTTACCAAATGTTCTCTTTAAGTCTAAAACTTTTTACTAGAGGCTCTTGAGTTATGTAGGTGAACAATCATACCAAGAAAAAAGAGGAAGTTCTATCTCTATTAAAGAACCTATCAGATATTTTACTTTTTAAATATTTCATATTCTAAAATCTCCAAGACAATATTGACAGTAATAACAATGGAGATTATGAATTATTTCCTTCTCTTTAAATGGAAATTATTTTAGTCATTTTGTATGTAGGATAATGTATTATTTTTTGTAGTTTCTTAAAAATTAAGTTTCAATAGTTTGGTTGTATTATATCCTAAGTATCACTGCAGTATTTATTTGAACTTTTGATTATATTTATTATGTGTATTTTTAATATCTACAGATCTTAATATGTTTGTAAAATGGATCATGATGAGTAATTTCTAAACACTGAATTTGTATTTCTTTCATGGAAAAACAGTTTATTTAGAATTTTTATCATTGTATTTAAAAGTAGCATTTTGTTTTATTTTTCTATTATCTTCTGGATATAAATGTTATGTTGACTTCCTAAAACAAATTTAGGAGTTGTATTTCTCTGGTATAAAATAATTTAAATATAATTGACATTATTACTGCAATAAGCAGTAAGTAAAATTCAGCAGTGAACCCATTTATTCTAGTGCTTTTCTATCCTAGATATTTTACCCCTTTCCCAATATTCCTTCTGGTAATTGAGTTTTTTATTTCTTTTTGGGTTAATTTTATATAATTTATATTTTTCTAGAAAATTATAAATTTCCTAACAGTTGCTTCCATAGTTACAGCTATAATAATGTTCTTATAATGGCTTTTTAAAATTTCATAATTATTTATATTTACTCATTGCTAATCTTGTTTATTTTGTAGACTTTCTCATTTTAAAAAAAATTGGTTTGTAAAGGATTTATTATTTTACTGTTCTCTTCAAAGAACCACTTAAAATAACATTAAAATAATTTAATACTTTTACTATTTTTGGTACTATTTTGTTAATTTGAGTTTTTTTCATCTTCAATTTTCTAGGCCTGAGCAAGAGGAGTTGTTGCTATTGTTTTTTTTTTTTTGTATTTTGCAGATTTGAGTACTTTATTTCTTTCATTTTTGCCTTTATTTCTTAATAATGAAGACATGTGCCACGACCTCATATTTATTTTACTAGTTTTGGAATAATATATTCTTTTTATTGATTTATAGGTGTTTAGCAATATTTCTTTAAATAATTTAAATAACTAATATTTATTGAGCTCTGTATTTGCATTTCTCCTATTTCTGACAAACAGTTTCTTACAATAAAGTACTACACATAAGTGCTTTCTCTGCTTTCTGTTTCTGGAAAAATAGACAAACCGAGAGCTCAACAGATATTAACTGTTAAAACTATTTTAAGGGATGTTATTAAGCTTGATTTCCTCAGTAATAACTGGAAGTGACAATAACTACATTGTCAGTCTTTCTGGGTTGTGAGAGTTATTTGAGTATAAAATGTAAATAAGCTTTGAAAAAGGAGAATTGTTATACAGATATAGGTACCTATGAAATTTGGGCATATTGACTTCAGATTCACTCCAAACCTGCTCCCCTTATCTCAGGTCATTTCTTTCCCTGGGAGAGGAACACTGCAGGGAAAAAAGTGGAATATCAAAAAGATATTACACTTTGGAATTAAATTTATGTTTTAATCTTAGAAACTTGTTAGCTACAAAGGCTTAGAAACAAACATTATATTAAACCTTTAAATGTTGTTATTATTATTTGCCTGTTGCATGTATTGCAAATTATGATTCTTACCAGGCTTCAGTGTGACTACCAAGAAACGACGTAGTCATTGTTGCATGAAGCACAGAGCCTGAGAGTTTTCACAGTGAGGAGCCCTCACTAGTTTGCACTTGTGTTCTACAAATCCGTGAATACCTCAAGCGATGTTTCAAGAGCAATGAATATTGACTTTATTATACCAAGTTATGTTATTCATGAAGAAATGCATAATTTTTCACCCTGTCCCTTTTGATTGGGAGGAAGAAAGGCTCTAAATGTGTTCTAATTTATTACTAACCTTCAGCACACAGAGCAAAAAAGGACAAAACCTTTGCATGCTTTCACACACAGTGTTTCTGTTTCTTACACAAGTGACATTAAAAGTATAAAAACATGGCTAGGGGATCATACAAAGAAGATAGCATGAAGATGTTTTCTCAAATTATACAGATATGTTATCTCACAATAATAGTAGGTAAAATGTATAAAGTCGGTCTTTTAAGTGATTTATTGAATGTTCTACAGCAATAACAACAACAACAACAAAATCAGGGAAAGTAAGGCAGCTATTGTGCAACAGAAAAGATAAATTAATGTAACTGTAGTGGTGGAAAACAGACTTAAGTTTTGCCTAATGGTTCAGGTTATTCATTACAGGGGAGGAGAGAGGTACAATGTCTGACTATACCTACAGAGAAGAAACATCTGATTGTGTACAATGTGACCTGTCTTAGAGTAGGATTAGATGACATTTTGTCTCCCAGCTAATTGTTTGCTTTATTCCTGTTTTCCTGGACAGGTAGGACAACATTGCTTTCTTTCCGTAAACAACACCCTCTATTATTTTAAATTGCTGTGAAGATTTCTCTGGGATTAACTCTGCCTAATCTCTAAAATACTAGTGATACTTGTCATTCATAGCATGAGAATGTAAAGTTTCAGTGTATCTAGAAGTTATTAGAAAAGAATATTGTGTTTTTCAAAAAATAGTTCACAGTATAATATGAAGGAAGATTTAAGGAAACAAGAATAGTGTGAATATTGGAAAAAAATAAAATGTCAGCAATATTAACTGGAAAGACACTTGAGAGTCAATTGTGAGTCTTCCTCATTTTTGTATTTCCTGTGCAGAACATGATGTCTGGCACAGGGTAGAGATATGAAAAAGGAGTTGACCAAGATATTTGCATTTTATATTTCTTTTACAGACCTGAACTTTTTTTTTCCACTAAAAATGTTTTCAGTATATTGTCATTTAGTAATGAATGATTATAATTAATATGTTAAGAGCTGGAAAATCTTCAAGAGACATTAATTTCTTCTACACCCATTGTGGAAAACAAATCTTCAAAAACATTTTGTTATGTTATGTTCTTGTTTTTTTTTTCTGTTTACCAACTGCAGTTACCACACCAGAACATTATACATTACTTCATATTTTGGGAAATAGAATATACTTGTTTTAGTCAAAATGGACACTATCTTTCTTGCTCTTTCTGTCTTTCCAATTCCTAATACCAACACTCTCAAGGCCTAATTTTCATTCATATTTGGTAATATGTTTCATTAATTTGTTTAGATTTATAAATGCTCTATAATCCTAAATTTTATTATCAAGTGGCCTTTTGCAAGATGTGTTTATATTTTAGTTAAATTCAGCTGTGGAATTAATCAGGACTGATTTCTATTAATACCTAGATTTAGACTGAGTTTTCTATCTGTATTAAACATTTACATTGGCAAAAATTAAGAGAATTGACAGATAATTGTGAAACATATAGTTTATACTCACTATTAATCTGGTTACTGTGTTACTCTAAGATATAATTATTACCTAAAGAGAAAGCTTAAACATATATAGAGATGAGGCCAATGTAAATGGCCTAAATGAGTAGTTTACTATGACTCGTTACACATTATACAGTTAATGATTTCATTAGTCATGGTGGTTCCAGCCAATATTCAACCTGAAAAATTATGGTTGCAAATTTTGCAAATTCTGATAGAATTTAAAAATCTGTAACCCTCATATATATATTTCTCTTAATTTTCTTCTATGTGGTTTTCAAACTATATGATTGTCCGGCGTTCCAGTTTGACATTATGGCACTTGTATAATACTTCTACTGTGTTCAGTTCAACCATTTTGAGCATCTAATACGTGCTGAACTTTGTGTTAAGTTCAGGGGATGGAGGGTTTATCTGTATCTGATGGTGGAGGAAGTCATCGTAACTCATTCTTGAACTGTTAGGTAAAAGAATGCCAAAGGCACAGGCAAACGAATGCCGAAGGCACATAGCAACTGGTCCTGTAGATGGGCCGGGGTAGAAGTAGGGTAGAGAAGACTTCTTGTGGATGGATATATTTCAGAAGACTTGATTTGAGCAGGGTAGTTCACACAGCAAAGTTAAAGAGACATATTAGGCTTTATGGCTAGGAAAAAAGGAGGGGAATTTCTCTGGTTCTGAATCTGGGGAGTAACATTAAAGTAATCTATAATGCAAGAAATGACGAGGTGAGCTCAAGGTTGGGAACAATATTCCTGGTGTTCCTAGGACAGTACTACTTAAGTCTGTGTCACAGAATATTATTAATGACACCTCTTTTCTTCCTCAAACTATCCAGCAAATTAAAATCACAGTGAGGTATCACTTCATACCTTTTAGAATGACTGTTTTCAACAAAAATAAATAACAAGTATTGATGAAGATATGGAGAAAAGTGAACCCTGGCACACCGTGTGTAGAAATGTAAAATATTACTGCCATTTTTGAAAATAGTATGGAGGTTCCTCAAAAAATTAAAATTGAATTACCATATGATTCAATAATGTAATTTCTAAAGATGTATCCAAAGTTATTGACATTGATTTGTTAAAGAGATATCTACACTCCCATGTTCATTTTAATATTATTCATGATAGCTAAGATATGAAATCAACCTAAGTGTCCATCAACAGATGAATGGATCAAGAAAATGTGGCATATATACACAATAGAATAGTATTCAGCCTTTAAAAAAAGGAAATTCTATCATTTATACCAACATCAATGAAATTGGACAACGTTATGCTAAGTGAAATAAGGCAGGCACAGAAATACAAATACTGTATGATCTCACTTAGATGTGGAATCTAAAAAAGTTGATCTGATAGAAATGGAGAGTAGAAAGGTAATTACTTGAGGCTGGAGAGGAGGAGAAACCACAGGAAAGGGGAAGATGTTGATCAAAGGGTGAAAAGTCTCAGACTGAAGGAATAAGTTTTAGCAATCAATTGTACTTTATGTGACCACAGCTAATAATGTATTGTATATTTCAAAATTGTTAAAAGAATAGATTTTTAACATACTCACCAGACAAAAAGGTAAGTTGGTGAGGTGATGGATATATTAATGAGCTTGACTGAATCTTTCTACAATGTATACTTAGATGAAAATATCACATTATACCTTATAAATATACATGATTATTTTTCAATTAAAAATAGATTTAAAAATTTCTAAAAAACTGTCCTAGTGTGGACATTGTTGATCTACTTTTAGGGAAGAGAAAACTGTGCTTTATATATTTTACACATTTAAAATCACCTGAGATACTGGCTACAAATGTTCATAAGAATTTAGTCAGCCCCTCATTGCCCTCTCTGAACTCTGATTTTTTATTTATCCTTAAATGCTGGTTATTGTTCCTTAACACTAATTTATATTATTCTCTTAGAGTCTGATTATGGAACATCCCATAAAATTATGGGAGTTCACCATGGCCTACCCCATTTCTTGTTTTACCACTTCTATCTTAATATAGCCAGTTTGAGAACTAGAGCAGGACAGAAGTTTTATGCCATGATATGAAGACAAAGTCAGAAAAATTGCGCAAATATAGGTCAACTTATAGGAAGGTATAGACCAAACTAATGAGAAGATACAGTATATTTTTGTTATCTAATCATTTCCCATGATATGTCTCCTAATGCTTGCATTACAGGTTTTATTAGAAGAGGGGCCGTTGAATTTGGTGCTAATACTTATTCCTGAGAAATTAATAAACAAAGGATAATTAAAAATACAAAATGAACAAACAATATTGATTTTGATACTCTTTCCAAGATATTCTTATAGATACTAGAATAGTTAGAATTATGAAAGAATCTATAATGAGCCAGATTCCATTATTTATTTAGTCAATTTCACATAATTTCCAAGATGGGAAAGCATTATACATAGGAGAAACAACCAGAAGAATTATGAGATAGTGTATTATGATACATGAGACTACTATATAGCCCATGATCCTTAGGACTATGTATCACCCAGTAGGCATACATTCCTGAATTGATCTAAGTGGGAGCATTGATTATTGGGACCCATGTACTTTCTAGTAACGAAAGCCTTTCAGAGGAAGAAAAATATATGCTAACTAATACACCTTTTCTTATTCTAGAAATAAGAAACATATGCTTGCAAATAGTATGACCTAGGCTGCTTCTCTGAATAAATAGGTCCAGCATGAAATAGGCTAATATTCAATGCTACTAGATACAAAAGAAGAAAAAAGCAAAAGATAATATTTTTTTTTTTGAGACAGTGTCTTGCTCTGTTGCCCAGGGTGAAGTGCAGTGGCACAATAATGACTCATCGTAGCCTCAACGACCTCCTGGACTCAAGTGATCCTCCCATCTCTGTGTCCCGAGTAGCTGGGACTACAGGCATGCACCAACATGCCCGGCTAATTTTTGTATTTGTGTGTGTGTGTGTGTGTGTGTGTGTGTGTGTATATATGTGTGTGTGTGTGTGTGTGTGTGTGTGTATATATATATATATATAGGTCGAGACAAGGTTTTGCCACATTGAAAGGCTGATACTGAACTCTCGGGCTTAAATTATCCACCTGTCTTGACTTCCCAATGTATTAGGATTACAGGCATGAGCCACTACACCCAGCCAAGATAAGCTTCTTCATGTAACATTAATTTCTGATATATTTCTGAGGTATGTTTATGGAATGTGCTTTGTTCTCATCAGAGAAATAGAAAATCACTGAAAAGAATATTTCCTGTTCTATGGATCTTTGGCAGAGTGGAGCTAGGGCAAGATGAAGTAAAGGATAGAGGATCATGTGAGGTGAAATGAAAGTGGTTTAGAATCAGCATTGTTTTTTGGAGATAAAAATGTGCTTGAAGTGTAGAGAGGCATGGTTGATAATAAAAAACAGAAAAGAAATTGGGTAGGAATGTTTCATATGCAGCTAAAAATATGAGAACCAAAAATCTCATATTTACTTTTATTCTGCTTAGATTTATATTTTTTATATTTAGATTTATATTTTTTAATTCTTCCTTAGAAACAAAATTTCAGACAAACCTCTTGATAATGGGTATAGGAAACAATGTGTTTTAAAGCACATTCCACTGAGTTGGCAGGGTCATAGTCACAATCCTTGCCTCCAGAGCCCAGTAAGACATGAAGTGTTTCTCAGAAATGGATTCTATTTGTGTAGAAAAAAAATATGAGATTGCAGGCAAAATCATTAAGTTTTCAGTGTTTGCCTTTAACATATCCTATCACTCCTATAATAACTGTGACAAATAAAATTTCTTCTTATGCTTAGATCTATCCTATATCCTCAGATACAGTAGATAAGCAGTCTCTTATCTTCTTGGATGGAGATCAGAGCACTCTGATGTTGTTGCTGTTGCATCTTTAATTGTACCTGGTGAAGTACTCTGGAATATGGCAGACCTGCTGAAAGACTCAAGTGTGTGAGTTTGTGTATGCTTGTGTTGGGAAGTTGTGTGTGGTCATATAACAAGACATGTGTTCTCCCTGTGTTTAAAAGGCACCAAGAACCTTCAGCCTAAGTTCAGAAACCTGCCAGCAATTATAGCCAGCTTCTACTCCACAAAATTCAGTGAGAAATATGTGAGCCCAGCTCTGCCAACACTCATTTATCCATAGTTGGTATAAATGATAATGTAAAGAACAGTGGGCCATGTGAAAAATGTTATCATGGAAAAAGAAAGCGAATAGTTTTTCCCATAAGAGAGAAGAGGAGGTATTTCCTCTCTCTAAATCTAAGGGAGTTGAGCTCTAAAAGAATAACTTTTAAAGACCTGGGCCCCTATAAAAGGTGAGAGTATTGGTCTTTCATATACTAGTTAAGTGCCTGTGCTACTGGAAAACAGGCAAAGAGGAACCAGTTTCCCCATTAAAGAGGATATATCCAAAACATATAGACATGCATGGTGGCCTCAAGATTGAGACGACAGTCTTGAGGATCTGGCCATAAAATGCGATGCAAGAATGTGTATCACCAGAATATTGTGTAATGTCTCTCAATGAAGAATGACCCTAAATGCTGGCTACACTTGTAAATCATCTATTCATTAGAGACGTGTGTCATGACATCTCTATGAATCCCATAGCTCATGAACAATTGAAACAGCCCAACCAAACACAGATTGGTATTAAGGGATGAGAGCAGAATGTGATCACTATTAGTCACATAAGGAGATATCTATATTTTCCCTCTTTATCTGCAAAAAATGCCCTTCTACCATGTCAAAAAAAAAAGAAAACAATCCTCTGTGGTAAGAGGTAGATATAAGGAAAGCTTTATAGACACTTTAGATTGAAATTTTAAAATAAACTGGACTAGGTTGTAGGAAGTGCATTGAAAGTATTTTAGTATTTCAAAACTAATTAAAAAGTCATGAGGGGAGGGAGAGCATTAGGAAAAATAGCTAATGCATGCTGGGCTTAATACCTAGGTGATGGGTTGATGGGTGCAGCAACCCACGATGGCACACGTTTACCTATGTAACAAGCCTGCACATCCTGCACATGTACCCTGGAATTTAAAACAAAAATTAAAGGAAAAAATCATAAAATAATAAAATAAAAAGTCATGAAACTGTGATGAGAGCTAAATGAATGACTTGTTTGTCAAGTGGGAGTCTATGTGTGGAGTATATGAGACATTTTTATTAGAAATAACAAAAACTTCATTGTCCAGTGATTTGAAAGTCATCACTAACCTAATGATTTGAATGTATGGGTAAGTGGTGAGGTACAAAATTTAGCTAAAAAAATGGCTTCATGGTACTATATGAGCTGAGGATGGAACACTTTACCTTGAATATCAATAGAACTAAAATTATAAAAGATAAATAACTTATCTTTTATAGAATAACATTTAGATATTCTTATCATTAATTTATGTGATAAGATGGTGAAACATCCTCAGCAGATTAGTGGACAGAAGTTGTCACTAATGAAATTTTTATAGACTCTGTTGCCATGGGGTTCAGTCAGGCCTTTGTACTTGCTCAATACTCTTTTATAAAATTTTGCCTTTACTCTGCTTTTGAATTTTATAGGTTTCAAATAATGGATACTCTTGCAGGGAAAGCAGAGCTAGTACTTTCTGCTACACCTTTCTCTCCTCTGCTGAGATGTGACTCTGGTATCTAGAGTTCATTGCCAGCTGTCCCATTTTTCTCTACCTAGTATATTCTAGCACAGCTGGACTTGTAAGCACTAGCCAACTTTGCGAATCTAGTCCAGAAACGGGTCATACCAACAGTATATGTCTCTCTAGTTAGTGTTTTATAATCTTTAAAACTAGTACAAGAATAACCAGCACATCAGGAAATAGTAATAGAGAATTAAAACACACATCTTTTCAATCTCCACTGCCACTTATTTTTAATGTTAATATGTGTTGATAAAAATGTATTATTAAAATGATATTTATTTAAATTCATTCCTATGTATATGCTAGGAATATTGTCACATCAAGAATCTTATCTCGGCTGGGTGTAGTGGCTCATGCCTATAATCCTAATACGTTGGGAGGGCAAGACAGGTTAATCATCTGAGCCCGAGAGTTTAGTATCAGCCTTTCAACATGGCAAAACCTTGTCTCAACCAAAAAAGAAAACACAAAAACAAAAACACAACAATACACCTAGAGGTCTATCAACAGAATTATTTGCTAAAGGACTTATCAGTGACAATTCGAGTAGTTCTTTAATTTTATTGAATTAAATAAAATTAATTGACTATTTTTCTTAATGTAATTAGTACCATACTGATAAGAAGTACATTAGGATTTATCAAATAATTATTTAGGATACTTAATACTCATCCACTTACAGGCATCTTATTTAGCTCAAAATGTTCAGAAATGATTGGAAAAATTGAAATATTACTAATTTAAAAAGATTTTGAACAGTACTTTTTGGGTATATGAAACTCCTGTCTTAATGCATGTATTGCATGTCTTTTGGTCCAAACCTTGACGCTGCATATTAAGCTCATTCACTTTTTAATGGAAAACATGCATATGTACCAAAAGGCCTAGTTAACAAAAACTATCCTTATTAAAACAATACAACAAACCAAACTAGAAAATAGTAAAATTGGAGCACATGCAGGGCTAACTATAAAACAAATCTTGATAAATATATATCAGATGAAACCACATCATGGATGTTCTCTGACAAAAGCAGAATTAAATTAGTAACTAGTTATAATAAGATATCTAGGAAAACATCAAATATTAAAAAGTTAAATAAATTACTTCATATAACACAGCAAAAAAGAAAAAATCAGAAAAAAATTAAACTGAATGATAATAAAAATACATGAAACCAACACATGAACTGTGTAGCTAGAGCATTATTTAGAGGAGACATTTACAGCATTAAATGATTATATTAGTAAGGAATAAAGATTTAAAATCAAACATTCTTTCAAGAAGTTAGGAATATTACAGTAAAGCCAACATATATAAAAACTGAAATAATGAGTAGAAACAACGAAAGAAAAAGCAGAAAATAGAGAAAATTAACAAAGCTAAAAGCTGGTTCTCAAAAAAAGATCAATAAAGTTGACAAACACTTAGCTAAACTGTTCATACATACAAAAAAGAGAGCATAAAACGCACTCAGGGAGAAACAAATAACCTGAACAGCTCTGTATCTATTAAAGAAATTGAATTTCTATTTTAGCAAAGTTATTGGCTTAATTGTGTGCCTTTCAAATTGATATGTTGAAGTGCTAACCCCTAGTATCTTAAAATGTGACTGTGTTTGTACATAAGATCTTTAAAAAAATAACTAATTCAAAATGAAGCCATTAGGGTGGGCCCTAATCATCTGACTGACGAAAAGAAGAAATTCGGATACACAGATAGATACCAGGGATATGCACACAAACATAGATAAAAAGAAATGTGAGATACAGCCAGAAGGCAGTTCCTGCAAGGCAAGGAAAGAGGCATCCAGAGAAATCAAATCTGCAGATACATTTATATTGGACTTCTAGCCTTCAGAACTGAGACAAAAAGAAATTACTGTTGTTGTAGCCACCTAGTTTGTGGTATTTTGTTATGGCAGCCTTAGTAAACTAATACTAAATACTTCCTACAAAGGCAACTAAACGACCTGGTGGCTTAATTAGTAAATTACATAAAATAAGGAAGAAATATTGCCAATTCTGCACAAACTTTTCAGAGAAATTGGTAGAGGAGGAAACATTTCCAGCTAATATAATGAGATGTGCATTATTCTCTGGTAAAATCAGGTAAAAGCATTACGATAAAAATGATATACATGGATGCAACTGGGAAATTTAGCAATGTGCAAAAAGGATACAGATTATGACTAAGTGTGTTTATCCCTAGAATGCAAGGTTTAACACTTGAAAATCAGTCAATATACATCACAGAATGAAGAAGAAAATCATATGATCCTTTTAACAGAATTAGAAAAGTCATTTCTAAAAAGTCAATCCTCATTTATTTAAAAAATAAATAAACTAGGAATTGAAGAGAACCATTATAAACTGATAAAGATTATCTACATAAAAACCTGACTAGAGTGTTCTCAAAAGAAGATATACAAAGGCCAACAGCTATATGAAAGGTGCTCAACATCACTAATCATCAGGGAAATGAAAATTTAAACAATGTGATATCACTACACACCTGTAAGAATGGATTATATATATGATATGTGGTGAGGACTTAGAGAAAAGGGAACCCTGGTACACTGTTGGTAGAAATGTAAAATATTACAGTTATATTGAAAAATGTATGGAGGTTCCTCAAAAAACTTAAAAATAGAACTGCCATATAACCCACCAATTCCTCTTTTGAATATGTATTTAAAGGAAATAAAAGTAGTATGTCAAAAAGATATCTTTACTCTGATGTTCATTGCAGCATTATTCACAATAGTCAAGATATAGAATTAACCAAAGGGTTCATCAACAGATGAATGGATAAAGTAATTGTGGTACATATGCACAATGGTATTATTCAGCTTAAAAAAGAAAAAGAAATTTTGTCATTTGCAAAAATATGAATAAATCTGGAGGACATTATATCTAGTGAAATACCCAGTCACAGACGGCCGAATTCTTCATGATGTCCTTTATATGTGGAATTTAATAGTCTAGCTCATAGAAACAGAAAGTGGAATGGTGGTTAACGGGCTGCTTGGGAGGGCAAAGATGTTGGGGAAACAGTTAAACATTTCAGTTAGACACAGGGAATAGTTCTGGAGACCTATTGTCAGCACGGTGACTATAATTAATACTAATGGGCTGGGCAGGGTGGCTCACACCTGTAATCGCAGCACTTTGGGAGGCCGAGGCAGGTGGGTCACTTGAGGTCACAAGTTCCAGACCAGCCTGGCTAGCATGGTGAAACCCCATCTCTACTAAAAATACAAAAATCAGCCGAGAGTGGTGGTGTGTGCCTGTAGTCCCAGCTACTCGGGAGGCTGAGGCAGGACAATCATTTGAACCCCAGTGGCAGAGGTTACACCACTGCACTCCCCACTGAGTGACAGAGTGAAACCCTGTCTTGAAAACAACAACAACAAAATAATAATGCATAGCATATTTTAAAATTGCTCAGAAAGTAGACTTTAAATGTTCTCATCACAAAAATATTAAGTATATTATGTGATCAATATGTTAATAAGTTGTATTTAATCATTCTATAATGTATGCATATATATCAAAACATCAGTTTTATGTTATAAATATATAGTTTGTCACTAGTCAATCAAAAAATTATAACACAATTTATTTCATTTTACTGTTGAACTGTTGAATGCATTACTCCTAAAATAGTGAACAAGGACAGAAATCTTCTTTTATCACTTTTATTCAATATTGTATGAAGGTTCTACCTTTTGCAATATGGCAAAAAAAAAGTTATACGGTTTAGGAATGACTAAATAAAACTGACACTACTTGCAGTTGATATGATTGTTGATTGTTTACCTAGAAAATCTAAAGGAATCAACAGCAACAAAAAAAATTTACCAGATACAAATTAAGTTTAGAGGGTTTTAGGATACAATGCTAATATAAAGATGAATTGTGTTTTTCTAAATTCTAAAATTCAATATTTAAAAAATTTCTTTAATGTGTAAAAATTATAAAATATCTAGGAATATTTTAAACAAAAAATGCGCAAACCTCTATAAGATAAAGACTGTAGCATATTTTTAAATATTGAAAACCTACATAATTGGAGTTATTGTGATCATGGATTAGAAAACTTAATATTCCAGATCTTCAAAAATTGATACATATTCATTGCAATTAAAGTAAATGTACTCAGTCTTTTTCTGAAATTTTCATAAGTTGATTTTAAAACATATATGGGAATAAAAACAAACTACTATAGTTAAAGTAATATTAAAAAGAAGAACCAAATGAGAAGACCTACACTACCTGATTTCAAGACTTATTTAAAGTGACATTAATCAAGGACATGAGGTTTTGGTAGCAGGATAGATATGTAGATTAAACATAGTGGGATAAAGTCCAGAAATGAATATGTATGTGGAATCCATATATCTATATCTATATCTATATCTATCTATATATAGTAGAATATAGATATCTATATATCAATAGATCCATATTTATTGATATATGGATTTATATATCACATTATATCTAGATAGATCTATAGATTGATATCTATCAATATAGATATCTAAGGATGTGTATATATCAATATGATCTATCTAGATATCTGTACTATAGCAATATAGATATTTTTATATATCGCACTTTATCGTACTATATATGTGTGTGTGTGTGTGTGTGTGTGTGTGTGTGTGTGTCCAGTTAATTTTTAACAGAGTTACCAAGGCAATTCAATTGGGAAAGTAATTTTTTTTATTTCAATAGATTTTAGGGAACAGGTGGTATTTGGTTACATGGATGAGTTCTTTGGCGGTGATTTCTGAGATTTTGGTGCACCCACCACCCGAACAGTGTACACTGTACCCAATGTGTAGTGTTTTATCCCTCACCACCCCTCCCACCTTTTCCCCCAAGGCCCCAAAATCCACTGTATCACTCTTATGCCTTTGTAACCTCATAGCTTAACTCCTGGTTATAAGTGAGAACATACTGTGTTTGGTTTTCCGTGCCTGAGTTACTTCATTTAGAATAATCATCTCCAACTTCATCTGGGTTGCCATCAGTGCCATTAGTTTGTTCCTTTTTATGGCTAAGTAGTATTCCATGTTATATATCTACGCCACGTTTTCTTTCTCCACTTGTTGATTGATGGGTATTTAGGCTGGTTCCATATTTTTGCAATTGCAGATTGTGCTGCTCTAAACATTTGTGTGCGAGTGTCTTTTTCATATAATGACTTCTTTTCTTCTGGGTAGACACCCAGTAGTGAAATTGCTGGATTAAATAGTAGGTCTACTTTTTGTTCTTTAAGGAATCTACAGGTATCCTGGAGTGTAGCAGAATATGTGAACAGAGAGACTAGATCCTACTACCTGCTCAATAAACTTGAACATTTGCCATGACTACAAAAATAAGATAAAAGGATTACATTTTCTGCTACCATGAAGATATTTTATAGAAGAAATAGGGAAATGCAGGAAGTAAGCTAGCTTTTCCTCCCTGGGTCCAGTCTTCCTAAATATCCTCAGGGGAGTTTCCTCCAGTAAGTCCTTACTGCTTAGATAGTCCCTTGTGAAAAAATTTGAATAAACTATTGTAGTATGTACATTTCCCTGGGGTAGTCAGATGCTTGTCCATGTGCTAGCTATAAAGTTCAGAATGTGTCTCAGGTTGCTAGATTTCTCTTCAGGCCTTGGGAAAGAATTCAACTATATCAGTATTGAAGCTGCTTTGACATTCTTTCCAGAACTTCAATTTGTATGCAAGTAAATCATGTGATATTTAAAGATGTAATTAAAGGTGAATGCTTTCATATTAAGATTGCTATTCCTATCAGGAAAGCTTTCTAAAATATTCCAGATGTGAATTAAACTCTCCAAAGGAAATTCGTGTTGTTTCTTGGTCTGTCACAGAATAAAATGTCAAAGGAAAGATGATAAGGAAACCAATTGCTTAAGATGATATATTTGGCATGATGGAACTTTGAGGTTTTTATCTACACAAACAGATTAGATCAAATTGGAGCAAAAAATTCTGATTTAATTTGTCCTGCCTTGCCTGTCTAGAGACAGACTGATGTGGACACTCCAGTATTCAATGGCCTATAAAAAGGATAGTGTAAAGCTTCTCTTTTCTACTTCATCTCCAAGGTATGATCAATAATTTTCCTTTAGGTACTTTCTGGCTTTCAAAACAAAAATTCTTCAGTCTGGTTTGGTGCCATGTGTATGCCTAATTTTTTTTTTACATAAAAAAGGAGAAAAAAATTTTGCTCAGATAAAATGCTACTACCACTTGTTGCCCTGATGCTTAGTATATCTGAAAAAAGGTTTTTTTTCCCACTGAATATCCTATCACCCCATCTGATAAGCAGTGCAAGCATCTTCATTATTTAAAATTGCAGCAGTGTCAATATTATATACAAATTGGATAGAACATTTCAGATTCTTTCACTAAATTTATATTGCCTTTTGAAGGAAAATAAGTATGAAAAATGATTAAATAGAGTTTGACCTCTTATGAATTGAGTTTTGTTTGTCAACTATGTATGGTAAATAATTTTATGCATGCTATGTGTGCCTTAATGCAGAAAAACATGATTTTAACTATCAATAATTACTTCTGGAAACCTATTTGCATATAATTATAGCAGCAAGTATACACAGATCTATTGACACATATGAAAACTTTCAACAGGAAAGGTAATTTTTATGTTCCTATACACTATAGGACATCTTTATTATACTCAATTTCCCCCAAATTACAATTTCTCAATGTAACAGAGCAAAGTTAAATTCAGCGTAACTTTTTTATGATTAGGAGTATGTTGAGTAGAAATTATTTTCACTGAAATTCTTTTTTTTTTCTTTTTTTATTTATTTATTTTTTAATTTTTATTTATTTATTTATTTTTATTATACTTTAAGTTTTAGGGTACTTAAAAATATTTTGAAAGAAACATTTGTTGCTCTAGGTGACATTTGAAATTTGCTGTTTTTTACAGTTTTGGTATATAGGGGTTTTGGAAATTTTTAAGGTTTATATGGGAAAAATCTTATTTCCTATACTTACATATAGAATTTGGCATTATTTTCCATACAAAGATTCAGCCCATCTAAATCTTCATCAAGGAAAAAATGATGTAGCAAACATTTCCTGCGGTATTTTTAATAATAATGCAAGTTGATTGACAGTAAAAGCAAGAGAAAGAGAAAATGCTTTGCATTTGTGTGGCTTTGAAATGAATTTTTATTGCATGCTACATCTTTCTAAAAACACTAAGTAAAATGTATATTGCAATTTTCTTTTACTGTAATGCAATTTAAAGGTTTTCTACCCCAATTATATGGTACTTTGGGCTTGGCTAAATAAAGAGGAGTCTTAACTCTAAAATACACCTTTGTATTTATTCTCAAATAGTATGTAATTTATACATATAAGTGTTTTTATTAGAATAAGAAAAAAACAGACATTGAATGTGACAGCAGATTGTTTTCATGAGCAAAATAGGTGAGAATGGTGAAAGGCTATGAGAAGAAAGTACTGAGAACATGCCTTAGAGCCAGATTGAGTCATTAAACATATTCTGAGTTATGGTAACTGTGACATGCCATTTTCTATACTAAATTATTAGTATTAAGCTACCTTACTGAACCCATTAAGAATTTTAATAGTAAAAATGAAAGAAAAATAAGTAGCTTGGAAATATAGGAAAGATGGAGAAAGTGGACTGAATCATGTAACGTTTAGTGGGATCAGTGCTATGATTCCTGACAGAGAGAGATAAGAGCAAAGAAAAAGCCCTTATAATCATCTGTTCTTTCATCCAGATGTGTATTGGTTGCATAGTCTCATGATGGGTGTCTATTGGGGTTACTATTGATTTTTTTTATGGGAAAAGAAGATGGGTTGATTTCAGTAGAAACTAATTCCCTTCTTTGAGTAACTGTTAGTAGCTATAGCTGCCCTAACAAAATACTATAGACTGTGTGGCTTACACAACAGAAATTATTTCTCATGGTTTTGGAGGAAAGTCTGAGATTAGGGCGTTAGCTTGTTAGTTCCTTCTGAGATCTCGCTCTCTGGCTTGTAGATGGCCATCTTCTCCCTGTGTCTTCACATGATTGTCCCTTTGTATGTGCACACACCTGTGCCCTAATTTCTGCCTCCTATAAAAAGACCATTCATATTTGATTAAGGCCCACCCTAAGAACCTCATTTTAACATACTTACCTCTTTAAAGACCTTATCTCCAAACACAGTCACATTCTGAGGTACTCAGAGTTAAGATTTCAACATATGAGGAGCCCATAACAATGATACAGAGTCTTTTTCAGAGGTGGCTTCCACACTCCACTTGTGTGTTTCTGACCAGAATCACAAATTGTGTGCTCCATTGACTGTGATTCATACTCCATCAATTGTGATGTATTTTCTCCCTGATCTAGGAGAATCATTCCTCCTGCATTTTTAGTTGGCACTGAATGGGGGAGTGTGCGAATTTTCTTTCCCCTAGTGATGATGACATTTTACAAATGCAAATGCAGAGTTTCCAGAGAAGCTGTTCTCTGCCAGAGAAAGAAAGGCATCTGCAGTGAAAGAAAATAAAAATAACATACATGCAGATGTGAGTAAGGGTGAGAGGCCTAGAGTCCTGACAGCTTTCCAATCCCTGAAGGAATTCCGCCCTGCTTTTGTGTGTGTGTTTTGATTCTGAGAACTAATGAATTTTTTTTTGGCTTGTTTTGAGTAAGTTAATATATAGTGTCCAATACCCATTAATAAGCATTTAAACTATATAATCCTGTGTGTATTAACCTTTTCTCTTTTTCAAAGTACTGGAAGGATGTATTATATTTAGTAATAATCGCTCACACTAGGAGTGCAAAATAGGACAGGGCCCAAGATGGCATCTGACACCTTTATGACCTGGGACACGTGGCTTCCAAATGCTCTGGAATCTTTTAATTTTACCTCCAAAGAGAAACCGACCTATCTTGGGTTAAGTTGGAAACCAATTCATTCAAAGTTGTGTATTTTGGGGCAGAAAATATTATGTATTCACCATAGTCACAATATACAAAATATCTACTTAATCTAGAAACAAAATGATTGAAGGAATACAGTAACTTACATAATAAAAAAACATGCAGCAAAATATGGAATTTCCCTCTCAAATATTATATTGAATTAATGTATATATAACAGCAACTTAGAGGGTTTTTGAAAAAATATTGTGATCTATTTGCCTAGCAGAGCAAGGAACAAGGAGATTTAATTTGTTAAATCTGTTTTAATACTAGACCTGAAACAAATGTCACATTGTCTCTTTAATTGATATATTAATAGTATATATAGATACTAATATGTATATAGAGCTATAGAAATATACATTTATGTGTGTATATACATTTACATATAATAGCTATCAAAGGTTCTCTAGAGAGGCACTATGAACATTTTGATCTAGATAATTCTTTGTTGTCCTACACATTGTTGGATGTTAGCAGCGTCGCCAAATGTCCAAATGTCCATCTCCAGCCATTGCCAAATATCCCTGGAGACAAATCTCCCAAGTTGAGAAATATATGTGTGTGTTTGTATATATATTATTTATCAGAGCTATGATTCAATAAATATCCGTTACCTTTTAATCAAATATTTTATACCCATACAATTTCCACTTTCTTTTTTTTTTTAATTATATTTTATGTTCTGGGTTACATGTGCAGAACATGCAATTTTGTTACATAGGTATACATGTGCCATGGTGGTTTGCTGCACCCATCAACCTGTCACCTACATTAGATACTTCTCCTAATGACATCCCTCCCCTAGCACCCTCTACCCCCCGCCGCCCTGCCCTGACAGGCCCTGGTATGAGATGTTCCCCTCCCTGTGTCCATGTGTTTTCATTGTTCAACTCCCACTTATGAGTGAGAACATGTGGTGTTTGGCTTTTTGATCTTGTGATAGTTTGCTGAGAATGATGGTCTGCACAGCAAAAGAAACTATCATCAGAGTGAACAGGCAACCTCCAGAATGGGAGAAAATTTTTTGCAATCTATCCATCTGACAAAGGGCTAATATACAGAATTTCCGCTTTCTATACCCATTTCTTAGAGAGATAGGTTAAAGTCCGACACTTATTTTTTCCTCTATTTTGATCTGTTTTTACTTTACAATTTTGAGATATTATTGGAAATATATGTTTGTGATTGCTCTGTCTTGATGAATTTTTTGTTTGTGTATATGTTACTCTTTTTATCTTTAATGATATTCCTCTTTTACATATATTTACATGTGTACTTATAGTGAAATATGCATTTTTAAGGTTTTATAATGTTTATATCAGTTATTTACTTTGTGATATACCTAGCCATTTATGACAAATGTGTATCTGTACACATCTAGAGATAGATAGATGATAGACAGATAGTATGCCGTATATTATTTTATCTATTCATTTATTTTTGCTTCCTCAGAACTACATAAGCTCCCTTTACCTCATGCAACAAAAATGAAACCAACAAATGTCTTGTGACCCAGCAGCAAAAACAAAGAAAATTCTCATTTGGGGATAAAAGTTAAGGAAAAGAGAGAACAAGTTGTAAGTACTTTGTACTTCAATTTGTTTTCTCAATATAACATTTTCCATCAATTAATTTGAAAATCTAGCTGAAAATGATGAGTTTATACTTCAGTAATGTTGCCTTTGAATACAGTTGGAAAGAGAATATACTACTAATAATAGAACAAATTTAAAAGCTTGTAAAATTCTCTTACTCCCAAGCAACAATAGAACCAGATGATTTTACATGGCAGCAGCATTGCAGTATGGGTTACAAATCGGTACTAAGGGACCATGCATAGCTTAGATAAGTCTCTGTTTTATTTGTTAGGAACATAAAGCTTTATATAAGTGAATTGGTGTTCAGTTACTTATTGTTATATAACAAGCCATCCCAAGATGTAATGGGTTTAAATAACCATTTTATTTTATCTATGTTTTTGTAAGTCAGGAAGTTGGAAAGGATTTGTATGGGAGCTTCTTTCCTGATCCACATGATACCTGCTCGACAACTTGGGGATGGAGGATCCACTTCCAAGTTGGCTTCTCCCCTTGTTTTCCAAGATTAGACAAAATTAGGTAGAAAAATAAAAAGCTTATGTCAGCTTTACTTTATGAACATTGATGAAAAGTCATAAATAATAAATAGTTGCATGTGTAATACACATTTTGAAATCATAAATTGTGAATTAATGTATTTATTTCAAGAAAGTAATAATTATCTAAACAATCTTTACATCTCTATTAATGTAATTTTCAATAAGAGTAGAGAGGAGAAATTTAATATCATCATGATAGATGCCCAAGAAGGATTAGATACAATTTCTAAATAAAAGTAGACAATATAAGAATAAAGGAGTATTTCTTTACTTACTAAAGGGTATCTAACTGAAAGCCATGTTAAAGAATACAGAATAAAACAATATAAAGCCAAAGTTTTCATATATAAACTTTAGAGTTATTAACAAAGATGCCCAGCAGCACTACTGTGATTCATAGCTACTGGAGGCTTTAACAAGCTTCTCTAACTTCCCCCATCTATTATCTGGATTAGTCATGTAAGCTACCAGGGTTTAACTATTCAAGCCTTGCTCTTTCAAACCTTCATGTGCTTATCTGGGATTACCTTTTCTGTTTTTTTCTTAATGGTGACCTTCAAATCCTCCTTCACCCTCTCAGCACAAGTTTAACCCTTCTGTAAAATTTTCCTTGACTCCGTTAGAGTTAGTAAACTCATTCTCTCTGATCCTTTTCTACATTGCTTTTGAAATTGAATTGTATTTTTAATGTTAACTTTTTCCCACCAGAATAAGTGTTATTTGAGTGCAAGAACAAAACATTATTCATTGTATTTTTTGAAGCGAACACAGTGATTTCTGAAATGTAGAACATAAATACAGGCTTTTAAAACGATAAGTAATAAATGTTTATGTGTATTTAGAGCCTTGCTTTTGTTCTCCTCACAATCTTGATACTGTTTCTCTCTAAAATTATATGGCATATTCTCTCTCTCTCTCTCTCTCTCTCTCTCTGTGTGTGTGTGTGTGTGTGTGTGTGTGTGTGTGTGTGTAGTGATTCTGATATTTTAGATGTATTCTAAGGTTAGACATTTTCTACCATGTCATAATGGGAAAATTGTCCTTCTGGAAGTTAGTCGTCATTTTGGTTAGATCACTTGCTATTCCCTACATTATTTAAAATATATTAACATAGCAAGATGGTTTTGAATAAACCCAATTGAAAAGGTAATAAAAGTCATCTCTAAGGGTACCACATGAAGACAATACCATGTATTCAGAGAGATGTTTGGTACAAAATGGTTTGCAAAATTGGTTTGATAGAACATCCTTGATAGTCGATAGTACTATATAATGTATACATAGATTTAACTATTTATATAATAAACTACATATTATATATAGTGAAATACAGGCTGGGTGCGGTGGCTCACGCCTGTAATTCCAGTACTTTGGGAGGCCGAGGTGGGCGGATCACGAGGTCAGGAGATCAAGACCATCCTGGCTAATACGGTGAAACCCCGTCTCTACTAAAAATACAAAAAAATTAGCCGGGCATGCTGACGGCCTCCTGTGGTCCCAGCTACTCAGGAGGCAGAGGCAGCAGAATGGCATGAACCCAGGAGGCAGAACTTGCAGTGAGCCGAGATCGCAGCCTGGGTGACAGAGCAAGACTCCGTCTCAAAAAAAAAAAAAAAAAAAAAATATATATATATATATATATATATACACACATAGATTAAACTATATAATAAACTACATATTATATGTAGTGAAATACATAATGTTTATGCTCTATTATATATAATGTGATATATATCATATATATTTTTTTACATGTGTTGTAATATACATATATGTGCATATACTTATATATACACTCACTTATGCTACTTGAAACAAAATTTATTTCGAGTCCTGGTATAATATTACATTAGGTTCTTTCTATGTTGTCTTCAAATTTTGCTATGTAGCAATTAACAATATCATTTAGATAGGTAAGATACCTCAAAGTGGATATCCAGAATGTTAAAAGTGAAGAAATAAATAAATAAAATTGAAAATCTGGTCAGGGATTCATAAGTGAGAAGATAAAGTAAGATTGGGTATGTGGATGAGAAGATAAAGTAAGATTGGGTATGTGAAAACAACTGATGAAGATGAGTTTGCCAGATGTTCAGGTTTTGCCCACTTGAGCTTATTTCATTGCAGCACTGTTTTCTGTGCTGATAGAGCACTGATAGAGACACTGCCTCACATTGTGACACCTTGGCAGTAAAGCAGCTGCCCCCTTTTCATTTTACAGCACCTCTGTACCTGTACCTTAATACAAGCAAGCTTAAAATGGCACACTAGACATATGAACATGGTGCAAGGTTGCATATTCTTATAAAGCATTATTTCTTCAGACATTAATGCATTATCAGTCTTCAGGCATCACTGCAAAGGACAATATTCCAACACAGCTTTTCACAGCTTTTCACCAAGGTGGATATTTGCTTAAATGATTTTTTCATTAAATATGTACAACTCTTATATTGTGAACTATGTATTTTTTCTTCTTATTTTAGGACAAAAATTATTTGTGTCATTTATGTGACATGTGTAGGTAAGGACAGTTGCTTTTAGAAAAATACTTAAAGTAGAAAAACATATAGGACTATATTAGTCCCTTGCAACTTGGAATTTGCCCTGTTCAGGTTTGAAAATCTGACAGTTTCCACCTCTTCTAATCACTGTAAATGTTATGAAAAGAGCAGAAAGAGAAGATTATTAGAAGGCTCAGAATAAAAAGTCATTTTAACAGTTTATGTTTTTATAGAAAGTATGGGCATAAAGTTAGATACCAGTAAAGTGCAGTATAGTTCTTTCTTGTACTACGATCTTGAACAAAATTTCAAGAATGCAAAAACACAGTCTTCAGGAAAATAAGCCATAACAACTCTATACATCTTATTTCCTACTTCAAAAATAGGGGTAAAAAGCATTGTATTCACACATCCATTGCCTACTAAAATATTGCCAGATCTACCTAGGTTTTTATTTCTAAGATAAATGTGCTTTATAAGTAATATTCCATAATATTTTCAAAATAGGATTAAATAATCAGGTATTTCAGGGGCTCATGTATCTTGATTGAGGAAACTTTGTGGAATGGGATACTCTGATCCTTTCTGGGTTAAATAGCCTAGGACAGCATAGGAAAAATTAGAATTAACATAGAAATGCTTTCTTTATATAACATGGGAGCTAGAAGTGCCCCCAGGCCTTAATTTGTATTCATTTGTTTCCAAAAAGATGTGTGAATTTGGTATACATCTAACAGTTCAGAGAATAAGACATTGATTTGGATTGCGTCTTATGTAAAATATGCAGAAATTACCTTTAAACCTCAGCAAAGTTAAAGTGAATGCATAAATGTATATTGACAACCTCCTGTAGCTCTCACTAATTCACTAGAGTGATAGTTATATGATGCTAAAACTAATAGTATGTAGGTAATACTCTTATAAACCTTTAAGTACCATTCCAACTGAAACAAACCAACCAACAAAAACTATGCATGAGAAAAGTAAGTACACTGAAAGTAAAACATGACTTCCTAAAACAGGCTATTTTCAGACTTTAACTTGGGTGAATGAAGGCTAGTTTTTGTTAAAAAAGTGATCTATTTTTCTTTTTTCTTTGTTATTTGATATTTTAAAATCATAAAATTATAATAAATGATAACTATTACATCTCATGTAAACTTTGAGGTGGTTGAAATGGTTTACTGAAGAATAATTAACCATGAGTGATAAAGATTTAAAAAAATTTGAAACTATATAGCTGCTTCTCTAGTTTGCAATTGAAGAAATAGAGAAGCCTGACACAATCCTAGAGGAAATCCCATTCATCCAGGATTACAGCAGAAGGTCTTTACCTGCAGAGAGCAGTCGTTAAAAACTGGAAGAGGAGGCTGGGCATGGTGGCTCATGCCTGTAATCTCAGCACTTTGGAAGGCCAAGGTGGGCGGATCACCTGAGGTCAGAAGTTCAAGACCAGCCTGGCCAACATGGTGAAACTCCTTCTCTACTAAAAATACAAAAATTAGCCGGTTGTGGTGGTGCACACCTGCAATCCTAGCTACTGGGGAGGCTGAGGCACAAGGATTGCTTGAACCTGGGAGGCAGAGGTTGCAGTGAGCGAGACAAAACTGGAAGGCAGAGGTTGCAGTGAGCAAGACTCTGTCTCAAAACAAAACAAAACAAAACAACAACAACAAAAAAAACTGGAAGAGATGACTTCGTCTCCACATTCTCAGACATCAATGCAAGGCTGCAAGGATTACAAGGTATCAGGCAAATGTGACAGCACCAAAGGAAACTAATAAAACTGTAGTAACGGATTCTAAAGAAATAGAAATCTATGAACTGCTTGACAAAAATTTAAAATAATCATCCTAAAAAGTTCAATTAGCTACCAAGACTACAGAGATTGACAACTAAACAAAATTAGGTAAATAATACATGAACAAAAGTATTCCAAAAAGAAATACATATCATAAAAAAGAATGAGGCCAGGCGCGGTGGCTCACGCCTGTAATCCCAGCACTTTGGGAGGATGAGGTGGGTGGATCACCTGAGGTCAGGAGTTCGAGACCAGCCTGGCCAACATGGTGAAACCCTGTCTCTACTAACAATACAAAAATTAGCCGGGTGTGGTGGTGCATGCCTGTAATCCCAGCTACTCAGGAGGCTGAGGCAAGAGAATGGCTTGAACCTGGAAGGCGGAGGTTGCAGTGAGCCAAGATTGTGCCATTGCACTCCAGCCTAGGCGACAAGAGTGAAACTTTGTCTCAAAATAAATAAATAAATAAATAAATAAATAAATAAATAAATAAAATAAAAATAAAGCAGACATTTTGAAACTGAATAATAAAATAACTGAATTGAAAAACTTAATGGCTTTAATAGCTGTTTAACACCTTTGGTGGTTTTCAAAAAAATTAAAAATAGAATTTCCATTTGATCCAGCAATCCCACTTTTGGATATATAGTAGTCCCCACTTATCAACAGGGGATGCATTCCAAGGGCCCTAGTGAATGCCTGAAATTACAGATGTGCCAAACTATAGCTAAGGAAGGCCAAAGTCACCTTTTCACTTAAAGGAAGAATTTTATTACCTCTCTTTGCTTCCAAATTGCCAGCATCACTACTCATGTGCTTTGGGGCCATTAGTAAGTCAGATAAGGATTACTTGAACACAACTGCAATACCAAGATAGTTGATCTGATACCCTAGACAGCTACTTAATGACTAATGAGTAGGTAGTATAGACAGTATGGATATAGTGGACAAAGGAGGGATTCACATCTTGGGTGGGAGAGAGCAGGATGGTGCAAGATTTCATCACACTACTCAGAACGGTGATGCACAATTTAAAACTTATAACTTATTTCTGAAATTTTTCATCTAACATTTTCAGACTGCAGTTAGCACAGAAAACTAAAACTGCAGAAAATGAAACCATAAATAAGGGGAGCCTACTGTATATCCAAGTAAATTGAAATCTGGATCTTGAAAAGATATCTGCACTTCCGTGGTAATTGCAGCATTATTCACAATAGCCAAGATATGAAAACAGCCTAAATGTCCATTGACAGATGAACAGATAAAGAAAATGTGGTACATACATACATACAATAGAATATTATTCAGCCTTAAAAGAAGGGACTCTTGCCATTTGTGACAACATAGATGGACCTAGAGGACATTATACTCAGTGAAATAAGCCAGCTATAGAAAGGCAAATACTGCATGATCTTATTTATATGTGGAATCTAAAATCTTTACACACAGAAGCAGAAAGTGAAAGGTTAATTTGCCAGGAATTGTAAGGGAGGAAGAAACATGGCAGAGTTTCAGTTATATACAATAATAAAATTTGGACATCTACCATACACACGGACCTATTATTAACAATTGTATACTTACGAATTTGCTAATAGGGTTGCTCTTATATTAAGTGTTCTTACCACAAAAGGAAAACTAAACTGAACTAAAGGCATGGGAGGAAAATTTTGGCAGTAATGGATAAGTTTATGGCATTAATGGTGATAATAGTTTCATGGTTTTATGGATGTATAATGATCTCTAAACACATCAGCTTACATATACCAAATATCTACAGCTTTTTTTTTTGTCAATTATACCTCAATAAAGTGTTTTTATTTTTAAAACAGAAGATAGGAGGCTGAGTTTTGTTATTCTCTGAAGTAATGTTAATATGCCTCAAGATCAAGATCACCCTCTGTTTTAGCACAAAGAGAACTCAGACTGCTTGGAAAACAAAGCTAGAGAACAAAAATGCTTCCTGGAAAAGAAAAAAAATTAAATAGAATAAAATAGAATACAAATTAAGACATGGTAGGCCCAAATGAATAATTTCTTGACAATTTATTTTAATGCCTAACCAGAAAATTAGAAGAAAAAAACTAGAAAAATTCATACAGAAGGGCACTATCATACACAGAAATAAGAAGTAATATTGGTTAAATAGGAAAAGTTGACCCGTCAAGCTGAATGTATATTACGTTTTTTCATAAAATTTGCATAAAAATGAAGAAATTCAGACCCACTTAACTTTGAAGGAATGTGGTATTTTCATCTTACAGAAAGCAGTCAAGGATTGTCCCATGGAACATAATTTGCCTACATAAAAAGTCGGGAAATTCCGGTTTCCACCCAGTTTACAGAGAGCTGGAAAGAGCAATGTTCTCACCTAGGCAATAAGAAAGATGCAGGTAATCTGGAAGGTCATATTTTTCTCAAATCCTTCAGAGAGATTAGGCTCCAGAGCACACAACTAATCTGAAACTGGAGAAATGACAGATGTCTTCAAAAAGAACCAGGATGCACACACGGGCTTACCCTTGGCAGAGCAAAGGGGAAATTGTGGCTGTAATACAAGTGGATAAAAAGCAATTCAGATAAAATTTTTAACTAAATACTAAAGGCCAAATGTGGGCTTACTCAAGACAAAGTAGAGCAGATAAAGGGGAATTTGCACTCAATTACAAGGCTATGGACTTTCCTGGGTGTTGAGGAAGTTGCTTCCTGAGATTGAGGGCAGGGCTGGGCACTGGAGAAAATTTTCCTTGGTGGGCAGACCTACAGGAGGATGTCAGCTGCCAGTGAAGGAAATGCTGAAACCATGCTTAGACCCTTTCCTTACAGGCAAAAGCCTTAAGGTAGCCCTTGTCTTTCTCAGGGCACGGGTGAAAACCTCGTAGTGACAGGGGAAAGGAAAAAGAAGTCTATCCTTGAGACAGTTCCTGTAGAGTTTCTTGTGATTTTAGTGGGAGTTGTCTTGCCAGAAATGTTTTCTTAGTGTGTCTGCTCCATCCCTGATGTGTTAGGGTTTTGCTGTCCACCTTCACCTCAGAATTCTCCCTTCACACTCACTTCTTTCATCAGTGGTCTTGCTTGTTACTTAGTGCTTACTGGCCTGGTGGGAGGAGGGGGCCACGGGGATGGGGAGCACAGACAGATTCTTAGTTGCCCAGGTCTCAGGGTTAGGGCTTTCTGCTCTATCTGCCCTTCTTCTAGCGGAGGTCCCTCTAAATGTTTGCAGCTTAAGATGAAGGAAGTGAAGGAGTTATCTCCCTGGAAAAAAAGGTGTTCTAGACAACAGGAGCAGTCAATTGGAAGACCCGAGGTAGAGATTTGAGTGGCATATCCGAGGTAGAGATTTGACTGGCATATCCAAGGTACAGCAAGGATGTCAAGGAGGCTAGAATGGAGGAAGTGATGTGGCAAGCATGAGAGATGAATCAGAGAGATAACTGTGCAGCTGTAACATGTAAGACTTCAGTTTTCACACTATAAGATCTTTGACACTGACTTTGAAAGAAAAGATAAGTGTTGGAGAATTTTTAAAAGAGAAGTGACTTGACCGGACTTTTGTTTTAAAAGGATAATTCTGGCTGCTGGAAAAGGTAAAATCAGGATGATTGTTTAGGAGGCTAGCAGTATAATCCAGGTTGGAGGCTGCTAAGAACAGGGTAGTGGCAGAGGGGGCAGTGGATATATTTTGAATATAGAGCCAGCAGGATATTCTAATGGATCAGAAGTGCAGTGTGAATATAATCTGTATTTCTAGAACTACTCCAATAATGCATACTTAAACACCAACACAAATGAATCAATGAAATTGTACACATTTATTTTTAAATGCAAGGAGGAATAAAATAGCACAAAATAAGATCCAGGAGTCATGTTTAAAAATTGCATGGAAGCTGGTGAGAAACATGAGGCAAAATGTATCTGTTTTATGTAAACATATTAATCCTTTTTATTAACATACTCTCCAACTTTATTCAAGAAAATCTAATTATATTATGTTAGTAGTACACCCACTAAAAAAGAAAGATGTGAAAAATATGAAAATGAAGAAAGATGTATCAGAAAACTACAAAGCTTAAACAGATGTAGGCTTAGGTATACTAAACAAAGAATAACCCAGGGCAAAATTAAGAAATACAGCAATATAACATAAAAAGTTTAATTATGATACTAATTAAAATAGCAGTAATTAAAATCCAGAGAAGATATTGTAATAATAAAACTTTCAGCCTGTAATGATTTCATGCAGATGTAAATTTAAAAATAAAGTTGAAAGTTGCAGAAACATTATCAATACTAAATTTGTCAAATAATTATACAAAAATTATAGAAAATATGGATAATATACTCTCAAATAATTATAGATTAAATATTTTAATCTACAGAGCATGGACATCTTTTAAATATATATACAATATTTAAATATGTATACAATACCTAAAAAATGGTTAAAGCATGCTACAGAGAAAATCTCACGTTCTTAAAACACACACAGCATAAACCTCATTTTCTGATCACAATACAAAAAAACTAGAAATTATAATAATTGATACCAGAAAATCCACCAAATCTGAATAGAAATTGTCTACTGAATAAATTATTGAGTTATATAAATCAAAACTGTAATAATAGAATATTTAAAAAACATTAAAGTGACATATATACAAAATGATAAACTATGGTACAAATGTACATGGCTTTAAGACTATATTTGTGAAACTAAGTGGTTTCATTTTTTATTTGTTATAAAATTAGGGACATATATATTAAACCTAACAGTAAACATAATGGATAATTTGGAAAAATTTGGAATCTTAGTACTAAATTCTTCAAAAATAAGCCGTCAGTAAAATGGTAAAGTCTTTAGTAAATATGTTCTAGGAAAAATTAATAACATTATTTTAATTAGAAATAAAAGCAAGGTTTTAATGAGCAGATATAGTGGTTGATTTGTTAACTTTATATTAATAAGTTGACAATCTACAAATGGGTAATTTGAAGGACAATATAAACTATCAAAATTATAATAATATTAACAAATGTTTGAGCCGATTCATTACACTGGAATAATACCTTGAGTTTTTAACATACTTTTTTTTTTTTGGCAGAGCTCAAATAATAAATTTGTACCTACAAACTTTAGGACAATTGGAAGTTCTCATTTCATATTTACTGTTCCAACATTGATAATAACATTAAAAGTTACAAAATTCATTTTAGAAGTTTGCAAGCTCAAATAACCAAATGAATTGTAAGTGTAATCCATGCTTGCAACAAACAAAAAATAAAATGTGCAAATCCTGGAAACATTAAAAAATCTCAGGGGCCTAATTAAGATTAAAGAAGAAATGTTTTGTTTTAAGCAGGAGTCTGAAGCAAACATCAGCTAAATCTCTCTCTTCTGCCTTCTCTTTGCTCACACAGGAGCCCCTGAGGCCCCTCCAGTATTCTCAAAGGCTGGCCAGGTCCTAGTTTGAAAAGTACTATTAAAGATAAATAAAAAAGATCAATTTGGTTTATTTTATAAACAACATTACTTTGAATGGTCTGTTAAGAATTCTATGAAATAATCTCAGTAGATGTTCAAAATGTCATTTAAAGCAATGCTCCATAAAACATATTTTAGACAACTTGAAATGAAATTATATTCCTTAAAAGTAAAATATATCTAGTTTAGATAAAATCAAGTATGATACATACTGGCTAAATAATATAACCTCAAACATAATCTCAATTTCATTTTCATTTGGTTTTGATGAAATAATTCTGAACTTTTCTGAAGGGATAAAACAATGAAGAATAATATTTTGTTATAAAAGTTTGTGGGGACTTGCCAATTAGATCTTAAAACATCTAATGAAAGAAAATACAATGAAAAGAGAGTGACCCTAATGCTACAATTAACCAACAAATTATTAAAACTTCTGGACAGAACATATATATATATATATATATATATATATACATATATATATATATATATATATATAATATGTAAAAGATAAGAAATCAAAATAATAAAAATTTCAATTCAAAAAATTTCAAAGGGAAAACACTTCTACAACATTCCAAAAAAGTCCAGAAGCCTTCGATGAAAATACTGATAGCACTAAAACCTAATGTTCATATAAATGTTATTAAGTTTTAAAATATATTTGGTGCTTAATTAAAGTTGAGCAGTGATGTTCTGAATACAAAAGCATGAAACCATAAAAAAAAGGATGAAACATTTGTTACACATTACACATTAAAGTCAAGCAGCTTTTATAAAAAGAAAGAAAAAGAATTAAAAACAAATGAAACAAAAACCCCCAAAATACAAGATGATCAAAGATTAACGTCCTAAATATATAATCTATAGTAATCAAAACATGATCTAAAAATAAATACAATGTAAAAGAAAAAATATCCAGACAGCATACCAAATATATGTTCAAAATCTCTAGCAATCCAAGAAATGCGTCTCAATGTTGTCCTGTCATGCATGTCCATAAAATTGCTAATGATATTAATATAATTATATATGCATATATATATGCACGTATATGCATATATATGCATTTTTCTAATGCGAGTGTGGTTGTACTGTGTAAACTTTGGTATACTATTAGAAGGCATATAAGTTTGTGAAATTCTTCTAGATTGCAATTTGAGACCGTGAGTCAATATCCATAACATGTTCCTACCATCCTGCCATTGAACACAGTATTTCCACTGCTTGGAGTCTCTTACAAACCTAACATGGCATACAAAACAATTTATACCTGCAGATGTTCACTGAGACATTATTTGCAAAAAAAAATTAAAATTAAAACAACGTGTATGTTTAATGACAATAAGGTGGTAAAATAATACATGGCATCTCTATATGTTTATAGAGATGTATTTTATACATTTTATGTATTTTCTAACAATGTAAGAACTTGTTTAAAAACATAGTGACGTAGAGAAGGAAACAATGTATTTAATAACTAGAGTAGAAATTTTACAAAGGAAATAATGTATTGAATGACTAGAGTATAAATTTTACATGTAGTACATTCATTTACTATTGCTGGTTATAAATTACTAAAACTTAGCAGCTTAAAAAAATTTACATTTCTTTTTTTTTTAATTTCACTTTTAGATTCAGGGATACATGCACAGGTTTAATATATAGGTAAATTTGTGTCATGGAGATTTGGTATAGAAATTATTTCATCACGCAGGTACTAAGCCTAGTACCCATTAGTTAATTTTCCTGATCCTCTCCCTCCTCCCACTCTCTCCTCTCTGAGGTCCCAGTGTGTGTTGTTCCCCTTTATTTGTCCACGTGTTCTCATCATTTAGCTCCCACTTATAAGTGAGAACATATGATATTTAGTTTTGTGTTCCAGCACTAGTTTGCTAAGGATAATGGCTTCCAGCTCCATCCATGTTCCTGCAAAGGACATGAACTCATTCCTTTTCATGGCTGCATAGTATTCCATGGTGTATATGTGCCACCTTTTTATTACACAGTATATCATTGATGGGCATTTAGGTTGATTCCATGTCTTTGCTATTGTGAATAGTGCTGTAATAAATGTACACATGCATATGTCTTTATGTTAGAAAGATATACATTCTTTTGGGTATATATTCCTTTGGATATATAGCTATATCAATAATGGGATTGCTGGGTTGAATGGTATCTTTTTTTTTTTCAGGTCATTGAGGAATTACCACACTGTTTTCCACAATGGTTGAATTAATTTGCATTCCCAGTAACAGTGTATAAGCATTGCTTTTTCTTTGCAACCTTGCCAGCATCTGTTATTTTTTTGACATTTTATTAAGAGACAAGGAATTTACATTATTTATCTCAGTTTGAGTCCAGCTAAACTGGGTTCTGTTCTCTGAATCTCACAAGGCTGCAATCACAGTGTTGGCTCAGCTGTGTTCTTTAGAGCTCAAGGTCCTCTTTCAGGCTCAGATGGTTGTTTCAGAAATTAGTTTCATTTAGTTGTAGGACTGAGGTCCCCATTTCATGCTAATGGTCAGCCAGAGCCCACTCAGCAACTAGCAGCCCCTGTAACTTGTCATACGGCCCACTCACAGGCCTTGTTACAATATGACAGCTTACTTCAAAGCCAGCCAGAGAATCTCTCATGCAGTCTGCCAAGACGGAGTCTCATATAACAACACAGTCATGGTAATGACTTTCCTTCACCTTTGCCGTATAACATAACTGATTAAGGGAGTTACTATCCTGTCACCTTTGCCATATTTTATTGGCGAGAAGCAAGTGATATGGGAGAGAACTGTACAACAACATGACTCTTTGGGGGTTATGTTAAAATTATGCCTCCCACCTATAGTGTGGTATTGACTTTTGTAAATATGACTGTTTGCCTCTGTATGTGTATATAATTATTCATACAGAAATAATTCTGAGCATGAGTATCAATTGAATTAATCAAATATTTTATGTATTTAAAATGATTTCTTCTCTGATTTATAGGCAACATTTTCATGACCAATATTAATGCACCTGTTCAACTAATTATCATGGTAAATACACTAGTATCGTATATTCTGTTCTTCAAAAAGGGTATGTTATTTTATAATGCTAATTATTTTTATCTTCTGTATAGAGAACTAAATTTAAATGCCATCAAATATACAAAGAGCATATTATCTTACAATGCCAATTATCTTCAAGTGCTGTATATGGAACAAAATTTAAATGTTATAAATATAGATCAAATGCAAAATATAATTATATATATATATATAATACCATGTGAGGGAGTAAATAGCACAAATAGATATTATTTATTACAGCTGGAAGAATATCTGGGTCATATGATCAAATAGGAAGCATTCTATATTTTGTGCCAAAACATCAACAGAATAATTACCTATGTAGCTAATATAAGTTCAAATATGTCCTGCAAAACATTCATGTATATACACATGTATACACACAGATGCAGAAATAGCTTCATCTCACCTTTAAATAAAATGAATCTTAAATCTTTCAAAATTATGAAAATATAAATTAGAGCTTTTGATGTATTTTAGTTGTCATTTTACAATTACTTTAAATATATGATTTAGTTGAGTATAATATTACAATGGAAATGAAATTATGCATCAAAATATAATTCAGTGCTTGTAAATTTTGTTGTCCATTGTTATTGCCTACAGAGATTCTTGAAATTTCAGTTCTAGCTCTGTTCCCTTTTATCCCCCTCTTAAGCACATAATAAATTGAAAGTGTTTCATTTCAAAAGGATTCTTTTAAACTTCTTAACCTGGAGGTACTTATTTATCACTGACTTGTAGATCCCAGGTAAGCAGTTGGATATGTGAGTCTGGAATTAGCATACAGGCAGATATAAATTTATGCTGCTGAATGAGGGCAGGTTTCAGGGGAATGGTGAAGACTAGTTAGATTGGATTGCAGATTTTATGAGAGGAAGAATTGGAGAAATCTGCTGGAAAGAGATATGTAGGACTGAGTTGGCCATATAAAGTGAGAAATTAATAATATGAAAGTGTAAAGCGATAACTGAAAGAAAAAAATATTTGAAAAGGTAAGAAAACTGGAATTCATGTCCAAGAGGGAAAACTATTTTTGGCAGAGAACTAAATATAATTTTGGAATAATGAGGGAATTCTTCACTGATAGCTTTATTACCTGAATAAATCACAAGGCAAGTCATTCAATTTCTATTTTTTAGTAAAATATTGATAATGCTAACAATGCCTATTAATGTCTCTGGGAATCTTACGGGGGTTGAAAACTAAGTATGGTATTCATATATTAGCAAAAAATTTGGTAAATTTTAGATACCAGTAGGTAACATTACTGGGAATGATCATGGAATTAAAGTCAAACCGGTCATGGTTCAATTCTAAATTCTATTATTTATTAGCAAATTATATGAATTCTCTGAATGCCAGTTTTAAACTCTAAAATGGCAAGTAGGATGTATGGCTTGGATTATAAAACACTTAAAAAAAAGCCTGGTACATAATAGTAGCACACAATAAATGATAACTCTTAATTTTAATACCTCTATTAGAATATTTTTGGGTAAATATGGTTTCTTTTAAATATGTGTAGAACAGTGGAGCATGTCTACCCAGGCCAGGCTCTACTTATGGCGGATCTCAGCAATGCAAGAGGGCAAACTGAACTATGTAGAATTTGAAAGCCTGTGATAATTGTCACATCTACTAATATTTCGTTGACCAATCCAAATCAGAAAGCCCTATCTGCTATGAGCGTTGTGAGAAAAATGCTCCACCCACAGTGGGGAAGCACTGCAAAGTTACAGGGCGAGTGTTTAATAACTTACAGAAAGAGAAAGAAGGATTAGGAAAAGTGATCCAATTTAAATGCGTCTATCTAAACTATCTGCAGGTCCTGTATCTTAATATACATATTAGCCAAATTTTAAGAAAATTGTTTTTCAAGTTGCAAAATGGAAAACAGACAGGGCTTGTAATTTGGACTTGTAAATATGAAACTCAAGTTTGATCTAACTAACTCTTTGACTTCTATGTCCTGTTTTCTCACCATTAAATTGGGAATAATGATATTGCCTGTACTGCTGTTAGTTATTTTTTGTTTGTTTTTTGCCTTCATCTTATGCTCTGAACAATTTAAAATACTTTAAATACTTCACTGTTTTACTTTTTACACACTTTAAAATGATTGCCTTGGAGAGGAAATAAAACTGAAAGGTTTTGTTCCTAATCCCTAGACTTAAAACATTTATTTGATTACTGCTTCTGGAAGAAGTGTTATTTAGGCAGTATATTTTGCTTAAAATGTGCTTTGCTGGAAATGTCACTGGTCACACACTTACATTCAGGGATAAAAGATGGCCACAGATGTAATCTGATAAGGCCAACTTTTCTCAGCTGCAATATCACCTTCATTTCCCATGGCAATTTGTTGAAAATCTCACATTTTTCAATTTTTATGTTAGTACTTTAAAAAGCATCAGTAAATAGACATATTAATTGATGGAACAACATAATGATTTATTATATTAAACAGCATAATGATATTTTAGCACTTATGAATTCATTAAATTAACTCTTCATAAGAATTTAAGGGAGAAGTAGAACAGGTCTAATTTGAGATTGAATGAGGGAACCAGAAGGGCCTGGGCAAATAGGCTTTTAGGAAAGATGCTTAGGAATCTTAAGCTTCCAAAGATAATGAGGTCAGTGCAGAGTGTTTAAATGAAAACAGGAGGGACAGGAGAATAATTTGTCTGCCCACAAATATTTAACTTCTTCTAAAAGCTAAATTGTATTAAACATTCTAAATCAATATATGGCACATACGGCCTTGCATTGTCTGACTCTGGCCTACTTTTCCAACTGAATCTCTTAGTCCTCTCTCTTTTCCTTACTTCATCTAGACTGGTGATTTTTGGTTCTGTTCCTTTGATGTTCCAAACCCTTTATAGTCTATTGCTTCATACGTGTTGGTATCACTACCACTCTTCATATGGGGCACTCCCTACTCTTTCTTTGAGCCTCATAATGTCCTCTGAAGAAAGACTATTCCTGGCCCACAATCTAAATTTGTGTCCCTCACACTTCTCTCAGACTGCATTTTTGTAAATTTTCTTTTAAAAAGTATTTTAAAAATTTAAAAATATATATTGTATTTGTTTTACTATATCTTAGATTTGTCTATCCTATTAAACTGTAAGCTGTGTTTCCTGAGTTCACCTTCATATAGTCAGTGGTGACCTGATTAAATAAGTAGTTAATCAGTATTTGTTGAATGGGTGAATGAGAATATATTTAGTGGGGCCTCTTAAGTAAAAAATATTTCATGGGAATTAGAGATACATAAACCCAATACTACCACTTCAACCCTGTGATAAAGTTGAGGAGAGTTTGAATGATAGATGTGGGGAAAGGGTGTCCTGACTTGGACAAGACCAGATTGTCATCTCATATCTATCTCTGCTTATGAAATTGATGAATTAAACCTAACTTTAAATGGCAATAAGGTATTTGCATTTACATTTTTCCAAGGTAATTATTTGACTGATATTTTAAGTTCATTACAAAAACTAGTGACATATAATTGTAGGTCTAAATAAATATCTGCTTCCAAACACACAGATATAACTTCTTAACCAATGCTTGATCATTCTAGCTTATCATGAATTGCCTGAGGCATATACATCTGTGAAATGTGAAGAAAAATACAGTTGGTCCACCATATCTATGCACTCTGCATCCACAGATTCAACTAACAGCTAAAAAAAGTATTCAGAAAATAAAATAACAATACAATAACATAAAAATAAACAAAAAATAAAATATAACAACTACTTTGTTTATTTTTGTTTTTAGAGACAGGCTCTTACTCTGTTGCCAAGGCTGTAGTGCAGTGGTGCAATGATAAATCACTGCAGCCTCAGACTCCTGGTCTTGAGGGATCCTCCCTCCTCAGTCTCCCAAGTAGCTGGGACCACAGGTATGAACCACCATGCCTACTTATTTTCTTTTAAAATTTTTGTAGAGACAGGGGTCTTAGTATGTTGTCCAGGTTGGTCTCAAACTCCAGGCCTCCAGCAATCCTCCTGCCTCAGCGTCCTAAAACACTGGGATTACAGGAATGAGCCACAGTGCCTGGCCTGTAAAAGTATTTACATAGCATTCACATTGTATTAGGGATTCACAAGCAATCTAGGGATGATTTAAAGTATACAAGAGGATATGGATAGGTTATATGCAAATCTTATGCCGTTTTATATAAGGGACTTGAGCATCTGCAGATTTTTGCATCTGTTGGGATCCTGGAACCAATCCTCCACAGATACTGAGGGACAACTGTACCTCTTGATAGATGACTTAATCTTCACTTTCTCCAGAGGACAAATTCTTTTAAATTTGTTCTTTGGCTGAAAAACACAAACCAAGCCAGAATAAGGGATTGACAATGCAGAATATCTTTGAAGAAAGCAAAGCTCAAAAATTTTGAGATGATTCTGCTAACCTTACATAGTATTTTTTTCCTAAAATTCTATTATTTCTGATTTATAGAAATTCAGTGGCAGCTATTATCTATTTTATTATCTATTATCCATTTGATTGTAGCTATTTTCTGTTTTGACGATACCCCATGAAGCTTTACAATTAGTTTTAGGATAATCTCTTAAACATAGCGAGGGTAGAACTTTTGTTTGTTTGTTTGTTTTGTTTTGTTTTTGAGACGGAGTCTTGCTCTGTTGCCCAGGCTAGAGTGCACTGGTGTGATCTTGTCTCACTGCAATCTAGTGAGGGTAGAATTTTTTAAGTGTATAATATTTTTGTTTTTTAATAAAAGTAGTTTGTCTTTGTCATGTAAAGTGCCTGCTTACAGTTAGTGCACACATTTTCACCAGATCTCTGTGTTGCACAGATTTGATGATATAGGTAAGACTGGCGTCTATAGTAAGTGCTCCAGTATGACATGGTATTATATATATTTATGGGAGAATTAGGAAGGCATTCTGGATATTCTAATGGATATTATGTTTGCTGGAGAAATTTCTCATTTAAAAGGAGAAATGACCAGAAGTTAGGGAAGGGTCATTTGCATAGTATCTTTTATCAGCTAGAGAGCATTGTTGTTCTGTTGATCTAACTTAGTCATGCCAAAGGTAAAAAAGCTATAAGAAAACAAGTAGTGCTATCCAGGACAGGAAGGTGTCTTCCCCCAATCTTTGTACAGAAAATTTACAAAACAGTAAATTATATAAAGATGCTACAATAATGACAGGAGACTAAGGTCATTTTACTGAAATATCTCTCTCATCACCTTACCGAATTAGCGAAAATATTAAAAGTAGTCAATGAACTTACTAGTTACAAGACAAACAAGTTAAGTGTACATGTTTACTTAAAAAGTAAACATCCAAGGAGGGTTGTGAAATAATAGATAATTCTGTCATGCATTGGCAAAGAAATATAGAGGTGAGGAAAATAAATGAAATGAGAAGAATATGAAAGACTTACTAAACCCATTCACTGATAGAAAGGCTGATGGCATATTGAGCCAGTCTGTGATACAAACACTGTGCTCTTGGAAGGCTGCATAATGCCTGGCTCCCATGTACAGCCTGAATGGAGATGACATAAGGATCTTAAATGGGAAGGTGTCAAGAAGAATCTCCCCACATTATATCAGAGCAAATGGAAGAAATGAACAGAGTTGCCAATATCAAGGCTGTAAATAATAAAGAGAAATGTAAGACAAATTTGGAAACACATTAAATGCAGAATGTGTGTATATGTATATATGTGCATGTGCATGTGTGCACAACCTAAAGGAAATATAATTAAAGAACAAAATCATCTCCCAATCCAGAAAATCTCTCCATAAAGGTAAGAGAAACAGAAATCAGTCATGTTACTGAATAAGGATTAAACCAAAGTTGTTATGTGCATCACTGGCCATCTGCCCAGAGATGCAAAGACAGAAAGAAATCTGAATCTTTTATCTAGGCAGAAACTACTAATTACATACAAGTTTTTAAGCTAAACAGTAACTAGTCCTTAAGTAGGAGGACTTGAAGGTTGAATTTGCTACACATAGTTCATCCTAACCTTACATGGCAATTGGAGTGACCATCTGTATTAGCTTATTGGCTTTATTAGAGGAGAAATAAGCTTGTCATATGTTTATAACAGAAGGTAATTTTAGAACTTTAAACATGTTGCCCACCAAGGTCAGATTCCTGCTCTCCAGCAAAAACTGGGTAAAAGGTGCTATTTCTTGATGTTTACATTTCAAAGAGATAGCTGCCAGGCTCTGGAGAAAGACATTCCTGGGTCATAAAGTCGACAAAAGGCCTATTTTCTAAGGTAAATCCTCCCAGTGAAAGGGGAGAAGTTTCTTTCCTTATTTTGAACAAGCAGAATTAAGCTTTTTATTTTTAATTTTTGTTTGTCTTTATAGGACTTATGTGTATGTACAAAAGATAAAGAATTTTGTCTGGAAGAAAACAATCTGATACGTCCTAGAATATCTAAAAAGTAGTATTAACATGAGTCAGAATATAAATATGGGTAGGTCATTCATGGGAAATGTGTTTCTGATATTTCAATGATAGATTACTTGATTCAGACTAAATTTAATACATCAATAAAGATAGGTATAAACTTACTATTTATAGTTGTGGGAATAACTGACTGTATATACTTAAATGCATTTACCTGTGGAGAATGGCAAGGAAACATAAAGATATCTGTATCTAGAATTTCTATAGAGCCCTGAATTGCACAAATCATTTTCTTATTTGGGACCTTTTTCCATTGCTGAGATTAGTCTTCTTATAGAATTTAGACAGTATCATTCCATTTCATTCCACTTCTTGAGACATTTTGGTAGAAATGGAGTTATCAAAAATATTACTGAAGAAGAGAAGCTCATTGCTGGTGAAAAACCGTTGCTTATTTAAGTTTTTATTAGTGTTAGTAATTCCCTTTTAATGTGTTATAAGACTGTGTCTCAGGAAATGAAGTGCTGTTAGAGAACCTGTTTTCAAAGGAATCTAGGTTATTTATAAGATGGCAACTTAATGGCATTATAGCCACTGAAGAGTTCTCTATATATTTTTTTCAAGTTTTGGAGCACTTTTCATCCTAAATTTGCATTTAATTTGCTATGAAAGTCACCTGAAGTTGCTCTGGTCCTTGCCATTTGTGGGTTTTATAATCTTGAGCAAGGCCCTCAAAATTCCTCTCTTAGTTCCTCTTGCTTATGTGACACTTTTTCACATCCTATGAAAGGTAGCTAATGTACCTGAGATTATACAAGAGGAAGAAGGAAGGAAAGGACAACAGACAGGAGAAAGACTAAGAAAGAGAGAAAAAGAAAGGCAGGGAGTGAGAATGAGAGAAAGTTGTATACAGACTAGCAGAGAGAAAAGTAAAATATATTGAGGCTCTTGAAAAAGCTTTTTATCTCCTCTTGATTGCTGCCTAAATACTTGGTGGCGGCCTGCAATGGACGGATTTTTATCCCTCTGAAATTAATACGTTGAAATCCTAACTCCCAATGTGACTGTATTTATAGACAGGTCCTACAAGAAAGCAATTAATGTTAAATGAGGTCGTAAAGATGGTCCCCTGATATAATAGTATTAGTGACCTTATAAAAACAGGTGGCAAGAGAGATCGTGCTCTTTCTCTTTCCTTGCCATGTAAGACCACAGCAAGAAGGCCACCATCTGCAAGCCAGGAAGAGAGCCTTCACCGGAAGCTGAATTAACTGGCACATTCATTTTGGACTTTCCAGCTTCCAGGGCTGTGAAAAAAAGAAAAAAATCTGTGTTTAAGACATCCAGTTTCTGATATTTGTTACAAGAGCTTGAGCAGACTAACACAGGGCCCCAAAAGGGACACCCAGTAGAACAAAAGATGTAGGCTCTGTTATATTTGGAAAATGTAAGGAAAACTATAGATATGCTGCCATACATTATTAGAACTTTTCCATGTCTCTATTTATATTTGAATTACACAACTAAATTCATTATTGTAAAAATAAACTATCATATGGAGAAATTAAAACGCTAGAAAACAATTATAAAGGACAAAATAAATACAGGGCAACGTACCTATATAATAGCTCACTTTCTAAAAACTTGCTGCATTTATTATACTTTTATTTGGAGCACTGCAAAAAGATTTTAATTAATAATCATTACAATAAGTTAATTTATATATGTAAATATTAAACATTTGTTAACATTTCCTTTCTACTTACTATAAATAAGATCCTTTTATTTAGTAAAATAGATGTAGGAATATCAGATTGGTGAAGATAAAATAGCTTTATTTTTATTTATTTATGTCATATTTACCATAGCCACATTGTCTCAAATATTTTTAGTGGCTCTTGTATTGACTTATTTTCTATTTTCTATAACACTCAGTAAATTTATAACTTCTGTATTTAAGGTTTGTTCTTCTTTTTCTCTCTGGTTTTCTTCCATAGACTTATGCCAATTTTGTTCAGTCCTACCGTGTATAATGAAACAGTTATTCTGAAATGTCATTTTCTCCTTTTTAGGACTACATTTTTCTAAATTGAAAGGTATAGCAACAACTTATAAAGCATTTTTTATGGCCCCTAGAGAGTTATTTTTTTAACATTTGTCATGGCCTCTGGGACCCTAAAATTATTTATTGATTAGGGATGAATGCAATAGAAAATATAGTTAAATAATTATTTTGTATTTTTTGTTGAATATAATCTTTTAAATGAAGTATTGGTCAGTGAATTAGTAAACTTGATTTAGTAGTATCAATCTTTCAATGCCTTATAATCAGGGAATTGCAGAAAAATTAAAATATATGGTTTACCAAATTGCTATCATTTTGTCACTTCCTGAGGAATTTGTGGTGTGTACTCAGCTGCAGGAGCCATTCTATCCAACCTTGGCATTTTGAGGCTATTAGCTGGTGATGCTATTGCTGTTCACTATGACTTTTGAAGCTGAGACACTTTGCTGAAATTATTGTGTTAGTGAAGATGCTTTTGTATCACTGTGTCTGAAAACTAATTTGTGCTAGTTTAAGTGAAATCAGGAATATAATGACTCACATAACTGGGAAGGCCAGAGGTTAACCTGGCTTGATGAGTGAAAGAGTTAAGGAACCAAACAATATGTGATTGGTCTATTTCAAAAAATCCCTCCTGCCTCTGCATTCTTCTGTGTAGAGAGAGCTTACATATGGCTAGAGAAAAGGGTTATCAACTAGTTTATATATACGTGATTCTTATAGCTCATGGCCAACAAAGTGGGCTTCTTTGATTTTTTCTTTTTTTTTTTCCTGGATCTCAGGACTCTTCTCAACCATACCGGTAGTAGAGGTAGGCAGAGGAAAAAAAAAAAAAAAGTGCATTTTATTATGTTACAGGCAAAGAATCACCGGGAATGCAAAGCAATAGGTGCCTATTTTAGCCACTCTGAAATATAGTATTAAGTATAAATCTTTAGATTTTTGTGATGGCCATCATGTAATAGCACATTTTCTTGAAACAACAGAAGAGTTATGGGAGTGTTTTTTTTTTTTTTTGGCTTAAAATTGGAATGACTGAAGAGTTGCCATTGTGTTAATGAAGCTGAAAAGAAAGCAATTAAAAATCCAAATGTCTGAAAAATGGCATCCATTAAACCTGCATTATACTGCTATTAACTAAGAGACCCTATTATGTCGTACAATAGATGTTCAGTTCAGAAAAAGATAAAATTGCCTTATTTACATGTATTTATTTTTGTCATATTAACCATAACTATCTTTCCTTCGTTTTTATAAAGCATATTAATCACAAGATGTACTAAATTTTGTTGTAGAGTACTAAAAAGTTTTTATAAAGAAAAGTACCTGTAAACATTCAGAAATTAGTAGCTGTTTATTGATAGCAGTATATACAGTTATATCTATAATTTATTCATTTTTCATGCTTAAATTTAATGTGGTCACTGTTCTAACTTCCCTTAGCTTAGCTGAATTAGAATTGAAGGGAAAATGTGAATATTTTAAAATTCTGTATTAGCTATCAATACCTATCTTTAGACTAAAATGAGATTAATTCTTGGTAGCAGATAATATACCTTATGAAAAGGTTATGTGCACTACAATGAGACTATTATCTATGAAGCCAGACAGTGAACTTCAAAAATAGTTGGAAGCAGAAAGGCTGTGTTTAATTTTTCAGCACATTGAAAGATATAAACTATTTGGTTATAAAGATGGAGGTTGTAAGGACATATCGATTTACAGCACTGGGATATATTGCTACTGCATTTATCTCTATTTTAAAGGAAGGACACACTTACAGATTAACTATCCAATTTAGATTTCTTTCTTTTTCCTCTTTCTTTATCATCTTATCTCCCCGAACTCTGTTTTTAACTGGGTCAGCATATCTTTCTTTAGACTTTTACTAACCATTCTCCATAATTATTTCTATACTGGCAGAAAGAAATGTACAATGCTGCCATTAAATTTAAGAAAAACCTCTTTGAAAGGAAGATGCCTTGACACTATTAGAGAAGTTATTTTATCTTGATAATTCTACACTACTGATTATTAGAACTATTTTACAACTGCTATGGTCTGCCTGAAGGCAGTCAAATGTACAAATTAAGTGCATTAGATATGGAGTGACGCAGACTTGGGTATTTACCAGTGGTCTAATATTGTGTAAATTCCGTTACATTTCTAATACTTTTTCATATATAAATAAGTATATGTTAGTACAACTAGAACATCACAGAGATGTAAACACCTAACAATTAATAGCTCCACATTAATAGCAATAGTAGTATTTCTTTTCTGCAGATTAGGAATGCCCAACTTTTAGAGGTACCGGCAGGAAGTGTATGGATCTTCAGCACCATTGCCTAATGTTGCCAGAATTAAGATGCTTTGTTAAGCAAAACTAGGATCCAGAGTACCATGGAACAGTTTAGAAGTATATTCTATCACATTTTTTTGGTTTATTACCAAACATGCAGAAAGTATTTAATAAGTATTTCTTATATATTCCATTTATTTAATTTTCTGTAATGATTTATTGCACAGAACTAAGCTTCTTCATTAATCATTGTGCCCTGTTCTTCCAAGGAACTCAGTGCAATTTCCTTCTAAGACTTCTGTCTTATACCTAATACCAGATCCCAGTGAAGAAGTATTGACATTCAACCTGTCCACTCTCAGTTCCCTTTCCAAAGGGCTATGTTTGCTTCTCAAATTTGTAAGCACTGCTTAGATACCGATTTTAAAGACACATATACCTCAAGTATATAACGGAGCTATATAAAATATTCTACATTATTGCATTACAATGGGTGGTTTTTCCATGACCAGCTTTCTTCTCTACCCCACTCACACAGACAGATTCAAACATGGGCCATATCTACATACTTTGTTGAGTCTTTTGATATCTGGCAAACCTTAATGAAATTTACTCTCTGTGACCACATTAGATTTTACAAGATGGGTCTTATGGTTTGCTCTGGAATAATGACATTTGTCTAAGATCAAATTATCCCCGTACCTCTTCCAAAATGTATACTATGAAACAAGGATAAACATAACCTACCTCTACCGAGAAACTAGATGACAGAGAAAGCCATAAAGCTTAACATGGTTTAGGGACCATCAGATTCAGGGTCAATTTACATGGAAGTGCTGTGAGTCTGATCATATATGCACAGAAGAATAGAGAGTGCAGCAAAGCTTTATGTCAGTCCTGTGAGGCTGTGATAGAAAAAATACCATAGAATGGTATACCATAGAATGGATAGCTTATAAATAACATTAATTAATTAATTTGAGACAGAGTCTCACTCTGTCACCAGGCTGGAGCACAGTGGCGCAATCTAAGCTCACTGCAAGCTCTACCTCCCAGGTTCAAGCGATTCTCCTCCCTCAGCCTCCCGAGTAGCTAGGACTACAGGTGTGCACCACCACACCCAGCTAATTTTTGTATTTTTAGTACAGAAGGGGTTTCACCATGTTAGCCAGCATGGTCTCGATCTCTTGACCTTGTCATCCACCAGCCTCGGCCTCCGAAAGTTCTGGGATTATAGGTGTCAGCCACCACGCCCAACCACATAAATTTATTTCTAATGGTTGTGGAGACAGAGAAGTTCAAAATCAAGATGCCAGCAGATTCCGCGTTTGGTGAGAACTGCTTCTGGCTTCATCAACAGCAATCTAATATCAGCTCCTGGGGGATTAAGATTTCAACATATAAATTGTGGGGTGACATAAACATTTAGTGCATAACAGCTTAGTTATGGAAGAACCCAGATAGGTACAGCAAACGTTCATTCTCAGAAGAAGGCCTCATTTAGAAAGGGAACTACTGAGCCTGTCTCTGAGAAAGCAGAGCTTAGAAATGTTGCAATATGGATGAAATGAAAGGAAGATGCATGGCAGTTCTTTAGGGAAACATGGAGAGACATTTTGAGTCTATTAGCTGGTGATGCTATTGCTGTTCACTATGACTTTTGAAGCTGAGACACTTTGCTGAAATTATTGTATTAGTGAAGATGCTTTTGTATCACTGTGTCTGAAAACTAATTTGTGCTAGTTTAAGTGAAATCAGGAATATAATGACTCACATAACTGGGAAGGCCAGAGGTTAACCTGGCTTGATGAGTGAAAGAGTTAAGGAACCAAACAATATGTGATTGGTCTATTTCAAAAAATCCCTCCTGCCTCTGCATTCTTCTGTGTAGAGAGAGCTTACATATGGCTAGAGAAAAGGGTTATCAACTAGTTTATATATACATGATTCTTATAGCTCATGCCAACAAAGTCAATTTTGTATTATAATGCCACAGATGTTTATAAGAGAAATATTGCTTTAAAATTATTACCTGTAACTAAACCTAACATTTTCTAGTGTGTTATTCATTTTAAAAGGCTACTTCCCTATTCCGTTGCATATTTGACCAGGATCACAACTTAATAATGAGGGCAAACTAAACCAAACACCGCATATTCTCTCTCATAGGTGGGAATTGAACAATGAGAACACATGGACACAGGAAGGGGAACATCACACTCTGGGGACTGTTGTGGGGTGGGGGGAGAGGGGAGGGATAGCTTTAGGAGATATACCTAAGGCTAAATGACGAGTTAATGGGTGCAGCACACCAGCATGGCACATGTATACATATGTAACTAACATGCACATTGTTCACATGTACCCTAAAACTTAAAGTATAATAATAATAAAATAAAAAATAAAAAAATAAAATAAAATAAAATACTGAGTAAGGCTGTTCTGGACTATTCCTTCAAAAAAAAAACTGAAAATGAATCTTGAAAGTATCAAGCTAATTTGTAAATAACTTCTGCCAGACCAAATCCCACATTTAAAGTAAGAAAATCCAGGCACTAAACAATGTAATATTACTGAGTCAAGCAGCCAATAAAAATGTACTAGACCTATCAAGACATAAGGAAATTTGACCCATAAAAGTCAAGTCAATCAAAAACAGAAGTAGCAATGACAGTGATGTTAGAATTTGCAGACATGAACTAATATAGTAATTTTATATATGTTTAAAATGCTCAAATATCAAAAGAAAAACATGAATATAATGAGGTAAGATGTAGGAAATGTAAAGAAAATAATCAAATACAAACTCTAGACAGGAAATATACAACATTCAAAATGAATATCTTAGTAGATGACAATAACAGCAGGTAAGTGTGGTAGAAGAGAATGTCAGTGAATTTAAGGATATAAGTATAGAAACTATACAAACTAAAACACAGAGGAAAAACAGACTTTAAAAACATAAAAAAAAAGGTTAGACCCTTGGGAACTTGTACAATAATAACTAGCTCTCTAGCATGTATGTCATTGGAGACTCAAAATGGAGAGTGAGAACAGGGGAAGGAATGTCTGAAGAAATACTGGCTGGATGTTTTCCATATTTGATGAAAAATATAAACCCAGAGATTAAAGACAATCAAAAAATTCCGAATAAGATAACACAAATACACCAAGCCTAATATTAACAAAATATCTTAATATGAATGACAAGAAAAAATATTTACAACACCTGTAGAGGGGAAAAACAAACCACATGAAACAGAGGAACATAGATAAGAATTAACAGACCTTTCACCTGAAATTATAAAAGCCAGAAGAAAATGAAATTACATGTTTAAAGTGGAAAGAGCAACTGCCAAGCCATATTTTATTCCAGCAAAAATATCTTTCAATGTCAATAAAAAAATACTTTCAGCAGATCAAAGTAAAGGGAATCGGTTATCAACAGACCTGAAATTTAAAAGAAGGTTAAAGAATGTCTTTAAGTAGAAACAAAATGATCCCTTAAAGGACTTAGATCTACATGGACTCTGAATCCAATCATTGTTCTTATATAAGGAGACGGACACACAGAGATACAGAGGTGACGCGCATGAGAGAAGGCCATGGAATGATGGAGACACTTTGGGGTGAGTTTGTCTTTAATCTCTGAGTTTATACTTTTCATCAGATAGTGAAAACATTCAGCCAGTATTCCTTCAAATATTCTTTTTTTTATTTAAATGTTTGCTTACAAAAATCAGCAAATGTGTATTTCAATTAGCAAGACAAGAATTCGAGTGCAACAGATTTATGCAAGCACAGGATCAGATCCTTCATTTAAAATTCGATATTTTGATCATCATGTAATTATTTTGCATTAAAATTTATTTTTAGTATTATGGAGTTAAAATATTTATCCCGAATATTGAGCTTTTATACACCCTAACTTCTTTCGTTCTTCAGTGCTAACTCATATTACTCTATCATAGTCCTACTTATTACCAAGATTCCTTAACAAATTAGACATATTCACTTCATATTATTTTATAGTTTGCAGCTAAAATTGAAGAGGATTTATGATCCATGAAAATACATTTTAAAGATAATTTTTCATTCTTGTCAGCATCAAATTTTTTGTAACAACATATTGTGGCTTTTCTTCTGATGACCTTCTAGTAAAATGAAATCAGAGTAAACAAAAAGAAAATAAATTGTCTTTCATGAGTACTCTAAATATGTAATTGGAAATTATTTCTATCTGATGCATTTTGCTTAAAGAGAAACCTCATTTAGTTGTGTAAAAGTTGCATTTTTATCTAGGATGAACTTTTCAAAATCAACAAAAATCTAAATATCAAGTCAATTTTGTATTATAATGCCACAGATGTTTATAAGAGAAATATTGCTTTAAAATTATTACCTGTAATTAAACCTAACATTTTCTAGTGTGTTATTCATTTTAAAAGGCTACTTCCCTATTCCGTTGCATATTTGACCAGGCTTCCCATAAGTGTGGCAACAGAAATAAAGTAATGAGAATTTAATATTCAATAAATTACGTGATGGGTTTGTCTGTACTGCTGGGGTGATGGCGAGAGAAAAGAAAAGCAAAAAATTTTACTATAAATAAGTATTTATCTCTTGGATTTGAAGGTTTGTATTTGTGGTTAGAAATATATAATTACTAAAAGACCATGCATAATATGCCCATTAGTTTTTACAAGTCTGACTATTATGTGATTTAATTTCAATGTTATTTTATGCCATATATTGCTTGGGTTTACTCAGTAATTCCTAAGTACATTGGTATATTTGTAGCATTTTTAATCCTTGAATATATATTTTCAAATATTTTACATTTATAGCTGGAAGGATTCCATGGGCAAAGCCAATGAGAGGAAAACAATTATATCAAATAAAGAATGATTGAATTCTGTTTCTTTGAGGTAATGTTTGGTATATTTGATTCAGTCATAGGCAATCATTTAATACTTAAGTGAACTATACAAGTGAAAGTATGTCTCTTTAGCATCTAGCTTTAACAGCTCTTATACGAAATTGTGTGTTCATGTGCTTTTCTTTTTTTTTCTAGTTTTTCTTTTTTTATTATACTTTAAGTTCTAGGGTACATGTGCACAACGTGCAGGTTTGTTACATATGTATACAAGTGCCATGTTGGTGTGCTGCATCCATTAACTCATCATTTATATTAGGTATATTTCCGAATGCTATCCCTCCCCCATACCCCAACCCCACAACAGGCCCAATTGTGTGATGTTCCCCTTCCTGTGCCCAAGTGTTCTCATTGTTCAATTCCCACCTATGAGTGAGAACATGCGGTGTTTGGTTTTTTGTCCTTGCAATAGTTTGCTGAGAATGGTTTCCAGCTTCATCCATGTCCCTACAAAGAACATTTTTTATGGCTGCATAGTATTCCATCCCCATCAAGCTACCAATGACTTTCTTCACAGAATTGGAAAAAACTACTTTAAAGTTCATATGGAACCAAAAATGAGCCTGCATTGCCAAGTCAATCCTAAGCTGAAAGAACAAAGCTGGAGGCATCACGCTACCTGACTTCAAACTATACTACAAGGCTACAGTAACCAAGGCAGCATGGTACTGGTACCAAAACAGAGATATAGACCAATGGAGCAGAACAGAGCCCTCAGAAATAATACCACACATCTACCACCATCTGATCTTTGACAAACCTGACAAAAACAAGCAATGGGGAAATGATTCCCTATTTAATAAATGGTGCTGGGAAAACTGGCTAGCCATATGTAGAAAGCTGAAACTGGATCCCTTCCTTACACCTTATACAAAAATTAATTCAAGATGGATTAAAGACTTAAATGTTAGACCTAAAACCATAAAAACCCTAGAAGAAAACCTAGGCAATACCATTCAGGACATAGGCATGGGCAAGGACTTCATGTCTAAAACACCAAAAGCAATGGCAACAAAAGCCAAAATAGACAAATGGGATCTAGTTAAACTAAAGAGCTTCTGCACAGCAAAAGAAACTACCATCAGAGTGAACAGGCAACCTACAGGATGGGAGAAAAATTTTGCAATCTACTCATCTGACAAAGGGCTAATATCCAGAATCTACAAAGAACTCAAACAAATTTACAAGAAAAAAACAAACAACCCCATGAAAAAGTGGGCAAAGCATATGAACAGACACTTCTCAAAAGAAGACATTTATGCAGCCAACAGACACATGAAAAAAATGCTCATCATCACTGGCCATCAGAGAAATGCAAATCAAAACCACGAGATACCATCTCACATCAGTTAGAATGGCAATCATTAAAAATTCCGGAAACAACAGGTGCTGGAGGGGATGTGGAGAAATAGGAACACTTTTACCCTGTTGGTGGGACTGTAAACTAGTTCAACCATTGTGGAAGACAGTGTGGCGATTCCTCAAGGATCTAGAACTAGAAATACCATTTGACCCAGCCGTCCCATTACTGGGCATATAACCAAAGGATTATCAATCATGCTGCTATAAAGACACATGCACACGTATGTTTATTGCGGCACTATTCACAATAGCAAAGACTTGGGACCAACCCAAATGTCCAACAAGGATAGACTGGATTAAGAAAATGTGGCACATATACACCATGGAATACTATCCTTCAAATATTCTTTCCCCTGTTTTCACTCTCCATTTTGAGTCTCCAATGACATACATGCTAGAGAGCCATTTAAACAATGATTGTTTAAAATGAGTTTAAGTGATTTCACTGCACAGTTTTTGTATATTTTTGTGTAATTTTTGACATATTTAAAAATAAAATGTATATAATAGAATGAGGAGAAAATGAAAATATAGAGTATGATTTTTTACATAATATTTAAGTTTGATTTAGAGATGTACTGTGGTAAGACAAAGAGGTATATTTAAAAACCTGTGTTTAAATAAACAGATGTTAAAATATCATGGTGAGAAATACCATGCAAACATTAGTCAGAAATCTTGTGTGGCTATATTGATATCAACCAGCGTTTGTCTTTAAATCAAGTTACATGACCAAAAATAAAGAAGGCCATTTAACGTGAAAAAAAGCACCTATGAAGTAGTCTTTTATAATGGGTTGAATTATGTCTCTGGAAAAGATGTGTTCAAGTCCTATCCCCTCCTATCTGTGAATGTGATTTTTTTTTTTTTTGAAATAGGGTGTTTTTGCAGAGGCCCATGAGGTCATGTTGGATTCGGATTAGGATGGGCTGTTGAGAGTAACTGATGAATATATCAAGGAAGCATGCAATCCTTAAAGTTTTTGCACATAATTATAAATCTTTAACATATTTAAGTAAAACCTGATAGAATCAAATAAATAAATTCACAACGTTGGAGATTTTCACAATGCTCTCTGAGTAATTGATAGAACAAATAGACAAAATTTCATTAGGACATGCATGATTTGAAAAATATTATTAAGTCAAATTAATCTAATAGACATGTATAGAATATTATGCCAAAGATGGAAAATAGACAACTTTTCCAAGCACATATACAGCACCAACAAAAATCCATGATTCCAATGTAAATGACACTGGTAAATAAATAGAAAGAGTCAAGCATTCATTTATTTCATCACAAATATCTTCTACCGGGCAATGAATAGTATAAAGCATTATTTATTATAAGATATATTTGAAACACACACATACATACATATACAAAATGATAAAATTGGTATATCACAATTTTGCAACTTATATTGAATTAAGAATCCAGATATCGATCAATTACTGCTACTATTACAAAGAGAGGCAATGAGATACAATGTACTTAGTGATGATGAACAAGAGCACCTATGAAGTAGTCTTTTGTAATGGGTTGAATTATGCCTCTGGAAAAGATGTGTTCAAGTCCTAACCCCTCCTATCTGTGAATGTGACTTTTTTTTTTTTTAAATAGGGTGTTTTTGCAGAGGAACATGAGGTCATATTGGATTAGGATTAGGATGGGCTATTGAGAGTAACTGATGCTCAATATCAATATGACCTCATGGGATCTGAATCCAATCACTGTTCTTATATAAGGAGACAGACACAGAGATCAGAGGTGACGTGCATAAGAGAAGGCCATGGAACGATGGAGACAGAACTTGCAGTGATTGATAAGCCATGGAACACTGACACTTGCCAGCAACCACCAAAAGTTAAAAACAGCAAGAAGGCCGGGCGTGGTGGCTCATGCCTGTAATCCCAGCACTTTGGGTGACCCAGGCAGGTGGATCACGAGGTCAGGCATTCGAGACCAGCCTGGCCAACATAGTGAAACCCCATCTCTACTAAAAATACAAAAAATTAGCCAGGCATGGTGGCAAGCGCCTGTAATCCCAGCTACTCGGGAGGCTGAGGCAGGAGAATTGCTTGAACCTGGGAGGTGGAGGTTGCAGTGAGTCGAGATCGCGCCACTGCACTACAGCCCGGGCGATAGTGCACGACTCTGTCTCAAAAAAATAAATAAATAAATAAATAAATAAAATAAAAAAAAGCAAGAAAAGGTTTTTCTCTAGAGCTCTTACAGGGAATCAAGACTGCCAACAACTGGATTTGGATCTCTGGCCTCCCGAACTGTGAGAGAGTAAATTTCTGCTATTTTTTGGTCATCCAGTTTATTGTAATTTGTTATGGAAGCCCTAAGAAACAAATACATATTGAAAAAAAATCAAACTGAATTCAATTAGGCCTATAGATCCAATTAAAAGTTCATATATTGAAATTCAGAGTACAGAGGAACATGCCAAGTACAGGAATGTAGTCAGCAAAATTCAGTTTCTTCAATAATAAATAGGGAGAAAAACAAATTGTGAGAAACTTAGAAACAGAAAATTAAATTCTAATTTTAATGATACACCTTAGTTTATGAAACTATGAAGAAAAGAAGTGATTCCATAAAATAAGAAATAGTAATAATTGTTACAGAGGTCAGAGTGATTTTTTAAAGGCAAGGTCTGACAATATTCTTTTACGTGGTGGAAGTACAAAGGCAGCCACTTGATAATAATGTATTGATCTGTATGCTTGCTTAATGTGGATTTCTGAGCACACGTTAGACTTAAAATATAAAGAATTAAACCTGTACTGAAGATATTGGTCAATGAAATTAGAAAAAAGAAAGCAAATAGATGCATAAATATTACAGAGGAAGAGATAAAAAATATATAGCTGTAAAACTGAAAGATTCCATTGAAAATATGCTACGATCATAAAAAAATTAGTAAGGGAGCAAGATATAAAATTAACTTAAAGAAATTTGTTAACTATTTTCTACTCTATCTTTATGTATACAAACACTATCAATTAGAAGACATGATGGAAAAGAAGACCCGATTTTCTATATTAAAAAATACGAAATACAACAATAAGAAACATGTCAAACTTACATGAAGAAAGTGGTAAGTAGCTGAGAAAAACAGTAGGTTCTAGCAATGCTAGAATAACTGGGTAATACCTCTGAAAAAACTACTAGATATTGAAACAAAGATGAAACCTCAATAATAAAATCATTGTATATGGCACAGGTACAGGGATAGATGAATGGAATGGAATATAAAATCCATATAGAGAACTCAGTATGTAAGAAAAAATGTTATGCAATAGAAGTGGCATTTCAAATCAGTGGGAACAGGGTGGACTTTTAAATAAATTATGTCGAGGCAACTGAACAAATATTTGTAAAATGTTACCTCACATTGTATCTATGATAGGATCATTTCCACATGGGTCACAGATTAAATATAAACTTAAACCATACAATTTTTAGAAAAACATTTGTTTAATTTTTTATAAACTTGAGTGGAAAAAAATTTAGTTATGATTCAAATTCTAGAAGAAATACAGGAAACTATTTTGGTTATAAAATTAACCAGTTTTTATAGAAAAGCAGAAATATCATAAGCAAAGTTAAAAACAAAAATACAGGAAAATAATTTCTACTTACACAACAGGTAAAGGCTAATCTCACGAACTCATTACAGCCTCTTTGAAATCAGTGTTTTAACAGCCAAAACTCCAGATATAAATATGGTAAATGACATGAAAAAAATCACAAAGAAATACTAATAACATTTAAAGCTGTGAAAACAATGTTCAGATTTACCCTGGATAATAGAAAATCAAATTAAAACAATACTGAATATGTTTTCTCACCTCTCAAGTTGATAAAGATCAGAAAGTTTGACAACAAACTTACAATAAAAGAGATCCTTTTATTTATCCCAAATGGAGGGGATTTGGCAAAATCTTGTTTATGAGCAAACATGTTTTTTCACAGCTCTAAAATCAAGTTGTATGTTGCGTATGATGTCATCTTTTTCTTGGGTAATGGGTTGGTCATGTTCTAACTATCACTGCCTATACATGTCAACCTATTAATAGGTTTGTTTTTCTTCATCTAAATGAAGTTGCTTGCACAGTTGGTATTGTACATGTTGGTGTTGCATACCATCCGATGCTACTGAAACCAAAACATTTGCCAAATTTATCAGTAGAAGACATTTGAAGCAATGATTGGCTGCAGTGACTGACTTATTCACAAATACATGAGAACTATCTTTAAAACTGTGCACATCAATTTGTCAAAAGCTTCCTGATGTAGAAATTTTAAGAATAAGGAATAATGCACTTGAACATGTGCCAATAACTTGGAAGAAAAACCCAGAGATACTCGCATCATTTAAAGAAATACTGCAGCCGGGCGCGGTGGCTCATGCCTGTAATCCCAGTACTTTGGGGATGCTGAGGCGGGTGGGTCATGTGAAATCAGGAGTTTGAGACCAGCTGGGCCCACGTGGTGAAACCCCATCTCTACTAAAAATACAAAAATTAGGCAGGCGTGGTGGTATACGCCTGTAATCCCAGCTACTCAGGAGGCTGAGGCAGGAGAATTGCTTGAACCTGGGAGGCGAAGGTTGCAGTAAGCTGAGATTGCACCACTGCGCTTCAGCCTGGCGATGGAGTAAGACTCCATTTAAAAAAAAAAAAAAGAAAGAAAGAAAGAAAGAAACGTTGTTTTCCCCACATAACAGAAAGGACAGCATAGAACAGAACAGGAACAACATAGCCTTTGATGACTAAGTTTAAAAATGATTCAGAATAACAAGACTAGGAATACAGAAGGATTTAAAAGTAGCTTAACTAAATTATTTTATGTGTAATTTCTCTTTTATATAAGCACACTTGTGAATGATATAGGCTTGGAAATGCATGTGGAGATCTAATTTTTTTCAATAAACAGAAGATAATGTAAGTCAACATGGTGCCTAAGGACAAAAAGAAATGTGAAAATATCTTAAGTTTCTTTCCCCAGTGTTGCTGTTAATGATAATATTTTATGGTCATTTTGAAACTATTTTATTTATGTAGTATTAAAAGCAAATAATTATATTGATGTTTTTAGAAATTAAATTTCTAGGTGAAATAAAATAGATAAACATATTAAAATAATTAAAACCAGGTAATAGAATTAAGTTATATTATAGTTTTCAGTCTGACTGCCAAAAGCGTCTAGAAGCAATAATACCCATTGACAATGAACACTATAATCTTTAAGAACCATTAAATCCCACTCTTTATTGAGAATAACCAGAGCTTCTTGGAGATTTGGCACACTCTAGTTCTGGATAGGGAGTATATGAAAAAGGCCTGGAATACCTCACTGTGAGAAAAGCAAAAAGACAGCAAACATAAATGTGAGGGTGCAAAAAAACACAAAAGCCAGCTTGAACCCCTCTTTATTGGCCAATTGTAGAATTACTTGAGCATCAAAGAGAGGACTCCTGTAGTTCCTTGAAACACAATAAATATATACAAATTCAGGAGTTTATAATAATATTAAAAAAGAGAAAATAAAAACAAGCCAACAATGACAAGAAATACCTATTTGCCGTCATTAGAAATGAGTCTTCCTCTCTGAAAGCTGGTAAAGGGAAATAATTACACACTAATACTGCCTTGCCTGTAGGAATTATTTTCAAGGTTACAAACCATGCAGTTGATTAGAAAAAGCTCTTCTTTACTGAAGAATTGCAGTGAATAAAAGTACATAGAGAAGAAATTTTTCAAATTTTCTATTTTTTAACGTCTAAAATATTGATTTGGGAAGGATCTTTAATGTATGTTAAAATCATTAGGTAAAATGTTGATGTCAAACTCTTAGTGCCTAAGTACAGTCTCATCATCAGCTTACTTCCTGTTTGTGTTGGGAGTTATGACTGTCGCTACTTTAAGTCAGAGATAAATCTTGGCATCACTAATGGTGGTACAACAAAGCACGGCAAATCTCCTGATGTGATGCAATCTATACAGCATCATGTCTGAAGTAATCTTGACAAAATTATTTTAGCGTGAATCCAATTGAGCCTTTTTGTAAAGTCCATTTTTGCAGGTAACAAAAGGTGATTGAAAAGTCAAATGCCACCTTGAGAAAACAGTCAGATTAATGCAGAGGGTAGGAAAAATCCACAGAACAAATGGCATCCCTTTTCAACAAAGCATTGCCATGTCAAAGGAAAGACTCTTCTAGATTTAAAGAGGCTTAAGAGCTGTGGCAGCCAAAAGCAAGATATATGCTTTCTTTCGAAAGGATGATTATCCATTCAACCAGTAAATGATACTGAGAAAATGGAGAAATATAAATATAGATTGGGTATTAAAAACAATTAGGGAATTATTGACCCTTTTGTTAGTGTGATATGTAATGGTTATAAAAAGAGTTTCTATTCTTTAGAGGTTTATAGTGACGTATTTATTATTGAGATATAATGATGCCTATAATTTACTTTAAATTACTTTTTAACATAAAGACTCTTTGAAGCAAATACTTCTGTTAACAATTCTCAGCCGGGCACAGGGACTCATGCCTGTAATCTCAGCATTTTGGGAGGCTGAGGTGTGTGGATCACCCTGCGGTCAGGAGTTCAAGACCAGCCTACGCAACATGGTGAAACCCTGTCTCTATTAAAAAATACAAAAATTAGCCAGATGTGATGGCGCGTGCCTGTAATCCCAGCTACTCAGGAGGCTGAGGCAGGAGAATCGCTTAAACCTGGGAGGCGGAGGTTGCAATGAGCCGAGATCTCGCCACTGCACTCCAGCCTGGGAGACAGATTGAGACTCCATCTCAAAACAAACAAACAAACAAACAAATGAACAATTCTCAAGTCAAGGTAATGTATATATAACTTTTCATTTTACTATTCCTTATATTCTGTTTGTTTGTAAAAGTTCTGTAATTAAAAAAGAAAAGCAAATGGAAAGATTCTTTGTGTTTCTTAGGATTCCCTGCACCTTCCTTCCCACTGCCACATAAATTCCAGATGGAAGGATTCTGTACTCTTTCCCTAAAGGCAATTATTAGAAACCATAGAACCCACAATATATCATCAAAATAAAAACATTTTATTATTTGCTAAAGCAAATTAAGAATTTAATGAACTCAGAAATGCAAGTTTTTATTGAAGGAAAAGAATAATGTAATACTTTACATATATAGTACATGTTATGTATTTTCATAAGGTAAAAATATTAATGAATTTTAACTGCAAATTAGTATGCAATGAATAATACTGGGATAATTGTATAGCACATTTAGATCCATATCTCTTATATAAAACAATATCCAGAAGGTACTAATATTTAAATGCAAACAAATCATAATGTAATTTATTTTATTATGCTAGAGTAACAGACATCTTCCTATTTATGTCACCTAAGCTATAAGAAATATAAGAAAATAGGAAGAAAATGGTTAGCAATTGACTTGGAATCTAGTCTCTTCCTTTACCAGGACATTGCCCCCAAGAATTAAAGAAAGAAAGTGAACCAGATAAATCTTGAAAATATCCCAATGAAATGCCTCCTAGCAAATAAACTAACGATATTTCTGTGATACAGTCCTTATGTATAGTAAGCATTTAGCAGTGTATAACTTGTCTATCTAGAATAAGGTAAAGAAGCTTGGAGTTTGTATATTTCTGGATCATATAACAAACGTAATTTTTACTATCAGAATTCAAAACAGTGATATGTTTTGCTTAAGATGGCTTCCTTTTGTGTGAATGATGTGATCACATACATAACTTGGAGACCTCAGATATTAATTAATCTGGCCCAGAGAGTATATTAAGAAAAGACCTGGTATTCTGTGTTGAGGATCTCAAGTACTTCCTGCTGTTACTGAGACCTATGTCTTCCCATATTCTTAAAATTATTAGTATACCTTGATACTGTGTAAAATCTCAAATGTGTACTTGTCTGGGATTTGACAATCTAGTCCTCACCCTTGGTAGGACATGAACTCCAAATGGTCTCTTCCTTGTCTGAGACACTGTCCAAAGTGATGCAGGGTTTCTAGACCACCTCTGCTGCATCAGCTAATTCCCACTGTGCAAAAGTGGTGCAAAACACCTTATTCATTCACCTCTCTGGACTTTTTTCTTCTCAAATATCTTTTCACTATCTTGTTAGTTAGATGATGTTTTTATGATGTTTTATTTTATATATAATCTGGTGTTTTTAGGTTGCTTCAAAGAGTTTGTAAGAATTTTCCCACCCATCATTTCCCCAAACAGAATTTCAGGTCTTTCTAATGCCAAAACCCACATATTTCTCCTTACATATGATGGAATTTACTGAAGACAAATGCTTACTCTTCCTCCACCCTGTCCAATGTTTATGACTGACATAATAATTAACACCAATGCATTTTGCTACCAATCTCAATTGCAGTTTGCAACACAGATAAAGAGCACTTTAACACAGTGCTTCTGAAAGCCCTTACTAATCTATAAAGGTCAGCACTCAAAATGAAATGTATTTGTCATCCATAATTCTACAATACTGTCAACCAGGAGCAGTGTTCTCAGTGGGGACACTGAGCATTAGAGATTCAACAAAATGCTGGAGAAGAAAGCCTGAGGATATGTGTAGAGTTGGAGAGAAGTGGTGAGTCAGTGGCACAGTCACAGTAAAAATTACACTTAAGTCAAAAGAAATAGAAACACTTTAGTTTGGAGTATTTGGGAAGTATTTTCCATTATGTGGTGGTCACTATTTTTAGTATACTATATCAGCCTTTCATCAACAATCCAATAACGAAAATAACATGTGCTCAGCAAAGGTGATCCAAAATTCCTGGCTTACATCTCTGATGGTTCAAACATGGCTGAAAATGTTTTCTGCAATTCTAACAGATAAGTTTTATATGTATACAGCTGTATATTAAAATACATTTACCATTAGCCCACTATTTATTAACATGTGCCTTGTAGGGTGGTGGTGTATGTTTCACAAGCACTCCTTCTAGGTAAAACATCATAACTGCTAATTTCATCTGTATTTTATATAAGGATTCTGGGTTTTATTGTTTGTTTGCTGTGTTCTTAGTAACTTGAACCTTTTTAAAATAGTATTTGTGCCATATTAGTCTACTTCAAAACCTAAATCCAAGGCTGAGTGCAATGGCTTACACCTTTAATCTCAGTACTTTGGGAGGCTGAGGCAGGAGGATCACTTGGGCCCAGGAGTTTGAGACCAGCCAGGCAACATGGCAAAACCCTGTCTCTACCAAAAATACAAAAAGTATTCAGTCATGTTGGTGTGCACCTGTAGTTCCAGCTACTTGGGAGGCTGAGATGGGAGGATTGCTTGAGCTCAGAGGTCGAGGCTGCAGTGAGCCATGATTGTGCTACTCCACTCCAGCCTAGGGGGCAGAGTAAGACCCTACCTCAAAAACAAAACAAACACACCCCACCTAAATCTAAGAATCTGGTGACTTTTCCACAGGAAAGTTTGATTCAGCCAGGTAAAGACAATGACACAGGGCTTTTATGAGACTTGGGTGGCATGGGCTATATCAAACACTAGTCCTGTTTTTGGAAAATGATTTTTGTTGTCGTTGTTGCTTTATTTGATTTTTGGTTTTGTAAGAGAATGGACTGCATCAAATACCGAACTTCAGTAAAATTTCCTCTGACAGTGTGCTTATTTATGGCCGAGTGCTTAAACGAAAAACAACAAAAAAACTTCTATCCTATTTCAAATGTTCACTTCATGCTGAGCCAAATCTTGAAGTGCATGGAGAAGATACATACATATATATATATATATATCTTTTTTTTTTTTTTTTTGAGGCAGAGTCTTGCACTGCCACCCAGGCTGGAGTGCAGTGGCACAATCTCGGTTGACTGCAACCTCTGCCTCCCGGGTTCAAGTGATTATCCTGCCTCAGCCTCCCAAGTAGCTGGGATTACAGGCGCCCATCACCACACCCGGCTAATTGTTGTATATTTAGTAGAGACTGGATTTCACCATGTTGGCAAAGCTGCTCTGGAACTCCTGACCTCAGGTGATCTGCCCACCTCGGCCTCCCAAAGTGATGGGATTACAGGCTTGAGCCACGGCATGTGGCCACATGAAGAATATTTATAACAAAATCACTAACATATGAATACACTGTGATTAAAAATGAACATAACCCTAAGCATAAAATATAATGAAGTAGAAATCTCCCATGATCTTTACTCCAGCTTCAGCAGCCTTCTTTCATGTCTGTAGGTATCCTCTTCTTTTACTTAACTTACAGTCTTTGATACTTCCCTACTTCTACCTGGAGAAAAGCGGGATTGACCCTAGAGATGTATTGGGGTTTCCTGGCAAAAAGCTACCTTGGAAAGAAGGCACTCCTTCTTTCGAGTGATTGTACCTGAATTCAGTTTTCCACAGAGCTGGGCCCCAAGATGTTGGGCAGATAGCATTTTCAGCATTCCCCTGTATAGCCTACTTAAGCTTAGACTGCTTGGTGTTCCAGCAGTCTACTTCTCCTGCAGTTATAATTATTCCGGCATGGTGGTGAGCACCTGTAGTTAACCCCATATCATGGAAGCACAGATATGGGGTTAACTCTTGTTAATACCTGTAGTTAACCTGAGCACCTGTAGTTGACTCGTTAACCCCATATCATGGAAGCACAGTGAAGAAGCAAGATCCTTCTGATAAAACCCAGCTCCACAACACTGCATACCATTTTGCCATTCAAGGTTCAGAGAGAATAGGTGACTGTGCATCACTGGATCCTTCTGACTTGCTCCATCGGCACAGGTGTTAACACTGGTTTTGCCCCAGGACCTTTGTATAATACGCTGCATGAGTGCATGAGAATACCGACGCTCACAACTTATTAATTCACATTCACTGTTCGGATCTCAACTCCAATGCTGATTTTTTGAGAAAAGGCTTTCTTAGTTTCCTTAGTTAATCTCAGTTGGTATTTACACACTTTCCTAGATCCCTACACTTTTTGTTGGTGTGTTTCTATGGTGCTCATATACTCTGAATGTGGATATTTGTGTAAGTACTTGATCAATATTGACTTTCCTCGTAGGATGTAATATATTGAGAGCCGGGACAGGAACCTTTTTGCTTCCCATTGTATACGCACAGCCTAGCAAATATTAATTATGAAATAAGTTGTTGTTACATGAAGGCATGTATCAAATATAAATTAAAGCACAGAGATTGCATGAATATTATCAGTTTCTTTTAGAACAAGACTTACAGTTTATTTTCAAAATTTCTATTAATATGGATTTGATAGATCATGAATTAAGGAGTTGACATACTCATATTTAAATTCTGTGGCTACTTGTTAATTGCCTTTTATGTTTGAGGCTCTGTTCTTGACCCTGAGGATACAGTGGTGAGCACCACGCATAGTTCTCCATGTAGCTTGCAGCTCTGTGTACAAGATTGAAAATAAATAAACAAATATACCAATAAATACTTTATATTAATATTCAACTTATGTACATGTTTTGTGGGATATTTAAGGATCTAAGTTGCAATATAATGGAATGTTAATGATGAAACAGTTTAGAATTGAGACTGGTTATTTAATGTAAGACTGACCCCAGAATCATGAGGTTCAGTTACTCTGATAAAACTGGTAGTGTTGGGGGAAGGTGGAAAGAGTGTTTAGGGAATACTTATCAAGAACCCGTCAGGCCGGGCGCGGTGGCCACGCCTGTAATCCCAGAACTTTGGGAGGCCGAGGTGGGCGGATCACGAGGTCAGGAGATCGAGACCATCCTGGCTAACATGGTGAAACCCCGTCTCTACTAAAAATACAAAAAATTAGCCGGGCGTGGTGGTGGATGCCTGTAGTCCCAGCTACTGGGGAGGCTGAGGCAGGAGAATGGCATGAACACGGGAGGCAGAGCTTGCAGTGAGCCGTGATCGCGCCACTGCACTCCAGCCTGGGCCGCAGAGCGAGACTCCGTCTCAAAAAAAAAAAAAAAAAAAAAAAAAAAAACCTCAAAATCAGTATTCTGCCAGGCAAGATTCATTTTTGAAATACATTGTTTCAATTTTCATAACAATTTTATCAGAGAGAGTCATAATCAACTAATCTGTGAGAAATTCTTGAATTGACTGTTTAATTACTCAGACATCTCTAAAATTCTCAAATACCACACATAAAATGAAAATTCAATTGATGTTTCTGTTTTTTGGATTTACTGGTTTAAGACTCCCAATTCTAAAACCTTCTCTTTTTATTAGGATATCAATGAATATACCATAGAAGGTGAATAGTTATGTTACATTCTGAATATTGTATTTTCTCAGACAATGTAAGACATGAGTATGTGGAAAGAAAGCTCAGCAGTCCTGTTTATTGTTGCCTACTGAGTTGGCAGCATTTATTTTATCATAATGAAGTAGGCTCTCCTAGTTCTGTCATAAAAACATAGCTACTTTTAATATTTACAATTCAACTAATATATTGAGGAAGAATGATGGCATGCATTTCTGCATGTAAGTGAGAATAGCAGTTAAGATATACACACAAAGGGTGCAGTGACTCATGCGTATGGTAGTATTTAGAACAAAGAAAGTACAACCTAGAAACCATTAAAATAGAAAATGCATACCAGTCATAATTTCTCTTTAAAAAACAGACTGGAAAAATTTCATTGTCTCTATATAATTTTACCTGGTTTACTTTAATATTTGGCATACAATGTGACATTGAATAGACACAATCAAAATGTTGTAAGATGGACTCATTAAGGAGAAAAGAAATAGGAAAATGGTAGAAAAGTCCTATATATCTGTAGTTTGTGTTGAAAAGAGACTGTAAAAGAGTGAACATGAAAATTTTTATCAGAGAATAATAATGAGAAAGTTGGCTAAATTTGAAAAAAGTAGTCCATCTTTGTTGTGGATGCTGTCTATGCAACCCGAGGCCCACAATGGGGCTGAGATTGTATATCCCAGCTGCTGCTCTTGACTGACAGTTTTCAGTTTTCAGCTCTTCAGAGAGCTTGACTTAGCTGAAATGAGACATCTAGCCCAATATCAAGACCCTTTTCAGAGACAGCCTGCATACAATGACTTTTTGATACAGGAGCCTAAAGGCCCAGGCCTCAAACTCGAATCATGACAACTCTGAGGGGTCATTGTAGCATCAGAGGTCACTTCAGAGTTGACAGAGACCTTGCTGGGACTTCATTGCTTCATCTGCACAGTCCAGAATCTTTCTTCTCTCTTCCACGGATGTGGCTTCTGAAAGCACACTCTGATAAACTTAAATGGAAATCTCAGCAGCAAGTCAGCTTCCCTGGAAACACAACCTTAACATTCCCCAACCTGCTGTTGTGAACATATTGTGTAATTAAGTTACTAGTCCCTCCCCAGCCTCGTTCATTTTCTCTTTGCTAATATATCCATGTTCTAACGTGGGCATAAAACAATTTGATGGTTGTCATAACAAAAATCACATGAGAGTTTTGTTAGATATTTGCAATAAAAACTATGGGGAAGACATTATCAGAGAAGAAAAGGATATACATACCACATTGACATTTTATGCATTGGAGGAATCTGGTAGATAACTGATTTTAGTTGGATGAAAGAGGCCTTCTTGTTGTCCTTTGTATTACTTTAATTTGTGTGACATATTATTCAGCCTTAGTGTAAAATGTATGCTATTAACTTCTCATGGCAGAATAATTTCCAGATATAGCTCTCATTATCAGTCTTTCTTCTAGTCTACTTTTAATTTCGTAAGTCTTATTAACTTATCCAAATATTTTTTCATTCCTGTTTGTAATACTAGAAGTCAAGTAAAGAAATTATATTAGAGATAGAATCTCTTATACTAGACAATCATCTTTATAAAGATATTTTTTCATATATAGTCAATTGGATACCTTAATATAGTGTCACTCCCTCATCTATTTGAACTCTTATCATAAAACAGTATTCTTTTATTTTAGCCTTAGTGAACGTTACAGAAATAATAGTTATCTACCAGCTCATTTCTTACTTTTACTGATGAAGATATGTTTTGTGAATAAAATAAAATTAGGAATTGCCCTGAGCTCTCCTCAACATCTAAGCAGTGCTTTCCCTATGAGAAGGATCATAATTGTGATTTTCTCCCACTTACAGGAAACACTCCTGATATTGATCTGCACACTGCATAATCTTGAACTTAAGTGCAATATCAATTGAGTCTTAGTGATCTTCTCACTTAAAGGCCTTATGCTTTGCCATTTCTTGCATGTGTTTTTTTATTTTAAATTTTAATTTTTTTATTTTTGTGGGTACATAGCAGGTGTATATATTTATGAGGTACGTGAGATATTTTGATGCAGGCATGAAATGCATAATAATCACATCAGGGTAAATGCAGTATCCATCCCTCAAGCATTTATTATTTGTTACAGAAATCCAATTACACTCTTTTATTTTAAAATGTATAATTATTATTGACTATAGTCACCCTGTTGTGCTATCAAATACTGTCTTATTTATGCTTTCTAATTATTATATTTGTGCCCAGATATTACCCCCCATCTCCACCCACAACTACCCTACCTAGTCTCTTGTAACCGTCAGTCTGCTCTCTATCACCATGAGCTTAATTGTTTTGATTTTTAGATTTCACAAATAAATGAGAACATGCACGTTCGTCTTTCTGTGCCTAGCTTATTTCACTTATAGTGTCCTCCAGTTCCATCGATGTTGTTGCAAATGACAAGATCTCATTCTTTCTTATGGCTGAATAGTACTCCATTGCATATAAGTACCACATTTGCTTTATCCATACATCTATTGATGAACACTTAGGTTGTTTCCATTATCTCAGCTGTTGTGGACAGTGCTGCAGCAAGCATGGGAGTGCAGATATCTCTTTGAAATACTGATTTTCTTAATTTTGAGCATATATCCAGCAGTGCTGGCTCTGTTTTTAGTTTGTTGAGGAAACTCCTAACTGTTCTTCATAGTGGTTGTACATTATAACAAAGAGTGTACAAGGATTCTCTTTCCTCCACATTCTCGCGAGCATTAGTTATTGCCTGTCTTTTGGATATAAGTCATTTTAACTAGGGTGAGATTATATCTCATTGTAGTTTTGATTAGTAATTCTCTGATGCTCAGTAATGTTGAAAACCTTTTCATAGGCCTGCTTGACATTTGTATTTCTATTTTTGAGAAATACCTATTCAAATCTTGTACCCATTTATCATTAAATTATTAAAATTTATCCTATAAAATTGTTTGAGCTCCTTATGTATTCTGATTATTAATCCCTGTCAGATGAGTAGTTTACAAATATTTTCTCCCATTCTGTGGGTAGTCTCTTGACTTTATCGATTGTTTTCTTTGATGTGCAGAAAGCTTAGATGCTTTTTAATTTGATATGACCCCATTTTTCCAATTTTGCTTTGGTTGCCTGTGCTTTGGGGGCATTAATCAAGAAATTTGTTTTCCAAGTCAAAGGCCTGGAGCATTTTCCCAGTGTTTTCTTGTAGTAGTTTTATAGTCTGAGGTATTAGATTTAAGTTACTAATCCATTTTCATTTTATTTTTATATATGATGAGAGATAGAGGTCTAGTTTCATTCTTCTGCATAAGATATACAATTTTTCCCAGCAAAATTTACTGAAGAGAATGTCTTTTCTCCAATGTATGTTTTTGGCAACTTTGTCAAAAATGAGTTCACTGGAGATGTATGGATTTATTTCTGTGTTCTCTATTATGTTCCATTGTCTCTGTGTGTCTGTTTTAATGCCAGTACCATGCTGTTTTGTGTAGTATAGCTCTGTAGTATACTTTAAAGTCTGGTAATGTAATTCCTCCAGTTTTGTTCTTTTTGCTCAGGATAGCTTTGGCTATTCTTGGTCTTTTGTGGTTAATATAAATTTTGACATTAATTTTTCTATTTCTGTGAAGCTAGTCATTGGTATTTTGATAGAGATGGCATTGAATATGTACATTGCTTTGGTTAGAATGGACATTTTAACAATACTGGTTCTTCTGATCCATCAACATAAAATACCTTTCCATTTTTTGGTGTCCTGTTTAATTTCTTTCATCAATGTTTTATAGTTTTCATTATAGAGATTTTTCACTTCTTTGGTTAATTCCTAGGTATTTAATTTAGTTTGCAGCTATTATAAATGGGATTACTATTTTTTTTCCAGGTTGTTCACTTTTGGCGTGTAAAAATGCAACTGATTTTTTTGTTGATTTTGTAACCTGCAATTTTACTGAATTTTTTCATCAGTTCTAATAGTCTTTTTTTTGTGTGGAGACTTTAGATTTTTCTGAATATAAGATCATATCATCTGCCAACAAAGATAATTTTACTTCTTTCTTTCCAATTTGGAAGACGTTTATATCTTTTTCTTGTCTGATTGCTCTAGGTAGGATTTCCAGTACTATGTCAAATATCACTGGTGAAAGTGGTCATCTTTGTTATGTTACAGATCTTGGAGGAACGGCTTCCAGTTTTTCCCCATCTAGTATGATACTAGCTGTGAGTCTATAATATATGGCTTTTATTATGTCGTGGTATGGTTCTTATACACTCAATGTTTTGCAGGTTTTTATCACAAAGGTATGTTGAATTTTATCAAATGCTTTTTTGGCATCAATTGAAATGATCATATGGTTTTTGTCCTTCATTCTGTTGATATGATGTACCATATCAATTGATTTGCATATGTTGAACCATCCTTGCATCCCTAGGATAAATCCCACTTGGTCATAATGAATAATCTTTTTAATACATTGTTGAATTGGCTTTGCTAATATTTTGTTGCGAAGTTTTGCATCAGTATTCCTTGGAGATATTGGCCTGTAGTTTCCTTTTTTTAATGTGTCTCTGTCTGGTTTTAGTATCAGGGTAACTGGCCTCATAGAAGGAATTTGGGAGTAATCCCTCCACCTCTGTCTTTTTGAATAGTTTAAGTAGGATTGTTATCAGTTCTTCTTTAAATGTTTGGTAGATTTCAACAGTGAAGTCATCACAACCTAGTGTTTTCTTTACTGGGAGAGATTTATTACAGCTTTTATCTCATTTCTTGTTATTGGCCTATTTGAGTTTGGGATTTCTTCATGGTTCTTGGTAGGTGGTATGTGTCTAGGAATTTATCCATTTCCTTTAGATTTTTCAATTTATTGGCCTGTAGTTGCTCATAGTAGCCACTAATGATTCTTTGGATATATGCAGTATCAGTTGTCATGTCTCCTTTTCCATCTCTGAGTTTTATTTATTTGGGTCTTTTCTCTTTTTTCTTTGTTAGTTAAACGTTTGTCAATTTTATTTAACTTTACAAAAAAAAAAAAAAAAAGCTTCTTGTTTCAATGATATTTTGTTTTGTTTTCTTAAGTTGAAATTCATTTATTCCTTCTCTCTTTATTATTTTCTTTCTTTTTTTTATTATACTTTACATTCTGGGATACATGTGCAAAACGTGCAGGTTTGTTACACAGGTATACAGGTGCCATGGTGGTTTGCTGCACCCATCAACCCATCAACCCATCATCTACATTAGCTGTTTCTCCTAATGCTATCCCTCCCTTAGCCCCCCACCCCCTGACAGGCCCCAGTGTGGGATGTTCCCCTCCCTGTGTGCATGTGTTCTCATTGTTCAACTCCCACTTATGAGTGAGAACATGTGGTATTTGGTTTTCTGTTCCTGTGTTAGTTTGCTGAGAATGATGATTTCCACAAATTTTGGGTTTGGTTTGCTTTTGCTTTTCTAATTCTTTAAGATGCATCATTAGGTAATATATTGTATTTCTTTTCTTTTCTGATGTAGGCACTTGCTGCCTCACATAGGCTTTAGTATGCTGTATTTTCTTTATCATTTGTTTCATGAAATTTTTCAGTGTCTTCTTAATTTCTTAATTGACCGACTGGTCATTCAGGAACACATTGTTTAGTTTCCGCATGTTTGTATAGTTTCCAAAATTCCTCTTGTTATTGACTTCTAGTTTTATTCCATTGTTGTGAGAGAAAATGCTTGGTATTACTTCAGTTTTTTTGAATGCATTAAGACTTGTTTTGTGACCTAACATACACTCTATCCTTAAGAAGGATCCATCTACTAAGAAGAATGTGGATTCTGCAGCTGTTGGATGAAATGTTCTGTAAATATCTATTAGTCCCTTCATTCTAAGTCCAGTGTTTCTTTATTTTCTGTCTGGGAGTTCTGTTCAATGTTGAAAGTGGGGTGCTGTCTCTAGTTATTGTAGTATTGAGATCAATTCCTCTTTATAGCTCTAACAATATTTGCTTTATCTATCTGGGTGATCCAGTGTTGGATATATATATATATATATATAGTCATTATATCCTATTGCTTGACACCTTTATCATTATATGATGACCTATTTTGTCTCTTCTTATAGTTTTCATCCTGAAATCTATTTTTAAATATAATTATAGCCATTCATGCTCTCTTTTTCATTTCCCTTGGCATGGATATCTTTTTCTATCCCTTTATTTTCAGTCTGTGTGTCTCTTTATAAGTGAAGTGTGTTTCTTGTAGACAACACATGATTGTATCTTGTTTTTTCATCCATTTAGCCACTGCATGACTTTTTACTGGAGAATTTAGTCCATTTACAGTGTTATTATTTGTAAATAAAGATTTATTCCTGCCATTTTGTTATTTGTTTTCTGGTTGTTTCATGTTCTTCTTTTCCTTTTTTCCTTACTTTATGTCTTCCTTTTAGTCAAGGTGATTTTTCTCTGGTGGTACTATTTGATTCCTGGCTTTGTGTTTTTATGTATCCCTTGTATGTTTTTGATTTGAGGTTAACATGAGGCTTGCAAATACTATCTTATAACCCATTATTCTAAACTGATGACAACACTGATTGCATAAACAAACAAACATGTAATAGAAAACTCATAAAAGTTCTATATTTAAATTTCATCCCCCTCACTTTTTAACTTTTTTCCTCATTAGGTCAGATTGTACTGTCTATGTCTTGAAAAGTCGTTGAAGTTATTATTTTTGATTGGTTCATCATTTAAATTTTCTACTTAAGGTAAAAGTAGTTTACATGCCACAATTACAGTTTATAATATTCTGTGTTTTACTGTATGCTTACTATTACCTTTGGGTTTTGTACCTTCAGATGACTTCTTCTTGCTCATTAGCATCTTATTCTTTCACATTGAAGAACTCCCTTTAGCATTTTTTTGTAAGACAGGTCTGGTGAGGAAATCCTTCAGCTTTTGTTTGTTTCTGAAGGTCTTTATTTCTTCTTCAGGCTTGAAGGATATTTTTGCCTGATGTACTATTCATGATGTATGTATTTTTTTCATTCAGCAATTTAAATATATCATGCCACTCTCTCCTGTTATGTAAGATAACCATGCAAAATTCTGATACCAGATGTATTGAAGCTCCATTGTATGCTATTCATTTCTTTTTTCTTGCTGCTTTTAGAATGCTTTCTTTGTCCTTAACCTTTGGAAGTTGGATTATTAAAGACCTTGAGGTAATTTCTTTTGGGTTAAATGTTCTTGGTGTTTTATTACCTTCTTGTACTTGAATGTTAATATCTTTCTCTAGGTTTTGGAAGTGCTCTGATATTATTCATTTGAATAATCTTTCTACACTTATCTCTTTCTCTACCCCCCTTTAAGGCCAATAACACTCAGATTTACCCTTTTGATGCTATTTTCTAGATTTTTATGTGTGTTTCATTTTTTTTCTCTCTTTTTGTCCTCTTTGACTCTGTGTTTTCAAATAACCTGTCTTCAAGCTCACTGATTCTTTCTTCTGCTTGATCAATCCTGCTATTAAGAGAATTTAATGAATTCTTCAGTATGTTAATTGCATTTTTTGCCTCTGGAATTTCTGCTTTTATAAAAATTATTTCAATATCTTTGTTAAATTTACCTGATAGAATTCTGATTCCTTCTCTGTGTTACCTTGAATTTATTTGAGTTTCCTCAAAACAGCTATTTTGAATTATCTGTCTAAAAAGTTACACGTCTCTGTTACACCAATTAGTCTCTTGTGCCTTATTAGTTCATTGGATGAAGTCGTGTTTTCCTGAATGATCTTGATGTTTGTAGATATTCATTGGTGTCTGAGCATTGTATAGTTACGAATTTATTGTAGTGTTCAGATTCTGGGCTGGTTGTGTTCATCCTTTTTGAGAAAGTTTTCCAGGTATTCAAAGGGACTTGGCCTCCAAGTCCAATAATGCTATGTTTTTTGCAGACTCATAGATATACTACCTTGGTGGCCTTAGATGAGATCTGGAAGAATTGCATTGATTACCAGAACAGACTCTTGTTCATTTCCCCTTGTATTCTCCCAAAGAGTCAGTCTCTCTCTCTCTCTCTCTCTCTCTCCCCTAAGCCACCTAGAGCTGGGGATGGGGTGACATAAGCACACCAGTGGCCAACACCACTGGGACTATGCTGGGTCAGACCTGAAGCCAGCACAAAACTGAATCTCACCCAAGACCTGTAGCATAGCGCTAAGTCTCACCCAAGGCCTAGTATGTTTGGATAAAAGACTGTAACCACTATCTGCTACCACCTGTGTTTACTATCTGGCTACCACCTAGGCCCCTACAATTAGCAGGTAGCAAGGCCAGCCAGGTTTACATCATACCCTTCAGAGCAGTGAGTTCCCCCAGGACTAAGGCAGGTCCAGAAATGCTGTCTGGGAGTCAGGGATTAGAGTCAAAAATCTTAGAAATGTACTTGATATTCTATTCTACTGCAGCTAAGCTGGCACTCAAACCAGAGTACAAAGTCCTGTCTGCTCTTGCCTCCCCTTTTTGCAGGCAGAGGAGCCTCTCTTTGTGTCCACAGCCACTACTGTCCCACAGAGGGATTTACCAGGTCACCACTGTTGTTCACTTAAAGCCAAGGGCTCCCCATTCAGGGCAGTTGGCCCTCCTCTGGCCCATTGCAGGTCCAGAAATACTATCCAAGAGCCTAGGTCTGGACTTAAGGACCCCAAGGGCCTGCTTGTTGCCCTATCCACTGTATTCAGGCTGGTACCTAAGGTGCAAGACAAAGTCCCCTTTACTTTTTCTTTTGCTTCTTTCAAACAGAAGGAGTCTTTCGCCATAGCCACCACAGCTGGGAATATGCTAGGTCACCCCTAAAGCCAGCACATCTCGGAGCCCAAGGCCCATGGCATAATACCTGGGTATCGCTGATGGTTATTAGGGGTCCAAGGGCTCTTTAGTCAGTAGGTGATGAATCCGGCTAGGACTTGGTCCTTCTCATCAAGGCACTGGTTTCTCTTTCATTCCAGGATGTGTCTTGAAACGTCAGTGACCTTGGGCCTGGAATGGGGACCTCATGACTTTGCCCAGTTTCCTATCCTATTGTGGCTGGGCTGCTATTCAAGGTGCAATACAAAATGGTTTTTACTCCTTGCTATCCTCTCCTAGAGCAGAAGGAAGTTGTCCCTATTTTTTTTCTTTTTTTCTTTTTTTTTTTTTTTTTGCTTCAGGCTGCACTGCCTGAGGTTGGGGGAGGAATAGCACAAGCACTCCTTTAGCCTCTCTGGCTGGTGACCTTCTAGGTCACGTGCTACCTAGTCCACTGGCTCTAAGCCTGGCCCAGCACAAGAAGTTGCCTAGGAATTGCAATCCTTACATTCTAGACTGCCTGTCAAGTTTATCTAGGACCCCAGAGCAGTTTGGCCTATGGTACTGATGCCTGCAGAAACTCAAGGTCCAACCACAGGGGTGGATGATTACAGTGCGGCTGGATCTGGTCCAAATGCTCCCTCAGTGCATGGACACTGGCTGGGCCCAACAATGCTTTGTTCTCTGCTATGACAGAGCAGCACTGATTTCAATGTAAAGTCTACTAGTCGCTGTACTCTCCCTCCCTTGAGAGTGCATAGACTTTCTCTGTACCATACAGCCACTTCTAGAGGACAGGGGAATGATGGCATTGGTGATTCAAGACTGTCCCCTACCCTCTTCAATGCCTCTTTCAGTGATATAAAGTTAAAACCAGGTACTGTAATTGCTCATGTGATTTTTGGTTGTTGTGATGGTGGTATTCTGTGTGCAGATCATTGTTAAAATTTCATGTTTCTACTGGGAGACAAATAGTGTAGGCTTCTATTCTGCCATCTTTCTCTGCCCTTCAATGTGATTTCTTAATGAACTACAAGAGCCAAATGAGAGCATTTCTTAAATGTTACCTACATTAAAATGTGAGCAAAATTCAACACAAAACTATAGTTTCTGGTGCATCCTATTCAATTTGGGGAAAGTATATTCAGATCTGTCACATTGTCATGAGACCAGTTTCTGGATGCAAGACTTTCGAGCACATTCTGTTTCTGCAACCACACATACTCTCTTGGATGAACCAAGCTGATTATTTGTAAAGCACAACAGGATAATATATTAGGAGCCAATGCTAAGTAAATAAATTACTCAGTTGTGCATCCTTTTCAAGGATTCATAAACTTAGCCAAAAAAAATTGTGTTTCAGTCAGTGTTCTAGATGTTATAGTTATTGGTTGCTAGATCTAAGATTAAAAAAGATACTGTCCTCAAGGCTTGAATTTAATAAAACTAAGAATCAGAACTCAAGAATTAGAACAACTCTGACAACTCCAGATTCTAGAAAGAAGTTGGTTTCTCTGTCACTGTGGCTTGCTCTTTCTCTAGATTTGACCTGACATAGGATGAGATGAAATGTAAGACAAAGATAGATCCAAGAAGAGTTAGTGTTATTCTTCAGTGAAGAGCATTTATATTTGTCATTATCCCTTTTATTTGATGTAGAAGGATCATTTGAGATTAATTGTTATCAATCTCAGTGCCCCCAATTCATGGTGCCTCTTTTGAGAAAATATTTTCCATTTTAGTTCTTCTTTTGGTTATATATTGAGAAAAGGCCCCTTCAGAGAAGATGACAAAGATTGAGCATGCAAGTTAGAGAATGAAACTGAGGGAACAGCTGAAGTTTGTCAACATTTTTCTAAGAAATGTACAGATTGGAGAACTGCCTTCAACTTGTTCAGTAACTAACTGCTTTTGTGGGGGTATGCTGTGGTTATCATGCAATTTATTTTCCTTTTCAAAAAGATATCTAATCTGAACAGGTGGTAGAAATTGTCTCTGTTTAAAAGCTTTTTATAAAAAATGAGGTCAAACAAGAACGATAACTACTGCATCAATCACAACTCTATTGTTTACCATCTCCAATTTTCTCTTAGGCAGAAGGAAGAAAATAACTACAAGGTTTACAGATACTTCCGAAGATCCAAATCTCTAACACTTATTTCTGCTGCTTAAAATGCATTAATCTAACATTGTAACCCTGACCTTGTACAAGCCTTAACTTCTATGTAATATATCCATGTAACGAAACTGCACTTGTACCCTTTAAATTTATACAAATAGAAAAATAAAAAATGCAATTTTCAAATAAAATTACTATAACATGGTTTCAGTAGTAGGTTTACAGATTCTTTAATTTATGTTCAGTTCTAGAATTTCCTTTGCCATTAACCAATAATGCAAAATTGTTCACTTTTACATTCACTGTCTAGGAGCACATTGTGTCTTCACATTTCCCATTTTCTAACTCACTCTACCCTAGAGGCATAATATAATTTGACCTGCAATTCCTAACATAGATCTTATTTTAGATATTCTTATCATCAGGAACATAAAGACTGAAACTCTGAGAAATGTTCTAATCATACTCTTTTTTAAAAAATATGGGTACATAGCAAGTATATATATATGTATATATACACACACACAAACACACATATATATATGGGGTACACGAGATATTTTGATACAGGCATACAAGACATAATAATGACACTAGGGTAAATGGGGTATCCAGCACTTCAAACATTTATTATTTCTTTGTGATACAACAATCCATTACACTCTTTTAGTTATTTCTAAATTTACTACAAATCATCATTGACTACAATCACCTTGTTGCATTATCAATCACCAGATCTTATATGTTTTAACTATGTTTATGTACCCATTAACAGTTCCCACTTCCCTCTACCCCACTACACTTCCCAGCCTCTGATAACCATTATTCTACTCTCTATGTCCATGAGTTCATTTGTTTATATTTTTAGCTCCCACAAATGAACTAGAACTTGCAATATTTGTCTTTCTGTGCCTGGCTTATTTTAGTTAACATAGTGACTTCCAGTTCTATCTATGTTTTTGCAAATGACAGGTTCTTGTTCTCTTTTCTGGCTGAATAGTACTCTATTGTGTATATGTACCATATTTTTTTAATCCATTCATCTGTTAATAGACACTTAGGTTGCTTTCAAATCTTAGCTATTGTGAACAGTGCTCCAGCAAACATAGGAGTGCAGATATCTCTTGAATATACTAATTTCCTCTCTTTGGGGTATATATTCAGCAATGGGATTGCCAAATCATATGGTAGCTTTACTTTTAGTTTTTTTGAGGAACCTCCAAACTGTTCTCCGTAATGGTTGTACTAATTTGCATTTCCACCAATGGTGCATGAGGGTTCCCTTTTCTCCATATCCTTGCCAGCATTTGTTGTTGCCTGTTTTTTGAATATTAACAGGGGTGAGATACCTGATAGTAGTTTTAATCTGCATTTCTCTGATGCTCAATAATATTGAGCACCTTTCAACATGTCTAAGTGACATTTGTATGTCTTCTGAGAAATGTTTATTCAAATCTTTTGCCTATTGTTTGACTGGATTATTAGACTATTTCCTATAAAGCTGTTTGAATTCCTTATATTTTCTGGTTATTAATCCCTTGTAAAATAGGTAGTTTGCAAATATTTTCTCCCAACCTGTAGTTGGTTTCTTGACTTTGTTGATTGACTTATTTGCTGTCCAGAAGCTTTTTACCTTAGTGTGATCCCATTTGTCCATTTTTTCTTTGGTTGCTTTTGCTTTTGGGGTATTAATAAAAAAATCTCTGCCCAGACCAGTATCTTGGAGAGTTGTCCCAAAGTTTTCTTTTAGCAGTTTCATAGTTTGAGGTCTTAGATTTATGTCTTTAATTTATTTTGATTTGATTTTTATATATGGTGAGAGATAGGGGTCTAGTATCATTCTTCTGTATATGGATATCTAGTTTCCCCAGCACAATTTATGAAAAAGACTGCTCTTTCCCTAATACATGTTTTTGGCACATTTGTTGAAAATTAGTTCACTGAAAATTTATGGATTTATTATTGTATTCTCTATTCTGTTCCATTGGTCTTTCTGTCTGTTTTTATGCCAGTACCATGCTGTTTTGGTTACAATTGCTCTGTAGTATAATTTGAAGTCAAGATATATTATTCCTCCAGTTTAGTTATTTTGCTGAAGGTGGCTTTAGCTATTATGAGTCTTTTGTAAGTCTGTATAAATTTTAGGATTATTGATCATAATCTCTTGATGTTTGCACACTCAAAGGAAAGTTTTTCATTGAAGCAACAGAAGATTCTTTTCTCCCTCTCTCTCTTTATATATCTATGTAAAATATATAGATATAAAATATCTATATCTGTATTTATACAGATATAAATATTTTGAGATGGAGTGTCACTCTGTTGCCAAGGATGGAGTACAGTGATATGATTAAGACTCACTGAAGCCTCAACTTCTTGTGCTCAAGTGATCCTCTTACCTCAGCCTCCCAAGCAGCTGGGCCTATAGGTATATGCCACCGTGCCCAGCTTATTTTTGTATTTTTTTTATAGAGATGCAGTTTCATCATATTGCCCAGTCTGGCCTAGAATTCCTGGGCTCAAGCGATCAACCTGCCTCAACCTCTTAAAGTGCTGGGATTACAAGTGTGAGCCACCACATCTGGCCTATTTTATCAATATTGATGCTATATTGATTGTTTATGATAAGTTATTAGTTGCCATGCATTAGGGACAAAGCAAATGATCCAAGTGTGGTAAATATTATAGGTGATGTACAGACAGGCAGAAACTCAGGAAAATGGGTCTACACATTATAATTCTACAGAGAACCAAGGAGTTCTATTTTGCATGGTGGTCTAGGCTATTCTTGCATTGCTATCAATAAATACCTGAAAGTGGGTAATTTGTAAAGAATATGAGTTTAATTTTTGCACGGTTCTGCAAGCTGTACAGGAAGCATGGCACTGGCAGTTGCTTGGCTTCTGGGGAAGCCTCAGGAAGCTTTTATTCATGGCAAGAAGGCAAAGCAGGAGCAGACAGGTCACATGAGAAAGGCAAGAGCAAGCAACTGTGGAGGTGCCACACACTTTTAAACAACCAGATTTCATAAGAACTCACTATTGGGAGGACAGTACCAAACCATGAAGAATCTGCCCCCATGATACAATCACCTCCCACCAGGCCCCACTTCCAACATTAGGGAATACATCTCAACATGAGATTTAGAGGGGACACACATCTAAACTATATTACATGGATAGTATGGAAATTATCCCCAGTGATATTTATAAACACCATTCTCTCACATGCATGATCAAATATAGAACATAAAATTATTTATATAACATAAAATACTATTCTGTAAATTTCTTTAACTTTTTGCAACCTAACAAAAACACTAAATAATTTTCTAGAACATTCTTTATGGGTATGCAATTAATAATTTTCACTCAAAGTTATCTTTCTCTGAATTTAGAAATACAGTCCTGTCTTCTGGCTTTTATTTCTCATAGAGGCTATACTGTATTTGTTCTCCTTATATATACAACATAAAAAAGAACTTTGAAGATCCAGTTGTGCACTTATTATAATCTGGTACCTGTCTATTTGGTGCTGTTTCATTCTTTTTTTTTTTTTTTTTTTTTTTTTGAGACAGAGTTTCGCTCTAGTCACCCAGGCTGGAGTGCAATGGCGTGATCGCGGCTCACTGCAACCTCTGCCTCCCAGGTTTAAGTGATCCTCCTGCCTCAGTGTCCCGGGTTCAACCTCCTAGGTAGCTGGGATTACAGGTGCCCACCACCACACCTGGCTAATTTTTTTCATTTTTAATAAAGATGAGGTTTCACCACGTTGGCCAGGCTGGTCACAAATCCTGACCTTAGTTAATCCACCTGCCTCAGCTTCCCAAAGTGCTGGGATTAGAGGCATGAGCCACCACATCCGGCCATAATAGTCTCACAGTAAAGAAAAGTCGAGGACCTGTTGGATTCACTGCTGAATTCTACTAAGAAGAACTAATACCAGTCCTACTGAAACTATTCTGAAAAATTGAGAAGGAAAGAATACTTCCATACTTAGTTTATGATGCCATTATTACCCTGACACCAAACCCAGAAAATGACACACACACACACACACACAAAACTACAGACCAATATATCTGATGACTATTGATGCAAAGATCCTCAGCATAATATTAGCAAACCAAATTCAACAATACATTAGATAAATCATTCATCATGACAAACTGAGATTTATCCCTGAGATTCAGGAATGATTCAACATATGCAAATCAATTAATGTGATACATCATATCAACAGAATAAAGGATAAGTCATAGGATCATTTCAATTGATGCTGAAAAACGATTTGATGAAATTCAGCATCATTTCATGATAAAATTCTTCAAAGAACTGGGGATAGAATAAACCACCTTAACATAATAAAAGTCATTTATGACAGAACCACGCTAGTATACTGAATGGGGCAAAACTCAAAGCCTTTCTTCTGAGTTCTAGTACATGACAAAGATGCCCATTGTCACCACTGTTTTTCAACATAGTATTAGAAATCCAATGAAGAGCAAACGGACAGGAGAAAGATATATAAAAGGCATCCAAATTGGAGGGGAAGAAGTCAAATTATCCTTGTTTGCAGATAATCTGATTATGTATTTGGAAAAGCTAAAGACTCTATAGGAAAATTATTAGAACTGATAAACAAATTTAGAGACATTGCAGTATACAAAACCACCATAAAAATCAGTACAAGATCTATATGCCAAAAGTGAACACTCTGAAAAGTAAATTCAAAAACTAATCCCATTTACAATAGCCACATCTAAAATTAAACATGTAGGAATTAACTAAACCAAAGAAGTGAAAGATCCCTATAATGAAAACTATAAAACACTGATTAAAAACATTGAAGAGGACACCAAAAAAGAGGAAAGATATTTTATGTTCAGGGATTGGAAGAATCAATATTTTTAAAATGTCTGTACTACCCAAGGCAATTTACGGATTCAATGCAATCTCTGTCAAAATACCAATGACTTGCTTCATAGAAATAGAAGGAAATCCTACAATTTATGTGAACCACAAAAGACCCAGAATAGCCAAAGCTATCCTGAGCAAAAAGCACAAAACTGGAGGAATCACATTACCTGAATTCAAATTATGCTATATAGCTATAGTAACCAAAACAGCATGGTACTGGCATAAAAACAGACACAACCAATAGAACAGAAGAAAGCGCCCCCAAAGAAATCCATACATCTACAGTTAACTCATTTTCAACAACAGTGCCAAGAACATACACTGGGGAAAAGGTAGTCTGTTCACTAAATGGTGCTGGGAAAAGTGGATATCCATTTGCCAAAGAATGAAACTAGACCCCTGTCTCTCACAATATACAAAAATCAAATTAAAATTGATCAAAGACTTAAATCTAGGACTTCAAACCATGAAACTTCTATAAGAAAACATTGGGAAAAATCTGTAGAACGTCAGCCTGGGCAAATATTTCTTGAGTAATATCCCACAAGCACAAGCAACCAAAGCAAAAATGGACAAATGAGATCACAAGTTAGAAAGCTTCTGCACAGCAAAGGATACCATCAATGAAGTGAAGAGACCACTCACAGAATGGGAAAAAATATTTGCAAACTACCCATCTGACAAAGGATTAATCAGCAGAATATATAAGGAGCTCAAACAACTTTATAGGAAACAATCTAATAATCCGGTCAAACAATGGGCAAAAAGATTTGAATAAACATTTCTCAAAAGAAGACATACAAATGGCCCACAGGAATATGAAATGGTGCTCAATATCACTGAGCATCAGAGAAATGCAAATCAAAACTACAATGAGATATCATCTTACCCCAGGTAAAATGGCTTATATCCAAAAGAGAGGCAATAACATACATTGTTGGTGGCAATGCAAATTAGTACAACCACTATGGGGAATAGTTTGGAGGTTTCTCAAAAAACTAAAAATAGAGGTACCACAAGATCCAGCAATCCCACTGCTGGGTATGTACCCAAAGGAAAGGTAATCAGTATATCAAAGAGATGTCTGCACTCCCATGTCTGTTGCAGAACTGTTTACGATAGCTAAGATTTAGAAGCAACCTAAGTGTCAATGGATGAATGGATAAAGAAAATGTTGTACATATACGCAATGGAGTACAATTCAGCCACAAAAAGAATGAGACACAGTCATTTTGAACAATGTGGATGGAACTGGAGATCATTATGTTAAGTGAAATAAGCCAGGCACAGAAAGATGAACATTGAATGTTCTCACATATGTGTAGTATCTGAAATTTAAAACAATTGAACCCATGGAGATAGAGAGTAGAAGTATGGTAACCAGAGTCTGGCAATGGTAGTGGGGGGCTATGGGGGGGAATTGGGAATGGTTAGTGGGCACAAAAAATAGTTAGAAAGAATGAATAAGACCTACTCTTTGATAGCACAACATGGTGACTATAGTCAACAATAACTTAACTGTACATTTTAAATTTCTTAAAAAGTGTAATAAGATTGCTTGTAACACAAAAGACAAGTGCTTGAGGGGATTTATACCCAATTTTCCATGATGTGCTTATTTCACATTGCATGCCTGTATCAAAACATCTTGTGTACCCCATAAATATATATATCTACTATGTACACACAACAATTAAAAATAAAAATAAATTTTTAAAATGGTCCTGAGAAAACTGGATAATTATATCCAGCAAAAAAATGAAACTGGACCTATATCTCTCAGCATATACAAAAGTCAACTCAAGATGGATTGAAAACGTAAATGTAAACTAGAAACCATAAAACTGCTTGAAAAATAGGAAAACGCTTCAGGACATAGGTCTAGGCAAAGATATTAAGACCTCAAAAGTACAGACAACCATGCCTGTAATCCCAGCACTTTGGTAGGCCGAGGTGGGTGGATCATAAGATCAGGAGTTCAAGACCAGCCTGGCCAAAATGGTGAAACCCTGTCTCTACTAAAAATGCAACAACAACAACAACAACAACAACAAAAGCCAGGCACAGTGGCAAGTGCCTGTAATCTCAGCTACTCAGGAGGCTGAGCCAGGAGAATCACTTAAACCCAGGCAGCAGAGGTTGCAGTGAGCTGAGATCATGCCACTGCACTCTAGCCTGGGCGACAGAGTGAGACTGTCTCAAAAAAAAAAAAAAAAAGGAAAAAGAAAAAGAAACAACAACAACAACAAATAACGGACAAAACAAAAAATAGAATAATCAGACTATATTAAACTAAAATATTTCTGCATGGCAAAAGAAACACTTAATAAAGTGAAGAGACATCCTGTTGAATCAGAAAAAAATATTTGCAAATTATTTCTGTAACAGTGACTAATATTCAGAATATACAAGAAATTCAAACATCTCAGTAGTAAAAACAAAAGAAAATAACAAAATAATTCCATTAAGAAATGAGCAAAGGACATGAATACATATTTTTCAAAAGTAGACATGCAAATGGCCAACAGTTATATAAAAAATGCTTATCATCACTAATCAGGGAAATGCCAATCAAACCCACAATGGCTATCATCTCACCGTGGTTAGAATGGTTATTATTAAAAAGATAGAAAATAACAGATGCTTAAAGATGTACAGAAAGGGTAATTCACATGTGTATCATGACCCTATTCATAGAAGTGAAGATATGGAATCAATCTAAGTGCCCATTAATAGATGAATGGATACATATATGGCATATATACACAAGAGAATACTATTGAGCCATAAAAAGAATGAAATCATGTCATTTATAGCAACATGTGTACACTGGAGGTCATTATGTTAAGTGAAATACTCCAGAAACAGAAAGACAAATATGTGTTCTCACTTAAATGTGGGAGCTATAAAGCTTGATCTCATGGATGTAGACAATCAAATGATGAATATCAGAGACTGGGAAGGATGAGTGTGGGAAGGGAGAAAATGAAGAGAGGTTGGTTATAGGTACAAACACACACAGTTAGATAGAACAAACAAATTCAATTTCTTTTTTTGTGTTTGATCTTTATTTTTATTTTTTTAATTTTATTTTAAGTTCAGGAGTACATGTGTAGGTTTATTACATAGGAAAATGTGTGACATGGGGGTTTGCTGTGCAGATTATTTCATCATCCAGGTATTAAGTCTGGTAACCATTAGTTATTTTTCCTGATCCTCTCCCTCCTCCTGCTTCCATCCTTTGATAGGTCCCAGTCGGTGTTGTTACCCTCTATGTGTCCACATGTTCTCATTATTTAGCTCCCACTTATAAGTGAAAACATGTGGTATTTGGTTTTCTGTTCCTGCATTAGTTTGCTAAGGATAATGGCCTCCACCTCCGTCTATATCCCTACAAAGGACACAATCTTGTGGGTTTTTTTAATGGCTGCATATTATTCCATGGTGTATATGTACCACATTTTCTTTATTCAGTGTATCATTGATAGGCACTTAGGTTGATTCCATGTCTTTGCTATTGCGAATAGTGCTGCAGTGAACATATATGTGTCTATAGCACACATATATAGTATATACACATATAGCACACACATATATATATATATAGCAACAATATTATGCATATTTCAAAGTAACCAGAAAATAGGTCTTGAAATGATACCAACACATTAAAATGCTAAACACTAAGGTGATGAATACCTTAAATACCCTGACTTGATGATTACTCATTCTATACATGTAATATACACTCACAGGTACCCCATAAATATGTAAATATGTATATATCAATAAAAGGGCAAATATTAAACATAACTCTATTAGCACTATAGTATTTAAATTGTGCATTGTTTTGAACAACTTTAACTCCAAAAATGCCCCAAATCCATGCAACATAGGATGCAGAAATATGGATGGAGGTAATTTACAGAGGCAGTTCTTCATTAGAAGATGATCGAATTAAATTACTGAGTTTAATTTATAACTCAGTATAAATTAAAATTACTTTGGATTCATGTACCTAAACTAGACTCCAAAAAGAGGGGCAGTTCTGGTGTTTGGTGAGAGTCTGATTTCTGGCATTTGGACACCTGCCTTCTAGCTATATCAGAGAGGGAGAGTAAGAGGGAGAGTGCATTCTTTTTCCTGTCTTATCTCTTCTTATAAGAGCACTAATTCTATCATGAGGGCTTAAAACATGTTACCTAATCACCTCCCCAGGACCATATCTAAATATCATTTTATTGGAGATTAGGGTTTAATATATGAATTTGGGAGGGGACATAAACATTCAGTCTATAGCACTTGAACATTTGGATACCATTTTATCTTATTTTATATAATTTGTCCTAAAACTATCTAAGTCTAAAATAGTATAGCTTCACTAAGTAGTTTGTTTTTGATTCGCTCCTTTTATGTGATATTTAAAATTACCTCCTAATTTCCCAACTGGAGGAGATTTTGTCATTAATTACCTTGACCTTCTACAGAAAGATGTTTATCTTTCTGTACTAGTTTTCTCATTAAAATTGACAGAATAGTCCTGTTTAGTGTAAGCTAATTAGTCTTGTACACGATTTTTAAAAATTACTTAGCAGTGCGATTTACTATCCAATAAATTATTTACCAATATACTCCCATCAGAAAATAATTTTAGAGATATTTTGTGGCAAGTGCGTTTCTGCACATCCTTTGTTGATTATGCTTAGTGATGGTGAATCCAGTACAATTTTGAGTCCTTTCTCTACTTGTATAAAAAGGAAAAACCAAATTTCCCAATTCTTAAAATAATTCAATGTAAATTAAAACTACATAAGGTAAACTATTTAGGCACTTGCTATAATACTCTATGCTTTAGAATCAGGCCTAACTAAGATGAAAGGCCATATTTTTTTTTTACAAATATATAATGATTGTACATATTTCTGGGGTACCTGTGATGCTTTAATATATGCACACAACATGTAATGATAAAATCATATTAATTAGGATATCTATACACCAAATATTTATCATTCTTTTTGCTGGGAACACTCCAAATCTTTTTACCAGTACCTTTTTTAGTATTTTTGTCAAGCATCAATTTACAGAACATTTTTTTCTACAGTGTCAATATCAGATAAGGTATTTCGTTACCTAATTGTTAGTAGCTTCTTTTTGAATATGTCAAACACTCTCAGATAATACAAATTTTTACAAATAACCTAAGCACTACATAATTATGGAGAAATACAATATGTTGCAACTTACTTTAAAATTAATATTGCCAACATAAAATAGAACAGCAGAACCATGATAAGCATTGAAGAAACTATGGAATAACAATCATGATACCTCTAAAAAGTGTTCAGAAAATGGTACACAGACCAGAAAAAGCTTCCTATAAAATATGTGTCCAGGTTTGCAAGAACCGAGTGCAACATCGAAACATGAGAAGTTTATATATTAAGGAGATTATAGATAACAAGTGTTTAAAATTGTCTTAACGATCTCACTGAGTTGTTAATAAGATTATTATTGAGGTCTTCAATTAACAGTTCTTTTTGCTTTGATATAGTCTGCCTGGCGAAACTTACAGTTAAGTTGCTAAAAGTACACACATTTTAAAAGCTCCTGAGCCATGTTTTTAGATGATTAAAAATAAATGGATTGGTAAAATATTGATAAGACCTTTTGGCTCACAAATAGAACTATTTCCCCTATGTACGCTATTCTACCAACTCATGGAAAGATTTCCAGTATTTTCAGGATTCCTCAGAGGAAATAGCTTTGAGAAAGAGAAAATTTTGAGAATGCTTTTAACCCACACATATTTTTCACAACTGAAATTGATCGTCAAAGTTTTTGTGTTTTTTTAAATCAAGGTATTTCTGTAGTTCCATCTGTTAAATGTGTCCCTCTCTGTTGTCTACTTTTAAAAAAATCATTCTTACCTCAGTAGGAAATTAGAAAGATTCATGTGTTGCAAACTATTTCTTTGTTTTTCTATTTTCTTCAGTCTCTCCTATTAGAATTATAATATGCCTCCATTAAAAAAATAAACTTGGCTATACTTGGCTATCTTCAAATCTAAACACATAATCACACACAATGTTATAAAATTTTTCTATGTAGGAGTATGACATCAAAAATTCTAAAAATTCTTCAGGTGTTTTTCCAAATATAAGATCATGTTATCCACAAAAAGCATAATTTGTCTTGTTCCTTTCCAGTTTGGATGCACTTTATTTATTTCTCTTGTCTGACTGTTCTAGCTAGGATTTCCAGTAGTATGTTGAATAATAGTGGTGAAAGTGGGTATCCTTGTCATGTTCCAGATCTTAAAGAAAAGGTTTTCAGTTTTTCCCCATTCAGTTTAATACTAGCTGTCGGTCTGTCATATGTGGCTTTCATTGTATCAAGATATGTTCCTTCTATACCTAGTTTTTTTGAGGGTTTTTATCATGAAGGGACATTGAATTTTATCAAATGCTTTTTCAGCATCGATGGAAATAATCATATGGTTTTTGTCTTTCTGTTGATATGTTGTATCACATTGATTGATCTGCATATATTGAACCATCTTTGCATCCATGGGATATATCTCACTTTGTCATGGCAAATGATCTGTTTAACGTGTTTTTGAGTTTTACTGGCTAGTATTTTGTTGAAGACTTTTGCATCAATGTTCATGAGGAATATTGACCTGTAGTTTTCTTTATTTTATTTTATTTTATTTTATTTTAATTTATTTTATTTTTGAGGTGTCTCTGATTTTGGCATAAGGATGATACCAGCTTTGTAAAATGAGTTTAGAAGTATTTCCTCCTCTACTTTTTGGAATAGAGTAGAATTGCTATTAGATCATCTTTAAGTATTTAGTAAAATTCAGCAGTGAAGCCATCTGTCAGAATTTTCTGGAGTTGTTATTTATGAGAGTAACTTTGCTAATGCACCCACCTGGTCATTTTCTCCAGCTGTGTGTTGATTCTCCTCTGAGAATTATGAGGGATCTTGTATAGAACAATGAATATCAAAGTTGGCTCCAAATTTTTTTTCCTGAGGTATTGTTCTTCCTAATCACTTTAACTCTCGCTGTTAAACTTTCACCTACTAGTTGTACTAGGCTTCCAAATACTTAATACCAAAATGTTTGAAAACTAAAGTATAGGATGTATATTGTATGACTCACCTGCTCATGTTTTAGAATACAAGCAGCAGGAACTGTTATCATTGTTATTATATAATTAATTTGGGAAATATGTTTTATCAATAATTAGTGTAGCTTAAATCTTAATATGTAGATATCACTATATACTTAATTTTACATTAAATATGAGAATCTTATTTCATTTTTTACATTCATAATATAGCTTGCAAATACTAATTATGAATTAAGTATATAACGGGGCTATGAAAAGTGCTATATAATGTGGCTAGGATATTTTCTAATATATAGCACTGTCAATATTGAATTGTTAAAGATAATGTATGTTAGTTATCTGCCTAGCTTAGGTTAGTATCTAATGTAGGCTGTTTAGAATTCATATAAAATCTTAATGTAACTCTTATCTATGCATTTTAACATACGTTAAGTGCATTGGATTAGTGTCAAATCACTTGTTCTTTTCTTATTTATTTTCTCTTCTTCTCCCTTCAGTCATTAGACAGACATTTATCTAGTGCCTTTTATTTATTTACATAGAAAGTATCTAACATACAATAAAAAATGAGACTATGCTAGATGTTAATTGTCTGAATTTAAAACACAAATTGCTTAAAATACATGCATAGGCTGGTCAACATGTAAACAGAAAAAAATACTATTTTGCGAGGGGGTTCTTATTTTATTATTATATTATTTATATTCCAGAAAATAAGAGGATGGGGAGTTTCAAAAGTGTTATCTTCAACTAAAAATCATATAATCATCATCACATCTAAGTGTTATTGATTGCTTACTATTTAATAGGAAGCAGGTTAAATTGAGTTAAATCATTAACATGTATATTTTTATTAAATGCTCATGACAACTCTGGGAGGCACATACTATAATACCCTTTGTTTTACCAGCGAAGAACTGGAGGGTGTCTTAGTCTGCTTGTGTTGCTATAAATACCTGGGGCTATATAATTTATAAAGGAAAGAGGTTTATTTTGTGCAAAGTCCTGCAGGCTATACAAGAAGCATGGTGCTAGCATATGCTTCTGATAAAAGACTCAGGCTGCCTCCACTCATAGCAAAAGGGGAAGGGGAGCTGGCCTGTGCAGATCATGTGGCAAGAGGGGAAACAACAGGGAGAGGAGATGCCAGGATCTTTCAACAACCAGTTCGCATGGGAACTAAGAGTTAAAAGTCAGTCTCGTGAGAATGGCGTCAAGCCATTCATAAGGGATCTGTCCCCACAATCCAAACACTTCTCACAAGGCCCGACCTGCAAAACTGGGGATCAAATTTCAACACGATACTTGGCTGAGCCAAACAAGTCATATCCAAATCATAGAAGAGGGAAAGAGAGGAATGCCTTCCTGTATGAAACTGAAAAAATATTCTCTTATATGTATGTACACCTTTTCTTTATCCATTCATCTATTTATGGACATTTAGGTTGTTTCCATATCTTTGCTATTGTAAATAACATTGCCTTAAATTTGGGAGTGCAGCTATCTCTTTTAGATCCTTATTTCCATTCTTTTGGATATATATACCTAGAGGTGGGATTGCTGGATTATATGATAATACAATTTTTAATTTTTTTGAGAAAATTTTATAATGTTTTCATAGCACTTGTACCATTTTACATTCCCACCAATAGTGCACAAGGGTTCCAACTTTTCCACATCTGTGCTAACATTTACTTTTTTGAAGATAACCATTTTAACAAATGTGAGGTAATACCTCATTGTGGATTTAATTTGCATTTCCCCAATAATTAATAATGTTAAGTATCTTTTCATACACATGTTGGCAATTTGTATCCTGCCATATATGACAGCATGGATGAAATTGGAAGACATTATGCTAAGTGGAATAAGCCAGTCACAGAAGTACAAATACTGCATGATTCCACTTACATGAAGTATATAAAATAGAAACTCATAGAAAAAAAAATAGAATGTAGCTGCCAGGGGATAGGGAGAGGAGAAAACGGGAAGTTGCTGTTCCAAGGGTATAATGTTTCAGTTATACAAGATGAGTAATTTCTAGGGATCTGCTGCACAACTTGTGGCTAATAGTGCTGTACTGTACACTTAAGATTTTCCAAGAAGGTAAATCTAATGTTAAATGTTCTTTTCACCAAAAAAAAAAAAAAAATTAAACTGAAGATATATAGTTGAGTACCTTGTCTTGTTTTCCACATCATGTAAGGGAGGAGACATAGTGACTATTTAGTAAGTCTGAGACCAGGGCTTATGTTTTTGAGACCTCATTGTACTGCTTCAAGTTTCGGTTAATGAAGAAACTTATACCTCCTCATCCATTTATTTAAGTGCATTTCAGTCTGTCTAAATTGTTTCTTTGATGCTCTGCTGCTTATACTTTTAAAGGAAATATGTATTGCCTACCTTTAGGAGACACATATGTCTAACATTATAACTAGTGCTTGGTTGTTTTATCATAAAATTTCTTCAAATACCTCTGCCACTGCCCCTATAAGATTTGTAATTAAATAAAACATTTAGCTTCTAAAAAACTGGTTATTACTGCACAATTTTTAAAGGGACATTTTCCAAACTATTTAGGTAATCCCTGTTTTCTTTATGATCAGAGTACATCATCTTGGCTGGGGATCAGCTTTTTCTTTTCAACAAAGGAAGATAAATTTTTATCAAAAATATCACAAATTACATTTTGTTTTTCTTCTTTTCTTTTCTTTTATTATTATTATACTTTAAGTTTTAGGGTACATGTGCTAAATGACGAGTTAATGGGTTCAGCACACCAACATGGCACATGTATACATTTTGTTTTTCTAAAGTATGTGCAGTTTTGACTCTTTAAAATTTGATAGTTGATTCTTTTTAGCTTCTAGATTTTATATGGAAGAATCTCTTCCATCTTACCCCTCTCTTTTCTATGTTCTCATATACCCTTATTTTTTCTTTACTTTCAGAAAATAATTCTTGCTACCAGTACCATGCTATTTTTGTTACTGTAGCCTTGTAGTATAGTTTGAAGTCAGGTAGCATGATGCCTCCAGCTTTATCCTTTTGGGTTAGGATTGTCTTGGCAATGCGGGCTCTTTTTTGGTTCCATATAAACTTTAAAGTAGTTTTTTCCAATTCTGTGAAGAAGTTATTGATAGCTTGATGGGGATGGCATTGAATCTATAAATTACCTTGGGCAGTATGGCCATTTTCACCATATTGATTCTTCCTATCCATGAACATGGAACGTTCTTTCATTTGTTTGTGTCCTCTTCTATTTCATTGAGCAGTGGTTTGTAGTTCTCCTTGAAGAGGCCCTTCACATCCCTTGTAAGTTGGATTCTTAGGTATTTTATTCTCTTTGAAGCAGTTGTGAATGGGAGTTCACTCATGATTTGGCTCTCTGTTTGTCTGTTATTGGTGTATAAGAATGCTTGTTATTTTTGCACATTGATTTTATATCCTGAGACTTTGCTGAAGTTGCTTATCAGCTTAAGGAGATTTTGGGCTGAGATGATGGGGTTTTCTAGGTATACAATCATGTCATCTGCAAACAGGGAAAATTTGACTTCCTGGCACCAAAACAGAGATATAGACCAATGTGACAGAACAGAGCGCTCCGAAGTAATGCTGCATATCTACAACTCTCTGATCTTTGACAAACCTGACAAAAACAAGCAATGGGGAAAGGATTCCCTATTTAATAAATGGTGCTGGGAAAACTGGCTAGCCTATGTAGAAAGCTGAAACTGCATCCCTTCCTTACACCTTATACAAAAATTAATTCAAGATGGATTAAAGACTTAAATGTTAGACCTAAAACCATAAAAACCCTAGAAGAAAACCTAGGCAATACCATTCAGGACATAGGCATGGGCAAGGACTTCATAATTAAAACACCAAAAGCAATGGCAACAAAAGCCAAAATTGACAAATGGGATCTAATTAAGCTAAAGAGCTTCGCACAGCAAAAGAAACTACCATCAGAGTAAAGAGGCAACCTACAGAATGGGAGAAAATTTTTGCAACCTACTCATCTGACAAAGAGCTAATATCCAGCATCTACAATGAACTCAAACAAATTTACAAGAAAAAAACAACCCCATCAACATGTGGGTGAAGGACATGAACAGACACTTCTCAAAAGAAGACATTTATGCAGCCAAAAAACATGCGAAAAAATGCTAATCATCACTGGCCATCAGAGAAATGCAAATCAAAACCACAATGAGATACCATCTCACACCAGTTAGAATGGTGATCATTAAAAAGTTAGGAAACAACAGGTACTGGAGAGGATGTGGAGAAATAGGAACACTTTCTCACTGTTGGTGGGACTGTAAACTAGTTCAACCATTGTGGAAGTCAGTGTGGCGATTCCTCAGGGATCTAGAACTAGAAATACCATTTGACCCAGCCATCCCATTACTGGGTATATACCCAAAGGATTATAAATCATGCTGCTATAAAGACACATGCACACATATGTTTACTGCAGCACTATTCACAATAGCAAAGACTTGGAACCAACCCAAATGTCCAACAATGATAGACTGGATTAAGAAAATGTGGCACATATACACCATAGAATACTATGCAGCCATAAAAAATGATGAGTTCATGTCTTTTGTAGGGACATGGATGAAGCTGGAAACCATCATTCTCAGCAAACTATCGCAAGGACAAAAAACCAAACACCGCATGTTCTCACTCATAGGTGGGAACTGAACAATGAGAACACGTGGACACAGGAAGGGGAACATCACATTCTGGGGACTGTTGTGGGGTGGGGGTAGGGGGGAGGGATAGCATTAGGAGATATACCTAATGCTAAATGACGAGTTACTGGGTGCAGCACACCAACATGGCACATGTATACATATGTAACAAACCTGCACGTTGTGCACATGTACCCTAAAACTTAAAGTATAATAATAATAAAATTGAAAAAATAATAATAATAATAAAAAGGAAAGAAAATCCCATTTTCTGAGGAGAAATTCAAGTGAGCTGCATAAATTTGCATAAGCAATGAGCAGCCAAATGTTAATCACAAGACAATGGGGCAAATGTCTCCAGGACATGTCAGAGGCCTCTGGGCCTTTCCATCACAAGCCAGGAGGTCTGGAAGGAAATTATGGATTTGTGGGCGGAGCCCAAGGTGCCCATGCTGTGTGTAGTCTAGGGACTTGGTGCCCTGCATCTGAGCCACTCCAGCTGTGACTAAAAGCGGCCACGGTACAGCTTGGGCCATGGCTACAGAGGCCTTGGCAACTTCCACGTGGTGTTGAGCCTGCTGATACATGGAAGTCAAGAATTTACATTTGGGAACCTCTGCCTAGATTTCAGAGGATGTATGGAAATGCCTGGATGCCCAGGCAGAAGTTTGCTGCAGGAGCAGGGCCTTCGTGAAGAATCCCTGCTATGTCAGTGTGTAAGGGAAATGTGGGGTTGGAGCCTCCACACAGAGTCCCTACTGGGGCACTGCCTAGTGGAGCTGTGGAAAGAGTGCTACCGTCCTCCATGTGTGGTGGATCCACCAGCAGCTTGCACCATGTGCTTGGAAAGGCTGCAGACAATCAACACCAGCCCGTGAAAGCAACCAGGAGGGAGACTACACCCCACAAAGCCACAGGGGTGGAACTGCTCGAAAACATGAGAAACCACCTGTTACATCAGCATGACCTGGATGTGAGACATGGAGTCCAAGAAAATCATTTTGGAGATTTAAGATTTGACTGCCCTGCTGGATTTTGGACTGGCATGGAACCTGTAGCCCCTTTGTTCTGGCCAGCTTATCCCATTTGGAATGGTTGTATTTACCCAATGCCTGTACTCACACTGTAGCTAGGAAGTAACCAAGTTGCTTTTGATTTTACAGGATCATAGGTGGAAAGAACTTCCCTTGTCTCAGATGAGACTTTGAACTGTGGACTTTTGAGTTAATGCTGAAATGCATTAAGACTTTGGGGGACTGTTAGGAAGGCATGATTGGTTTTGAAATGTGAGGACATGAGATTTGGGAGGGGCCAGTGGTGGAATGATATGGTTTGACTCTATCCCCAACCAAATCTCATCTTGAATTCCCACGTGTTGTGGGAGGGATCCAGTGGGAGGTAATCGAATCATAGGGACAGGTCTTTCCCATGCTGTTCTCGTGATAGTGAAAAAGTCTCACAAGATCCGATGGTTTTATAAAGAGGAGTTTCCCTTCATAAGTTCTCTTCTCTTGTCTGCTGTCATGTGAGATGTGCCTTTTACCTTCCATGATTGTGAGTCCTCCCCAACCATGTGGAGCTGTATGTCCACTAAACCTCTTTCTTTTGTAAATTGCCCAGTCTTGGGCAAGTCTTTATCAGCAGCATGAAAATGGACTAATACAGTGTCTATTGAAAAAATTATATTAAAGTTTAGTTAAGTCTGGTAATTTAATATGATTATTTAGGTAACTTAGGCTCTAATTGTCTGACCCATATGAATTCTTTCACAGGTTTTCACCTACTCATGTTCATTTTTCTTCTGTGTATGCATAAATTAGATGTCTAATACTACCTTTGTGGTAGAGGGTAAGTGGGGTTCTCTGATTCCTGAGGAGAGGTCTGGTCCCGTGCTTGTGGATAGATAAGCTGACCTTCTAATTGGATTTATGGCCACTAAGCTGTGACTGATGCCGCCTCTGGGCGAGGGTTGCAGAATGCTAAGACTAGGATAACTTTCTTTTTTCAGCAAAAACCCTCCCTTGTCCCCTGATGACTTGGCTGCATCTTAGCCATTTCACTTCTACAACATGTATGCCCTCAGGGAAGCATGCCAGACTACAGTCTTCCCCTAAGGGGCAGCTGGTGTCTGGTGAGAGCCTAATTCCTGGCATGTTAAATGTGAAGCAAGCAACCTCTGAACTTTTACAATTAAAAAAATGTATGTGCATTTAAAAAAAATATGTTTTTATGAAAAAATATGTTTCAGCAATATTAAGATGTATAAATGTTTCTGAAGGACCATTATTTCAAGCAACTAAGTTTTTCTGTTTTATTATTAAATGTACTTACAAAGATAACATGAATTAGAGAGTAAGGAAATTACATTATTTGGACAATTAAATTTAAAAACTTGTTGGGAACATCCAGTTCTTTTGTAAAATTAAGATTGTCTCTTTTTTTTTCACTTTGCATTGGAAAGCACTAGAATGTAATAATTTAGAACACTCTTTCTTCCTCGATTAAAATCCTGATGATTTCATTTAGTAGCTGTGTGATACTGAGAATGTTACCTAAACTCTCTAACCTTAGCTTCCTTGCCAAAATAAAGAGCATAATGACAGCTCATATCTCATAGGGTAATTTAGAAGAAAGAAAAATAATATCTTACAATATTAATTGGCACTTAATAACACTCAATAAATTGTTGCTTAACACTTTATAACACTCAATAAATATAAATATTAAAATTATAGTGTTCACTTCCATATTACTGACATTGTATTGAATCTAGTTTCTAATCTTCAAAATTAAGCTTTATGAATAAATTATGTTGATTATTCTATAATAAATTGTTACTAATATTTTTATTTATATTAGTGGTTTTATGTGTCATTTCTCTTATCAGGCAAAAATTTTTTTGATAATAAGTCAATGTAAAATAATAATAAATCTCTGAAAGTATTTTATCTCAGTCCATACTTTCCGTCTTATGATATATCCATAAAAATATAAGGTTGTAATTCAGTTCATGCCTTGCCAAAAGCCTGAAAGGAGAAAAATGGAAAATGAAATATATAGTTTTAACTATGCCCATTTCAATCTATCTTCATTACCACCCCTACTGTCCTAGTCTAGTACCAGGCTCTCTTGCTAGTGCCAGTGTCATCATTTTCTAAGTGTCTATCTTTACCCATGCTAACCTCTCTTACAAACTGTCCTGCACATTTCAGTCACAGTGATTGATTTGAAAGAGCAATTTTGGTCTTGTTTGTTTCCTGCTTTGAATCCTTACAGGGATTTATGTTACCTTCAATGTAGACAAAGCTTCTTAATATGAATGAATGAGTCCTACCTACATGGTTTGTTCTCTCTCGAGCTTTTTAGCCTCACATTGCATGCCCTCTTTTATAGTCACACTGGTCTATCAATCCTTCATTATTTCAGTGCCCTTTCTTGGCACTGATACTTTATAATAGCTGTTCTATTCTTCCTTCTCTCCTCTTTCCCTATTTAACTCTTTTTAAACTCTTATTCATCCTTTGGCTATTAGCCTATCATTTTTGAAATGAATTTTTGTCTGACCTACATAGCTGGATTAAATTTTCTTCTTTTAACACTATAAACTCCTTACTTTGGAAAACTTTACACCAATGCCGTGTCTTTTCATAATTCCCATTGTGAACCATGCATCTATCAATAATGAAAACTATAGTCAATGGTCAATTATGAGTCCTCACATTATTCAAATTCTTTGTACTATTTGACACCATCTTCTTGAAATTATAACCTTGTAATTCAAGACATCACATTCTCCTGAATTCCTGTCTCAAGAGTTTCTTCTCAGACTCATTTGCTAAATTTTCAAACTCAAACCCCTAAAATTTAAACCTCTAATATTCAGTATTCATCCAATGTATTTTATCTGTTCGCTACCTAAGGAATTTATAACTTTTAAAGTTCTAAAGGGACACACGCACACAGACACACACACATACACACACACGTTATTGTGTATATATGGGTATGGAGCTAGGGATATATATACACACACACACACACACACACGTATATATACATACACATAGATATAGATACAGATAGCACTCAAATGTATATCCCTAGCTCCATCCTCAAAGCTGAGTTTGAGCATTACCCATTGCCTATGCAATATCTCCTCTTGAACAACTCATATCATTTCAAACTTTACAAACCAAAACTGAAACCCCAATCTTCCAAAAATAAATATACCCTAGTTTCCCACAACATCATTCTTAGAATATTTTAAATAAATATTTGGAAATTCGCTGCGACTTCTCCCTTTCTCTTAAGCTCACTTCCAGTCTATTCATAACTTCAACTAGGATGCTTTAACTAGTAAGGATAAGCCAAATCTAACCATTTCACCCACCTCCACTAGTACCATCTTTGTCTAAGTCAACATAAGATCTTGCTGAGTATATTAGAATAGTATCCTAAGAACTCTTCCTGTATCTTATATTGCCTCTTTCAGTCTATCATCAACAAAACAGCTAAGGAAATATTTTTTGAAACATCAAGCCACATTATATCACCCTCTAATGGCTTCTCCTCATAGTTAGAATAAAGTGCCATGTTATTGCTGTGACCCAAAAGTTCCTGCATGCTCTGTCCCCTAAATCTATCTAGGCTCATTTCCTAAATCTCTATTTTTATCACCCTTAATGATTTTGCTCTGGCACGTTGGAATTTTTGCTGATCTCAATACAAAACAGCAGACTCCTTTTAGGTTTTTTCACTTTCTCTTTTCTCTATATAATATTACCTATATAATATTATCTTTCCTCAAATAGTTAAGTTGATCAGGTTGCTCTTAATACTACCTCCACGAAGAGAAACTCATAACCATTCTGTCTAAATGCTCTCCTTTTTATTGCCCATTTTCATGTCCTTCTTTACTTTTAATTACTCAATGTTAGCTACCTATAAAAATAACATTATATACATATGTATATTTGGGCTGTTTTGGTTCATGCACCCATACTAAAATGTAAATTTTATGAGGATGGGGTCAGCCTTTATTTAACTAAGTTATCTTTAGTACCTTGAAGAGTACCAGACATTTAGTAAGTTCTCAATAAATGTATATTGAATAAATAAATTGTAAGTGTTCAAAAGATACTTGGTGAATAAATAAATATATTTTAAAATGCATGCATTTTTTTCCAGATATGTAGGCATAGTTTGTGTCAGTCTTCATAGTCTACCACTGAAAAATCTGGATATAATTTTATAAATAGCACATGAATATATAGGAGAAATACCAAAGCACTGAGAACAGGGTCCAAGATCTAGGAAAGATATTAAGTTTAGAATTGAGTACAACATTCTGAGTAGATTTTTACTTTGAAGTGAAATGATTTCTAAGCTGAAATAGCCGGTCTAGAAGCCAAGTAGCTTAAATTATGTGAGAAAATAAAAGATGAAGAAGCACAGAGGAAATGAATAGGGAAGCAGAGAAGCTGAGTAAAATTTGGTGACTAAGACATCGATAGGCTGAGTAGAGCTGTAAACAATTTCGTGAACCTAGGAGTGAAGAGCATCCAAGGCAGATTAGCCAAGACAAACACCCCAGACTGTCCATTGTGATTCAGGAAGGGCTATTCATATGAGTTAATATTATCCAATAATAGCCCAGCTTAACAAACACAAAATCTTTGCATCAAATTAACATAATGCAGGACTGAATCAAAACTATCTGCTTCTACTTTATATTTATGCTAAGAGCAAAAGAATGATCCTCTCTGGAATCAGACAGTATCATCTAGAGTTTCAAATGATCCCTACAATTTTTATAATGTCTGACATTCAATAAAAACTTGACATTTTTGAACTCAAGAGTAAGTACCTGAAAAAAAATAGCGAAAAAAGAAACAATAAAAACAGACTCACAGGAAATCTATTCATTTTAAGTTTTAGAAATGTACTTAAATGTACTCATAAAAAATAGAAGACAAGATAGAGAATTCCAAAGAGGGTTATAACCTATAAAAGTTATCAAATAGAAGTATTGAATAAAAACACAATAAATAAAAATTTAGAATACAAAAGGAGTTTTTCAGAAGATTAAATAAAGCTGAAGACAAAGGATTGTACTGGAAGATCATTCAGTATAAAATTTCTGTACTATATTACAGAGGTCAAATAATGTTAAGTATAGCTTTAATAATATATATGACACAGTTAAAGTGTTTAGTAGGTGTATAATTGGGATACTAAAGGGAGATGACATAGATAATGAGACAGACACAATAAATAAAGGAACAGTAACTAAGATTATTCCAAAACTGTTGAAATATATCACTCCATAAATTCAGGAAATGTTATGAATCCCAAGTAGGATAAACACGAAGTAATCACTCAGAACCACATTATTATAAAACAGCTGACAACCACACACAATGAGTAAAAATAAAAATGGCAGCTGAACTCTCAAAAGAAATAATGAATGTCTATTTAGAATTCTATGCCTATCAAAATATGATATCCAAAAATAAAGATAAGGATAACTTCAGACAAAATCTGAGAACATTTATCAATAAATGTTCCAACTTGGGAAAATTCTAAATAAGTCTTTAAGCAGAATGAATATGATACCATTTTAAAATCCAAATGCAAAAAAAAATAAGAAGTGACAGGAGGATAATCTAATTGAACATTGTTCAAAGTAATACTAATATCTTAGCTTAAATTTGGTATTATTAAAATGCATAGGAACAACAATAAAACAGGCAATAAGGAGGTAAGTAGAGTTAACATATCAAAGCTGCAAAACATTTCAAATATTTTAGATCTATTAAATTATGAATACAAATTATAATTTTTAGGATAAGCCTTACATAAATAGTTAAAAGTATATCAAAAGATGTAATAGTGGAAAGTACTTAATTTGAAAGGAGGCAAAAAGAAATAGAAACACAGAAATATAGAGAAACTGGATAAATAGAACATGACTAGTTGGCAGATTTAAACTACAAAATATATCTCTTCTCAGTCTTTTGGCTAAGATCAAGTGTAAACTACCAAATATAGTAAAGATGATAAATCTGAACAGACAATTCCAGATAAAAGATAAAGATTTTCATGGGATAAAAATACAAAAATTAAAAAGTTATATGAAGCCCACAAAACCCATTTTAAACATAACGTAAAAATAGATTTTTGAGACAAGATACAGTGCTAGAGATAGAGAGGCAAATTTCACATAACAAACACTTTGGCTAGAAAACAAAACAATTCAAATTTCATGTATCTAATAACATATCCTTACAATATATAAAGCAAAAATGGACATAACTAAAAAAGAAATTAGCTAATTCAATACAATAGTGTAAAATTTTACCAAATTTTTCTCAGTAAATATTAGAAAAGCAGACCAAAAATTGTAGAGGACAATGAATAATTCAAACAATACAAATGACATATGGACATAAGTGTCATACATAGAACACACAATACTGCAGAATTCCCGTTTTGACATATACATGGACATTTGTCAAAAGTGATCATGTGCTTGGCTAGGCAGCATGTCACACAAGGTCACAAGGTGAAATTATACAGTCATATCTCTGACAACAATAGAAAAATGCTAGAAATCAACGATAAAGATAACTATAGTATTCTGAGTATGGACAATAATTGTGGCCAAATGATTTTGATGTGTTTTTTAATTTTTCTAGGAGATAGAGAAGATCACACATTTATATAACTTGTAAGTAGAGAAAAAGCATTCCAACAAAATTTTCATGTCCACCACATAATGTCCAAGTTTTCAGATGTAGAGGGAGAAGAATGGGAGCTAAAACTCACAACAATTGAACTCACAGACATAGAGAGTAGAAAGATGGTTACCAGAAGCAGGGAAGGGTAGTGGGGGACACAGGAATGGTTAAAGGAGTACAGAAAAACAGTTAGAAAGAATGCATACGAACTGCTATTTCATAGCACAACAGGGTGACTATAGTCAATAATAGCTTAATTGTATTTTTATTTTTTTTGAGACATAGTCTTGCTTTGTCACCCAGGCTGGCGTGCAGTGGTGCAATCTCAGCTCACTGCAACCTCTGCCTCCTGGGTTCAAGTGATTCTCCTGCCTTAGCCTCCTGAGTAGCTGGGACTACAGGGGCATGCCACCATGCCCAGCTAACTTTTGTATTTTTAGTAGAGATGGGGTTTCACCATGTTGGCCAGCCTGGTCTTGAACTCCTCACCTCAAATGACCTGGCCACCTTGGCCTCCCAAAGTGCTGGAAATACAGGCATCAGCCACTGTGCCCAGCCATTATTGTACATTTTAAAATAACTTAAAGAGTGTAATTGGATTGTTTGTAACTCAAAGGATAAATGCTTGAGAAGAGGGATACCCCATTCTCCATGATGTGTTTATTTCACATTGCATGGGTATAAAAACATCTCATGTGCCCCATAAATATATATACTGATATGGTTTGGCTGTGTCCCCACCAAAATCTCATCTTGAATCGTTGCTCCAACAATTCCCACGTGTTGTGGGAGGGACCTGGTGGGAGGTAATTGAACCATTGGAGCGGGTCTTTCCTTTGCTGTTCTCCTGATAGTGAGTAAGTCTCATGAGATCAGATGGTTTTACAAAGGGGACTTCCCTGCACAAGTTTTGTTATTCTCTCGTCTGCTGGCATGTAAGACATGCCTTTCGCCTTCTGCCATGAGTGCAAGGCCTCCCCAGCCATGTGGAACTGTGAGTTCATTAAACCTCTTTTTTTTTTTTAATAAATTACACAGTATCGGGTATGTCTTCATCAGTAGCGTGAAAAAGCACTAATACATACACCTACCACGTACCCACAAAAATTAAAAATTTAAAAATTTAAAAAGAAAGGTTTACAAAATAAAACAAAAAAGAGAGACTCTGTAAAAAGGATAGAAATTTGCAGAGGTCTCTGAAAAAAGCATCTACAAAATTACCAGAATAAAGAGAAAGAGAAACAGTAAGTGTTAGACTATTGAATACCGATAAGGACTTGTAAGTCACAGCACTGGCAACAAAGAAGAGGCTGGAAAATCTGCAGGACTGGAAGTGCAAGACTCAAAGAAGAATCATTGCTGAAAAAGAATCAGATGTATAGAAAAGGGGTGATACTCCCTGAAGACAAGGCAGTGAAGAGAAAGAAAGCAGAACCATCTGTGAAGGTTACTGAGCAAAAGAGGAGAAAACTGATAGAAGAGGACATTCTTAAATTAGGAATCCTGTATATGAATTAAAAATAGCAAAATACATATAAAACTATTTTAAACCATCGTAAAATATAAACAAAAGCCTTTCCGATTATGAAAGTTATTTTTCCAAAAAACAATGCAAAGCTGAATAACATTACACATACCAGTTGAAACTGAATTGAATATTCTCAACTATGAACTTACAAAAATGGAAGACATCTTCTATCAAAATGATTAAAACCAAGAAGAGCATATTCCCTAATAGGAACAAATAAACTAAAAGTTGACTGAACTCAGGAATGAAATCATGGAGAAGGAGAAGCTGAATAGTCTACAAAGAAAGTCCTGGGCTCACCCTGAGCTTTGCATGCATAAAAATGGCCCAGAGCAGTCTACTAAGGACTTTATGAACAAAGGTAGAGTTCCACCCAGAACAATAATGGATTTTGGGTAGCACATACATGGGACACACCTGAATAGTTCAGCAAAAACTTTTAAAATTAAACTATCATTAGAACCAAAGCCCACAGAAGACTGGACTTAACTGGGTTTATTCCCTGACAAAACAAAAAACAACATTCTCCATAGGATCTCAAAAGGACTAAACTGTAAACATCATATTCACAATGTTCAAGTTGTAATCCAAAATTATTTGTAATACAGTAAAGCAGGAAAATCTCAATAACTTTAAAGGGAAAAGACAATCAGCAGATTTCAAACCTAACATGACTCTGATATTGTTAGAATTGCCAGACTTTCGAAGCAGATATCCTGAACATGATGCATGACGTAAGGGAAATCATGATATGAAAATTTTGACTTATCAAAAGAAAAATAGGTATTATAAAAATAATTAGAAAATTTCAACTGAAAAACAACTGAATTTTTAAAAAAATGTCATTGAATGGGCTCAAGAGTAAAATGGAGGAGACTGAGAAAAGTGAACTTGAAGATAAATCAATAGAAATGATCCATTCTGAAGAACAGAGAGAAAGATTTAAAAAAATGAACTGAGCCTCGGGGAACTCAAAGACAATGTCAAAAAGTCCAACTTTTGTATCATTGGTGTCCTATAGGATACAGGAAAGATATTAATGCATGCAAATATTTGAAGATATTATACTGGAAGAGAATTTTCCAAGTCTCTATGATTTTTCTCCTCATTTTGTGAGCATAGATAGACACTGATAATCTTTGCTCTGGGTTAAATTTTAAAGGATATTGTATACTGGGCAACCTTGGAAGACAGAGATGGTGTCTGCCTCTAGAGCAGAGAGGAGTTTGTCTCTGCTCAGTATAATAAACCCATTTCATCTGGTAGTTTCCTAAACTCAAGACTCCTTAGCTTGTTGCAAATTTACTACCCTCACAGCCTCCACTTGGGCTGTTCCTCATTACCCCTGTGAGATTTGGGGCCAAGTGTAATCGATGTGAACATAAAGCTTATGCTGCTTGTTGTGTCATAAGTAAGAAAGTTCTTTTTCTGACCCAGGCATCTAACGTCTTCTGCCAGCATACATGAAACTACAGCAAGTTCTCTTGTAATTTTGCAAGTAGGGTAAAATATCTGACCCTTCATAGTTCCTGACAGATTTTGGAGATGAGGATTGGATGCTGAGAGAGATGTGGTTTTGTAGAAGGATAGGGCAAGAGCCCCCTTGGGTCAGGTTACAGAATGTGAGAAGACTGGTAGCAAATGTTCTTGTCTAAGTAGTGGACAAGGAGGGGAGGTAAGGGAATTCTACTGTCTTACCTGTTAATAAATATTTAGAGGCTGATCACCTGGTAAAGTTGAAACAAGCAACCCAAATAATGCTTTGGCTTTTACTCTCCTCTGTGTGAGAGGAAGAAAAGATATGATTATGATAATAAGGTGGCAAGTCCCATGGCTCCAGCTGAATTGCCATGTGGAGGTAGCTTCTTAGTTAAGAAGTCCCCAGTGATTATGTAAATGGTGTCAACAATGACAATATAGAGCTTTGAGAGGATAAAAAGTATTAGAATTTCAAATTGGTTGAGCTAAAATCAACCAGTGGGCCATTTCAAACAATTCAGACAATATGTATCTTCCCACTCTCTCTCTAAAGGGGACTGACAACCATGTATGCTCATCTGAGTATTCTGGGGAAAATTAGATGGAGGAGGGCTTCAGATTTCTATTGCTTTCTTGGAAACATTTGGTTAATTCACCATCCTTAGTTCCAGATTCAGCTGGGGACGTGGCATTCAATTTCAGCTTAAGGGCATTTGGGCAGAGCACAGCATGAAATGGAAGCCAATGCATTCTTGTGGGTGTGATCCTTTGGCTAATTCAGTGTACTGCTCTTATTGATTTTATATATGAGTAAATAATAATTGATGTTTATAAACTGGTACTTTACCATGCTATAAGTTCCAGAGGGAATTTAGAGGGATTCAAAAGAGCTGCAGGTATACAAATTCTAGTGGAACAAACTTTCCTGTCATTTTCTACATGTGGGTGAGTAAGAATTTATTACAAGTGGTTCTGCCCTGTGATTTCCAAAGCTTTCCTAAATGGCTGATGTCTTGTGAATTGGCATATCAGATGCCTCAGCCTCTACTTCTCTGACTGCGATGTTATTACATCTCTGCCATCAGGGTGTCTGATAACTGTAAGAAAACAAATGGGCCTGATCTCCAAGTAAACTTTCTTGGGACCATATGGGGAATTCACAAAGTTTGAACTCTCTAGCAGTCAAGGCAAAACTGCTCTCTCTTCATGCTTCAACAGTCAAAAAAGAAAGCTCAACACCTCACTGGACCATTTGCTAGAGACAGTATGTGCCTCACTTGGACATTTTACTTGGTCCTTTATATCAGCTAACCCATATATCAGTATCCTTTAAGTTGTGCATAAACCAACAAGCTGCATAGGAAACTCTCCAGGAAGCCATGACTTACTCTTTAGCTTTAGGTACCACAATCCTAATGTCAGCTTTGAGCTGCACATCTCTTAATGATTTTGACTGATGATTTTGCCAACTGGATTCTCTGGCAAAGAGATGCAGACTCTACCTAGGAATTCCCCTTACGAGTTTTTACTCCTCGCTTCTCTGACTTGCACACAAAGTCTCACTTCTGAAAAGCAATTGTAGCTGGCTGTTTGCTTTTCACAACTAAATACCTGACCCAGAGATGCTTTTTTTCTCTCTATTATTATATTCCCATTTTGGGGTGGCTCAACTTAGACTTGATGAATAACAAGGAGGGAAGAACCTCACTTGACAAATGGAAGTAGTATATTAAGAAACTCATTGGCCTGGCTCAGAAACATCTCATCTGTACATGGTAAAGTGGAAGCTGTTCCTCCGTGTGAATATTATTTCTCATTCTACTGCATTAAACAAAGTTAGGGCTCAGTAGGTCCATGATTCGCAAAGATTCCTCCTAATGTCTATGCTGGGTTCACTGACGTTTCAGCTAAGCAGAAACAAAATGGTATCTACTGAACTACGATACCTCTTCAGCCGCTGCCTCAGCTCTGTAAGAACCAAAAATAGATGTGGTCATGCCTTCCCACTGAGCAGAACTCAAGGTCATTCTGATAACTATGACCAATGCTCCCTTGTAAGAAACTGTTATATGTCTGTTATCTCTTGGGCTGTTGTCAATAGCCTAGTGATTGAACTGCCACTTGGAAAACCATAGCCTGGCATATTAAAGATCCCTTTCTTTGAAATAACAAACTGTGGAAACAAATCACAGTTAATGATGGAGACTTTTGGGTCTCTTATGTAGGTGCTCACTCCAGAGCATAGCCAGTCTACAACAGATTAGACCTAGAAAATTTAACACTTAACTATACTCACGTGATAATTTTGTGAAGGATTTTACTTCCAATCTCAACAAAATGGAGGAGGGGGAAAGAGAAAGAGAAGTCCATAAGGTAAATAATTAACAATTTGTAAATCTTGAAAATATAAATTAGACACTCTTAGGAAACATCTGCATTTTCCAGTGAAAGTGAAATTGACACTAATTTGTGTGTTACATTTCTAAGAAATTGTCTTTATTTCAAGATCCAAATGACTACTGTAATAACGAGCAGTTAAGTAGTTGTTTTGTAGTCTTTCAAATTGTGCATATTTTTATTTGATTGAATTATTTTGATGATTTTAATTTTAATGTTGTAAGGGGTTTTTTTAATGGAAGGTTTTTTTTTCTTGAGGCTGGGAAAAGAGGTATTTGTTTTGCAGCATTCAAATATTTTTGACTATACAGAAAAATAATCATCTAAACGTACTCAACACAGAATGTAAAGTTTTAGTAAAATTAAAATAAGACTTTTCAATATCACAGTTCCAGTCACAACAAAAGTGTGTTTATTTACAATGAAAATGTTATTAAAATAGTGTGCTGTATATAATAAGAATATTATATGAGAACTTTTTTTTTTGAGACAAGGGTCTCGCTCTGTTGCCCAGGCTGGAGTGCAGTGACAAGATCTCGGCTCACTGCAAGCTCCGCCTCCTGGGTTCATGCCATTCTCCTGCCTCAGCCTCAGGAGTAGCTGGGACTACAGGCGCCTGCCACCACACCTGGCTAATTTTTTATATTTTTAATAGAGACAGGGTTTCACCGTGTTAGCCAGGATGGTCTTGATCTCCTGACTTTGTGATCCACCTGCCTCGGCCTCCCAAAGTGCTGGGATTACAGGCTTGAGCCACCGTGCCCAGCCTATATGAGAAGATTTTGTGACATTATATTTTTATGAAAGGTCACAGATTCTATAATTTATTTTCATAACAGTCATTAGTAGTATTTACTTAGAGCTTTAATAATACTCTTTATTGGATTTAAAAGTGGGTTTTATCTGATAAGATATACCAATACCCATCAAGTGATAAATGGATGGAGATAGAGATTACTATAAATCAGGCTTTTGAGAACATACGTTAAATAATAAGAAAAGGAAAAAGAGGAGTAACACAGAAGAATCTTTAATGCTTGCAGAATAAGTGGAGCTAAAATTTAAGATTTTAATTCAAATCTGTAGTTAATGTTCCTGTCATCTTTATTTAGAGGTTATTGAGCAGTCTTTGTTTTTTGAAATTATACTAATTGTAGACTGCTGACTAACTCTGTGTGTGTCTCATACAAAGCAAGCATTTGTTATACATTTCAGAAATTAATGAACTGCTATGCCAATATTCATTTCACATGGCTGGTTTATTTAAGAACATTTGCCATTACTGATAAGAGGGTATCCCTGACCTCTTTTCTCTCCTGATCTGATGATACATAAGCAATCTTTTTCTCTAACATGTCTTATAATCTATATTCATCATATGTTATTGCAGAAGATAGACACTGATATATTTTGCCTTTATCATTTGTCTAACTACTGAAAAGTAAACTGTAGCTGAATCGTAGCCAGAAGTGACTTATTCAAAATATTTTTTACATATTTACATATATATACACATACATATGTGGATATATGTGTATAAACATAATGTACATGTTCATGTCTATATGACATAACCTAATTTATCTAACAGCTAAAGGATTTCGATAAAGGGTTAACAAGAACATTTGAACTCATCTTAATTCCTGAAACTACATTTTGGTATCTTTTATCTTTTCTGGAAATATCTCCTAAAAATAGCACTTCCTGGGGTTTTCTTTTGTGAAAAGTTTGTAACTACAAGTTCAAATTATTTAATAGATTAAAGAATCTTCTACAAGCTTCTACTATAATGTGTATCTTTCAATACATTGATACAATACATGTAATTGAAAAGTTTTTGTTTATAAATTTCTTTGTAGTATTTTTAAATTATATTTCACTATTTGCAGTGTCTCTCTTCAAGCAACCTCCTCCCCAAAGAGATGGACTGCTGTAGGTGTTAAGTGCAAGGTCCACATTTGGCAAAGGAAGTATAAGGCAGGTCTTGTATGCCTGACCCAAAATTTGATTTGACTCAGCAATCTTGACTATCCTATAGACACACAAACTCTTACAACTACTCTGTTGTTCTAGAATACAGGCAGGATTTCTGTCCTTCCCCAGAAGTTAATCTTTGCTTTGGTAGAGGGCTTTGGACATGTTCAGGTCTCTTCTCCTGTCCCTAGTGACAGAGAGCTTTTGCCTAGTATATATACTGTACCTAGTATATATGCTGTAGCATATTTTACATTTATGAGTGCAGAAACCTTGTGGCCAGCAGGTGTCCTTACCTGTCCCTGGTGACAGATAGCTTTTGCCTAGTATCAAGCAGCATGTTGGACAGGTGGGCCTGGACTCCTCAGCTTCACCCTCTCCCTGGAATCAGCCAATCTCTCCTTATGCAGGTCAAGGCCACAGACAGATTTCCTACCCCTACCCAAGGGGCAGTAAACATTTTCCTGGGTTCAAATCAGAGTCCTGGTGTGGGAGACTTCTTGTTTTTTCCTTAGCAGTATGCAGGTTTTGTCTCATGTCATAGGAAGTTACAGTGTAGGTCTTTCACCTGTACCCAGGGGCAGATGAAAACAATCTTCTACTCACGTGGGGCCTATAAAGTGATTGGGATCCTCAGCAATCTACTAATCCAACCTCAGACCTAAAACGGTCCTGCACACCTACACCACTGAACAAGGCTCTCTCAAGTCTTCTGCCCTGGTCCCAGTCTTTATTGCTTGCAAGTTGCTCTTGGAAAAGATCTGGCAAATGTGTGCAGACTCCCTCGTATCCACCACTACCTGAGATTGTGCACTGTCACACTAGCTAGCATTGTTATTTAAGCAAACTCCTCCCTTGTGGAAACTCCCTTTTGTCCACAGTTACCTGAGATTGTGCACTGTCACATTAGCTAGCATTGTTCTTTAAGTGAACTCCTTTGTGCAAACACCCTTTTGTCAACAGTTACCTGAGATTCTACACTGTCACATTAGCTAGCATTGTTCTTTAAGATGTGTTTGAAAATATAACTATTTTCATTTTTATTTTCAAGGTGACTACTTTTTTCTCCCATGTTCTGTCAAAAATAAAATGGATTGAGTGTCACATCTTTCTTCTGAGATGTTTGTCACTCTGGTTTACCTGGTTGCTTTGTGACATCATCTACAGGATGCCATTTAAAGAAAAAGTTAATTTTTGTACCCGTTCTCTTGCTATAGTGGGAGCAATATTCTTTGCGACTATTTATATTCTACACAGAAGTGGAACTTCCTCCATAATAGATTTGCATGTAAAAATTTAAACATTATGCATATCAAGGATATAGAAGGAGCTACTATAGTATTTTAGATGTTCTCTCAATAGGAAGTAATGCTCAGATTATTTTAATATGTGTGCATTACCATGATCATCTTTCCATATTTTTAACTTAAACAAAAGTTTCCAAGAAGCACAAAAGTTTGTAAACAAAGCATGAAAGGCTTCAAGTCCTATAAAATCCACTGATTAGAAGAAAAAAATTAAAAGTGATAAAGCATATCGAGAGTAGTTAATCCCTAAGAAAATGTGGCACATATACACCATGGAATACTATGCAGCCTTAAAAAAGGATGAGTTCATGTCCTTTGTAGGGACATGGATGAAGCTGGAAACCATCATTCTCAGCAAACTATCACAAGGGCAAAAAAACAAACACCACATGTTCTCACTCATAGGTGGGAATTGAACAATGAGAACACATGGACAGAGGAAGGGGAACATCACACGCTGTGGACTATGTGGGGTGGGGGAAGGGGGAAGGGATAGCATTAGGAGATATACCTAATGTAAATGATGAGTTAATGGGTGCAGCACACCAACATGGCACATGTATACATATGTAGCAAACCTGCACGTTGTGCACATGTACTCTAGAACTTAAAGTATAATAAAAAATATAAATAAATAAATAAATAAATAAATAAATAAAATTAAAATGATTATTAAAAAAAGAGAGAGTAGTTAATCCCTGTAAGAGGTAGGCTTGGCCATGCATATAACCTTCAAGTATATATTTTTTCTGTTACTGAGAAATTAAATAAAATAACGTTGTCTGTTGAAAGCTTGAGTTTCTAACATGGTATAATGATTTTTACAAAATTAGAGAAACATCAAGTGCAATGCATTGATAGCAATTGTTGAATAATTTCATGTATTACCATGTCGATATAGCAATAACACCAGACATTTTAACATTTGAAAGTAATGCTTGGTGAGATAAATGTTTTGCTCAGGAAGTTAAGTTTCAAAGAAGGTATTAGATGATTTGAGAGAAATAATAGATGGAAAAGCCTGCATACTTGGCAAAAGCAGCTTCTGTTGTAGAAGAACCACGCATTCTAGGCACCGAATCTTTGGTAAAAAAAAAAAAAATTATGTCATGCACACACTTGATAACTATAAATGTCATGACTATGACTTAAACACAAGCATCATATTTTAAAAGTCATTTACAACATAGCCTCACATTATCAGGAAATAAATAATCATATGTATATATACCCACATTAGGTATTTGAGTATGGGCATTCATTTTTATTTTTCCTTCTGATTGTCTATCTCTAATAGTTTTGAGAATGTGGTTGATCTACTTATTCTTCTGGAGTCTTCGGTGAAAAGATAATTCTTTCCACAATATATTTATATTGGACATAAGGAACTCTCAGGCATGTGTTGTTTTACTTATTACTTTATCAGTTTTCTCTTGCTCATCTTAACTAAAACTAAACAGCAATGAGCTGGATCCTCTTCCTTACAAAGAAACTTCTCCTTAGGCAAATATTTAATAATAGATGTTTGTTAATAAACTAATTTGTTAGCTCATTTTGACCAAAAATAATTTCTATTTTTCGCATACCTTTGATACCTTTTCACCATTTCTTTATTCTACAATAAATTATTCAATATCATTTGTGTGCAAAGAAACATATCTACTGATCAGTTCATTAAATGGTAAATAGTTAATGTGACAAATATTTTATATTATATAAGCATCAAAAGTGCATTGTTATATAAGTGTTTAAATATATGTTAGTGATATTTGGGAAAACTTGATGTAGTTTAATAGATTAGAGATGAATTATTTTATATTTTAACACTTCAAAAATAAAATAGATTCATGCCATTTAAAAATGCGTAATTCAAAATGTTTTTAGGAACTCATCATATTTGTGTGCATATTTATATGTATATCATATTTGTATGTATAATACATACAAATGCATATCTATTTTATAAATATGTATAATGTACATACAAATGTACACACAAATACATATAGATGTATAATGTATGAAAACTATCATGTGTTTTATAACAACCTCTTAAAAAATAAGTCTGATTATGTGTCATCAAAAGACACATTAAAGAGAATGAAAAAATAAGAAATACATAGGAGGAAAATGTTTGTATACAGACTAAATGAAGACTATCTTAAGAGAAAAACAACAGTAGATGAATCAGGTAGCTTAGGAAAGAGAATAACAAAATGGCAAATAAATGTATCAAATTATCCATAATTTCATTAGTAGTTAGGAAAATGGACAGTAAAACTAAATGAGATGCCATTAAGTGCCCAGCAGATTCACTTGATTTTACTCAACTAAATATGATAAAGCTATCTGTTGTTGAGGATTAGGAAAAGTAGAGTTTTCCAGAAGCTGCTTATATGAACATAATTTTGTTAAACTTCTTTGGAAAACAGTTTTACATTATATAGTGTAGTTAGACATTTGCATATCCTGATACCCAGCAATTCTACATCTTAGAATGTACCCTGAGTAAGCTCTTGCACTTGAGTACTGAGACTTGTACAAGAAAATTTATAGCAGCAGTAAAACTTAGCAGTAAACTAAGTTAAAGGTTATTAGCAGTAAAACACTCAAAACAATCAAAATAGGTATCAACAATAAATTTGATAAATAGTGGTATTTTCAAACAATACCATGTGAAACAATATTATTTGTGCAATATTTAGCCTATTGAGTTGAATATCTCTTTAACTGAAACTTCATACTTCGAAAGCTCTGATCATAAGCTTCTGGTTTTACTCTTATCCCAGAGTAACTCTTACTCATTTTTTTGTAAGTCATTTACCGGCCCTAAAAACGTTGATGACTTTCAAATTTATTTTCTCTTTCATCTTCCATCTCATTCTCCATGTTGGTAGTGGTTAATCTCATTCATACAGGCAGCTTTAGCCTCTATCTATTTTTAACTGAAAAATCTATACCTCTATTACAGATAGATTTCTACAGCTTCAGAGCCTTATACTATTTAATTAATCATTCAAAGTAAGATTTCTAAGAGTGAAAGATAGTGCTCCACTTAAAAACAGCAAGAATAAACCATCGCTGTCTTGATCAAATTGAGGTGAATATACTACTACTTATATCAAACTGCCTTTTGGTATTTCTATTTTGATTTCCCACAATCATCTCAAATTCACATTTCTTTTATTGAATTTATCTTCTCTTGATTCACATCAGCTTTTTTCTTCCATTCCCTCATGGCAATTTCTACGGTAATCCACTTAAATCTCACAAGTCAGAAACAGGAGTCATCTTCAACTTGTTCACCCTCTCTTTCCACATTAAGTCAGTTGCTAGTTCCTTTCTATTCCACTTTTAAAACATCTTAGGGATATTTATATTTCTCTGTACTCCTAAATTTCTATTCTAATTAACTCTAAGCTTTAATTCTCTCTTATATTACCGCAGTTCCATAAAACTCTTTTTTCCTGCTCCCATCCTTATATGCCAGGCCAACATTTGTACTATAGCTCTAAGCAACATTTAAAAACAAAAATCTGATCATATTTCTTGTATATGCTGCCCATTAGCCTTAAGATGAGGGTTTAGAAGTCTTTTTATTATCTCTAAATATCTTTCTATGATTCTGTGTCTCTGCCTCTCTCCAACCTCACATTCAGCTTTAGTGGCATTCTGAATTCTTTTCAGAACAATTTATTTATTTTTTCATACTCCTCTTGTCTTTGCAGCTGCTACTCAATTTTGTTGAAACCCTTAACAGCATCTCCTTTCTGTTTTTCTAATTCCTAAACATCAATCATGCCCCAATGTGGACATCATTTTGTCCATAAAACCTTTTTTGACTCTTCTTTGAGTTCATTTGGGTTGCCATAATGAAATGCCATAGACTTGGTAGCTTATGAACAAAAGAAATTTATTTATCAAGGGTCTGAAGGCTGGAAAGTCTAAGATCAAGGTTCTGGGAAATTCAGTGTCTGGTGAGAGTCTGCTTCCTCAGACGACCTTCTTCACATTGTAACCTCACATGACAGAATAGACAAGAGAGTTACATTGAACATCTTTTATTAGGGGACTAATCCCATTCTTGAGAGCTGTGCGCTAATGATTTAATCACCTCCCAAAGGCCCCACTTCTTAATACCATAACTTTGGGAATTGAGATTTCAACATAGGGCTGGGTGTGGTGGCTCACACCTGTAATCTCAGCACTTTGTGAGGTCAAGGGGGGCAGATCACAAGGCCAGGAGATCAAGACCATCCTCGCCAGCATGGTGAAACCCCGTCTCTAACTCAAAAAATAAAAATTAGCCAAGCACAATGTCGCACACCTGTAGTCCCTGCTACTCAGGAGGCTGAGGCAGGAGAATCACATGAACCCAGAGGCAGAGACTGCAGTGAGCCGAGATCCACACTATTGCACTCCAGCCTGGGCAACAGAATGATACTCTGTCTCAAAAAAAAAAAAAAAAAAAAAAAAGATTTCAACATATAAATTGTTGGGGGCATAAACATTTCATTCATTAAAACTCCCAAAGCCTCTTAGGTATTCCTTCTTTGTGTTCCTATAGCATCTTCATATTTTATGCTGTCTCTTTAGCTTCCTATAATGTAAAGGTTAAAAGAACAGGACTTAGCCCAGTTTTGTATATTACAGTGCCTGACATAGCATATATGTTTAATAACTACTTGTTTATTTCTTTGATTTTATTTGTCTTATTTCATATATTTAGTTACCTTAGAATTTGCATTCTCATTGTAAACTTTGATTCAGTTTAGACTGAAGACTGGTGTATTAGTCCATTCTCATGCTGCTAGAAAGACAGGGTAATTTAAAAAGGAAAGAGGTTTAATTGACCACAGTTCAGCCTGGCTGTGCAGGCCTCAGGAAACTTACAATCATGGTGAGAGGGGAAGCAAACACATCCTTCTTCACATGGTTGCAGAAAGGAGAAGAATGCAAGCTGAATGAAGGGGGAAGCCCCTTACAAAACCATCAGATCTCATGAGAACTTATTCATTATAATGAGAATTATGGGGTAACCACCCCCATAATTCAATTTCCTTCCATCAGGTCCCACCCACCACATGTGGAAATTATGGAAAATATAATTCAAGATCATATTTGGGTGGGGGCACAGCTAAACCATATAATTCTGTCTCTGGACCCTCCCAAATCTCATGTCCTCATATTTCAAAACACAATGATGCCTTTCTCACAGTCCCCCAAAGTCGTAACTCATTGGAGAATTAACCCAAACTCCAGATACAAAGACTCATCTGAGACAAGGCAAGTCTCTTCCACCTACATACCTATAAAAATGAAAGCAAGTTAGTTACTTTCTAGATACAATGGAGGTACAGGCATTGGGGAAATACACCCATTCCAAATGAGAGGAAGTAGCCAAAACAAAGGGGCTATATGCCCCATACAAGTCTGAAATCCAATAGCACAATCGTTAAACCTTAAAAATCCAAAATGATATACTTTGACGCCATGTCTCACATCCAGGTCATGCTGATGCAAGAGGTGGGCTCCCATGGCCTTGGGTAGCTCCGCTCCTGTGGCTTTGCAGGGTACAGCCACCCTCCTGGCTTTTTTCATGGGCTGGTGTTGAGTGTCTGTGGCTTTTCCAGGAGCTTGGTGCAAGCGGTAGGTGGATCTACCATTGCGGGTAGTGGCCCTCTTCTCATAGCTCCACTAGGCAGTGCCCCAGTGGGGATTTTGTGTGTGGGCCCCAACCCCACATTTCCCTTCTGCACTGCCCTAACAGAGATTTTTTTTTATGAGAGTTCTGCCCCTGCAGCAGACTTCTGCCTTGACATCTAGGTGTTCCATACATCCTCTGGAATATAGGCAGAGGTTCCCAAACCTCAATTCTTGACTTCTTGCATGTTCAAGCTCAACACCATGTGGAAGCTGCCAATGCTTGGGGCTTGCACTCTCTGAAGCAATGGCCGGAGCTGTATTTTGGTCTCTTTTAGACAGGACTGGAGCAGCTGGAACACAGGGCACCAAATCTCTAGGCTGCACATAGCAGGGGAGCCCTTGACCTGGCCCACTAAACCATTTTGTCCCCCTAGGCATCAAGGCCTGTGATGAGAGGGGCTGCCGTGAAGGTCTCTGACATTCCTTGGAAACATTTTGCCTATTGTCTTGGTGATTCACATTTGGCTCCTTGTTACTTATGAAAATTTCTGCAGCTGGCTTGAATTTCCCCTCGGAAAATGGGTTTTTATTTTCCATTGTATGGTTAGGCCACACATTTTCCAAACTTTAATGCTCTGATTCCCTTTTAAACATAAGTTTCAATTCCAAACTATATCTTTTTAAATACATAAAACCGAATTCTTCTAACAGCACCCAAGTCACATCTTTAATGCTTTGCTCCTTGGAAATTTCTTCCACCAGATACTCTAAATCATCTCTCTCAAGTTCAAAGTTCCACATATCTCTAGGGCAGATGCAAAATGCCACCAGTCTCTTTGTTAAAATAAAGCAAGAGTCACCTTTATTCCAATTTCCAACAAGTACCTCATCTCCATATGAGACTACCTCAGCCTGGACTTCATTGTCCATATCACTATCGGCATTTTGGTCAAAGCCATTCAACAAGTCTCTAGGAAATTCCAAATTTTTTCACATCTTCCTATCTTCTGAGCACGCCGCATCTCTCAGAAGTTCCAAACTTTCTCATATTTGTCTTTTTTTGAGTCCTCAAAACTATTCCAACCTTTGCCTGTTGCCCAGTTCCAAACTTGCTTCCACATTTTCTGGTATCCCTATAGCAGAACTCCACTCTCTGCAGTAACAATTTATTGTATTAGTCTATTCTCACTTTGCTAATAAAGACATAACTAAGACTGGGTAATTTCTAAAGGAAAGAGGCTTAATTGACTCACAGTTCCACATGGATAGGGAGGCCTCAGGAAACTTACAATCATGGCAGAAGGGAAATCAAACACATCCGCCTTCACATAGCAGCAGAAAGGAGAAGAATGCAAGCTGAGTGAAGGGGGAAGCACCTTATAAAACCATCAGCTCTCATGAGAACTTACTCACTACCATGAGAATAGCATGAGGGAAACCACCCCGTGATTCAATTACCTTTCCCCAGGTCCTTCCCAAAAATGTAGAGATTATGGAAACTACAATTCAAGATGAGATTTGGGTGGTGACACAGCCAAACCATATTAACTGGTATAATATCTGTTTATATATTTCTGAAAGGTTATATATTTTGGGGTAGAGGGCTTATATTCTCTCTGTTTGGTAGTTTTTGCCCAGATATTTTGTGACTTTGTTGTCCACATCTCTATTTTTTCACTCAATTTCTACCTTTTCACAGAGGCCATCTCTAATCTCTCCCATTATTCTTCATCCACATCTATTTTCCTATAATTCTCTTCATATCTACTATCTAACATAGTAATCAATTTATTATTTATTATCTGTCATTCTCATTCTTTTCTTTCTGACATCTGGAACACTTAAAACAGAAGTTACTAGCTCTTTAAAAATGTTTTCATGAATGCCCCTTTTTTCTGTTGCTGTATTTAAGCTTTCTAATTTTTATTATTGTCATTTAATAGTTTTTTTGATATAGGATATAAAAATTATTACACTGTTAGGTAAAAATTGTCTTATTGTTCAATTGCAATTCACTTACTATCACTCTTTCCTGATTAGAAATTAGAATGCTAAAAGATTTAATTTATGTAGGTGTCTTGTTTTATTTTTACATGCTTCTAGTAAAAATTATTTGTGCATCAAACTTTTTTTGATCTATATCTAGATCTGATATTCAATTTATTGATTTTGTCTGAAACACAGTGACAACCTTCAGTTTTTCTTCAGCTGTAGAATATTTTTTATTTATTTGGTAACTAGCTTTCTTCTATTCTCTCTTATTTTCAGATCTTGTCCATTTCTCTATTTTCTTTACCTGTTCAAGCATTTCTTTATGTCACTGATAAATTCAGACAGCATTGATTAAAACCATGCTTACATTACATCTATGGTGCTTTGGTGTCCTTGCTATCCTTCCTTATCATATTCATCTTCATCTTAAATCTAATTCTATGCCTATTCCTCCTCAGAATCCTATCTATTCATATTCCAATGGTAGCAACACACTAATTTACAGAAATTTTCTTGCAGTAGATTAATAGGACTACATATTGAACAATCTGCATATTTTGCTCTTTAATATGTCCTGTCATAATTTTTATAATCTTATGATTACAAACTCTATAGTTTCTGTACTCACACATGGCCAGTGCCAGCTGAAACTCAATGTGTCATCACACAGAGTTTGCCTTTGGCTTATTTTTCTCATAATAGACAAGCTAGCTAAATAGCCTTTATATATTTTGTAGGGCAAACTGAGATACCTGACTCAGAGTTTAATTCCCAGTTCAATGCAGTTTTATCCTTCTCATCTAGCTACTTCTGTGACATGTGAGTAGATGATTCATATGAAAACTGAAATTCTCAGCGTGCATGGCCACTAGGGTTTTTTTCTCTCTATTCTATATGAAGGGAATACAAGTAATAGAAGTCACTTCACATCCATGATGTTTTTCTTAACTTCTTGTTCAGTTAATTATTTCTGAAATGTTTCAGAATGTGCTTAATTATAGTAGTTGAAGGTAGCTTCATGGACAAAACCACTGTATCATTTCTCAGTTTGTTTCAATCTTGAAGCAAAGCCAAGAGTGTCATGAACTAAAGGGTAAATGCATTTTGCTGAGTTCTGCCCTATTTCTTTTATAATATCTGTCTGTGTCCTCCACGTTTCTACATTATACTATTTGTTATTCCTAGATCTTATTCTTATTAAGGTATAAAAATAAAATATATTCTCTATTTTCCATGGCAATATTAAGGAAAAATTGGCACTTTAAGTCTGGTTAATATATTTTGTTTTTATATTAATACATGTTATAAGTATAGAAAATAAGTGTTAAGGGGTTACTATTGATCAAGGTTCATACACATTTGAAAATAAATAATTATTTTCAAGTTTTGTTTTAAGTTCAGGGATAGAAGTACAGGTTTCTTACATAGGTAAACTTATATCATGGGGGTTTGTTATACAGATTATTTCATCACCCAGGTATTAAGCCTAGTATCCATTAGTTATTTTTTCTAATCCTCTCCCTCCTCCCACCATCCACCCTCAGAAGGCCCCAGTATGTGTTGTACCCCTCTGTGTGTCCATGTGTTCTCATCATTTAGTTCTATACACAATGGAATACTATGCAGCCATAAAAAAGAATATCATATCTTTGCAGGGAAGTGAATGGAGCTGCAGGCATGTTCTCACATGTAAGTGGGAACTAAATGATGGAAAATAATTTTTCTTTTTTATTTTATTTTATTTTATGATTATTATACTTTAAGTTTTAGGGTACATGTGTACAATGTGCAGGTTAGTTACATATGTATACATGTGCCATGCTGGCGTGCTGCACCCATTAACTTGTCATTTAGCATTAGGTATATCTCCTAAAGCTATCTCTCCCCCACCCCACCCCACAACAGTCCCCAAAGTGTGATGTTCCCCTTCCTGTGTCCATGTGTTCTCATTGTTCAATTCCCACCTATGAGTGAGAATATGCAGTGTTTTTGTTCTTGCGATAGTTTACTGAGAATGATGATTTCCAATTTCATCCATGTCCCTACAAAGGACATGAACTCATCATTTTTTATGGCTGCATAGTATTCCATGGCATATATCTGCCACATTTTCTTAATCCAGTCTATCATTGTTGGACATTTGGGTTGGTTCCAAGTCTTTGCTATTGTGAATAGTGCCGCAATAAACATACGTGTACGTGATTTATAGTCCTTTGGGTATATACCCAGTAGTGGAAATGGCCATACTGCCCAAGGTAATTTATAGATTCAATGCCATCCCCATCAAGCTACCAATGACTTTCTTCACAGAATTGGAAAAAACTACTTTAAAGTTCATATGGAACCAAAAAAGAGCCCGCATTGCCAAGTCAATCCTAAGCCAAAAGAACAAAGCTGGAGGCATCATGCTACCTGACTTCAAGCTATACTACAAGGCTACAGTAACCAAAGCAGCATGGTACTGGTACCAAAACAGAGATATAGATCAATGGAACAGAACAGAGCTCTCAGAAATAATGCCACATGTCTACAACTATCTGATCTTTGACAAACCTGAGAAAAACAAGCAATGGGGAAAGGATTCCCTATTTAATAAATGGTGCTGGGAAAACTGGCTAGCCATATGTAGAAAGCTGAAACTGGATCCCTTCCTTACACCTTATACAAAAATTAATTCAAGATGGATTAAAGACTTAAACGTTAGACCTAAATCCACAAAAATCCTAGAAGAAAACCTAGGCATTACCATTCAGGTCATAGGCATGGGCAAGGACTTCATGTCTAAAACACCAAAAGCAATGGCCACAAAAGCCAAAATTGACAAATGGGATCTAATCAAACTAAAGAGCTTCTGCACAGGAAAAGAAACTCATCAGAGTGAACAGGCAACCTACAAAATGGGAGAAAATTTTCACAACCCACTCATCTGACAAAGGGCTAATATCCAGAATCTACAATGAACTCAAACAAATTTACAAGAAAAAAACAAACAACCCCATCAAAAAGTGGGTGAAGGACATGAACAGACACTTCTCAAAAGAAGACAGTTATGCAGCCAAAAAACACATGAAAAAATGCTCACCATCACTGGCCATCAGAGAAATGCAAATCAAAAGCACAATGAGATACCATCTCACACCAGTTAGAATGGCAATCATTAAAAAGTCAGGAAACAACAGGTGCTGGAGAGGATGTGGAGAAATAGGAAAATAATTTTTCAAACACTTGCGTGTTAGATATTATATTTTCATTTAAGATATAAATAAATAGAACACAAATACCCAGTATTCTTCTTTATATTCACTTTCACAGAAAGGTGAAATATTAGGATATAAGAGATGATTCTAGTATATTATATGGCCAGACAATTCAGATTGGTAGTGACAGTGGTTGTGTCTGTCTAGATAAAAGGTTAATTGGCTGTAATTAAAGTGTGTGGTCAGTGAAACTCACATTAAAGTTATGGCAAAAATAAGTATGATTGATATGAAAGAATGCTAGAAATGAATGTAATAAAAATTTAAGGGCAAAGTAGGAAAAAATAGCTCTTGAAGTTTTTTTCTAAAAGTCTGCATTCAAATGTAGTTTTCTGATTTTTAGTGGTGATAAATTCAATTAAGAAATTCAGGCATGGAAAAGCTACCACGATTATTAATTAATGAATTAAGCTTTATAGTGGCATAATTTTCCTTTAAAAATTCACCAATTTTAAGTATACAATTCAATGAGTTTTGACAAATGTATACATTCATGCAACCACGATTGCAATGAAGATATAGAGTTTCCATTGCCCCAGCGAGTTTCCACGTACACCTTTACCATCGATTCCAAAACTCCTCCTATTCTAAGGTTCACACAGCCACTGATTGTTATAGTTTGCCTTTTCTGTTATTTCACATGAATATAATCACAGTATATAGTTTTTATAGCTGACCTCTCTCACTGTGACTAATACTTTTGAAATCCACTCACTTTGTTATATCATTAGATTGTTCCTTTTTAGTGCTGAGTAGTATTGAATTGTATGGGTGTACCAGTATTTGTTTATCCATTTAACATGTGAAAAATGTTTTAGGTTGTTTTTAGGTTTTGACTATTATAAATAAACATTGCAAATATTACAGTATACTTTTTTTCTTTGATACCTTCCTTTCTGAGCTAAAGATACCTTCCTTTCTTAGCTCAATATCCAGATATTTTACTGCTAGGACTTGCTGGTCTATGATAAATATACAGTTGACTTTAGGAATAACACTGCTAACTTGCTTTTTAAAGGTATTGTACTATATTTGCATTTTTGCCAGGAATGCATGCAAGTTATTCACATCCTCACCAACACCTGCTATTGTTCATCTGTCAATAAAATCCACTTAGTGGTTAGTTAGTCTGTTACTATTAAAGAGTTTTCAGTCAATATCTTACAGTGGCTTTAATTTTCACCTAGTGGCTAGTCTGCTACTATTAAAGCCAGCATAGTTGATATCTTATTGTTCCTTTAGTTTTTGTTTTCCTAATGATTATTGATGTTGAGCATATTTTTACACTCTTTTTTGTCATTGCTGTTAGTGTATCTTCTCTGTTGAAGTGTCTATTGAAAGTGTTTGCCTATTTTTATTGGATTGCCTTCGTATTGAACTGCAAAGGTGTTTATATATTCTGGATACAGGTCTTAAATCAGATGCATGTGTTTTTCAAGTGTTTTCTCCCAGTCTATGAATTGATTCTTATTTTCTTATTGGTATTTTTTAATTTTGAAGAAAAACAATTTTTTAAATTTTATATTTTCTGCTTCTTTTGCTATATCTGTGAAATGTTTGCTTAAAACCCAAGTTCACAAAAATTTACCCCTATATTCTCTTTAAGAAGTCTTATAGTTGTATCTATTACATTTCAGTTTAATTCTATGTAGGGTTGGGGTCAATTTTTTACTCAAAAATATTCTATTATTTCAGCTTCGTTTATTGAAAGAACTATCCTTTCACCATTGAACTATCTAGACACTGTTGTTGAAAATTAATTAAACATTAATGTATAGGGCTATTCTGGAATTTTTTTCTATTCCATTGGTCTTCATGCCAATTCTTAAGTCAGTACTATACTATGTATTTTAATGGGGATTTATAGTAAGTAGCAGAATAATGTTGTGTGAATTCTTCCACTTTATTCTTGCTCAAGATCCTTTGGCTGCTTTAGGTTATTTGGATTTGCTTATAAATATTAGAATCAGCTTGTCAATTTCAGGAAAACATCTGCTGTAATTTTGAATAGAATTGCATTGAAGTTATAAACCAATTTGAGGAGAATTACCATCTTACCAACTTTGAGTCTTCAAATGTATGAATATTACATATTTCTATATAATAAAGTGTTATTACATTTGTCACTTTTTTACAATTTTCACTGTACTTATTTTACATATTTTTGTTAAATGTATTCCTAAGTATTTTTTATTGTTTTTGTAAGTTGTATTTTCAAATTTTAATTTAAAATTGTTAATTGTTAATACAAAGAAATAAAGCAGATTGTTTTCTTGTATTGATCTTTGGATCCTGTGACCTGCCTAAGCTTACTTATTTCAGCAGGTTTTTTGCTTATTTTGTAGGGTTTTTGGCTTAGGTAAAAATGTAATTTGTTAATAAAGAGAGATTTACTTTTTTCTTTCAAATCTTTATTTATTTATTTATTTATTTATTTATTTATTGTTCTGCCTTATTGAAATAGTTTGGATCTCAATATAATGTTGAAGATAACTAAGTTAGGGTAAATCTCCTTGCCTGTTTTCCCAGTGTCAAGGCGGGAAATACACTCTTTTACCATTAAGTGTGGTAGTAGGTATAACTATGTATACAGAATGAGATGGAAAATGTTTTTGTCTCTTTCTTTTTCTAGAAGATTGTGGATGTCATTTTATTTCTTCCTTGAACATTTTTAAGAATTCATCAGTGAAACCTTCTAAATCATTTTGGTAATCTGGCCCTGGAGTTTCTTTATGGTAATGGTATAATTACACATGTAATTCATTTAGTAGAAAAGGGGGTATTCAGCTAGCCTGTTTCTTCCTGGGTAACCTTTTGTAGATTTATTTCTAAGAATTTGTACAATTAATCTAAACTGTCAAAATTTTTGTGTAATGTTGTCCACATCATTCTTTTTTATTTTTAGTGTCTGAAAGACCTGTGTTATTATTATCTGTTTTTCTTCCTAATATTGGCAAATTGTGTCTTTTTTTTTTTGGTTTCTTGATAAATGTTACTAAAGGTTTATCAATGTACAGTGCCAACTTTTGTATTCATTGATTTTCTCTATTTTTTTTTAATGTCATTGATTCCTGCTGTTTGGTATTTCTTTTCTTTTGCTTATATTGTGTTTTGAATCTGTAGATTGCTTTGGGTAGTGTATTTATGCTTATAACTTTTTAATTATTTCATTAATAATTTCAGGGTTAATAAACTTCAGAAATATCTTAATTATAAATTATGAAGAAATTTGTTCATATATGCCCTTTTATTACACTTACCCATCTCATCTGAGAACTTTCTCCTGGGGGCATTTCTTCATTTAATGTCCTGTGCCATCCCCTTCCATTGGGGTGTGCAGGTGATCTCTTTGTGGATTGCTATGAAAATATTTTATACAATTGACTGAGTCACATGTTGATTTAGAATTTATTTATATGTGTTCAGTTTTCTATGATAAGCAGTTGTAAAGCTGTTTGACACCTAATTTTGAAATTGGTGTGGATCTTTCTTAGTCTTATTACAACTTCCCTCCGCATATAGAATATGTTGCAAAAAGGTTCTCTCACACTAACCAAACTAGACTTTACTCTCCAAGTAAGGAAACCGTAGATTCCATATACTTAACGTATTTCTGTACTCTGTGCATCTATAAATTTATGTTTGCTTTACGTGGTCTAAACTTTCTTATATTCATCAGTAATTCTAAGTATCTGTGGTCTGAGATGTGACTATTTTGAATTAATTAAAGGTATCTTTTCCCCTTCATTCCTTTTTATAGCTTAAATTGATTTTTAAAAAGGGAATGTCATTTGGCTTTATTCCATTTTCCCCACCATCTTCTGTCAATTTATTATGATACATTTTGTATTTCAATTTGATTTATTGTTGCCACAGATGTAATTCATGCCTTGAGTTTGAGCTCTTATCCTCAACTTACGAATGGAAATATTACTGACAAAGAAGTTGAGTTTATTAATCTATGACTATATTAATTTATATATTCATCTTTTCATGTGTGACAGATGCATTATGGATCATTATCATTTTGATGCTTAATGTGTTATCATTTTTCATTGAAAAATAAATGATGTAAAATTGCATGTTATTAATTATCTACAATAATTTTATTTCCCTTGAGCAGAGAAAAAGTGTAAAATGGGAACTCACTCAGAATAATAGTGCATATCTATGAAATTAATAATTAATTTTCAATGTGTCCATTTCTCTTTTATAATAGATGTCATTTTCAGTGAACACTTTAAATCTGTTAAAATCTTGCAGTTGTATATAGGTTTCAATTCTCACATATTATTTTAATACATTCTCACATATTATTTTAATACATTCATATGGATTTTTGATATTTTTCTGAAGGCAAAAAAGTATATCCTGTGCTTCTATTTATAAACAGAATTTAATATAATCTCTACATTGTATCTTTTAAATGTATTTTTATAGTTATATCTTCAAACATGAGCAGTTTTTTAGAAAAATTTTCTGTCAAGTACCCCATCAACAGTGAGCTCTGGTAAATTTTAATAGTAGCAATAGCAATGTACTTTCTGAAGCCTTGCTTAGTCTGCATTATATTAGCAATGACATTGACAATAGCAATTATATTAACAATAGTTCTTCTCAAGTGTAAGTAGGTAATGAGTATAAAAGAAGAACAGGGATATTGAAGAAAATGAGTAGCAAACTTGAATGAGTATTCTACATTCAGATTCATAAGATAAGAAATACAAGGATAGTAACTTTACTGTGAATGAAGGATACCAAGTTAGGTAAAGTTCTAATTTAACAATGATTAGTTTACATGATCTTGTCCCAGAGTATTTGCTCATATTAATCTTCCTATATTGAAATGTCCATTTATCTGTACTTTCCTGGCTCTTAGCCATTCCTCCAGGTCCTACTGAAATATTTTATACCTTGGAAATTCTTTCCAGAAATTAGTCATGACCTCCTTCTCTTTAAACATCCTGTGGTATATTGATCTTTTGCCTCCATGTTTGGTTTTCTTAACTGGATTTCAAGTCCCTTTGTGGGCAAGTCTGTAAATTATATATTTTTATATATTTCACCAGTCCTTCATAGAGTAAATACTATTATAATATTAATCGTAATAACTAGCTTTTATTTAACTCTTATTATATGCCAGGAACTGATGAAAAACAATAGTCAATCATTATAAATGTATAATGTGAAAGGACACTTATTTCTGAAATGGATAATAAAAATTAAACACTTGAATAACTTCCAGGAATTACTAGTTAGATTTTTATGGATACAGCATGCATGTGTATGAAAACTAACAGATCAAATTTAATAGAAAATAATATGATTTTCTTCCCTATGTTGCTATTCTGGCTGAATTAGTTGGCTCACATAGTTCTGCAGTCTCTACATATTCACGTTCACCAGCTGTCTATCATTTATCCAGATCTTGGATCAGAAAATTTAAACCTCATACATCACAGACAGAATATATGATTTAATTTAAATTGACTTGCCAATGTTCCTTAGTTTGAGCTTCACCACATCTTTTTAACTTTCACACTCTGGCCCCTTTCTTTTGTGCTAGTAATTGTGGAGCCTCTTCTATTTTCTGGCAGTTATGCCAACAATTTTTTACTAGTGAGAAATTTGTTGAGATGTTTTGCTCACAAGAGACCCTGATGATCCTGTGTCTTCAGTTATGTATATATGTACAAGAAATTTGCCTTTCCTTATCTGACAGCCATGCTCCAGCACCTTAAGCCAGCCATAAATCATGCTTAAAGACTACAGGAAGGTAATTAGACATTAAATAGAGGTTAGAGTTCTACCAAGTTTGAGTTCAGGTTTACTAGAACCAAAGGGAGTGTAGATGATGAGAAGATTTATTTATTTATTTATTTATTTATTTATTTATTTATTTTTTAAAGAAGAATAGTATAATTTCAGAAAACAAAACCATCATTACAGACAATGAGAGTGAATAGAGAATACAGTCAAGTTTCTGCTTTGACTTTGTTCTGTATAAAAAAATTTAAATATCATATTCATACTTGCAAATTTGAAAATACATAGTCTGATACATTTAAAGTGGCTGACTTCCTTTTTTATTATTTGGCCACTACAGTTTCTTTCCCTTTTTGAGGCACAAACCAAACCAGGGTCCCCTGGCTCTAGCTCCTGGTTGAGTTCCTGTTTGCATTGTGGAGTGTGGAGGCTGGCTTTGTGGTGGCCACCAGCCTGCCTTAGATGATGAGAAGATTTAAATGAAAGTATAGACACTGCCTTACTCTTGGTTAGGCTTAGCTTGTTGAAGTTAACCTACATCAGTCAGATGAGCAGAATAAAAGGAAGCAATTGGGCTTTTTCTTCATTAATGGATCTAAGCTGTGTTTTACTGTGCACAAATGCTGTGCTTGCCTGGTATGTACTGCTCTGTTTTGAGTATTTAAAACAAAGTTACTTTTTCTCCCATTAGGAAATAGAATTGAAATCCGATATCCTCACTCTTGGAGAAAGATTAGACTAGTGTGATATGTTTTTCCAGATTATTTCCAAGTTCTCAGATCATTTCTAGAGGCATGCTGTCAAAAACAAGGAAAATTACCAAAAAATATTCTATAGAAAACATTGTTACTTTTGTTTTGATATTCTACATATCTAATTACAAACCAGAATTCTACATTATCCATTTATTTGCCTTGTTATATAGAAGTAATAAGATTTGTACACAAGGGATTTAATTACAAATAAGTTAAATTTATTGGATATTTAATATCAAATATAGCTATAGTTACCAGAGATAAAAAATTAATAAAACATAATCTATGTACTGAAGAAATTTACAATATATTGAAAAAGACAAGATATTTAAGCCGTTTAATAATATACTATAGTGATGAATATTTTCTTACTGGTTGACATAATGTATTATATTAAAAGGTAAAATCATGTTAAGCATAGCATCAAATATGAAATATTTCCGTTTTTATTTTTAGATTATTTTCTCTTTATATTTAAATAGAAAAAATAAGGTGACAGATGTTACTTTTTGTCTAAAGGCAATGATTTTTAGAATTAAATGTTTTCTGTTGGGATTTGTCCATTAGCAGTGAAGTCTAAGGTCAAGTTGCCTTAATATTTTGTTATCAAGTGTAATTATAAGAAAAATTTAGTACAGTTATTAGCTCATTTGATAATGATTTATAATTTCATAATTATTGATTTTTTCGATTTGAAAACTACTAGCCTATCTACAAAATTTATAATATTAAATAAATGTTAGAGATACAAGGATTACTCATTTCACAATGTTGCCAGGCCTAAGACATGTTATTGAGTTATAACCATTATTGATTTACTTCTAAATAAGATGTAGTATTAAATATTTTAATATTCTATTGCTGTCCTTTAACTCAAGACACTGGGGTATTATATTAGTGAATAATTGGATACTGTCCCAGAATACTTCAGAAGTAACACGTAACTAAAAATATCACCATGGCAACTTTGATAATTAATGCTTAGAAACAAATTTCACAACAACTACCTGTTTTATATGCTTGTCATTTTCAAATACATATTTTTTTCTGAAATGGCACCACTTTTGTAATATTATGTGTCCTACCTTGCCTATTCTGCAAGATAAAAATGGCACATTTGTGAGATATATTCCCTGTAGTATATTGAAATTGCTGATTGATTGTTGTGGTCACTGTATACAATTTTGGTCCGTTATTTCTAAAATATATGTCACTGCTCTTGTCCCAGGCTTCCTCGTCTTGGTAATTACTAATTAGAGACATGAATGTAATCACAATATATCAGCTACTCCTGATATATATATCTCCTGCAATATATAGCTTCTGCCTCCTTGCATGTTAATCTTTTTACAGTTTTGTTTGTTTTCTCTTTTGACAGAAAACTTCCCTTCATCCCCTTAAATATGAAACATCGTGTCAGTCTCTTGCCACTGGCACAGGTTAGGTGTAGAAAGACAAGCACATTCTGTGTCTCTCCATCTTCTCACTTCTTATCCACAGCCTATTGTAAGTGTTTTCCTCATTCAGAATTCTTAAATGATTCTTAAATGATTTTGTGCTCATCTATGAGAACAAAAGACCTGAAAGACGACTTGAAAGCCACATGTTCTCATATTCTAAATGTCTAAAACCAAGCAAAAATAAAACACTTTGAAAGCATTTATTTATTTATATTAGTCAATGCCAAATGTAAGTATACATTAATAGTTTAGGGTTAAAATCTTGAGTCCAACACTTGTGTAACTTTGCATGAGTTGTTTAACATTTCTGTGCCTCATTTTCTTATTTGAGAAACTTGGATGAATAAAAGTACCCATTTCCTTGAATTTGTGTGAGGGCTAAATTGATCAATAAGTGAACACTTCTTAGAACAATGCCTGGTACAGAGAGGGGTATATACATTTACTATTATTACTATTATTTATGGACTAAGTATAACAAATCACAACTGCATAACCCCTTAGACCTGTGTACAAAATGAGGCTATAGGGATGCATGATGTTTATCTTCAAGAATGAAAGAAAAAATACTTTCTTTTGGTCTTTTGATACTTAACAAAGAATCCTTATGCCACCCCTCCCCGACTCCCACCCCCCCAGTTTGGGCTCAGCACCCTTTTTTCCCTTTGTTTTTTGTTTGTTTGTTTTTAAGATTATCCATTCTGGGTTCATCACTCATGACTGATGTTCTTGAGGTGCTACAAGTGCTACTGCTTCTGGTGGTAAATACAGAGATTTGTTGAACAGGAGACTCCCACAGAGTTTGTGGATGCTACAGCTATTTAGACAGGGACTTTATGATACATGGCCTCAGAGGAACACAGTGACTACTGAGATTTCTTCATGAACTCCAGGACTGGGGCACATCTCCTCTGGTTTCCCCAGGAAGTCAAGTTTGGCAAAATTAAATAAACATATCCTTCCTACTCTGTGATACATTCAGTGGAAGTGGCATTGGCCTCAAAGTGTTTCTTCTTTTTCAATTTTTCACCTAAATTACAACCACAGAGCTAGCGTGAACAGATTGTGATAAGTTTAGAAGATTATATTCATGTATGAGCCTTCATCTAGCGCTTCTCCTCACTACTTAGACTTTGGCACTAAATTCATACTCCAGATTCCTTGGTGAAAGATTTTCCTCCTCAGAGATCTGAAATCCTTTCCTCTACGGTGTATTAGATATATGCTTATACCCTTGAAAAATCAATAGTGATTCCTGGGTCAGTTTTTTATTTCTTTGGGAACAATTAACTCCAATTTCTAATTTTTTCATAATATTAAAGTGTACTATATCATTTTACTTTGAGACATTTGATGTTATTCCATATCTAAGCTTTATCAATATAGAATATTGTCAAAGAAAGAAATAAATGTTTTAATATCTTACAACGGGTATGACTAGAAAAACCTTCAGGTGTACATAAAATTCAGTATTATACAGTGGTAATTATAATGCAGCAAATTTACATGTATTAATGTGAAGATGTTATGATGTATCCAAAAAGCGTTTGGTACTAAAAAGTAGATACAAATAATTCCATTTATTATGACTTAATGATAGGCATAGAAATTTCTGGTAACAACAAAAACAAACAGCAATAATAAGCACCCATGTGCCAGACACTGCATGAAGCATTTTACATTGTTCATGTTAGTCAATCTTGATCCTAACTCTATAAAGTGTTAGGAGTAAAATAAATCCCAATATGAATCAGAAAGACTAAATAACAAGGACATCAAGCTATTAAGGTGGTAAAATCAGGACATAAAGAGGCACTCAGATATCAGGGCATGTGCTGTCATCAAGTGTGGACTAAAATATGCAGAGATTTTCATCGAAGGATGAGGTTATCTAAGAATTTACACTTATTTTTCTCTTCAAATATTCTTTTCTATTTTTTATGAACATGTATCATAACATCACATGCCTTTTTCACGATTCTGAGTTCTAAGAATTACTATTTTTTCCAGTGTTCACAAATAATTCAATTATTTATTCTCGAACTTAAGCTAGCATCGAGATGAAGCTATTCAAGCTGCAATTTTACAGTATCTTGTTTTATTCCTCCTATCAACATTCCAAAGTACCTTCCATTCATGTATGTAAGCATACATTCTTTCATCAGAGAGTATTTATTATGCACCCAGTAATGTCAGATACTCTTCTAGGAAATGGACACAGTATAGTTTACAAAACAGAACAAGATCTCTTCTCATGAAACTTCTAATAGGAGAAAATAGTAAGCAATTAGGCAAATTACATATATAGATATAGAAGTACATATAGATTGGTTTATAGATGGATATAGATCTTTGGATATTGATCTACTCATAAATCATTACATTAAGAAAAACGAAACACAATGCTGTGATAGAGGTTGACTAGGGTGAGCTAATTGGGTGGTTGAGGAAGCCTTCTCCAAGGTGGTGATATTGAACAAAAAACTGTATATTTAGGAAGACCGGGCCACACAAGGGCCTGGTGAATGGGCATTTTAGACAGAGGACTGAGCAAAATACAATTATCTCTTAGGTAGAAATGAACTTGGCAACATTAAGGAGCAGAACTAATCTCTAGCTTTCAGTTTTTCAATGTAGAAGCAGTGAGAGATATTAAATATTTAAATGGCCTCAGTCATGATCTAAAATGTCTATTTATTAAAAGTCTAGGATTAAGACAAATATAGGGCTGTTAATTTTCTGCTTCTTAAAGAAATTAGTTCTTCCCACATTTAAAGGAGAAAGAAATCCAATATACGGAGCACTCCGCATTAATATAAAAAACAAAATTCTGGCAACGCATCAAGAATGATAAAAATTAAAAGGAAAGCGTGTAAAAGCTGTCCTCATTATTGTTGTGCATTAATTATTTTCTTCAATTATATTGGCAAAAAAGGCTTTCAAAACCAAGCAGTTTAATGATTCTAAAAGTTTAAAGCTCCTTTATCTTCAAACTACAGCATCATTCTGTGTTCTGCCTCCATCTGGTCTTAACTGCTTTTTATGTTATTATTTATCATTATGTAATGAGCATTTAGTTATTTCAGTAAGAAACAATTCTTTAGGAAACAATTTACAGTTGCCAGCACAGTAAAGGGAAAACATGCTCAGTTCAACTGAACCTTTGATGTTTGCTGTCCCTTTACAAGTATGGGTTTGCAAGTGTAATCTCACCTGCTTCTTGTAAGGCTCCATTTGATCCTCCTCTAATATGATCCTCTTTATCCTACAGGCAGTTTTCTGTTTTCTAGCTTTTAACTTAAGGACTTCCACATTCACCAACCTTCATGCTAGTCAGCTCTGCCTATTTTTGATACAGAGTATTTGAATTTCTCCATGGTTATTTTAGTCTCAGGCATTAAATGTTGTTTTTCTTACTCTGTATAATATATGGTATTTATGGTTATTATTTTAAAAATTTACTGGGCTGTAATGAGCCCATCTTTTTGTGAGAAGCTCAAAATCAGTAAGAAAGTCCAAAGAACTAGTAAAAGACATTGAATGACAAAAATGGAAATAGGCAAATTTAATTTACTGAAAGAGTCACACATTTCCATCATGAGTCTGTACTGACACTATTAACCTCTGCAGTCCCCTTTGTTAAGTTATTAGGTTGGGAGTAATTACTTTTGCACCAACCTAATAATTTTACATAGGCGTTCCCGTATTTTTCATTTGTACAATGTCACTTCAGTTTGCAAAAAAATAAGGCCATATAGAACCGATCCAGTATATAGGTAGGCAAGGTTCTGCACAATTCCATTTTCATTGATGTTTAATAGATTAAACGTTCATTAATAAATGGTGGTACCTTGGTTATATTTTCATTGTTCTAATAGTTATACTTCCCGTTTCCCTTAGTAAATATTTATTGAGAATCTACTATGTATCTTACAATGCGCAAACATTTAGGGATACAATGGTAACCAAGGTAAATTTCCTTTCTTCATGACCATCAGGCTTAAAGTGTGCATAGGCAAGTAAACAGGCCCTTAGAAAGTGAGATGATTTACGGTAAAATTTGAGTACTTCGCACACAAAACGGATATGTACTCTAGTTTTGGCACTAAGTATTATTTAAAATAAGCCTGAAGGAAAAAGTCATAGATAAAGAAGGAGCAGTTCTCAGACCTCACATTGTCATTTTGCATTGAGGTCCATAAATTATACAGCTGGCTCTGTCTAGGACATATTACAAATGCAGAAATGAAGATCAGAATCTCTGTCTCCAAAACTGAAGTCAGGGGACCTCATTGGATTAGCACAGAGTGGCCCAGAACAAAGTTTGTAGAAAGGAAAGGTCCTCATGAGCCCCAAAGGAGGACTCACAAAGCAGGAAGTAGAAGTTTAAGCTGAGGATTTAGACTCAAGAAAAGAGCCAGTAAGTTGGTTACCTTCTGGCTTAGAGTACAAATAAACCTGCCAGGGTTTCTGGACTTGGCTATGCTGTCACAGATCCTAGCTTAAAACTTAAAAACTGGCTGAGTGTATGATATGAGTATGACCTTAATAAGTGCAGTGTCCCACAGTGCCTGTTTAAGGACATTTCTACAGCAATTGCTCATCAGCCTCTTTGAAATTGTTTTTTTAAAGCTACAGCATGTGGCAGTGATGGCAGCAAAGCGCTAATGAACAATATATTGAACATATTGCAAATCAACACATTGAAATTCAGTTATCTCTTTCCCACATTAGGGTTTAGGGCTTTTGAAGTATAACTCCAAAAGTAACTGAAACCTTCTGATGTTTTTATATCATTCTGTGAGCAGAAGTCTCAAAGTAGAGATACAGATCACCTGTAAACATGCTAGTTAAGGACAGAAGGAATTAATCTGAAGTTAATTATAAAAGAAAAAAACTACATTTATATGCCAAGCTTATGTTATGGGTTTCTCCAGATACATATTGATATGGTTAGGCTTTGTGTTCCCACCCAAATCTCATCTTGAATTGTAATTCCCATAATCCCAATAATCCCCATATGTCAAGGGAGAGACCAGGTGGAGGTAATTGAATCACAGGGCGGGGAGAGACCAGGTAGAGGTAATTGAATCACCGGAGAGACCAGGTGGAGGTAATTGAATCACAGGGGCGGTTTCCCCCATGCTGTTCTCATAATAATGAGTGAGTTCTCATGTGATCTGATGGCTTTATAAGGGGCTCTTCCTCCCTTTGCTTGGCACTTCTCCTTACTGTTGTCTTGGGAAGTTGCCTCGTTTTCTCTTTGCCTTCTGCCATGGTTGTAAGTTTTCTGAGGCCTCCCCAGCCATGCTGAACTGTGAGTAAATTAAACCTCTTTCCTTTATAAATTACCCAGTCTTGGGCAGTTCTTTATAGCTGTATGAAAACAGACTAATACATATATAACATATGTGTTACTTTTTATCTTTTCTATAAGTTTATTGCCATTAATAAATTTTCACTTTTTTATTTCATTTCTCTGTGTAGCAGAATTTTCTTGTTTTGTCTTATAATTTGTGGATTGTTCTATGGCAGGATCCAATATGTTTAAACTTTCACGCATTTAACAAAAATAAATTACGGTAATTTCCCTAAATAATGTTTCCATTCCATTGTCATGACCTTGCAGTTAAATTGCATAAATGATTAGCTTCTTAAATTTCTTTGAAAATTTAAAAGGGATTTTTTGAAAATGTTCGCATTGTTTCTTGTTGCCAATACAAACAAGGAAACAATTTTGGTCCTCCAATTTATTTTAAAAAATATTTTGAATTTTCTGTTTGCTCACCATTCTTAGGAAATTAAGTCTTTGTTTGTCTAGAATCATTATTTTATATGGGTTTTTAAAGATCATGGTGCCCCTACATAAGTCTTTGAGATACAAACAAATGAAGAAAAGTTAAGAGTGATTTTACTTAATTACATCAGAATCCCAGGTGCCAGTGAAAAGGAATAATGGGCTGAAGTATATAGACCAAATATCTTTTCCTCTGCTATTGAGAGATTTTTCTCGTTGAAGAAGCTTAAATTAGTTTCAGTGTCTACTTTCTAACTGGCTTACCTGCCTTCATTTAGAATTATCTTGCTACTGCCTTCATAAGATCTAGCCAACCATTGTGCATTGCCAAGGCCCTACAATCTTAGTCTGAGGTGTCTGAAACATCTATAAGCATGAATGGGGTGGTAACTCCAAAATACCAGTCAACCTTAACCTGTTTTCTTCCTCCAGTCCAAATTCTCTGAGTGGAGAACATTTCAGCGGGTTGTGTCTTCCACATATTACAGAAAGGAAGTTTTTCTTCACAAGAGGTAATTCACGTCCTCTTTAATGCACTTCAAGTATTCTCTTTCATTTGTACATTATCTTTCGACATTCCTTTAAGTATCTCACATGCAAACAACCTTTTTCCTTTCTGGCATTGATTTCTATTTTCTGTTATATTGGCAATTCTTTGGTTGTTTTCTCGAGAACCTGTAGGTTGGCCAGCATTATGTGCCAAACTTGAAACCAAAGGTTCTTACCTTTTAAAATTATCATTACTATACTTAACTTGTGAAACTTTGCAATAATACACTATTGTTACATTGAACTGATGTATCAATTTCATGGAAACCCTGCCTAAAAATGCTAACTTAATATTGAATATTACTTTGTAAATTCATAAGCATTTTCACAAATTCTTAAAGATATATAACCAACATAAATTTGACTTATAAGATGTGAATGACATCTCATACGAAGAATAAATATATTGTTTACATTAGAATGTATGTATTGCATTATTTTTATTTTGTTATAAGTGGGTCTAAATAAATGACACTAAGAAAGCAAATAATATTTGCAGTTATACAATGACACTTTCATGAAACTTTGCAGTAAAGGTAGCAATTACGTTACACAGTACCGAAGAAATGAGTCCCTAACTTATGTAATAAATTATATTTTTATTAAAGATTAATGAATGGGTAGAAAATCGATATTTATACAATTAACAAAGTCCCTCAGTGGTCTTAATTCAAAGCACATTTTTTTTTTTTTTGTGAAACAAATGTTGAGTCTATTGCTTGAGCCTGAGAGGTCTAAGCTGAAGTAAGCTGTGGTGAGTGAGACCCTCTCTCATAAAAAAAAAAAAAAAAAAAAGTTGTCTTTAAATAATTTCTCTTCTATTTCTTATTTGTAAAAAAAAAATATAAGTTTGGGGCATTATGTAGGGAATCAGGATCTTTTTGAAACTTCCTGAAATAAATTTTGTGACTTTATTAGAAAACCTGATGAAATATTATGTTCAACTTGAAGTAAACTGACATATAAGTCATTAGGGAAATACAAATCAAAACCACAATGAGATATCACTTTGTACCCTCTGAAATTGTTATAATTTTCAAAAGGCAGACAATAAGAAGGCTTAGTAAAGATGTAGAAAAGTTGGAACCATCATATATTGCTGGTGGAATTGTAAAATTGTACAGTCACTTTAGAAAGTAGTTTCCCATTTTCTCAAAAACATAGTTACCATATGATTCAGCAATTCCAAAGAAGGTAGATACAAAGACCACATATAATATAATTACATTTGAAATGTACAGAATAGAAAAATCTGCAAACACAGAGTAGATTATTGGTTGTCAGAGGTTGGGAGGAATATAAAAAATGGGGAGTGACTGCAAATGGGTACAAGGTTTCTATTAGTGGTAATGAAATATTATGGAATTTCATACTGGTGAAACTTGCAGAATGTCGTGAGTGTAGTAAAACAACTTATATACTTAATAAATGTTATGCTTTTGAAAAATATGTAATTATTAGGTGACTATGGGACAATTGCAAACAGTATATAAGTACATAAAGTAATAAAAGAAACCCTCCTTCAGGAATTTAATGTATTCATTTCCCAAGAGATAATTGATGTTAACATTCTGTTATATAATTATATTTCCATAATTAAATACAGAGTAGGTGTGTGTAGCTATATATGTAAACACTCAAATCTGTTAGGTTGGCAAAAACCACAATCACTTTTGCACCAATATTATCCTTTGCATTTAATATTATCCTTTAAAAAATTAAATAAAAATAACTTGTTCTGTGACAGATTTTTCACATACTTCTTGGAGATTATGCTGTATCTTTCTGCATATGTATACATACATACATACAAATACTACATACATACACTGTCATAGAGATATATTCTGATGTAGATATAGATAGATCTTCATTCTTTAAAACAGTAATTTACTAATACCTCTTACAGGTATTCATAATTTTTATGCCTACTTTTCTATGTATCCCCATTTACATTATTTTCAATTTTTAGTTTTATAATGCTTCAATGTCCTTATATATATTTGATAGGTTTAGCTCTGTGTCACCACCCAAATCTCGCCTTGAATTGTAATAATCCCCATGTGTCAAGGGTGGTACCAGGTGAAGATAATTGAATCATGGGGGCAGTTCCCCCATGCTGTTCTCATGATTGTTTCATGTGATCCAATAGTTATAGAAATGTCTGGCATTTCCCCTTCTTGCATTCATTCTCTCACCTGCCACCCTATGAAGAGGTACCTTCCACCATAATTGTAAGTTTCCTGATGTCTCCCCAGCCATGTGGAATTGTGAATCAATTAAACCTCTTTTCTTTATAAATTACTCAGTCTCGGGTATTTCTTCATAACAGCATGAGAACGGACTAATAAAATATTTTTGTTTAATTAGGAAAATATATTTAAATACTGATATAAGTATGTACTATCATTAACCTGAAAATAAATCTATTTGCATTGAGCCAGTTCATCCTGAAAAGTTATGCCAACTAACACAAATTTTGCTAATAGTAACAATGTCAAATATTATGAAGAGCTTATTCTCACGTCACGTAAATGACTCCTTGTATAAGTTTTCTATATCTTACTAATTAATTAGCACTACAAATACGTTTCCCTTTTATTGATATATAATTATTTACAAATTTAAAGGGTAAATGTGAGTGCTTGTTATCTGCAAATAATGTATAATGATCAAGTCAGGGTAATTAGGATGTCCATCACTTTCAGGGCTTATTTTTGGCATCATTTCAAGTATTCTCTTCTAGTTATTTTGAAATATACATAATATTGTTGCTAAGTATAGTCACACTAGTATGCTATTAAAAATTAGAACTTTTTTCTTCTAACTCTCTCTCTGTACCCATAATCAACCTCTTTTCCTCTACTTCTTTCCCCTACCTTCCAGTCTGTGGTATCTATTTTTCTATTCTCTATGTCAACGAGATGAAGTTTTTTAGCTTCCACGTATGAGTGAGAACATGTGGTATTTGTCTTTCTGTGTCTGACTTATTTCACTTAATGACCTCCAGTTCCATCCAAGTTGCTGAAATGACATGATTTCATTTCCTATTTATGATCAAATAGTATTCTGTTGTGTATATATATCACCTTTTTTAACCATTTTTTCATTGTGGGCACTTAGGTTTATTCCATATTGTGGCTATTGTGAATAGTGCTGTGATAAACATGCCAGTGAAAGTATCCAATTGATATACTGATTTTTTTCCCTTTCAATAGACACTCCATAGTGGGGTTGCTGGGTTATACAGTCATTCCATTTTAAGATTTTTGAGAAATCAAAATAGTATTTTCCACATGATTGTAATAATTTACATTCTCACCAACAGTGTATAAGAGTTCCTTTTTTTCTGCATTTTCACCAGAATGAAATTTTTATCCTTTAATAATAGCCATTCTATCTGGGATGACATAATATCTCATTGTGGTTTTGATTTGCATTTCCTTAATTATTAGTGATGTTGAATATTTTTTCATATACGTGTTGGCCATTTAGTCTTTTGAGAAACATCTATGTCCGTTGCCCATTTTTTTAAAGGCAGTTTTTTTTTTTTTTTAATGTTGAGATGTTTGAGTTTCTTGTATATTCTGGATACTAGTCCTGGATGAGTAATTAGTCAGATGAGTAATTTGCAAATACTTTCTTCCATTTAAGAGGTTGTCTCTTTATTTATTGTTTCTTTTGCTGTTCAGAAGATTTTTAGTTTAATATAATCTCATTTGTCTGTTTTTGTCACTTGTGCTTTTGAGGTTTTAGACATAAAACATTTTCCTAGACCAATGTTCTAAAGAGTTTTACCTATGTTTTCTTCTAGTAGTTTATAGTTTCATATATTACATTAAGTCTTTAATCCATCTGGAGTTGACTTTTGTATACGGTGAGAGATAGAGGTTCATTTTAATCTTCTGTATATAGTTACTTTGTGGCAACTGCACCACAGTGCCTCACAAAGAGTAAAAGGGAGTCCACCCTTTGTTCATGAGCCTTTGAACAGAGGCCATGCTGCCAATGGAAGCATAGTCACTACTCACAGTTCCAGTCAGAGAGCTGTCTGGCTCACCTAGCCCAGCTTCCGGTGGCAGCAGTTGCTGTGCCCGCAGGTATGTATATTAGGGGAGAATAGGTCTGGCTCTCTACGCATGTGCCAGAGCATAGAAGCCACTCTGCTGGTGGGAGGGGATCTCACGCTCCCCCTGTGGGGCTGAGCATAGAGTTTGTGCTGCTGCTGGGGACAGAGTCACTTCTCACAGCCCCAGGCAGGGAGCTACTGGCTTTTGGAAAGCACATGCTTTGGTTTTCTTTGTCCTACTAGCTGTTATTTTGTGTACTGCACAGTCCATTTTCCAGAGAATATTATTCCCTGTCACTAGAGTACTGGGTACTCCACAGCCTCTTTGAGTCCGGCCAGCACCTTGCTGCTGTAGTCATCCAGGTGGACACTGGGCGCTCATGGGATATAGAGATATGGGAACTATTTAATACAAAAAAAATAGCAATAATCTTCAGTATAAAAAAGGGAAATTATCCCAAAACTAGAAATAATCATTATTTAAATGCTCATATGTTTTTCCAGTACATTTACATGTACAGACCCATTCACAATTATACACGCAAATGTGTCTCATTTTTAAAAATAGGTTATGTTGCATTTTTGTTTAACACCATGTTTTTAAAACATGTTTCTAAATTATATTTTCAAAAAGAAAAAATGTACTCTTTGAAGAAATCATTGCATGTCAGGGTCAGAAAATGTACAGAAAGAAGCTGGCATATTTTGCCAAATTGGAAAGCAAGGAAGCAATAAAAGATTACTGGGTTAGTGCCAAAAGGAAACAAGAATCCATGTGGGGGATCTGCCAGTGTCCATATTTAGAGAATATGAGCTTCCAAAAGATTAACGAGTGCAGTAGACTGAAAAACACTGAATTTATAAAAAAATCCATGAGATAATAGTGTTACTAGAAAACAGCTTTAATCTTTAGAAGAAGATAAGAAACCAACTCATTCCACAGAAATTTACCATGCATTTCTAAAATAATTTCTAAGTTTCTGCTGAAATTTGTAATGTTGTGTTTTACCTGCCAATATATTTTGCATTGGTACTTAAAATTCTGTATCAGATAGTTACAATATCTTAATTCTTGTAGGTCTTTTTTTAACTGATTCTGATTAATGCTCTTTTTCTTCTGCTATTCCAGAAAATGTTTGATTGTAAGCTAATGTCGCATTTAAATAATTATTTTTGGAAATATCATAAGACATAGGATTATATTATTTCTCTTGAGAGATGGTTCTTACTTTCTTCAATTCGTTTTTTGTTTTTTTTTTTTTTAATACGTTGTCTCACTCTGTTGCCCGGGCTGGAGTCTCGGCACACTGCAACTTCTGCCTCCCAGGTTCAAGCGATTCTCCTGTCTTAGCCTCACGAGTAGCTGGGATTATAGGCGCCTGCCACTATGCCCAGCTAATTTATTTTTCTTTTTTCTTTTTTTTTTTTTTTAATTTTTAGTGGAGACGGGGTTTCACCATGTTGGCCAGGCTGGTCTCGAACTCCTGACCTCGTGATTTGCCCTTCTCAGCTTCCCAAAGTGCTGGGATTACAGGCATCAGCCACAGCGTCCGGCCTTCCATACGTTTTTCTATAGGTCCTACCATGAAATATTACCTTAATCTGATTTCTCTGGGACACTCAGATAACTCAGAGCTACTGTGAGTGCTACCACTAGTTTTTCTTCTTACTGTGCTAAGCTATATATTGTATAACTCCATCTATATAATGTTTTTTTTAAAAGACAAATGTATAGTGATGAAGAACAGTGACAGTCAGGATTTAGGGGTGAAGGAAAGCCTGTGACTATGTAAAGATTGCAGTTATATAGGATGTAGGAATTAAAGTTATAGAACATTTCTTACCTGGATTGTGTTTATGATTGCACAATTCTTTACATGTATTAAAATTCATAGAAACTTGTACATTTTCAAAAGGGGAGGGATTTTACTTTATGTAATTTAAAAAGTAAAATAAAAAAATGAATTTTCACTTACATTTATCATTTTGTATTTGTATTCCGTTTGCCTCATATTCTTTTAACTCTTTCTTGCCTTATTTTGGATTGTGTGTTTTTGTTTTTGTTTTTGTGTGTGTGTGTTTCAATTTTTCTTTTGCACTAGATAGCAGGAATAAGTTTGAGAGATCTATTTTCACAGCACAAAGACTATAGTTAATAGTTATATATTGTACATTTCAAAATTGCTAAAAGAGTAGATTTTAAATGTTTTCATTTTAACCTCTATTGTTAATTAGCTAAACTTTTGGTTTATTTTTAGAAGTTGCAGTAGACTTTAAAGTATATGTTTTAATTTATCACCATTTAACATTAAATTCACATATAAAAGCCTTACGGCCAGGCGTGGGCCCCACACCTGTAATCCCAGGACTTTGAGAGGCCATGGCAGGTAGATCACCTGAGGTTAGGAGTTCAAGACCAGGCTGGCCAAAATGGCGAAACCCCGTCTCTACTAAAAATCCAAAAAAAAAAAAAAAAAGAAATAAAATAAAATAGCTGGGCATGGTGGTGCATGCCTGTAATCCCAGCTACTCAGGAGGCTGAGGCAGGAGAATTGCTTGAACCTGGGAGGCGGAGATTACATTGAGCCGATATCACCCCACTGCACTCCAGCCTGGGTAACAAGAGCAAAATTTCGTCTGGGGGAGGAAAAAAAAAAGAATCTTACAATGATACATTTCTTGCTTCCTGGCCTTTGTGCTGTTAGCATATATTTTATTTCTACATATAAGTCTCACAATACATTGGTATTAGTTTTTCCATAGCAGTCAATTAACTTCTAAGGAGATTTAAAACATTATTTTTTAATTTACTTGTGTATTTACCATTTCTGGTACATTCATTCATTTGCATACATCCTTATTTTGTTCTGCCATCATTTGGCTTGTGCCCACTTCTTTGAACATTCCTTGTAATTTAGGTGCTGATGGTGAATGATCTTTACCTATATTGTTCTAAAGATGTTTATTTTGTCTGCATTTTAAAAGATATTTTCACTAAGTTTGTAGTTCTTGGTTAACAGTTTTTCCTTTGCTCCTTTAGAGCAGTTATTTCATAACCTGTATAGTTTCTGATAAGAAGTCTGTTTTCATCCTCTGCATAATCTTTTGTTCTCATGCTTCTTTTCAAGTTTTTTTTCCTTCCTATGGGTTTTCAGGCATTTGATTATAATGTGCCTGGTTGCGGTTTTATTTACATTCATTTTCCTTTAGATTCGTTGAGCTTCTTTAATCTGTGGATTTTTATCAAATTAAACAATATTTAAGCCATTTTCTTGAATAATTTTTTTCTGTCACCCTCTCTTTACTCTGTCCTTTTGGGACACATATTACATATATTTTAGACCTCTTGATTTAGTTTCTCAGCTCACTTGGGCACTATTCTCGCTTTTTAATTAATACTCTTTTCTTTTTGTGATTCATTTTTTATGGTTTCTATTAGTATGACATGAAGTTCTCCAGTATTGTTTTTACACTTTAAGTTTTAGGGTACATGTGCACAATGTGCAGGTTAGTTACATATGTGTACATGTGCCATGTTGCTGTGCTGCACCCATTAACTCGTCATTTAACATTAAGTATATCTCCTAATGCTATCCCTCCCCCCTCCCCCCACAACATACCCCAGTGTGTGATGTTCCCCTTCCTGTGTCCATGTGTTCTCATTGTTCAATTCCTACCTATGAGTGAGAACATGCGGTGTTTGGTTTTTTTGTCCTTGGGATAGTTTGCTGAGAGTGACGGTTTCCAGCTTCATCCATGTCCCTGCAAAGGATATGAACTCATCCTTTTTATGGCTGCATAGTATTCCATGGTATATATGTGCCACATTTTTTTAATCCAGTCTATTATTGTTGGACATTTGGGTTGGTTCCAAGTCTTTGCTATTGTGAATAGTGCCACAATAAAGATACCTGTGCATGTGTCTTTATAGCAGCATGATTTATAATTCTTTGGGTATATACCCAGTAATGGGATTGCTGGGTCAAATGGTCTTTCTAGTTCTAGATCCCTGAGCAGTCGCCACACTGACTTCCACAATGGTTGAACTAGTTTACAGTCCCACCAACAGTGTAAAAGTGTTCCTATTTCTCCACATCCTCTCCAGCACCTGTTGTTTCCTGACTTTTTAATGATCGCCATTCTAACTGGTGTGAGATGGTACCTCACTGTGGTTTTGATTTGCATTTCTCTGATGGCCAGTGATGATGAGCATTTTTTCATGTGTCTTTTGGCTGCATAAATGTCTTCTTTTGAGAAGTGTCTGTTCATATCCTTCACCCACTTTTAAGTTCTCCAGTATTTTCTCCTTTATTCTAATATGCTTTTAATCTTATCCAGTATATTATTTTATTTCAGAGATCAGATTTTTTTCTTTTCTAGAAGTTCAATTTGGATCTTTTAAAATAAATTTCATTTAGCTCCTAATCATCTTTGTGTATTTAAATTCTTAAATGTATTTATAAGATTTATAATAGTATTTAAAGATTCTTGTCTAACTAATTCAATCATCTGTATTTCTGACTGATTCTATGATTGATTTTTCTCCTGCTTAAGGATCATGTTTTCCTGGCATATTTCATGCCTAGTAAATTTTTATTGTTGAATTTTGTTTTTTTAGATGATAGATTATATTCTTATAAAGAAAACTAAATACTGTTCTAAAGTGTAGTCAAGTAGGTTGTGAATCAGTTTGGCCCTTTTAAAGGCTTGCTCTTAAGCTTTGCCATGGTGTGTCTACAGTCTTTATGTTGTAGCTAATTTAGCACAGCTACTAAGATTAGATCCTTCTGAGGAATCTATCTAATACCTCAGGAGGGGTGGGCCTCTTCTTCACAGCTGCTGACAGCAAACTGTTCCTAACCCTTTGTGAGCCATGCGAATTGTTTGGTCTACTGATTTCTGGTAGTTCTCCCATCCACCCCCAATTCAGTAAGACTTTACAGTTTCATTTCTTTGGGATATGACATAAAAACTGCTTCCTGCCAGTAAGCTGCTGCAATTCTTTTTTCAGGGATCTGAGTCTTATGAGGCCAGTTACCCCACGCCTGAAACACTGCTAACATTGCTTTATATTTTTTTCCTGCTTTCTGATTGTTTTATGAGGAGAGGGACATTCCTATAGTAGTCAATCTTTCATGAGTGGAGCTTTGTTTATTTTAAAGTGTAAAAAAGTGCACTGTGAGCTCTTGCAGGAAAGGACAATAAGGTCTTTGGAAATCTGGTGTTTCAAAATCGATTATGGTTAGAATATGAATGGTGGTAATTCAATTATGTTACAAATATGTGTATTTATGGGATTATACACAACATATGTAAATGAGGACAAGATTTATTAATAAGTCTAGATAAATGTTCTTGACTGTTTTTGTGTCATCATTACCACACTAGTGAAGTATTTGCACCGATTGAAATCTCAGGGTGATTATGTTTTGCTCCAATAGAGAACATTTAAGCTTGATATGCATCTTTTAGTACTGTCATGGCAATATTCAGTTAATTTTTAAACATGCACTTATGCATCTACTGTGGGGAAATTCCATTTATATGAATAACTGAAGATTCAACCCATGTGAACACAAAACCATGTTTGTAATACATATTCCTTGTTTGTATCCTGTAGAATATTCATTCCTTATAGTATTGATAGATGCTTGGTAGCAAAATTCGTGAAGTACGTGGTGAACAAATGTGAAACATCAAAAACATCAAAACAATGTTCTGAACAAGAACTTTTATTTATCAATCTTTAGAGATGATAGACGAAGATATATGTGGGAGAAGGCAGAAAAGGTCTAGAATGTTCTAAATAATAAAGTAATTGTGCCGTCATAAATCTGAATAAGGAAGAAGGAGAATCAAAACAAGTTTGGAGATATGACTTCTCAAGGAATTTTAGAGAGAAACAGGGGAGAAAAGTGGTGCCTCCATGTGGAGTAGGATTCGGAGATTTATATAAGTAAAGTTATGTTATTTTGTATCCCCATTATCTATGTCTGCAATAAATTTTTACTAAAGGACTACTACTTTCTAATGTTTTGAGTGAGATTTCCTTTGTTCTGTCTTCATGCTGAGATAAAATTTAAATTAAAATTTAATCTCAAGAAAGCCTTGCTTTATTTGGGTTATACAACATTAAACAGTAGGATTCTAGAAGCCTGTAATAAATGAATGTATACTTTGAGTTTCCAAGAGGAAATAAATGGGGATATCCAGCCTATCCCCATTCACTTAACTATAGAACCCTTTCCCCAGGAGAATTTAATGAAATTATTTTCTGAAGAATCAGATTGAAGAAGAATGGCTTCAAAACTTAAACTCATTTAATTTCAATCCAAATGAAACAAAACTTTAAAGTCCTATATTAGTCAGCTCATGCTGACATAACAAAATACCATAAACTTTATGGCTAAAACAACATAAATTTATTTTCTTACAGTATTCAGGATGGAAACGCTACGTCAGGGCACCAGCATCGTCTGGTTTTGGTGAGAGCTTTCCTCCTGGCTTGTAGAAGGCTACCTTGTCTCTGATCAAATGGCCTTTCCTGAGTATGCACATGGGGGAAGAGACAGAGTGGAGATACCTTCCTCATCTGATATGGCCAAGAATCCTATTGAACTAAGATCTCACATTTATGACCTCATTTTACATAGTTACCTTGTAAAAGCCCTGTCTCCATATACAGTTATACTGGTGGTTAGGGCTTCAGCGTATACATTTTGGGAGAACAAAATGCAGTCCATAGAAAGCATCATAGGCAGTACTGTTTATAAAAATATAATCATTATTTATGGCTTTCATTTTTACCTAAAATTCATGTGTGTGCTACTATAGAGATTTTAGTTATTAGTTTTAATTCTAGTTAATATTAGTATTTTTTTCTGAAGATTTTCAAATAAATTCGCACAATTGATATTTTTAGCAGGGACAATAAAGTCATAAGAATAGAGAAAAGTTGGAAGGCAAACTAGAAGAGGAAGAGTCATATTAATATTTTGTAGCCTACTAGGGTATAGATAATGACACCTCATTAAAATAATAAAAATATTAAATTAATTTTGTAGACTAGTTTTTTACAAATGTTCATAAAAGTGAACGGAAACCTAGCAAAACAGCAAATAATTTTATAATTTGTAAATGATGTTAAGATATTTTAAGATGTGGATTCATATACATAATAATATGCACTATATTTGGATCAGGAAAAATGTGAAATAGGTAATAACAGAGATAGTATCTCAGTTTTTGATGGTAACTATAAGAAATTTCAATAGTTTTTAACATAATTTTAATGGTACAGGAGTTGTCTCAACCAATTTAGACTTTTACACAGTAAAAAAAGGAAAAGTCTATTATTGAAGTAATTTGGTTAAAATAACCATATAAGCTTAGAATTCACCTCTAGAAACATTCGCATTGTGAACTATGAATATTAATCTGCCTACGTTTTTATGATGCTATCAAGCCATTTTAATGGATTTAATTATATGTAGGCAAAATAATTTTCAGAGACTATTTCAACCAACTAAGTAATGAACCCTCAAAATGTTTATTATTGTTAAAGGTAGCACATATAGTTAAAAATAAAATAGGATGCCTAAAGATGTGCAAATGCAAAAAAAATGTTAGAGGTTTCTAAAACAAGACGCAGACAACTTGGTAAAAAAAAAAATTCCTAAGCCTGAGGAAAAAGAATTACAATGAATACAAACAAATATGAATATTTATAAAATGAATTGTCTTTTTGGTATTTAGTTACACGTTATTTACTATTCTCCAACAATTTTGTAACCAAACATGCTATTTTATTGGAGTTCTGTTCACTATATCTGATGAGTTGCTTGAAATCTCTGTAAATTTTGTTAATAAGTTCTAGTATTACAAAGAAACCATTTCAGGTTATTAAAAATCAAAGATTAAATTATATAGCTTAATTCATTAAGTAAATTCCTTAGCCATGGTTAAAGAATTAGAATTTGTAAGGAAGGCCACAATAATCCGTTATTCCTTTATCATGTTTTGTTTTTTTTTTTGCAACTTTTCTGATTTTCTGATCAAGTGTAGAGTCTATTTTTATACCCTTAAAACTAGGCTGACCCTACAACATGTAAAGAAGGTTTGAATAGAGCAAATAAGAAGTTTTGTGACTTTTGAGTCTAGGTATTAACAGGCCTCTCACCCTCTTGGGATGTGGCACTTCTGGGTGGGAAAACTCAGATTCCTTTATGATGAAAGACCAAATGCAGGCCAATCATGGTGGCTCATGCATGTAATCTCAGCACTTTGGGAGGCGGAGGTGGGTAGATCATCTGAGGTATGTAATTTGAGACCAGCCTGGCCTGTTGGCGTTCAATCAGGCTGGTGGGAAAAATATTAGAGCTAGCTATAGAGGTAGACATAAATCTTCTTAGAAGGCCAAGAAGTTTGCTTAACTTCGGTAATAGATCTGGCTGAAGGCAGCCTGGTCCCTTTACCTTTAGTTAAACAAAGTAGTAACAAAGAAAGGCAGAATAGTTTACCTAGCTAGCTTGTTTATTCATGTGGTCTTACGACTAACCTTTGATGCACCTTTGGTGCTTAAGTGATTTTTACTTGGGAAGTCCACAATGTCAATTAACCTCTAATGGTGTTGACTCAAGCCTTTCTTAATTAATTAATCTATTAATCAATTAATTAATCTATTAATTAATTAATGTGAGTCTCGCTGATGGAGGCCTTGGTTGCAACTGTTTACAATACTCAACAAGGAGTCTGTAAGAGGCTTGGGCACCCTCAGCTGGACTGGCAAAGCAGAATATCTGAATGTCACTGTACATTATTCATCCCTCGCTGGGTCAGGGATCTGCAAGGGACAGACCCCCCACAACTGGTGCTGCTGCACTGGCCAACATGTTGAAACCGTGTCTCTATTAAAAATACAAACAATTAGCTGGGTGTTGTGGTGGGTGCCTGTAATCCCAGCTTCTCCTGAGGCTGAGGCAGGAGAATCGCATGAACCTGGGAGGTGGAGTTTGCAGTGAGCGGAGATTGTGGCATTGCACTCCAGCCTTACTAGAAGAAACTGGCACTGGATATGAGGTAGTGCCACTTTCATAAACAAATTTGTGGGGAAGATGACTGTATCTTCAAGAGTAAATTAGTAAATTCAGACCAAATTGCCAACTCATTAGGTCAAGAGGAAATAAAATAACATTTTTTAAGACACTACTATTTGGGGGGACAGTCTGTTATGCAGCAATAAATACATGACACAGAAATTGGAATCTAATGCTGTAAAAAAACACTAAAATACATAGCATTGGAATGGGGTTCAGCAACAGGAAAGGCTAGAAAAGTGGTAAGGAGGCTGGGAGCAGATTGAATAGCAAGTAAACTGTTACTGAGACAGAAAAGACAGAGAAAATTACTTGAGTCTTCAAAAAGAGCAAACTGAACTATATAGTGGCAGAAAAACAAAGGCAAACATATGACCTGAGGAATGTTGGAAGTTTAAAAAGTTCATTGGAAATTTTTTTTATGTTAATGAAGATATATCTAGAATGTTGAAATGCCAGTTGGGTTATTCTAGCTGAATATGCTAAAATAATTCAAGCAAGAGCTAAGAAGATACTTAGAGTACAAGCAAAATTTCCAGGAAATATAGAATAATATAGATTGTTCAAAGTATATAATCTAAATAATATAGATTATTCTATAGAATAATATAGAGTATCCAAAACTTCAAAAATTTCCCAAAGAAATACACTAAGGTAAAAAATCAAAGCTTTGGTTGTAACAAAAATTTGTTCAGAAATAAGAATGGCTGGATACATTGCTTATGTACTCTTACTTGGACAAAAGGGGTCAGGAGAATCTTAAAACATTGTCCTACACAGCAGCCCACCACACCCAATGTAGAGAGATAAATCTCAGTAAAGATTGCAGATGTTAATTTTGGGACATAGAGATTTATTTCCAAAAATAACATTTTTAAGAGGCTTGTCCTGGCCAAAGCACTACCAACTTGGCCTCTTCAGGGCCCAAGACAGTTCAAAATGAAAAATAGGCCTGAAATGCCAACTTCCTACAGCCAGAAAGCAGGCTGAGAAGACTGCCCAGTCCAAACATGGGCTATTTCTCATTGAAAAGGAAGATATTCTCAGAGGGCTTGCCAAGAGATGTGGAGAACAGTGCATTAAGGGAACAACTTCCAGGTAGCAGAACTGGGCCATAGTCAAAGAACATTCCTTGTGTTTGAAGGAGAGAGAGCTGGACACATGTGCCCAGATGGATTTCAGTAGTACAGTGAGCCAAGGACTCTTAGGTCTTTCCTATTTCTTTCCTCTTTGAATGCAGTTATCCTGTCAGTTTCACCAGCATAGGTGGGTGGGAGGTATAAGGAGAGGAGAATGGGGGTAGATAACTTTGGGTTTTGGTGTGAGTCTGGAATGAAGATGAACCCCTTGGGGGAAACTGTAGTCTAGTGGATTTTTTCACATCTGTACTAGATAAAGATCATGAAATCATGGACTTTAATGCAGGAGCACATGGCTTATTGAGGGTGTACTCAACAGAATTAAACCTATAAGATAGTGATAGAAGGATAGGGAAGGAGGAGGACCCAAGCACAAATGTCATCGTAGGTATCCTTATCCACCATCAGTCTCTGAAGTGTAAATCACATCACAGAACTTTTACATCTTAAAGGATTATCTGGAAAAAGTCTGCCAATAGCATCTAACCTACAAGCAGCTGGGAAATGGTTTACCTTCCAGGAAAACAGGTCCTGAGAGAGGCACAGATCTTGTACTCCAGGTTTATAATTTGCATTGCAACATTGTTTGTGTATCTAATACCTATCAGAAACTGCTTCTATGCCTTGAGAATACAAAGCTGGATTAGATACAGTCCCTGCCTTAATAATAATAATAATAATAATAATAATAATAATAATAAATCTCAGAGCTTAACACCAAAGACTGACTTGGAAGCACATCATTGTAAAAGTATTTTAAATTGTAAAGAACTGTTCAAGCATATAGAAAACTGAGAAAAAATGTTATTAACCATAATATCAATATATCCAATCAAAACCATTAGGTTTTTAAAAACTATTTCACCAAATGCATGTCAATATGGAAGTAGAAAAATCTTTTTGAATAAGATTGTGTTTGCATGATATGCCACAAAATCACTTTTCTACTAGTAATCAGTTATGCTTAAAGTTAAATTAATGTTGGCTGCATAAATGGTCAATCAACAATTAGAGCAAATGCTAGAATCCAGGATTCAATGAAGATTTTTGAATAAAATGTTAAATATTATTAGGTGTTGGCACTGACTTAGCCATCCGATTGAAAAAAAAGAGATTGGAATGCAATATAGCAGAAAATGATGTTTGTGTCAGATGACTACAACTACTACTGGTTTATATATTTCTACAAAACAAAGAATACGTGTGTCTGGGGTCCTCAGTGAAGCTGACTTCTCATTTTAGATGCTATACTATAAGAAAAAAAGGCACAAAATCATGGGGGATTGTAGTCACACAGGCTTGAATGTAGGGCATTCAAGATTTCTAGAGTACTATGATTGTATATTTACGAGTCATATGTGACTATGCAGTAGCAACAAAGTCTTAGTAGGACATGCTCTGCATATTGACAGTGATTTGCATTCTTTCATAGTGATGCCCAGTTCTGAGTATATATTAACATTTCTTGTGAAATTTGAAGAACTTCATGCTTCTCCTGGAAATTATTTGCCACAGCTCGTAAAAATGGAAATGTCTTAAAGGGAATGATCTGTATTTTTCTCTCTTCCACTGACTTATTTTATGCTGTAGTCTAAAATGTCATCTGTATGTAAGTTTTAACTCCTTTATTCATTTATTAACCACCATCCATACCGTATCTTAGGAACATATCTGAAGTGATTTTAAAATAAATTCTTGGTAATTTTAATTGATCACTTTGACGGCATTCCCACCCACCTACTTGATGTCTTATTGAAGACATTGATGATAATCAAGGTGTAATTATCAAAAGCACCAAGAGGAGTTTGCAGTGCTTGATGATTTAGTCAGACAAAACTGGTAACAATTTCACAGAGACAATCATCTTGTCTTCACAGTTGTGAGAGCTGAAGCAGAACATCTTGTTCTTGCAAACATCATGGACAAATGTTTTGTAACTATGTCAAGCTCATAGCTAACAAATTGCTTGTAGAATCAAACAGCAAATTTCAAAATTTACAGTCATTTCAAACATTTATAAAGTGTTCCCATGCTTATATAGATTTTCTTTCATTGTTGAATGAAATGAACTGTTTTGTCATGTCTAGGCTAACATTTCTGTTGATTTTATCAAAGTGCCTAGAAATTAATATAATGTCTGCCAATCTTAAAATACTTTAGGGCTCCCAGAAAGAAAAACCAAAAGGAAAAAAAAAACATGGGATGAGATAGCCAGGAAGTTGCAATATTAATGGATACCATCTTATTTTTGTAAGAGGGCATGTAAATTCAATAAGTGCATAATAGACTTCACTCTATTCTTTATAGATCTTTCATTCACTATCCAGGAGAAATAACCTATGAGTATTCACGTAAAACTAGATGAAAGTGTGGAGGAATTGGAACCATCAATTTTTATTGAACCCTAAAATAGTACTGGAATACTAAGCAATTGCAGAAAATGAGATGAAGGAAACTATATTTATGAATATTCTCAGAGGGTAAGTATGGTTGCAGAAAACCCTCTGATGAACCTATTGGTATAGTATTCACAAATTTGGTTCACACAATAGAGCAAGTGTATCTCTCTTCATCATTCTCATATGAAGTTCAATTTATGTAATAAAATATTTAGAACACATTTTGCAAAGCATAAATTTGAACGCATGCAAAAATATTTGCCTTTAGAGAACTCAATCCAGTTTGGTTTCCATAATAAGTAGTCAAATGATGATCTTTCTCTAGACTATATTATACATTTATTTTTAAAAGAAAACATTTTCTGAAAATATAAACACGTTTTTAATATTGTTCTAGCTATAGTTATGTCTCATAACTGTATTAAATATTAGAGTAGTTTTATAAATCTATACTGTGATAATTAAAATAGATAACAAAATAGCCATTTCCAATAAACATATTTTAATAGATAACAGGTATTATGTGTTACATATAGATATATAAGAAGAATATATTTCCAGTAGATTACAAATGATTTATTACCAATCTAAATCTCATTATTTTTAATAATCTGTATAATGAATATGTAAACAAGTCATAAAATATATGTAACATCAGAATTGAAGGGTTTCTAGTCCTCTATTTCTGGGAAAAATGTGAACAACAAGTCTGACAACCTACTACTAGGAGCTAACATCTAAAAAGGCATTTCGCATCCTACAATTGGCAATGCATGAGAATTCCACTTGTTCTCTGCCTTGTCCCACACTTATTAAGGACGTCTTCCCCTTCCCATTCTAGTAGATGTGTAGTACTGGTATTTACTTTAGGTTTAATTTGCATTTACATATTGACTAACGACACTGAGCATCTTTTTGAGTGCATATTTGCCATTAAAATGTCGTCTTTGGTTAAGTGTTGAAGTTTTTGCTCATTATTTATTAGACTGTTTTTATTACTGAGTGTAAGAGTTTGGCATACAGTTTGGATAGTCTGTCCTTTATCAGATGTACTCCATATATTTTCTACAAGTATTGGATTAACTTTTCATTTTGGTAAAAATGTTATTTATCAATTAAAAAAACATTTTTCATTTTAATGGTCTAATTCGTACTTTAAAAATTCATTTGTGATCTTGATTTCCAACCTATTTTTGTCTAACCCCAAAAAAGCTACAAAAATTTTCTAATATAATTTTTCCTAGGAGTTTTATAGTTTTTATTTACATTTAGGCCTTTGAGCTAATTTGATTGGATTTTTGCATATATATATATATATACAGTATGGGAATCGCTGAGGTTTGTTTGCTTGCACTGAATTTTCAAGTGTTCCAGAATCATTTTTTGTAATTACTATGTTTCTTCATCCTATTATCTTGACATCATGTATATGAGAGTCTACCTCTGGATGCTACATTTTGTTCCATTGATTATATATCTGTTTATTTCAATACTACATTGTCATTATTATCCTGGTTTTAGAATAAATCTTGGAACCAGGTAGTGCAATGTTCCTCAGATTTGATTTTATTTATTTTTCAGGTTTGCCTGTATTTGTTTTTCCTTACACATTTTTGAGTCAATTTATTTTTGCATTTTGCTCTTGTATCCTGTGATACTAGTAAACTCACCTATTTTTTCTGATTTCTACATTGTAGGTTCTTCGGAATCTCAACATTTCATCTATGAATAAAGACAGTTTTGTTTCTTTCATTTCAATCTTTCTTCAATGTATCTTTTCTTGCCTTATAAATATAAATTTAAAATTTATGTTATAAATATAAAAATATATAAATTGGTTAAGTTCTCCAAATTAAATACTGGATAAATATCACTGGAGAGGATATCTTTGTTTCGTGATTTGTTTTGTTGGAGTTGGGGCCTGGAGAATCATTTGACATTTTTGCTTTATTTATTTATTTTTTTTCTAAGTAGATGTCCTATATTAGATTGAAGAAGATAGAATCCTCCTATTACACTTAGATGAGATTTTTTTAGCTTGAGATAGTGTTATATGTTGACAAATGTTCTTTCTCTATATATCAGTATAATCATTAATCTTCTCTATTACAGTGTTCTCAGTTCTCGTCAAGGCACAATCTCAGGAAGGTTTTATGCACTTGGGGATTGTGAAGGCTCTTTTGTCATTCCTGACACTCGGCACTGCATGGCAGCTATTTTCTGCTTTCAGTCTGTGACAGGCTTGGCAAGAGTAAGTTACCTTCCTCTCTCCACACCTGTAGCAAACTTCTTTATACTGGTACAAGATCCTAGGAGAAGAGATATTTCAGTCCCACTCACAAAGGACAGAAGACTTCTATGTCTACCATTCCATGGTAGCATTGGATCTTTGCCTGGATCTGGTGACTGGTAATATAATTTCCTACCTCTTACCTGGGTGAAGTAGCCCAGGAGCCGGAAGGTTTGCCTTTCTTTTCCAGTGGGTTAAGGCTTTTGCTTCATATAGTCAAAGAGCTCAGAGAAGCGTGCTGTGTTTTGTGCGTTTCCAGTCAATAGAAAATTATTTCCGTGGCTTTCCTCTGCTACAGAGGTGAGCTCTCTGGTCTTTTCCCCTGAGCCGATCTTTCTTGTGAATAATCAATGGATGTCTTTGGAGAAAAGTGTATGTGTCCACAGATTGTATTTGTATCTTGAAATCCCAGGTAATCTAAACTGATGATGTGTCCAAATGCAGCTTTAAAAAATTATTAAAATTAGAGTTAATTTTTTCTTACCTGCTTCTACAACAGTGATCTTCTGTGATCTGCCAATGGTGAAATGGCTCATGTGCCCTACATCTCAGAAGATTATGCCATTAGTTGGAATTCAGTTCTCTTCACTGCCTTTTGTCTTTAGCTCTTTGATGGATTCAATAAAAACTGTGACTTTTTAGATTATCCAAATTTTACTCATTTGTTAAAATGGGTGTAAGATTCCTTTCCCACTTTCTACGTTTCAAGCAGAAGAGAAACTCTGCCAAAGCAATCTTAAAGAAAAAGAACACAATTAAAGGACATGAAACTGACAAATCTGAAGACTTATTGTAAAACCACAATAAATAGAAGAGTGTGGCTTTTGCACAAAGATGAATAAAACAACAGTATAGATTGAACTGTTAGAAAATAAATGCACACATTATTGTCACTGATTCATGAGAAATAGATCAAATCTAAAACAAAGATATAGGAATGAAAAGGCAGAGGGTAGAAGAGGTACAATATGCAAACTAGACAAAAAGAGCTGATGTAGCTATGTCACCACAGATATAATTTTTACATAAAGGCTTTTTAGAGATATAGATGAATATCTCATATAAGAGTTTCAGTTCATCAGAAATCAATTTCTAAATTATAAAAAAAGAACAAATCATATAAATACACAAAGAATACATCCGTCAACAGTCATAGTAGAAGATGTTGAACATATCATAGGAGCTTATGAAAAAGAAGGCAAATGCTTTGAGGAGATAGAAGTATTGAAGAATATAATTAAACCACCTAATACATACATATAGAATGCTGTACCCTTGGTATTGGTATTGTACATACCAATTTTGTACATACCAATTGGTATTGTACATACCAATTTTGGTATGTACTTTTTTTAAGCCAACATAGAGGGTTTATGAAGATTGATTGTATATTGACCCATAGAGCAAGTCTTAACAAATTTCAAACACTGATGTCATACGGAAATTTTTCTCCGCCCACAGTGAAATTCAGCAAAAATAATAACTATAAGATAAGTAAAATTTTCTTCGTCTTTGGAAATGAAGAAGCACATTTCTACATAACCCTTAGGTCAAAGAAAAAAATCACATGCTAAAGAAAATATTTGGAACTTAATTATTACAATATGATATAAATGTTATGGAATGTATTTAAAACAGTATTTTGAAGGCGAAATCAAAGCTTTAAATGTAGCTGTTGGAATGGCAAAAGATAGAAAATTAATGAGCTAGCCACCCATTTTTAAAACACAGAAAAATGATGCAAAATAAACATGTAGTAGTAAGAAGGAACTAATAAAATAAGATAGAAATTTGTTCATCATTTGTTATAAAGAGAAAGAAAGTAATATCTGATGAAACTGATCATAGAAAAAAGATGGAAATATGAATTTTATATATTGTAGACAATAAAATTATGGAAATTTTCATGCCAATAATTTGCAATCTAAATGAAATAGACAAATGTCTTAAAAATCCAAACTGGCTCATGAAGACATTGTTAAATGAATGTATCCATCACAGTTTAAAGAATTAAATCTGTAGTCAAAATGCTTTAACCATGAATTATGAGACCCAATTTTTAAAATGAATGCTTTATTCATTTTATAAATATTTATAGAAGGGTTATCATATCCCAGTCAATGTTGTAGGTTCTTATACCAGTGAAAAAACAATACTTTTCTTGCCCCAGTGAAATAGAATATGCAAATATTAAATACTAAACAGGTGAATACATATTTGTAGGTCACTTTGCTACAAATGATGAATGTTATGAAAAAATGTAGAATTAGAGTAAGCAAGACTTAAAGTAGTGGATACATGGGGCAAGGGCGGTAGATAGAGTGGGCTTCACTGAAAACATGTAATTTGAGCAACAACAAGTTGAGGGACTTTTTGGAGAGAACATTCAGGTAAAGGAAGGGCTAAGTGAAGCCACTACAAGTTTTTTAGTAAAATAGTGACATCAGAAGTACGTTTTAAATTGTCTCCCAGGCTATTATGTAGAAAATACACTAAAGCAGGTTGGGCAAAAATTAAAGCAAGGAAAACGTGGTGGTGGGATGGCTATGGCATTAGTCTGAGTGTGATATCATGATGAAACAGACCAAGATGATGGTGGTGTAGACATGGGTTTCAGATTACGAAAACATTTTGGTGATAAGGTCAGTTGGATTTCTATATAGATTAAGTGTAAAATGTGAGAGGTAGAGCATGGTTAAGGATAACATAATTTTTGTTTTGGTCAACTAAAACACTTACTTTTCTATCATCTGCTATCAGGAAGGCTATGGAAGGAGGAGGTTTCCAACATAAAGTGGGCTGGGAAAGAAAAATGCAAGTGGGATAAAAGGAAATCTGTTAATGAATACAGAAAAGCATAACTTATAAATGAGATGACTGGGAAATAGAAGTATAATATAATTAAGAAAAATAAAGAGCAAAAATGCAAGCCCTGAATCAAACAAATTATTTTCAAGTACACGCACACACACACACGCACAAAGATTAGTATTCATATTAAGGACATAATATAGATTCAACTAAAACTTTTGATAATACCTTTTGTGGTTTCTTTGTGGACCCATGTGTGATACATAAGTGTGCTATTTAATTTTAAATATAGAAGAATTTTTAGATACCTCCCTTTTGTCTATGTCTTATTTAGTCCCATTGTAGCCAGAAACAACATTGGAAGATGGGAAGGTAAATCTTATCAGCTTTATTTTTAGTTAGGTATTGCCTGTAAAAGATTCTAATTTCTAAGTATCCACTCTTATTTTCTAATTATTCTAATTTTAGAAAGAATAACTGATGAATTTTTATATTGCAAATGCCAGCAAATGCTGGGGGCCAAGTTGGTAGGTCTATTCAAATTTATAGTTTTGTTTATTTCTTCTATTACCAAATCCTTAAAAATATTATATTAAAATATACCATATAAAAGAATATATGTGTATATAGATACAGATATAGTTAAAATAATATAAATTGAATGATTTATTTAAAGATAAATAGTGAACACATCAACATCCACTAGATTTTAAGAAATTGAGTGTTATTAGTTCATTTGAATTGTTCAACATGTCTCTCCTCAGCTGGGAATATTGTGGAAAGCAATGAGAGGGGTATATATAGAATCTTCCCAAAAGAAGCATTCTCATCTAGAAAAGTTTTCATACATTGAGACTTGCCCTCTCTGGCTACATTTGGAAAGCTTGGGTGACCATGCAAATCAGCCTGCTAACTTTCTAGAAAATGAAGAACGAAAAAACACGTAGATAAGATGCCTGTTGCCTCAGTTGTTCAATCTCCAAACTCACAGGCAAGGCTATCCTATAATATCCAATTGGTTAGGTGACTCGTTAGTTGACTACAGATGCCTGAGCTAGCCAAACAGATCAGACTAGGTGGTCCATACCAGAAGAAGCACCTAGTAATAATTGTAAGTGATAATAATGTGGTGGGGTCACTAAGTTTGCGGGTAGTTTATTACAGAACAAAAGTAAACTTACTCCCTGGACAACCCATACCAGAGGACAAAAGACAGTATGGTGATTTGAGATGCTTTAAAAAGAAATTTAAACCTAAGCCAAGTCTCTAGCACTGGGAAATTGTGCAAGGAGAGGAAGGTTCTTGAAAAACCAACAAATAATCTCAAGAGAATGAATATTTCATTGGCTGCTGCAAAAAGGGAACCAACTTCCTGTTAGTATTAAACAGAGAAGTGACAACAAACAGAGTTTAACAAATGTGCTACAGGCACTAAAGTAAGAGGGGACGTGTTTCCCTTTTCTACCATCCTCATTGCAGCATTGTAGGGGATGAATGCAAGAAGGAAGACTCTCATACCAATCGTCCCTATGGCACAGGAGCTGAATTTCTAGACTGGCATGTTAGAGAAGAAAAAGAAGGGAGCAGTGTTTTTGAATCAACTATGAGACTGAACAGTTTGCAATGCTACCTTTCTCAGTAGCATTTGCAGACATGTGCCAAGGCTTTTGTATATAAAAGACTGCCTATTTTTTGGATCTGAAAGCATCTGTTAATCTCTGTTTTTTAATGGTCATGAAACTAACGTTCACCAAAACTGTAGATTTGATGCAACTGGGAGTTTGTTATTTTTTTCTATTGGTAAGGTGGGAACCTTGGTTAATATTTTCTGACATAACAGATTGTGTATGGAAACGTTTTGAGCTAAATGCAATTTACTCATAACTTTTGAGTTAATTATTAACATATATCCTTAAATACAAAGAACACCCAATATATGGAAATAGGTTTATCTGGATAAATGATTGATACGTGCCATCTTTTTGTTTTCATTTTCTTTCTCTGTTCTCTTTGCCCCTCTGAAGGATTAGCTAAAAGTAACAAAAGAAGATGGACAAAGCTCTCAGGGTAGACATATTGATACAAAACATCATCTTTCCTGATAAGCCATAGGATTTTTCCATTTTCCTGAATTTTCCATGCTTTTATTATCAGACCAGAAGAAAAAATTGATATATCTTAAATATCTTTTATTAATTTTAAAATTGAGGTAATTTAGTGATTCAGTTTGTCACAACTGACAACCTAAGCAAATACCTTTCTATTGTGACTAATCCAAGAGCAGTTAAATTACACAAGTGTCCTGTTTAATACCTTCAACATTCAATAAACTGAACAATGGTATGAAATTATTACACATACATAGGTATGTGTTTTCTATAAGGATATCAACAATTAAGCTATTCACTCATAAAACAAATGTTTTGGTATGGTAGTTCCATGTGGCTAGAGTACTCTGAATGCTAAGGAAGGACAGACAGGTAGGGGATTTTTATGGGGTTATATCAAAGAAATATGTCACACTTCTGTATTTTAACTATGGTCAACATTTATTACATGATATAATAGAGGCATTTATAATGCTAGAATAGGGATAAGATTGCTACTTAATTTATAGGGATGAACATCTGATTTAACTCAGGAAATCAACTAAAATCTTTGCATCAAAACTGGTCTCCATCTGTTATCCAAAATCTAACACTATTCCACATTACAGTACTTGGGATATCCTATAGTATAATGTAGTTCAGTAATGTGGCAACATGACATTTGTTTTCTAATCAATTGCCATTTCCTTAGCTCTATTTATGAAAATGATATTTTAGCCTAAGTTAAAACTTTTAAACATATTTTAACATTAGGCAATATCAGGATTGTTTAAGTGGGGGATGGAAATTATGGAACAAGATAATTAATATGGGAAGAAGATGGTTACATGATATTGGCTAAAATATTTACATCACCCTGGTTAAATTGTCTTCTGGCAAAAATTTCTCCTCTGTGTTACAAACAGATTGCAGACAAGCTGAAACGAATCTTAACTCTCCCTTGTCTAACCAATTAAGGCATCCTATTTCTTGGTTTGATTGAGTTTGCCAGGAGGTATAAAAATTTTTGTGAGATATAAAATATTTGTGTACAAAATATTTTGTGAGGTATAAAATATTTGTGAGAAAATACTTCAGTGGAATTCAGATGTGAGTAGCATACAGGCCTATTAAACTCCATTTCATTAACAAAATATTATTTTTACAAAGAAGCATATTATTATATATTTTGATTGGAGATGCTTGCTCTGTGAACTTTGACAAGTTATTTAAGCTCTGTGTTCTCTTCTTTATTGATAAAATGAGATTAATTATATCCTTGAGTTATGTAGATTAAAAGAGTAAACTCTTGGAATAGTGCCTGACATATAGTAAGCACCATGTAAATGGTATTGGTTATGTATATTTGTGTTACAATGTTACCACAAACAGTAGTTTAAAGCAACACAGAATCCTGTGGATCAGCAGTAAGGACACAATTTAGTTGTTCTCTGCAAAGTTACAGTCAAGGGGTCAATCCAGGTTGCAGTTTTGTCTCAAAGCTTGACTATGGAAGGATCTGCTTCCAAGCTCACTTGGTTGTTGGCAAAATTCACTTCCTTGTGGCTTGTTGGGCTGAGAGCTTGTTTCTTATTGTCTGTCCCTCAGTTCTTTGCCATGTGGGACTTGCTTTACCTAAGCCAGCAAGAGAGAAGTCTCCTAGGAAAATGAATATTACAATCTTATAAAATATAATCATGTAAATGCCATCTGATAACTTTTGCTGTATCCTATTGGTTAAAATCAAATCACAGCTTCTGGCCACACTGAGGGGGAAAGATAACACAAGAGTGTGAACACCAGGAAGCTAATATAATTAGGAATCATTTTAAAGTGTCCACATAAGTGTGTGTTGAACAAGAAATTGCTACTCGCAGATTGATTTATAAAAAATAAAATTATTCTTTATTGGTATATAGGAAGTTTAATCACATCAGTGGTGTGCTGGAGCCAGTTCATACCTGCTCATGATAGTTAATTGTGTGTATCTCTATCAAACTCCATGTTTAGTGGAATAATATTTGTATGTAAACATCAGTCATGGTTTGTGCATTTATGCCACTCAAATTGGCAAATGCTAAAAATCTGAGCTTTTTTAAATGAGAGGGACAGTTGTTAAACATTTACCCACTAAAATTTTCACATTTCATAGATATGCCTCAGCCTTAGTTACTGGAATTCTTCCACTATAGCTACTTGGAAACATCTTGATAAAATGTCAAGTAAGAATCCAGGAAAAACTTAGGTATTATCCTAGTGGTAAGAACCAAATTTGCCAAAAGATTTACCTTTATTAAACATTTTATTTAAGACAAGATAAAGTATGATCCACTCACATGTTAAAAACATAGAATATGTATGGAATGGTCTCTTAATCTATTAGATACCTTTAAAATTCCAGGCCAATGTTACACTTAGCAATTGTCAGAATATATTTCTCTATATTATAGTAAGTATAGTACTATGCTTCTCAAAATTAGTATTTCTCCAAATAGTGTCTTGCAGGAGGAACAAGTATGTGTTAAGTCCAACAATTCTATTCCTGATGGATAAACATTCCATCAGTGATAAAATCACACTTTTTACAGCAATCTACCCATCTTTCATGTTTAAATGTCATATAATAGCAAATATTCATGTACCAGCATGTAATCTCAACAAAATATGTAGTCCTCATTGATGCTGTTAATTATTAGGTCAACTTAGTGTTGACAGTAGCATAATTGTGTTATTAGTTAATATTCTTAACTTTATTAGTATTTTCTAATGCTTACTACTGTATACCACCACTCAAGCCAATTTTAAAACAACAGGTGGGATGTGAATTAGAAGACAATCATCCTCTAATGTCCATTTTCTATGATACATATAATGAGATTCATTTGGGATTAAGGTAGCATATTGCTATTACTCTTAATTTTCCTGATCAAGAAAGGGTTTTCCTTTCTCTCTCTTGCTTTACTATAAATTATCAACTGAATATTTTGCCACAAGCTATGAGTATATAAAGGGTCTCTTCAAAGAAAAAGAAATGGCAGGCTTGACCAGAAATAGCCACTCCTGTATCCTGCCTCCATATGGAAGTTTAATGATCCCATCTGGGCATGAATTCAAGATAAGCTCTCAAATTGTCACAACAAATTGAAAAGTTTTTATCTCTTACATCTGGCACCTAACAAATAAGTGTCTATGTTAAATAAACAATACAGAATACTGTCACATACAGCAGTTGTGAAAGAACTTTACCATGAATTGGCTGTAATCCAGCACCTTCTGAAAGCTCACGTAAGAATTTTGGTATTAGAGAAAGATAGTGAAAAAGGGAATCTAATGAGTGTTTCTAAATGTGGCTGTGAATCAGAAATAATGAGGGAGCTTATTAAAAATATGAACACCTACATTCTAGACCACACATACAAAATCAAAATCTTTATGAGAAGAGACAAAAATGTGTTTATCTAAAACATCTTACAGAAGATTTAGAAGATGTAACCAGTTGGGGAAAACTTGTTTATGAAAGCATGCCTGCAAAATGTAAAAACCTACTATCGTAAGGTGAAAGAAAACAAAAACACCTGAATCATTTATTCTTTCATTGCTGTGGAAAATTTCCCTAAATCGGGATTTAAATGTATGCCCTTGGCAATTTATAGAATATCCATTTGAAGCATGTTTTTGCATATTTTTGCAAAACCAAAGTCACTTATACTGTTAATTATGTCATCCAATGCCTTTTGATATATTTATTTTATAGTTCAGCGTCAAGGAAAACGTTTTTCTCTTCAGATGAGTTTTCATGGCTTCTTTTGTGATACGAGTAAATGATTTTCTCTTTTGTCTTATTTTTCAAGAAACACTAGTATAAAAATACCTAAATATAATAAAAAATCAATACCTAACTGATAATTAATAATTTCTGCTATCTAGTGTAGTTCTTTCCTTATTTCATTTATTTTGGGTTTGATTCTTGTAATTATTACATATTATAGGTGTTTTAATACGTGAGCTTTTTCTCATTTTTGAAAGGCAAAATACAAATAAACTAATGATAATTACATACTTATTAAACATTAACAGACAGTCGATAAGAATATCTGTCCTGATTGTGACAGTAATACACCTGGTAAACAAGAGAATACACTTGACAATAATTTGGGAGGAAATTATTCTTGAAACCTGACCCATGTAAGCTGCTTTTAAAGTGCTCACATTCTTAGGGAGTTCTAGGCAGTCTTTAGAAATACTAAATAATTTTCTATTGTTTTATAAATTAAAAAATAAATGCTTGTGGAGTAATATACACATCCCTCTTCCGTAAAATGTCAGCATGAGTTGTTAAGTCCTAGCCAAAAGTTTCTTTTTTCTTTATTTAAGTTTAGGGTACATGTGCACAACGTGCAGGTTAGTTACAAATGTATACATGTGCCATGTTGGTGTGCTGCACCCATTAACTCATCATTTAACATTAGGTATATCTCCTAATACTGTCCTTCCCCCCTCCCCCCACCCCACAACAGGCCCCGGTGAGTGATGTTCCCCTTCCTGTGTCCATGTGTTCTCATTGTTCAATTCCCGCCTATGAGTGAGAACATGCAGTGTTTGGTTTTTTTGTCCTTGCGATAGTTTGCTGAGAATGATGGTTTCCAGCTTCATCCATGTCCCTACAAAAGACATGAACTCATCATTTTTTATGGCTGCATAGTATTCCATGGTGTATATGTGCCACATTTTCTTAATCCAGTCTATCATTGTTGGACATTTGGGTTGGTTCCAAGTCTTTGCTATTGTGAATAGTGCCACAATAAACATACGTGTGCATGTGTCCTTATAGCAGCATGATTTATAATCCTTTGGGTATATACCCAGTAATGGGATTGCTGGGTCAAATGGTATTTCTAGTTCTAGATCCCTGAGGAATCGCCACACTGACTTCCACAATGGTTGAACTGGTTTACAGTCCCACCAACAGTGTAAAAGTGTTCCTATTTCTCCACATCCTCTCCAGCACCTGTTGTTTCCTGACTTTTTAATGATTGCCATTCTAACTGGTGTGAGATGGTATCTCACTGTGGTTTTGATTTGCATTTCTCTGATGGCCAGTGATGATGAGCATTTTTTCATGTGTCTTTTGGCTGCATAAATGTCGTCTTTTGAGAAGTGTCTGTTCATATCCTTCACCCACTTTTTGATGGGGTTGTTTTTTTCTTGTAAATTTGTTTGAGTTCATTGTAGATTCTGGATATTAGCCCTTTGTCAGATGAGTAGGTTGCGAAAATGTTCTCCCATTCTGTAGGTTGCCTGTTCACTCTGATGGTAGTTTCTTTTGCTGTGCAGAAGCTCTTTAGTTTAATTAGATCCCATTTGTCAATTTTGGCTTTTGTTGCCATTGCTTTTGGTGTTTTAAACATGAAGTCCTTGCTCATGCCTATGTCCTGAATGGTATTGCCTAGGTTTTCTTCTAGGGTTTTTATGGTTTCAGGTCTAACATTTAAGTCTTTAATCCATCTTGAATTAATTTTTGTATAAGGTGTAAGGAAGGGATCCAGTTTCAGCTTTCTACATATGGCTAGCCAGTTTTCCCAGCACCATTTATTAAATAGGGAATCCTTTCCCCATTGCTTGTTTTTCTCAGGTTTGTCGAAGATCAGATGGCTGTAGATACACGGCATTATTTCTGAGGGCTCTGTTCTGTTCCATTGGTCTATATCTCTGTTTTGGTACCAGTACCATGCTGTTTTGGTTACTGTAGCCTTGTAGTATAGCTTGAAGTCAGGTAGCGTGATGCCTCCAGCTTTGTTCTTTTGGCTTAGGATTGACTTGGCAATGTGGGCTCTTTCTTGGTTCCATATGAACTTTAAAGAAGTTTTTTCCAATTCTGTGAAGAAAGTGATTGGTAGCTTGATGGGAATGGCATTGAATCTATAAGTTACCTTGGGCAGTATGGCCATTTTCACAATATTGATTCTTCTTACCCATGAGCATGGAATGTTCTTCGAGGCTTGAATAAGTTGTCTTCTTACAGTGTGGTGTGATTGGGACTTGGAAGAGCAGCCAAATTGACCAGATTTTTTAAAATGCTTCAGAAAGCCTCAACTTTATCTGGAAGCAACTATTCTTTTACCATAATCTATCCCTATATCTAATAATGCTTCTTTATTCTACTCAGTGTTTGCTTGAGTTGTATTCTATATTATTTATTTGTTGTTGATGTTATTCTAATCACCAAGTGGTAAAGTTTAAAAAATATTATTGGGTAGAAAGAGTTCATCCCTTCTATACATTATCAATAAGGTTCAAAATATTGCTCAGATTTTATTTCTACAATGTAATAGAATTGTGACAATAAGAAATCATATGGAAGGAGATATATACAGGGGTTGAAGTATAATAGTCTTTCAATACATTCTCGTAGGATCTTTTGCTGCTACATTATCATTCCAGTTGTAAATAATGAGTTCACTGGTGGACCCACTTCTTTATTATCCTAACTTTTAAAGAGTACAGATAGTCATTCTAAACACATTATTCTGGCATAAGACCACCCATTTTGCTGGGACCATTACTGGGAAAATTCCCTTCCTAGGTTTGAATTTCATGGTGCTCCCAGATGCTGACTTTTGACCTAAACCCAGCAAAGCAGCATTTTTTTTTCAGGTCTTTTAAGATCATTTCCATTCCAAGACTTCCTTCAGAAAAAAATTTGCTATGTCTGACATAGTCAATTATAATATACATAAGACAAAAGTCTAAAAGTAGTCAATATGCTTTCTAACCTTTCTGTGCTGGTATAATGCCTCAATATCTTATGCAAAATTATCCTCTGACATAATTCTATTAATGTTTCACTCTAATACATTTAAGAAGGATTAATTCTAAAAATAAAATAACAAAGCATAGTGAATTTCTATTTTGTAAGTAGAAATTTGTATACAATAATCAGCTACTCGTGAAGGATGTGCCTTTTACGATAATTACTGGAGTGTTCATGAGTTTTGCCGTAGTCATATGTTTCATCTTCTTGCTCTGAGTAATACACAAAGAAAGCTAATGAGTATTTGTGATTCAATATGTAGCTGACATATGGAGCACATATAGGCAAAATATGAGGACGTTTTATATCAATAAGGAAAAATCTGTTCAGGAGCAAGTGAACGATAGAGGCCATAAATATTTAATCATAATTGAGGAAAAAAACAGGACAACCTACTCAGAGATTAACTAGTTTGCAAAATTTTTTTAAAGCTCTTGTGCTATCATATTATCTGACCTCAAGTATCTAGAACTAAGATGTGTTCTCAGAATGAAAGTATATTTTTAAATGCCAACAACAAAAAAGGGTTTCAATAGACATAAAAGAGTGATATTCAATAAAATGAGGTGCGTCTAAAGAAATGGCTTATGTGAATGCATTTTTGAGTTTGCACTGCTGATTTACATCTGACATAAAATAGGAATTTTAAAATTTAGTTTAATAGCTTTAGATATCAAGTTGTATTTACACAAAGCATGGATATATAGTATTTAGAAACAGATGATTAATGTGGTTTGGATTTCGATAGAATATTTGATCTTTTAAAGAACAATAAACCATATTTTACAAGTAATTCAAGCAATAGACTAAATAAAATTTATCATTATTGAAGTTTGGTATGTCTATTCTACAATATGTTCTGAATTAGCATTCAATATGATCAGCCACATACAAGAACCTTACCACAATGACTCATGCTCAAACCTGAAAACAAGAAGAGATGATAAATGAACCTTGTGCAAACAAGAGCTATTGGCAATGACAAGGAATATCATTTTGTCCAGTTGTCCAAGAGCAACTCGTAACCTATAATCAGTTGACTTGCTTGTTGATATTTAAAAGTGAAAATAGAAACACTATTTCCCACATCATCTAATCAAGCACAAATAATCAGCTTCTTCATTTGAAAAGTAGTCCTTCCTTCAGCTTACTTTTGAAGCTGGCCATGAACTTAAGCATTTCAATCCATTATACAGTATCTGATTCTTCTCCCATGAGGGAAAATTCAGTCTGCCATGTTAGTGCGTTGTCATCATAATCATCCAAAGTATTCATTAAGTCTCTGCATGCAGCATTTAGTTGCACCAAATGAGTTCAACATGTGGGAAATGGAATCCAAGAAAGACAACATCACCTTCATCTCAAAGTGGTCATGTCTAGCCATATGATGTGGACAAGAGAACGAGGAGAAAAGTGGAAAATTTAGGGACAAAAGTTTTTCTTCCTTCTATTCCTCTCAGAATTATAATCTTATGTTTGGAACTTTAGAAGCAAGCACTGTTAAAGGTTAATGTTTCCTTGAGAATTTAGCACTTCCACTTATTTTACCATGAAATTCTGTTTCCATAATCCTTATGAGGTCCTCCGATTATGAATTCCAGAGGTTAGTGCTTAGCCAGCAAGAAAGAACCTGATGACCTGTAGAATCTCACTTAAAAAAACTAAAGTGGAATTAGTTAACTACATTTAAAAATAAAAATAATTATAAATACAACAAATTATAACAAATCCCTGTCTATACAGGTAAAAGTGGGTACACAATGGATATCTTGCTGCTAGTGAGGAATCTGCCTTTTGAGTTCATTTCTCAAAATGTTGATAAATTTTTCCCCCAGCCATTCGTTTTTATCTTTTTGCCCTTGACTAACACGCCAAAGTTGCTGGCTAATGTTAGTGTCCACAGAGAAATCACTGGCTCCCCATGTGTTAGCTAAATACAGATGTACTCACTTAATGTCATCTATAAGTTCTTGGAAACTATAACTTAAATGACATATAACAAACTCTGTTTTACAATAGGCTAATTGATTTGAACAACAGTTAAGTTTTTACAGCATATTTCTGGTCACAAAACATCACCAAACTTCTAAACAAAGACCCAAAAAACTTCCAGTATTACGTATTGAAATAAATGTGAGCTGTATATACATTTAAGAAAGATTAATAGAAACAAAAATATAATTATTTACTCCTTTTTTACTGAATCAAAGAGTGATGGCAATCACAATGTGGTGGGTTAAATTAAGGAGTAAATGTTTATCAAAAGAAAATATTGTAAGAAGCACTTCCTATCACCATACATTTCAAAACTCAAATATGGCAGGCTCACTGATGCTCTCTTACTGTATTGTCTATTGTGCATTTGCATGATTATTGTCTACGTAATGAATTTTTATTTGGCAATCATTTGTATTATTTCATTCATTTATTTTTCAACCTGCTCATTCCAGTTCAGGTTTGTGTTGGCAGGAGTCTATCCCAGCAGCTCAGGGCACAAGGTGGGAACAAACTTTTGAAAAGGCTCCATTCCATCACAGGGTGCACTCAGACCCATACCCATACTCACTCCAGTTGAGACAATTTAGACATTAGAGTATGCCTGCCTTGCACATCTTTGAGATATAGGAGGAAACTGGAGTGCCTGGAGAAAATCCATACAGACGTGGAGAAGCTGCAAACTGCACAGATGGTGGTTCTGCCAGGGAATCGATATTTTTTTTTATTTCTCATTAATGTTACAAGGAAAGAGTTTGAAAAAAAATGACATTATTTGATGACCTACTGTACCAGATTTCCCTGGAGGCAGGGACATCTTTCAAAAAACCTGGGATTCTGAGAAGATAAAGTAGATGAAGGGTCCTTTACTTTGATAAGCCAACCTTCTTGGTTATATGCTTTTCATAGATAATAAAGTCTTAATTTACTTGAAAAAAAGTGTGACAGTACAATATGTAGGTAAGATGTAACTTCAACTTTATGCAGTAGGGCTCTCTGTAAAAGAGCTGAGTTGTTCAGGATAAAGCTGCCTGGCTATCCTTTAAATTATCTATTTGCCTCAGAACTTTGTTTCCTAAACCAAGCCTTAGCCTCTTCTGCTGCCTTTTTCAAGTGATCCCACTTTGAAACGTATCATTGTTCAAAGCTGTAGCTTTGAGATCTGGCAGAAAACATCTTCATTACCCTATACTTCTTGCACAAGCCTGTCCATGCTGTGATTTGACCTCAGTCTGCTTAAGGCTATCTTCTGTGCAAGTCTTCTACTAAGGTAGAGCCAAATGGACACCTAGAGACTATCACTATGAAAATCAAAGGCAAGGTTATTTTTAGCATCAATTGGAAATTGGATGGTATGGAAGGCAGAATAATTGCCCCTTGCAACAAAGATTCCATGTCCAGATTCCCCAAACCTGTGAATGTGTTATGGAAAATGGCTAAATGTGATGTCATTAAATTAAGAACCTTGAGATGAGAAGAATATCATGGATTATCCAGGTGAACCTAATGTAACCACAGGAGTTCTTTTAACAGAAAGAGGAGTTGAACAATGAGAACACATGGACACAGGGAGGGGAACATCATACATGGGGACCTGTCAGGCTGTGGGGGGCAAGGGGAGGGATAGCACTAGAAGAAATATCTAATGTAGATGATGGGTTGTTGGGTTCAGCAAACCATCATGGCACTTATACACCTATGTAACCTGCATGTTCTGCACATCTATCCCAGAACTTAAAGTATAATAATAATGATAATAAAACATACAACTCTCACCATTTAAAATTTCAGGCTCCTTTCCTTCTCAATTCTTTACGATTTTCAATGAAAATATGTTTATGCCTCAAAAAAGAGGAAATTAGTATCATAGAGATATGAAAATGCTGTTAGACTGGTTTTGAAGATGGAGGAAAGGGACCCAAACCAAGGAATGCAGAAGGCTCCCAGAAGCTGAAAAAGGCAAGAAAAAGGCTTTACATTAATGAGCTAATGGCCAGTATCAAAACCTATTCCAAATATAGAATTTAGTATTGGCATTTTCAAGGTATTTTTATTAAAGTCTAGAATAAGAAAAGTATGTTTTTTTCCAGTCCCAGTTCTCTATTGTTAACAAACCACCCCCAATTATCTAGTTAATTTCATCCGTTTCAGAAATCACCGTATGCAATTCAATCTCTACCTCTACCCACAAGAAACATACACTGTGGGTTAGTTAGCCATAGAGTAATTACACTATTGCCTTTCTCCCATGCTCCACTGTATTTCTTTTAATATTGAATACATTTTAAAAGAAGATTTTAAATAAGAGTTTATAGGATCGTACTAATGGATATTAATTTTGTCTGGAATGCCCCCACCCCTAAGTCACAAAGTTTGAACCACATTTCAAAACAACCTGTGCTTCTTTCTGATGGTCCCTGAACAAATGTACAACATTAAAAATCCACAGTTTAAAGCCTAGTATATTTTTGCTTCCTAGTTTAAGAAAATTAAAATGCAGCATGTTTTGAATGCTTCTACACCAAGTTCAGTATGATTAAATTGCATGTATTTCAATTAGACCGTTTAATTGTATTTTGTAATATCACTATTCTTAAAATTAAATCTGAAGGTAGGATAAAGTATTAAGGGTAGAAACAGAAGGCCAAGTTATTAATTAATAAAGATTAAAAAAATTATGACCATGCAAGAAAGATTGTGATCTTTAATAATATAAAGTAATTTAGCACTTTTTTTTTTTTTTTTTTTTCTTCCTGAGACGGAGTCTCGCTGTGTCGCCCAAGCTGGAGTGCAATAGCGCAATCTCGGCTCACTGCAACCTCTGCCTCCCGGGTTCAAGCGATTCTCCCTGTCTCAGCCTCCCTAGTAGCTGGGATTATGGACACCTGCCACAATGCCTGGCTAATCTTTGTATTTTTAGTAGAGAGTGGGTTTCGCCATGTTGGCCAGGCTCTTCTCGAACTGCAGACCTCAGGTGACCCTCCCACTTTGGCCTCCCAAACTGCTGGGATTACAGGCATGAGCCACCATGCCCGGGCAGCACTTTTCTTTCTAATATTTCTTTTATTAACCCTAAGGACTAACAATAGTATTTACTAGTGACTTCTGAGCTAGTTTTGAAACATGTCTATACATAATTATCTCCAAAATACAGAAGAGATCATTGAGAGTAAGATTTTATGAACATTTGGAAGACTGTCACAGCTGCACACAGGACAAACTAAGTTATTCAGTACTTTTGGTCAAGTCTTCCTTTTCCTCCATTAACTGTTTAATAGATATACCTGTATTATAGTAAGCTTGTATAGCTTAGGGTTTACTTGAGGTTCTCCTGGACACAAAATCGGCTTGACAATTCACCTATATTTCCCTCACAACCAATTCTTCCTTTAATATAAGAAAATAGTGAGAATTAGAAGTTTTATAAAATGCTTTTCCATGGAAGTACATTTTTAAAATTTGTTATAGTTTCACAGGCAAATTTACTATTTCTATACCTTTCTTAAGATTGAAAATGGTTTTTACTCATCAACTATAGAGAAAATATAATGGTAAATATGAATGTCTTGTAGAAAAAATGTTCTGCGTATTTTCAGCGATTAGATTCACCAACAATTTCATAGATCTCCATATGTTTTAAGTAGAATCAATCATGGCCCCATTCTGACTTCTGTGGGTCCTAGCTATTTTTGTCTTCTTTGGCCTCGTTCTCTATTAAAACACACATAGACACATACAACACACACACAAATATTTAGATTTATGTTTCACAGCTACCTGAGTATAATGAACAAATTATTAATATTATATATTAACACATTTTTTGACCTAAAAGTTTATTATTTTCTTCTCATTTTAAAGGAAATTAAAACATTTTTCTGTGCCCCTAAAAGTAATGAGCATCCTAAGCACTGTACCTAATAAATAAGTTGACCTTGGGGTCAAAAATAAATCTATACTTTTCTTTGAAATAATTTTTACTTCAATGGGAAGTGTTTAAGTGTTAAAGAATACTTCAAAGTTGTACCAATCCTTGACTTTAGCAGAAATTTCAATCCTCAAATTATTTTCCAAGAATTGCTAAGAAGTGGTAAAATTGAGTGATTTGAAATTCACTCATTCTCCTGTGAAACTTACAATGGCACAAGAATGCAGAAGTTATGTAGGCGTAAGTGTGACATAGTAGAAGTTGTTAGGAGCTTGAATATTCATCATGGAGATAATTAAATTTTAAGTAATAAGATATTGTATTTATACCTACCTCAAAAAAATACTATAGTCAGCCAAATAAAAATGAGAAACCTTGTGATCCCTGAAAAAAATTGATTTTATTTTTATTTATTTATTTTTGTTTATTTGTCCTGAATATTTGGAGTTACATGACAAATGTTTAATGGCATTGATGATGATGATGGGGAAAATGATAATGAAGGTGACATTGATTGAAGCAGAAATATATTAGAGATGTTTCCGAGCTAGGCTGTTTGGTGCTCAGGCTGAAATTAATCTTTCCCCCATATTGACAACCAGGGATGCTTGTCCATCTAGTAAGATCCCATGTGATTCGAGATGGAGAAATTTCTCTTCTGTGGCTCTAGATATATGGCAAATCCAGAGCTGAGAGCAGAGATAAAAGGTTAATTAGAAGCAGATATTCTAGTATGAATAAGGGGAGTCAAGTCATGAGGAAATGGGGTATGGGGGAGGCAAAGAAGAAACAAGTATCAACATCACCAAATGAGGCAAAGAGTATGAGTATAATGGAAACAAAGATCAAAGTATTAGATTGCTTCTCCCGAATTTGTATTTCTACTTACTTGTAAGTGTGGAATGTACTTCCAGTTAAAAATTGTGGGCTCCAGCTTATAAAGATATTACATTGTTAAGACTTGAAGACATGAAGGCATCCCTACCACAGTGCCTGGTATATGGTAATTAATAGCAAATATTTAATACATATTTACAGATTAGGTATTACTTAACAAAATATTTGAAAGTAGAGAATATGATACAAAGAAGAAAGAAGTTTTGGTTATAACTAGAAAAAAGATAAAAACTATTAATCAATATATTCCAATATGCTGATATTTAGTTTTTTCTTTCTTTTTAAAAATTATTTTGTAAACTTTTTATTGAGAATTTTTATTATTGCTAATTTGGTTTTTAATTTCAATGCATTTTCTTTTTACAGTTTAATTTTTTTATTTTTCCTTTTTGTATGGCTTTTTTTAATTATACTTTAAGTTCTAGGGTACATGTGCACATGGAAAATGGTTAGTAAGAAGTACACAGGAGAAAAAGGCATAAAGAGCCATATTCTCATTCTGGAGAAAAAAATAAAAAACTACATATAGTTTAAATAATATTTTTTAAGAATATGAATATTAAAGCAATACAATGGAAATTGTTTTTATGTAAATGGAAATACCCAGTTGTTTATATTTTACAGTTTTGCTAATTGCAACAATATTTTCATAGAGAATATATGACCTAGGCTTATTGCACATGACCAAAATGACTAAAATGTCCTGTGGAAAAAAACTAGCATAACTAAAATTACAGTATACATTTATAAGATTTACATTTACTCTCACCTTACAAATATTATGTTTTAAGATCTATTTTCTTTCTTTCTTTTTTTTTTTTTTTTTGAGACGGAGTCTCGCTCTGTCTCCCAGGCTGGAGTGCAGTAGCGCGATCTTAGCTCACTGTAGGCTCCACCTCCTGGGTTCACGCCATTCTCCTGCCTCAGCCTCCCGAGTAGCTGGGACTGCAGGCGTCCGCCACCACACCCGGCTAATTTTTTTTTGTATTTTTAGTACAGACAGGGTTTCACTGCATTGGCCAGGATGGTCTTGATCTCCTGACCTCGTGGTCCGCCCACCTCAGCCTCCCAAAGTGCTGGGATTACAGGCATGAGCCACCGCGCCCGGCCAAGATCTATTTTCTATGAGTTAATTTTTTTCCACAGAACTAGTCTATTACAATTTATATTTCTTTAGATGGATTATGTGTTTTTTGGCAACATATATTTGTGTATTATTTAAGTGGAGCACTTATTTTTAAAGAATATAAATTAAAGTATTCATGAATTGATTAGTATATTACAGATTAAGTTTTTCAAAGCAGCAGTGGAGCTGTATGTTAATGTATACTTTATAATTGAAATGGTACATATTGGTACAACTTAAGCCTTCCAGTATAAAATTTTCCTCCAGCTTTAATGAAGTATAATTTTTTTAAAAAAAAATTGAATGTATTTAAGGTGTACAACATGATTTTGATATATATGTACATACACATTATGATGTGATTACCACAATCAAATTGACATATCCATCAACTCATATAGTTACTGTTTTTGTATGTGTGTAGTGAAAACACTTAGCAAATTTCAAGTATATATGATTATTAACTATAGTTACCATGTTATACATTTGATTTCCAGAACTTATTCATTTTATAACTGAATGTTTATACCCCTTGACCAAACCCCCTTAATTTTCTTTCTTCCTTCCTTTCCTTCCTTTCTTTCGATGGAGTTTCGCTCTTGTTGCCCAGGCTGGAGTGCAATGGCGTGATCTCGGCTCACTGCCACCTCTGCCTCCTGGGTTCAAGTGATTCTCCTGCCTCAGCCTCCCAAGTAGCTGGGATTACAGGCACCTGCCACCATGCCTGGCTAATTTTTTGTATTTTTAGTAGAGACAGGGTTTCATCATGTTGGTCAGGCTGGTCTCGAACTCCAGGCCTCAAGTGATCCGCCCACCTCAGCCTCCCAAAGTGCTAGGATTGTAAGCGTGAGCCACCATGCCTGACCAACCCCCCTAATTTTCATTACTCCCTGTTCCCACAACTTCAAGCCATCATCTTTCTGTTCTCTGTTACAAGTTAGATTTCTTTTGATTCTACATGTAAGTGAGATCATGCAGTATTTGTGGTTCTATGCCTGGCTCATTCCACTAAGCATAATTTTCTCTAGATTCATATACATTATTGAAAATGGCTAGATTTCATCCTATTTTAAAGCTGAATAATCTTTCAATATGTGATATAGTTTGTATATTTGTCCAAATCTCATGTTGAAATGTAATCCTCAGCATTGGAAGTGGGGCCTGGTGGGAGGTGACTGGATTACGGGGGTAGATTTCCCGTGCATGGTTTAGCATCATGCCCTTGGTGCTGTCCTCACAATTGTGAATGAAGACGTTTAAATGTGTGTGGCACCTCCCTCTCACTCTCTTTGTCCCACCTGCTCCCCTTTTGCCTTTCCCCATGAGGCTTCCTGAAGCTGAGTAGGTGCCAGTGCCATACTTGTACAGTCTGCAGAACTGTGGCCAAATTAAACCTCGTTTCCTTATAAATTACCCACTCTCACGTATTTCTTTACAGCAATGCAAGTATGTCCTAATACATTTCTGTGTGTACACGTAACACATTTTCTTTACTCATCTATCATCAGATGCTTAGGTTTTCCATATCTTGACTAATGTAAACAATTATGCAGCGAACATAGGAGTGCAGACATCTCTTTGAGATACTGATTTTAATTCCTTTTGTATATATACCTAGAAATGAAATTAGTAGGTCATATGTTGCTTCTATTTTTATTTTTTTTTTGAGAAATCTCCATAATGTTTCTCATAATGGCTATACTAATTACATTTCCACAGAGTATAAATGATCTCATTTCTTTTTTTGTAAAACTAAAGAAAATTGACATATCTTTTACAAGAATACCAAAAAACGAAGACTCAAATCATAAAAATCAGGAAGAAAAAGGGGCCATTACAATTGACACCACAGAAACTCAATGGGTCATAGGAGACTAGTATAAACAATTACACACCAACAAATTGAATAACCTAGAAAAAATTGACAAATTGCTAGAAACATACAACCTACTAAGGCTAATTTATGAATAAATATAAAACTTGAATGTACTAATAATGAGCAAGGTGACTGAATTATTAATCAAGTATGTCTCAACAGAGTCCAGACTACATGGCTTCACTGGTGAATTCCATCAAACATTTAAATAAGAATTAATAGCAGTCCTTCTCAAACTCTTCCAAAAATTGAAGAGGGACCACCACTGAACTCATTATATGAGGCCAGTATTACACTGATACTAAAGCCAGGCAAGGACATCACAAGAAAAGAAAATTAGAGGCCAAAATACTTGATAAACATAGATGTAAAAATCCTCAGCAAAATACTAGCATAGAAAATTAAACAACACATTTAAAAAATTAGAAACCATGATCAAATGGAATTTATCTCTGGGATGCAAGAATAATTTAACATATGCAAATCTAAAAATGTGATGTATTAGATTAACAGAATGAAGGACAAAAATCATATGATCATCTCAATAGATGCAGAAAAAGCATTTGATGAAATTCAACATACTTTCATGATAATTTTTCTCAACAAATTAGGTATAGAAGAAATGTACCTCAATACAATAGACCATATTTGACAAACCCACAGCTAATATACTCAATAATGAAAAGCTGAAATATTTTCCTCTAAATCACAACAAGACAAGGATGCCCACTCTCATCACTTCTTTTCCATGTGATACTGGAAGTCCTAGCCAGAACAGTTAGGCAAGAGAAAAATAAAAGGCATCCAAATTACAAAGGAAAAAGTTACATTGTCTCTGTTTTCAGAAGACATAATCTTATATATAAAAAGCCCTAAAACTACATCAAAAAACTGTTGGAACTAAAACAAATTCAGTAAATTTCAAACATAAAACCAATATACAAAACCCATAATTTCTATATACTAACAAAAAGCTAGTTGAAAAATCAAAACAATCCCATTTATAATAGCTATAAAAATTAAAATAAAACTAGGAATAAATTTAACCAAGAAGATGAAAAATATAAAGCTGAAAACTATAAAATACTGATGAAAGATATTGAAGAAGACACAAATTTATGAAGAGATAGTCTATGTTCTATGGATCAGAAAAAATAATGTTGTTTAAATGTCTATGCTGCCCAAAGCAATCTAGAGACTTAATGAACCTCCTATACATATACACCATGGAATACTATGCAGCCATAAAAAATGATGCGTTCATGTCCTTTGTACGGACATGGATGAAATTGGAAACCATCATTCTCAGTAAACTATCGCAAGAACAAAAAACCAAACACCGCATATTCTCACTCATAGGTGGGAATTGAACAATGAGATCACATGGACACAGGAAGGGGAACATCACACTCTGGGGACTGTTGTGGGGTTGGTGGGGGGAGGGATAGCACTGGGAGATATACCTAATGCTAGATGACGAGTTAGTGGGTGCAGCACACCAGCATGGCACATGTATACGTATGTAACTAACCTGCACAATGTGCACATGTACCCTAAAACTTAAAGTATAATAATAAAAAAAAATTTAAAAAAAGTTCCAGTGAAATTCTTCACAGAAATAAAAATAAAATTATAAAATTCACATGGAACCACAAAAGACTCTGAATAGCCAAAGCAATCTTAAGCAAAGTGAACAAAGCCAGAGGCATCATGCTACCTGACTTCAAAATATACCACAAAGCTAGTTATCAGAAAGCCGTAAGAATACCAAAAATAGTTATAATTTTTTAGTACCTACTGTGAAAGACACTGTACGATGTTCTAAATTTCAGCCTAATTTATTGCTCACAAAAACTCAATATAGAATATATTACTGTTCTCATTTTTCACTAGAGACCTGCAAGTTATAGAATTCTTTGTGGTATTCATTATTTAACATATATAGGATTTTTCCACATACATATATGTTGTATTCAATCCTTTTACTATTTTGATGTTGTTTTAAACAATTTTTTATTATACTTTAAGTTTTAGGGTACATGTGCATAAAGTGCAGGTTTGTTACATATGTATACATGTGCCATGTTGGTGTGCTGCACCCATTAACCCGTCATTTAACATTAGGTGTATCTCCTAATGCTATCTCTCACCGCTCCCCACCCCACAACAGGCCCCAGTGTGTGATGTTCCCCTTCCTGTGTCCATGTGTTATCATTGTTCATTTCCAACCTATGAATGAGAACATGCGTTGTTTGGTTTTTATGTGCAGAGTTCTTATAAAATACAATATCAATCTGTTTAAACAATGAAAACAATTTGTTAAGAAAAAAACTGATAGTAATCAGAACAGCATGATACTGACATAAAAACAGACACACAGACCAATGGTACAGAATACAGAGCTCAGAAATAAATGTATGCATTTATGGGCTATTTATTTTCAACAAAGTTGACAAGAACACACAATGGGGAAAAGATAGTCTCCTCAACAAATGGCATTGTTAAAACTGGATACCCACATGCAGAAGAATAAAATTGGACTCTTATCTCTCTGCTAATTATACAAAAATTGTCTAAAATGGATTAAAGATTTAAATGTAAGACCTGAAACTGTCAAACTCCTAGCAGAAAACATAAAGAAAAATCTCCCTGGCACTGGTCTTGGTAAAGAGATTATGAATATGACTTCAAAAACACAGGCAACAAATGCAAAAATAAACAAGTGGAACTATATATCAAACTAAAAATTCCTACACTGCAGAGGGAGGAATCAACAAAGTGAAATGAAACCTGTGAAATTGGGGAATGGATTTGCAAACCTTATATCCAATAGGGGGCCAATATCATCTTAGAAATATTTGTTAGGCAGACTATTATGTCCTTAAAATTGAGTTTTTGAAATATTGTTTACTATTATATCTTCATGTGTACATGAAAAATAATAGGTGATAGAACATTTGACAAATGTATAAGAAAGATGAGATTATTAATCAACTTGTAAAACTAATGCTAATATACAAACTTGTTTATTCATTCATTCATTAATGGAAAGAAGAGGAAACAGCACTATCAACAAGAGATGTTTTGTGGAAAGTTGTGTACTATGCTAGACGCTATTAACAAAACATATTATAAAAAGTGCTTTACATAATTTAAGGAAACTGAAAGAAAATAGCAAATATATTGTATTCTGGATATCAATATTGTTTTAACAGATCTGAAAAACTGCCAGGAATGGGCTCTATTGCCTACATTGTTGATGGGGGATATATTTGAGTGAAAAAATGAGTCAGAATATTTTTGGTACTATATTTCAAATGGGATTATTAAACTAAATAGAAGTTATCAAAGCATATGTGTGTGTGTGTCTGCACACATACAATTGTACATATATATGATGTACACATATACATGTGTAATTGTACGTATATACATCTATACGATGACACTGACTAAATTTGTAAGGAACTACTTATATCTCTGCTTACTTGATATTTCAAAATGACTGCTGAGCAGCTTAAAATATAGATGACTGTGTATAGCTATAGATTATTTCCTGAGAACATTTATCAGATGTTTCAGGTATCACAAGTATTATCTCATGTAAAATCTCATTTATGAAATATTTGATATGACATCATAAAATAGTATTTTCAGAATTGACTTATGATATTTGAGAAGAACAATTTCATAGATTAAAAAGGGCTCAAAATTCCTAAAGAGTAATGACACATGCCATTGAATGGGATGTGAATATTTCCAAAGAGAAAATTCTATAGGATTTGGTGTGAGTTTTAATCTTCTTTAACATTAGATTAAAATCTAAAAGAAAGGCAAACTACATGTTTGTGGAACACGTGAATTATAGTATATTGGTAGGTGGACAAAAGACTATAATAAACATAGAAATAAATTACCTACAGAGGTCATAAATGTAGTAAGAAACAAGAAAATGAAATTCAGCTTGAAAATATTAGACTAATATGTCAGAGATATAATCATTCCAAACAGAAATATTAACAGTTTTGAAAAAGATTACCATTCAATTGCTTTATAGAAAAATCAGTAAACAGAGAAGAGAATTCTGTATTTGTGTGTTTTTAGATTTAATCTTAAACAAAAAACCTACATCTATTCAGCTTCTATTCTGGAGCATTCTAGATCCATAATGGATCATTAATAAATCTGTGCTTGTTGACAAACATATTAGCAAGAATTAGAAGCTCGGGTTTCAGTATGCCAAGGTCGTGCCATTGCTCTCCAGCCTGGGTAACAAGTGAAACTCCATCTAAAAAACAAAACAAAACCTTAATAAACTCATACACACACACACACACACACACACACACACACACACCCACCCACCATTAGTTCTGTCCCTCTAGAGAACTCTAATATAATCACATTTTTGTATTTATGTAACTGTCACCATATTTAAGATATAAAACAGTTCCAACTTCACAAGGATCTTCCTGCTTTGATATCCCTTTGATGGCTACATCCACCTGCACAGCATTCTTTCCCACCATCCCACCCCTATCTTTAGCCCCTGGAACTACTAATTTATTTGCTATTGCAACAGTTTTGTCACTTCAAGAATGTTAAATAAATGTAATGAAATAGTATGGAACTTTTAAAATTTGCTTATTTCACTAAGTATATTTGCCTTGAGCTTCATCCTAGTTATTTCATATATTTATAATATGTTGCTTTGTATTGCTAAGTAGTATTCCATGGTATGGATGTAGCACAGTGTTTAAAAATTCACCATTGAAGGACATTTGAGATGTTTTCAATGTTGAGTAATTATGAATAGTGGTGCTCTGAACATTCATGTATATGTTTTTGTATAAACATAAGTTTTTATTTCTCTGGGATTATTGAGCAGAAATGTAATTTCTGGCTGATATGTAAATATATACTTAATATTTTTCAAGAAATTGCCAATCTATTTTCCAGAGTGGCTGTACTATTTTACATTCCCACCATCAGTGTATCAGCAAATCTGTTTCTCCGCATTCTTGCTGTCATTTGGTGTTTTCACAGTTTTTTAAAAAATTTTGCCACTGTGATAGGCATCTCATTCATTGTGCTTTTATTTTTTCAGTGGCTAATAATGTTAAAATAATTTCATGTTCTTGTTTGCCATCTGTATATATTCTTAAGTAAAAGGTCTGTTTATGTCTTTTGCCCATTTTTTCTACTTGGTTTATTTCTTAATGTTATAAGAGTTATTTATTTTGAGACATAGTTCTTTATATAATCTAGATATAAAAATTTTTTTGTGAGATATATATTTTGCCAATATTTTTTCTCAGCATGTAGCTTGATTTTCATTTTTTTCACAGATTCTTCACAGAGCAAAAGTTATTTTTATTTTGGTGAGGTATAATTAATTTATAATTTTGCCATTTATGGACCATGCCTTTAGCATCAAGGCTAATAACTGCTTGTCTTGTCTAGCCCTACATTTTTTTACATTTTTATAATTTAATAGAATGATGTATATTTCTTTGGGTATATACCTAATAATGGGATTGCTGAGTCAAATGGCATTTCTGGTTCTAAATACTTGAGGAATTGCCACACTGTCTTCCACAATGGTTGAACTAATTTACATTCCCACCAACAGTGTAAAAACATTCCTATTTCTCCACAGCCTCACTAGCATCTGCTGTTTCTTGACTTTAATCATTGCCATTTTGACTGGCATGAGATAGTATCTCATTACTGTTTTGATATGCATTTCTCTAATGATCAGTGACGTTGAGTTTTTTTTTCATGTTTGTTGGCCACATAAATGTCTTCTTTTGAGAAGTGTCTGTTCATGACTTTTGCCCACTTTTTGATTTTTTTTTGGTAAATTTGTTTAAATTCCATGTAAATTCTAGATATTAGCCCTTTGTCAGATGGGTAGATTGCAAAAACTTTCTCCCATTCTGTAAGTTACCTGTTCTGTCTGATGATAGTTTCTTTTGCTGTGCAGTAGCTCTTTAGTTTAATTAGATCGCATTTGTCAATTTTAGCTTTTGTTGCAATTGCTTTTGGTGATTTAATCATAAAATCTTTGCCCATACCTATGTCCTGAATAGTATTGCCTAGATTTTCTTATAGGGTTTTTATGGTTTTGGGTTTTACATTTAAGTCCTTAATTAATCTTCAGTTAATTATTGTATAAGGTGTAAGGAAGGGGTCCAGTTTTGGTTTTCTGAATGTTAGTCCTACATTTTGTCGTGTATACCAAACACAAACACACACACACACACACACACACACACACACACCAAAAAGTGATGGTATTTTAATAGAAAGTGTATAAAACCTATTGCTCAATTTTGATAGAATTTGCATCTTTACTATGTCAACTTTTTCAATTCATGCATGTGATATGTCTCTCCATTTATTTAGGTCTTTCAAAAAACTATTTCATCAGCATTTTCAAATTGTCAGCATATAGGTACTATACATATTTTTGAAGTTTTTAATCTCAGTATATTATTTTCTTTAGAACAATTACAAATGGTATTGTGTTTGTAATTTCTGTTTCCAAAGGTTCATTATTAGTTTAGATAAATTGAAATTTGATTTGTCTGTTGATTTTTATGCTGTGACCTGGAGGAATTCATTTTTTTTTTCTGATAGGGCTTTTTATGGCCAGGGTGGGGGGGTTGGTGTGGATTGAAGGGTAAGCTTCCTTGGCATTTTCCATGTTTATTATCATGCTATCTACAAATAAGGACAGTTTATTTCTTTTTTTTTTTCTGTGTATCTTATATTTCCTTTATTGTGCTGGCTAGATGTTTCTGTACTATACTTAATAAAAGTGATAAGAACAGGCATTCCTTAACAATCTTACAGAAAATGCATGCAGTCTCTCACTGTGAAGTATGATACTAGCTGTAGATTCTTTGTATATGTTGTTTATCAAGTTGAGGTATTTATTCTGTTCTTAAGTTTGGTGAGAATTTTAGCAGGAATGGATGTTAGATTTTCTAGGCCAATTAGTATGATCAAATAATTTTTCTTCTTTAGTTGGCTGATATAGTAGATTACATTGAATAATTTTTGAATATCAAACCAGCATTGCATACCAGAAATAAGTACAACTTGGCTGTGGTGTGTAAATTTTTTTATACATTGGTAGATTCCACTTGATCATATTTTGTTGAAAATTTTTGTGTCTAAGTTCAGTTCATGAGAGACATTCGTCATTTCCTTTTTTTTTTTTTTCTTTTGAGACCGAGTCTCACTCTTTCACCAGGATGCAGTGCAGTGGTGTGATCTCGGCTCACTGAAATCTCTGCCTCCTAGGTTGAAACAATTCTCCTGCCTCAGCCTCCCAAGTAGCTGGTACTACAGGTGCCCACTACCATGCCCAGCTAATTTTTGTATTTTTAGTACAGACGAGGTTTCATCATGTTGGCCAGGATAGTCTCGATCTGTTGACCTCATGATCTACCTGCCTCAGCCTCCCAAAGTGTGGGATTACAGGCATGAGCCACCGTGCCCAGCCAGCCATTTCCTTTTTTATACTTATTTGTTCAGTTTTTGTATGAGAGTACTACTGGCTTCACATGACCTGTAAAGGACATAGCATAATTTATCCATTCTAAGAATTATAGACATTTGTATATTTGACAGTTTTTAATTACTACAAAAAAAGTTGCTATATACTTTGGCAAATATATAAATAAATTTCTGTTGGAAATAATTCCCAGGCTAAAATTGCTGAATTATAGGTAATATGCATGCTTAGTTTAAATAGATATTACCATAATTTTAGCTAAACTGGTCATAACAATTTACCAGTATTGAAAATGACCAGGTGCTGTGACTCACACATGTAATCCCAGCACTTTGGGAGGCCGAGGCAGGTGGATCACCTAAGGTTAGGAGTTTAAGACCAACCTGACCAACATGCTGAAACCCCATCTCTACTAAAAATACAAAAATTAGCTCAGTGTGGTGGTGGGCACCTGTAATCCTAGCTACTTGGGAGGCTGAAGCAACAGAATTGCTTGAACCCAGGAGGTAGAGGTTGCAGTGAGCCAAGATCTTGCCGTTGCACTCCAGCCTGGGTGACAGAGCAAGACTCCATCTCCAAATAAAAAAGAAAGAAAATGAATGACACTTTTTACATATTTCCCAGTAGTTAATATTAACTATCTATCTTTTTCATGTTAGTCATGCTAGTGGGGTTTCAGTGGCATAATATGTTGGATTGGAAGGAATTCATGCATACACACATAGAGAGATGTATACTGGATAAGAGTCTTTTGTCAAATGTATATATTGCAAATGCTTTCTTCCCATATATAGCTTTAAAAATTCTATAAATACTACATTTATATGAACACAGTTTCTTAATTTTAGTATATTCCAACTTATAAATTTACATTGCATTAAGATTTTTTGTGTGAGTATATGAAATCTTGGTCTACGCAAGGCAATGGTTCTTTTACAATCTTTTTTTCTTGGATGTTTTATAATTTTATTCCATATCCCTTTTCCAAAGAAATATTTTTACAAACAAAATAGTTTGAGAAATGTTACTTTAAATGTCTGAATTCCTTCTATCTAATATGTATGTATTCTTACCTTACTAATTCTTCCAAGACAGATGGATTTATGGGTTTCTCTATTCCTTCAGTTAGCATTGTTTCAGATGACTACAATATCCAAATAGTTCTCTTTGTAGTAAACCAATATCTATGCAGAGAGTAATCCCAGAGCTTCAGGGAATGATTCCAATTTAATATATTAATTGAATCAGAATTTTGGTTCAGTTTACTCCCCAACTTGGACTGTTTCTTTTCAGAGATATAAATATAAATATATATACATATTTTTATTATTTATTTTATATATATATATTTGCTTCCCGTGATTTTGCACTAAATTTAGACCAGATTATCACATATGAAAGCAGTTACAAATAATATACATGCACTCAAAGCTGTAAAACATAGTTATATACAAGCTACAAAAGCTCTTGCACTGGGTCTCCAGCCTCTGGATACAGGCCCTGCCTTGAGCTTCTCTTCTCTCTTCTGTCATGAACTACCAAACAATAAAATCAATTATCATAAAAAATAGCACAGCACAAGTTTTCCTATAAGTGAATCTGATTTGGAGACACATATGGGAAAAATGAGACCTTCCGGATTTAAAAAAAGAGGCAGACAAACAATATTTGCATATTTTGGTGATTAAAGTTAATATACATAAAACAGTTGAGTTTTGTATATTGAGTGAATATATTATTTGTAAAAAAAATTGTAGGCTATGCATTCAAACCTCTGATCATCAAACACACATTACTTCAGCTGTCTTATCAAAGGTATTTTTTATTTTACAAATATAATTTTGACTAACTTTGAAGTAAGTTTGAAAAATGTATTTTTTATACCTGCAATCTATGAAAGTAATAAAACATAAGATTAATATACAGAAATAAATTTTAGCTATTATTACAAGTTAGTACTTGCAATAAATCTGAAAACAAGGCTAAATGCATTATAATTACTTTGATATATAACAATGTGTTTGAAATAAATGCTAATTACAATATTAGTCATTATTGAACATTTGATAATATATAATAGCCTTGTGATGAATAGCAACAATATTTAAAAGCCTTGTAATGATGCATATTTGCTGTCTCTACTTACTATTAATTGATGCTAGAAGTTTCTTATTTTGAAGAGTCACAGACTAATGGAATATGTTTCTATATTTTATGTATGTTACATTTTTGAAAATAAAGCTGTATAGTATTAAATTCATTCAATTCAGTACAAATAATTATAAGATTCTATGGCCCTTTATTGTTTTAAATGTATTTTTAGAGACCCACATACTTATCTGAACAATTTCTTCTAGCTCAGACTAAAAAGACTTGTGTCTATTCACAAGGATGGTGTATTAGTTCTCATGTTGCTAATTAAGACATACCCAAGATTGGGTAATTTATAGAAGTAAAAGGTTTAATTGACTCACACTTAAGCATGACTGACCTTGCACCTTCTGAAGCAACGGCCTAAGCTGTACCTTGGCCTCTTTTAGCCATGGCTGGAGTGACTGGAATTCAGGGCACCAAGTCCTGAAGCTGCACACAGCAGGTGGGACCTGGACCCAGCCCAGGAAACTATTTTTTCCTCCTAGGCCTCTGGGTCTATGATGGGAGAGGCTGCTGCAAAGGTCTCCGACATGTTCTGGAGACAATTTCCCCCATTCTCTTGGAGATTAGCACTTGGCTTCTCATTACTTACGAAAATTTCTGCAGTTGGCTTGAATTTCTCTCCAGAAAATGCATTTTTCTTTTCTACACCATCATAAGGCTGCACATTTTCCAAAATTTTATGCTCTGTCAACTTTTGAATGCTTTACTGCTTAAAAATTTCTTCTTTCAGATACCCTAAATCATTTCTCAATTTCAAGTTCCACAGATCTCTAAGGCAGGGGCAAAATGCCACCAGTCTCTTTGCTAAAGCACAGTTAAGAATCACCTTTGCTCCAGTTTCCAACAAGTTCCTCATCTCCATCTGAGACCACCTCAGCCTGGACTTCATTGTCCATATCAGTGTCAGCATTTTGGGTCAAAGCCATTCAACAAGTCTCTAGAAAGTTCCAAAATTTCCCATATATTCCTGTCTTAAAGCCATTCAACAAGTCTCTAGAAAGTTCCAAAATTTCCCATATATTCCTGTCTTCTGCGCCCTCCAAGTCTCTAGGAAGTTCCAAACTTTCCCACATTTTCTTGTCATCATCTGAATCCTCTAAACTGTTCCAACCTCTGCCTGTTACCCAGTTCCAAATTAGCTTTTACATGCTCAGGTATCCTTACAGCAGCACCTCACTCTACCCATATCAGTTTCCTGTATTTGTCCATTCTCATTCTGCTAATAAAGACATACTCAAGACTGGGTAATTTATAAAGGAAAGAGTTTTAATTGACTCACAGTTTTGCATAGCTGGGGAGGTCTCAGGAAACATAAACATGGCAGAAAGTGAGGCAAGCACGTCCTTCTTCACATGATGGCAGCAAGGAGAAGTGCTGAGTAAAAGAGGGAAAAACCCCTTATAAAATCATCAGATCTCATGAGAACTCACTATCATGAGAACAGCATGATAATCGCCCTCATGATTAAATTACCTCCCACTGTGTCTCTCTCATGACATGTGGTGATTATGGGAACTATAAATCAACATGAGATTTGGGTAGGGACACAGCCAAACCATATCAGATTGCTAAAATTATGTTTCCTAATACTGAAAGATCTGTTATTTTTAAACTCAACTGTCTCACTTTTTATTGTTACAGGTTAAAATTTTTACAATATTTATTTTGTTTAGTATTAGCGTACATAAAGCATGAAACATGCTGTATGAGACTCTGGGATGGATATATGTAGTGTAAAATTTAGAAAAAATACTTAGCATAAAGTTTAATTAAATTAAGACATTAAATTCTGTAGCAAAATAGAAGATGATCTAAACAAAGTAAAATTGTTTGGCATAGGGGTATAATTTTAAATTCTATCCTTCTTCCTCATACACACTTATGCAAAGCAGCCATTTCTCCCATGCCCACCACATCATCAGCAAGCCTGGGATCTAAATGTGTCTTTAACAAGAACTATAAGAGAGTTTCCTACGAATCTTTCAGTTACTCTATATATGTCAGAAAAGAACAATCCTAAATATACCCCTTACCTGAATTCTCCAACTGTAGTAACAAATGAGAAGGTTTAGATCGGTGGTAACAGAGAACACTTCGCAGAACAAATGATCTAATTGTTTAGAAAATCACTACAAAAGTTGGATGAACCACTTGTCTCCAACTTCTGCAACAAAGAGCAATTCCTATTTCTTTTTTGTCCCACCTAACAAAATATTGGAGGCCTTTATCTTTTTTCTCTCTCCCTTTCTATTATCTGAACACTTTCACCAATTATTTCTAAAAGAAATAAATTAGAATTGCTGAGACTTCTAATTCACTAACTTAGCCTCATAGCTTTTGCCAGAATTTTTTTTCATGTGTGCGGAGATTGCATTTGGCTATATACAGTGATCATAATGAATATATGATTGAAGGAATACTTAAATTTAGTAGAGAATAGTACTTAGAAAAATCTGACAATGGATTTATTTGCTGCTTGTTTCAAAGCCACACTTTAATGGTCCATTTAAAAACAAATGCAATGCATTTGCTTGAACAGAATTTTATTATTTATGCCTTTGAGTATAGTTTAATTGTGTACTAGACAGATGATGATGTTGCTATTATATTTTATTAATTTATGAAGAAGTGTAACTCTTTTGTTTTGAAAAGCTAAAAAGTTGTTGCAACTGTCATATTATTTATACAGAAATGACCTAAGAAATATTTCAAGTTGTCCCCTAAGAAAAATGTTTTCCTATTCTTTTGAATTATTGAGAAAAGTTTCAATTATTTAAACATTTTTAGTACCCCCTGCTAAACCTCTGATTATTTCAGTTTCTTGGAATAAATAAAATGATAATCTACTCATTTAGAGTTAACTACAGTGCATTCTCCAAGCAATCCACAAATCCTGATTTTTTTTAAGTTTTTACAATTTATTGACTAAAGTTGCACAATCACTTTCTGCATAGTTTATTGTTTGTAATAGGAGAAATAGACATATAAAACAAATGAAAATTAAAATATCTGAGTTTTAATGGAAGCATAAGCAGCACAGAGACAGCTTTGGAAGGAATTTAATAAGAAAGAGTTGATTGAGAAACTGTGTTCTGATCAGCATTTTAGAAATAGTGTAGAGTGGTCAGCAGTTCCTAGGGCAGTGCAAAGGCAAAGCAATTTCTGTAGTTTCACCTTGAGGATGAAGTGAGTAACTCTCTCACTGGGCAGGCTGAATGAAGCTTCCCTAAAAGGGCCTCCTCTGTCATATCTCATAACTTCCAAATAGAAAGAAGATTCAGCAAATTGTAAAATTGTGTGCCCTTATTTGTGGCTTCTGAGTTGGCAGGGCATTGTTTAGACATGTTACAACTCTGCAGCAAAATAAAAAATTAGCATAGCTACAGCTCTATGCCACATAAGTTCTCCTTGTCATCCTATCACAAACGAAACCCCATTCTAGGGTGCCCTGATATCCCTCCTAACATAGAATGCACCCCAGAATCTCATAAAATTCATAAAATGCTATTTTACAAAATTGCTCTTGCTTGATTAATCACTGCTTGCATGCCAAGCACTGTCTCAAGTGCTTTATATTTATTGTCTCTCTAAACTTCATAACTGTAGGAGTTAAATGCTAGGAGCAAAATGGGATTTAAAGATAGATCAGGTGCTGGAGAGGATGTGGAGAAATAGGAATGCTTTCACACTGTTGGTGCGAAGGTAAATTAGTTCAACCATTGTGGAAGACAGTGTGGCAATTCCTTAAGGATCTAGAACCAAAATTACCATTGACCCAGCAATCCCATTACTTGGTATATACCCAAAGGATTATATATCTTTCTACTATAAAGACACAGGCACATATATATTTATTGCAGCACTGTTCACAATAGCAAACACTTGGAACCAATCCAAATGCCCATCAGTGATAGAATGGATAAAGAAAATGTAGTACATATACACCATGGAATACTATGCAGCCATAAAAAGGATGAGTTCATGTCCTTTGCAGGGACATGGATGAAGCTGGAAACCATCGTTCTCAGCAAACTAACACTGAAACAGAAAACCAAACACCACATGTTCTCACTCATAAGCGGGAGTTGAGCAATAAGAACACATGGACACAGGGAGGGGAACATCACACACTAGGGCCTGTTTGTGGGTGGGGGGCTAGGGGAGGGATAGTATTAGGACAAATACCTAATGTAGATGATAGGTTGATGGGTGCAGCAAACCACCATGGCACATGTATACCTATGTAACAAACCTGCATGTTCTGCACATATATCCCAGAACTTAAAGTATAATAAATAACATAAATAAAGATAGATCTCCTTTATACTTTAAACTATTATTCTCAGTTCCCATATTTTGAGACAAATGAGATAGGGATAATTTAAGCACACTTTGGTATTTGTAGTAACAGTTGTTCTTGAAAATATGTATCAAAATAATCTGTAGGCATTGTAGAAAATTTAAAAAACACAGATTAGCATGAAGGAGAAACTAAAGATTACCTGTAATCACACCTCCATGAGAAAAATCACTAACACATTCTGGTTTCATGGTGAAAATCTTGTGATTCCTTTTTCTCTTTTTTACATAACACATATACGACATAATACATAACAGAAATTGTATCATATAAACCCCTTCAGCTTCTTCTTATTATTACTACTATTATTATCATTATTATTTTGAGACAGTCTTGCTCTGTTTCCCAGGGTGGAGTGCAGTAGTGCAATCATGGCTCACTGCAGCCTCAACCTCTGGGGCTCAAGAGATCCTCCCACTTCAGCCACTCAAGTAGCTGGGACTACAGGCGTACCACACTCAGCTTTTTGTTTTGTTTTGTTTGTTTTGTTTCGTTTTTGTAGAGAAGGGATTTCACTATGTTTCCCATTCAGGTCTTGAACTCCTGAGTTCAAGCTATCTGCCTGTGTAGGCCTTTAACTTATAAAACACTATTCACTCTTTCAGTAACTTGTCATGTTACTGAAAATTTAAATAATAAGGAATACATAGAAAACAAACCCCAATAGCAAAACTGTAAATGATGAAACAGAAAAACTGCAAAAGTGCTACAGTCAGATTTTTAATTTTTTGACTCTTCCACAGGCAACCTTATATACTAGAACAAAGAGAAAACTTGGCTTAATAAATGAGTTCCAATTTTGATTCCATTGCTCAGTAACTAGCTGGTTGTGCTAAGTATCAGGTTGGTGCAAAAGTAATTGTGGTTTTTAGAGTTGAAAGTAATGGCAAAAACTGCAATTACTTTTGCACCAAGCTAATAGCTAAGCATATTACCTAACCTCTCTGAGCTTCAGTTTTTACATGTCTTTGGATAGCTTACTAATAACCATCTTAAATACTGAGACTGGCCACAAGGCAAATAAAGGGATTGGCATAGAGTGTTTTGCATCGTAAAGAACAGAAAATAAGGTTTTTAAAATAGTTCCTCATCCTCAAGAAAAAAAACTTTCCCAGGAGTTATGTGAGTGGAGATAAAATAAAGGCACATTAAAAATATATTTTTTGTTGATATTGGGAACAAACTTAAAAGAAAAAATATAAAAATAAGGAAGAAAACATTGTTCCAATATAATTCAACATGAAAAAAGTTAGTTTTTAATTTTTAAATATGTTATAGGAATTACAGTCAGAAAATGATAAACTATTTTGACTCCATAGGCAAAAACCCTAAAGTATAAATTTTAGAGTATAAACACAAAATAAAATTTAGAGACAATTTATAAAATCTAATGAAGTCAAATATAGAGTTGAGGCATAGAGTAGAAAAATACAGTGAAATATTTCTAGTATTACAGACAAATGGAAAGCATGGTTGCCCTTAAGAAAAAAAAGAGAAAAACTTACCCATAGCAACCCAGATGTTTATCTCCTTTGTTTGACAAAAGTTGCTATATTGATGTATTAGATGGGAAAAAATGAAAGACAACTTTTCATTTCTTATGAACAAAAGAAAATACATGAATTTTTGATTTTCAGACTTTCTGACCCCCAAAAGGCATTGAACTTTCTTTGAATTTTGATGTCTTTATAATTTTAACCTTATCCAAGACAAATATTTGTATAGCTTTAAAATGATGAAGCCCTTTGAAACTAGTAGCCAATTTCTTATACAGTCAACTCCACTAACTACCTCAATATTGTAATGACTTACATTTTTTACTTTGATTTAAAATTTAATTTCTTTTAAATGAAATCAAATGCCCTTGCTCTGTTTTTCTTGTGCTGGTTTAGAGTTGGACCTTGTTTGTTTTAGCTACATCCATTATACTTTTACCATTTTAGCCCAGACCCATTAAATCCATCTTACCACACAGTTTCCTCTCATATGGAGATTATGGATTCTTGTTTTTTCAGCTTGATGTTGGCTCCTGGTCATTATTTTTCCACCAGTGATTCATTCAGCCTACTTTTAAAGCTTTGAGCATATTTACTTAGGCAGAATGTAGTTAGTAGAGTAGTAAGAATGTAAAAATAAAATGCAAATAAAACCCAAATTCTATTTCAGAGCTTCTAGAGATTTTGCTGTAAGTAACATCCCTTTGGCAATGAACTAGTTTTTTCATAAAGTTTATGGAATAAACAAAACATTTTTAACTGTCAAATGACTTGATAGGCAGGCTTGACTTTGATATAGTAATGAATTTAATTTTACAGTTAGTATTTTTCCTTTTTTCACTCCAAAATGAAAAGCATGGATATTTCAAACTATGTTTGTGACCCTCTACATTCTTACATTTATATTCTTCTTTATTGTACTTTTTGTATAAATAATTCCTTTATAATCTAAGCAACAAGCGTATAAGGTAAATTCTTTCTTTCTGTTTTAAAATGATGAAATTGAAGCACAAAAATTGTAAATGGCTCGGTAAAGTTCTTGTATCTAGAATCAGCTGTTGTAAATCCAATCAAATTGCTCTGATTCTAATTCTGGGTGTTTCATATAACTCCAGTGTTGTTCCTAGTTCTTTGAGGTCGACATTTTTCCTTGTCTTCCTTCTTGTGTCCTTCTCGTCTTCCCTTCTTCTACTTAGATTCATTCTGGACACTATGCTAGAAGGAAATACTATTTTCCTCAGTGTAGTTGAGCCAGTAATTTCGGCTAGGACTGGAATATTTTGCATATAAACAGTGGTAGGCCAGAAGGAAAGAATTTTAAGAAGAGAGAACTCTGGAAAGAGTGATCAAAATATATAGAGCATTAAGTTCAATATGAGGTTTGACATATTGCATAGCATATTCACGTAAATATTTTCTGTTTTTCTCTCTTTGAGGTATTTCTTCCACCGTAATTTTAACAAATTATGGCGCTAATCAGATACAGTAAGCTATACTCTGTCTCACCTCAAATTTATTCTTAACCTATTAAGGCTTGTTCTTCAGTTTAACATTTCACTAATGACTCTCTTTAAAAACAAATTGACTCTTAAATATTCTTTCCAAAGACATATGTTATAAATAACATATATATTTATCTCAAAAGTTAAATAAAACTCAGAGATACATTGAAAGTATAAAAAACTATTACATTAAATCTTCAGAATATCAAAAATAAATAATCATTAATATGGAATTATCAAAATTTACTATCAATAGAAAGACCTCTTTCTAAAAGGAGGCCTTTACACAGACGGAACATTATCTCTGACATTGATGCAGTATTGCAGAAAAAAAAAACCTCAAAAAATGAATGTTGTCTGTTTAAAATAATAAATTAATGAAATGCTGAGGTTTAAAATATATGAGGAATTAGAACATATGACAACAATAGCACAAAATATAAAAAGGGAATAAGTGTGGTCATACCATTATAATATCCAAATTCTAATACTGCATGGTTTAAATTAGACTCTAATATGCCAAGGAATATTAAGGAATACACTGCTATCAGATAAATAGAACAAAATATAACAATAAAATTATATTGATGTAAGCAAATGAAGTCAAATAAGGAGAAGAACTATAAAAACAAAGGAATTATAGAATTGTAGATATAAACTGAAATTGATCACTAAACATATAGATATTGAGCATATTCTCCTGTTTAGAAAAAAACTATCAGATTCTGGATTAAAACAATAAAAATAGCATCATTAACAACTATTTAAAAATTACAGATATAGAGACAGAACAGTTGAAAGTAAAAAGATTGAGAAATATATGAAATCATCAGGAAAACTAATTTACTTCTAACAACAGACAAAGATTTTAAATCATACGCATAACAAGACATAAAAAGGGCATTTCTTTATGAAATAAAGCATGGATTCTGCAGGAAGATATAACAATCCTAAATGTATCTAAGTATCAAAATTTAGCTTTAAAGTGTATAAATTACAAAGTTGATAAAATGTGTATAAGAAATAAATAAATCAATAATAATATGAAAATATTTAACATACCTTTTAGTTACTGGTGAGAATATAGGGGAACTAAGGATACAGAAGATTGAAAACTTATTTTACAAACTTTACATAATAGGCATATATAGACTTCTGCACTCAATGACTGCACATTATCCCTGCTTTTAAAATTACAAATAATAATCATAGACATCGACCACATATTGAAAAATAGAGAAGGCCTTAATACATTTCAAATGATTGAATCATAAAGAGCATTTTCTCTAGCCTCAGTGGTATGAAGTGAAAAAAATCAATCAAAACATTCTAACTTTAAAACAAAACACATCTAAATAACCCATTTTTTTAATGATATCACAGTGGAAATTACAAATTATTTTGAATGGAAATAAAATTGTGGAACATAAAAACTTGTAACAATTAAGTAAGACATGACTTAGGGACAAATATATATATATACTTAATATATACCTTGCCTGTATGTTTTATAAAAGAAAGACTGAATATCATGTCTTTAAGCATTCATTTCAAGGGGCTAGAAGATAACGTGACAAACTCACATAGAATTAAAATAAATATGGTAGAAATAGATGAATTAGAAAACAAGTATAGAATATAGAAATATCAGTGAAGCCAAACACTAGTTCATTAACACGCTAATAAATTTGATAAATCAATATCAAAATTTAAAAATGAAAATTATAAATTGCAAACCTCAGAAATAAAAAAAGTTTACTTCTATACCAATACTACAAATATGAATAATTTCTATGGCAGCTTTATGTAAAAACATTTGAAAATTTTGATAGAAGTAAAAAATTCTATAAAAGCCCAAGCTTACCAATTCTGATCCAAGAATAAATAGAAAATGTGTAGAGCTTTATGTCTATTAAAGAAATTGAATCTGCAAGTGAAAATCTTCAAAAAGGATAGATTTAGCAATATCTTTTTCTATTATAAGTAACAACTAACATCAATCTTACAAAACAGTCTTTCAGGGGATAGTAAAAGGGCATACCTCTCACTATTTTTCGTGCCAGCATAAGCTCTATACCAAAATCTGACAACAGCATTAAAAAGATATTAGATATAGGGCAATAAAAATCATAAACAGACATGCAGAAAATAGAAAAAACAGCATATCCAATTGCTCAGTAATGTATAGAAAGTACTGTAGATCACGGCTAAGTTTCATTTCAAGAATACAAAATTGCTTTAATAATCAAAAAGCAAATAAACAATTTATTACGTTAACAACAGATAAGCTCACACAAATAGACGCAACAAAAGGATCTCACATATTTTAACACCCAGGATTTTTAAAAATTATTAGCAAAATGGCAATGATAGAAAATTTATTTTCTTTTTTAAACACAGGAGTGACCAAATTTTTATTTTTAATTACTTACTGAGATATTACTGACATACAAAAAGCTTTACATATTTAAAATATACAACTTGATCAGCTTGGAGATAAACAGTATACTTACAATCATGGCAGAAGGAGAAGCAAACATGTCCTTTTTCACATGGTGGCAGGAAGGAGAAGTGCCAAGCAAGCCAAGCAAAAGGGGAAAAGTCCCTTATAAAACCATCAGATCTCATGAGAACTCACTCGCTATCACGAGAACAGCATGAGGGTAACTGCCCTCATGATTTGATTACCAGGCCCCTCCCACAACACGTGAGGATTATGGGAATTACAATTCAAGATGAGTTTTGGATGGGGACACAGCCAAACCATATCATCTTATAAGTAAAGTAATACATTTTCTGGTACTTTCATTCAATATTCATTTCATCTTAAATAAATCCAGAGAAATTCAACAATTCACAATTCAGTCGCTGGCTTAAGCCACATATCTTACTTATGTGGAATAAGCCAGATTTACATAAGCAAATCCAAATTTCTAGCTTAGTATTATATTCTATTACATGGAACACTGCATATTTGGAATGAGCAATTTTTAAATAGATTTTAGCCAATCTATTAATACTCTGTCACTAATGGTTTTTACTATATCAGTCCCATTGGTTACTGAGTTAACTTGGTTTTATTTTTTCTTGTTTTAATTCATTTTCAATTTAGTCCCATTGGAGACCATACAAAAACACAAAAATGTTAATGTTTTTATGCTGAAAACTACATTGATGAGAATGCTAGAAGGTGTATGTTATTCTTCATCCAGTGCCTGATGTTAGGTCACTTATAAAATAAAACATAACATCTTGGAATACTAAAGGATGTTTGAAGAATATAGGTAATCCATTTATACATTTTCATTGAAAACTTAAAAAAATAGAAATAAAATGAATACTTCTTGAGCTCTACAAAAACTTCAAGTCCCTACCATGGCTAACTTATGTTCAGCTTTTTAATACTTCCATACCTTACTTTATGTTTTTAAATACAATTATAAATATCTAACAGATACACTGTCAAGTACATATCTGATACAGTAATATGTGTGAATCTGCTATGAATGTGAACTGATAATTATTTCAATTTTGTCCTATTTTTAAGGCTGCTTCAAATATATTTTCTGCTTTTTCCATCTATTCAGCTAGTCCATCTAAAATAGTAACTTATGAAGTAGATACAGAAAGCTAGAACATGTCTCAGCCCTGCATTTTGTGGGTCTAAAATTAAGTTTATTAATTCAGATTAATTTTACAAAATAGTAATATCAACATGAAATATCATGTTCCTTAATGCATACTTGTGTTTTGTGACAACAGGTATCATTTCTGTTCAAGGTATACACAGCACCTAGTATGTTAACTGGCACATTAGTTTGTATTCAAAAATTGCTGTAAACTTGAATGAATACATTGAGAAAAATTGTTATAAATTGAATGATATGGAAATATAGATAGCATATCTTAAAAGCCAAGTTTGTCTTGGTGAATTAAGGCCAAAAGTGTATCAGTGGGCAAACATCTATTGATCCTAAGGCTCAAAATAGATTGAAAACTCTGGCATTCTCATGAAGTATAATTTTCTTCACCTAGGCAAAGCCTGCCATTGTGCCAGAATCATCTCTGGCACATTGGATATTCTATTTACAGTATTATTATAATTACCACTATTTTTATTTTTATCTGCTCTTGCATTACCTTGGTTTAGGGTGATACTCAAGTCAGTCATACTTGCTTAGGAACTTGGTTTCCTATCCCATATACAAGTTCCACTATATTAATTATCTGAAGAGCCATTTGGGAAACTGAAATATACCAAAAGTAGGAACAGTTAACTTGTATTATTCTTCCACAAATATGGATAGCAACTGATTTAATAAACCCATATACCAAAAATGATTAGTCTAATGTAGGATATATTAATGTACTTTTCTTTTTTGCACTGTGTGTATGACTTTTTTATGCTTAGCCACAATGACAGATGAAACTATCTAGTAATTCAATCACAATACATTCAGCACTGAAAATGCAGCTTCTTTATTTTTCTATCCTTTCTCACAAACCACTATCTCATAATTTTTCTTATTTGTAGAGCTGCACTTGCATTCAATTATTGTTGACATCTGCATGCCCAGTCATGGGCAAAGATGGGATACTTTGCTCCTAAGTGCCAGGGTACTCAGATGTAATTCAGTCACAGTTCCTTAAAGGCTATTGTATTAGTCCATTTTCATGATGCTGATAAAGACATACCCAAGACTGGAAAGAAAAAGAGGCTTAATTGGATTTACAGTTCCACATGGCTGGGGAAGGCTCAGAATCATGACAGGAGGTGAAAGTCACTTTTTACATGGTGGCAGCAAAAGAAAAATGAGAAGGAAGCAAAAGTAGAAACCCTGATAAACCCATCAGATCTCGTGACACTTATTCACTACTACAAGGATAGCACGGGAAAGACTGGTCCCGATGATTCAATTACCTCTCTCTGGGTCCCTCCAACAACACGTGGGAATTCTGGGAGGTACAATTCAAGTTGAGATTTGGGTGGGGATACAGTCAAACCATATCAGCTATACACAACATTCTCATATGTCATCAACATATTCAAGTTTAATGAATTGTTTTGGTTAGATCATATGGGCCAATTGTGAGAATTGCTTGTATTGCATTCAAGACAAACTACAGAGATTCTTTTGTTCTTGAGTTTTTTCAAAGCTGTTTTGTATTTTCATTTCATTTCCTAATTATGGATACTTTTATTTGGTATATACAAAATAGTATTTTGTATTTTCATTTAGGCAGAACTGAAGTTACTGGTCTGAATTGGTGAGCCTTGGGTCAACACACAGGCAACAGAAGCTCCTACAGAGTAAAGGGTAGAAGGAATTGCCAAGGAGGGAAGTGGTAGATTCAGCTTTCTAGTTTGAAGCCAGTGACAGCAGTGTGATTGGCCCTGCTGAAGAAAGAGGCCAAAAAAAAAAAAAAAAGCAAACACAAATGCTGAAAAAAAAAATCACTATGAAATTAATGCAGGAGTTTTCTCAGCCCCTTCACTAGACTCATGGCAGGGGCACCCCATCTACTCAACACTCTGTGCTCAGCCCCTTGTGGAAGGGAACACATGAGTGAGCAAGTGCGAGATCAAGATGGCCACTCCGGGCACTGACACAGGAGCAAGCTCCACATGAGGGCCCATGGCCAGACCAGGTGTGTTGCCCTGAGGGGAACACAGTGGCACCCAAATGAGGGTGCCTGCAACCCCAAAGCCTCAGAGGGGGTGTTACAGTGGTCTTTTAGTTCTGCTGTCTGCAGTATGATAGACAGCAGTGTGTTAGCAGCTCAGCTGGCTCCTTGCCTCATTGCATGGTGTGGCTGCTCTCCACCAATGAGGGCAAAGCACCAGTGTGACAGCCTTTTCTGGGTACCCTCACTTGGTGGGTCCCAAGCTCTTGTCCAGTGTCCAAGAAGAATGAGGTCACAAGGACAATTGAAGGATAGTGAAGGTGGAGAATGTTATTGATAGATGAAAACAGGTCTCAGCAGAGAGGGGAGTTAGAGGGGAAAAGAAGGGCAGGTAATCTTCCCTGAAGTCAGGTTGTCTCTTCTCCAAAGTCAGGCCATATTCCTCTCTACCAACTGAGTCTGGGGCCTTTACAGGCACAGGATGGAGTGTGCATGATGATTGTTTTGTGAGTATGCAAAAAAGCTTAAAGTGAAAGCACCATTTAAAGGTGGGTATGGCAGTGTAGAAAGCCAATTAGAAAAGGTTAGGTGTATGTAAAATAGGTGAAGAGGGGGGATCAGAGGAAAGCAAGCCAAATAGGAGGACAAGTTCTCAATCCGGTGAGAGGAATTAACTTGTAGTTTGGCTTTCAGGCTTTAAACTGTCTTTGGCTTGGAGGTGGGTTTTCAAAGGGTACCTGCCCCTATCTACCTAGGCACTTGGCTGCCTTCTGTCCCTATCAAATTGACACTGGATAAACTTTAGGGTATGGATGGAAGAGCCAGGCATTTGATCAGGATCAAGACATAAACTAAAATTTCTAGTGGCCATGTTACTGGATCTGTGAAAGTCCTCAAATAGCAACAGACTATCTTTAAATCACCATTGAGAGAGATAGAGGAGGAGGAGGAAGGACAAGTAAGAAGAGAAAGAAGAAGAGAGAGAGTTTATGAAGGGGAATGAAATGTGTGCAAACCATGTAATGTTGTTGTTGTTAAAAGTAAATGCAATCATTGTAAAGCCTTCACTGCACTAGAAATAAAAGCCTTTTGTAAAGGCTTTGTTTAATTGGGCCCAAAAATACCCCAATTAAAATGTGCAGTTGGCAAGTTGGATAAACAAGCAATGTTTAAAACAGGTTGTCAAGATACTATATTCATTTTGTGAATTTGACCAAAAAGACAAAAGGAACAAGAAACCTCTGATAGATTATTAGGAGACTTCAAGAGGAATTGTAACACTCAATTTACAATTACACCAGTAAAACTGCAAGGATAACTAGCAAGAACTATCTTAAATAATTAAGCCCAGAATCAATGGTTTCAGAGTAGAAGCCATATTTCTCAAAAATAATTCCTTCCACCATCCCTTTACTTTTTCAGAATTTTAGAGTTGCACCCATAGTAGGATTTCTAACTCCCCTCAGACTTGCCCTCTGATTGAACATCTAATTGTAGCGTTTTCCATATGTAGCCAGAGGCAGTCCTCATTCATATTTCTCTTTGTCCCTTTACTTTTTATTTCCTTATCTCTTAGAAAACTTAGGAGATTACTTCACCATAATCTTTTTCTCTTATTATGTGTGTTTTCAAGGTATATTTTGTCCAGAAAAACAGATCTAATAATGCAACAGAACATTTGGTAAGTTCCAGTAAGAACAGCAAAAGTTAAATTTCAGTAATTAGCATCTGTTGATATCTTTATTCTTGCTAAAAGCTACAGCTTAAAGAAACAAAAATTACCAAGTGTCATTATGTCTTTAATTACCAGCTTTAAAATATAGGATGAGCCTGCCTACCCACAAAGCCTCTGCCACCAATGTGAATGCACACGCTGAGCTCTGAAACCCTGCCCCACCTGTGCCACCACTGCTGCCCGTGTGAATGCACATGTGGACACTGACAACACCCCCACTCCACCCCTAGCACAACCACCATCACTGCTACAAATGTGTGCATGGAGGTTGGCAGCCCACATCCAGTAACACTCTGCCCCACCTCTGCTGCCAGCATGAGTGCACGCAGGAACACTGCAGCCCCACTCCTATGGGTACCCTGCACGCAGTCAATGTGCAAGCACCCTGCCACCTTGCTACTGCTGCTAGCACATGTGATTGAGCATAGATCCCATTGCTGCCGATCTAACAAAGCACTTTCACCAGCACCAGTCATCAGAGTGCTCTGGCCAGGGTCTGGGAACACCTCAACCCTTCCAGCACAGCCTCTAGCGGCCAGAGAACAAAGCTGGGGGCCTGACACCAGGCCTCAGGGTTAGAGTACCCAGGCCAGGAGTCCTAAGCTGAGTCTGTTCCCCTGAAAATCTTCCAGAACTGAAGCTAGTTTATTGAACCCACTGTTTACCACAATCAAACCCTGAAAGTTATAAAAAAAAATGTAACAGCAAAAACACCTATACGAAGGACAACAACTTCAAAAAATGAAGGAACAGCAGTCTACACAGATGATAAAGAACGAGTACAAGAACTCTGGCCACTCAAAAACCAGAATGTCCAAATGACCACACTAGTTCTCCAGTAGTGGTTCTCAACCAGGCTGAAATGACTGAAATGACAGACAGAATTAAGAATATGGACAGAAATGAAGATCATCAAGATTCAGGGGAATCCAAGCATTCTAAGGAATACAATAAAATGATTTAGGAGATGAGAGATGAAATGGCCATCTTAGGAAGGAACCAAAGTGATCTGATAGAGCTGAAAAACTGACTTCAAGAATTTCAGAGAACAATCACGAGTATTAACAGCACAATCAACCAAGCTGAGGATGGACTGTCAGACCTCGAAGAGCAGTTCTACATAATAATTCAGTCAGACAAAAATAAAGAAAAAAGATGAAGAATGAACAAAACCTCCAAGAAATATGGGATTATGTAAAGAGACCAAATTTATATCCCACTGGCAACTCTGAAGGTATGGGAGAGAAAGCAAACAACTTGGAAAACATATTTCAGGACACTGTCCTTGGAAATTTCCCTAACTTTCCTAAAGAGGCCAACATTCAAATACAGGAAGTGCAAAGAACCCCTGTGAAATACTACACAAGACGACCATCCCATGGACATATAGTCATCAGATTTTCCAAGGTTAAAATGAAAGAAAAAATGTTAAAGGCAGCTGGGGAGAAGGGGCAGGTCACCTACAAAGGGAACCCAACTGGGCTAACAGTAGAACTTTCAGGAGAAACCCCACAAGCCAGAAGAGATAGGATGCCTATAATCAGAATTCTTATAGAAAATAAATTGCAATCAATAATTTAATGTCCAGCCAAGTTAAGTTTCATAAGCAAGGAGAAATAAGGTCCTATTCAGAAAAGCAAATGCTAAGGGGATACATTACCACTTGTGATGGTTAATACTAGTGTCAACTTGGTTAGATTGAAGGATACAAAGTGTTAATCCTGGGTGTGTCTGTGAATGTTTTGGCAAAGCTGATTAACATTTGAGTCACTAAGCTGGGGAAGGCAGACCCACCCTTAATCTAGTGGGCACAATCTAATCAGCTGCCATCAAAGATAAAGCAGGCAGAAAAACATGAAAGAGGATACTGGCCTAGCCTTCCTGCCTACATCTTTCTCCTGTGCTGGATGCTTCCTGCCCTTGAACACTGGACTCCAACTTCTTCAGTTTTGAGACTCAGACTGGTCCTCCTTTTCCTTAAACTTGCAGACAGCCTATTGTGTGAACTTGTGATCCTATAAGTTAATACTTAATAAACTCCCACATATATATATATACACACACACACACACATATATATATATTATTAGTTCTGTCCCTCTAGAGAACCCTAATATACTGCCAGACCTGCCTAATTGAAAGGAGTGCTAAATATAGAAAAGAAACACCATTTCCAGCCACCATAAAAGACACACTTGAATACACAGATCATTGACACTACAAAAGCAACCACACTAACAAGTCTGCATAATAACCGGCAAACAAGATGATAATAGGGCCAAATCCACACATATCACTATAAACCTTGAATGTAAATGGACAAAATGCCCCAATTAAAATGTGCAGTTGGCAGGTTGGATAAAGAAGCAATACCCAGTGGAATGCTGTCTTCAAGAGACCCACCTAATAGGCAATGGCATCCATAGGCTCAAAGTAATGCGATGGAGAAAAATCTACAAAGCAAAAGAAAAATAGAAAAAAGCAGGTGTTGCTATTCTAATTTCAGACAAAACAGGCAGTTAAAAAGACAAAGAATGGTATTACGTAACGTTAAAGGGTTTAATTCAACAAGAAGTTCTAAGTATCATAAATATGTCTGCATCAAACACAGGAGGACCTAGATTCATAAGGCAATTTCTTAGAGTCCTGCAAAGAGACTTAGATAACCACACAAAAATAGTAAGAGACTTCAACACGTCACTGACACTATTAGATGGATCATCAAGACAGAAAATTAACAAAGATATCCAAGGCCTTAAATTGATTCTTGACCAAATGGACCTACTAGACATCTGCAGAACTCTCCCCAACAAAAACAATAGAATATACATTCTTCTCATATGTACAGAGCACATAGTCTAAAACTGACCACAAAATCAGCTGTAAAACAATCCTTAGAAAATTAAAAACTGAAGTCATACCAACGATACTCTTAGACCATAGTGCAATAAAAATAGAAATCAAAACCAAGAAAAATGCTCAAAACTATACAAATACATGTAAATTAAACAACATTGTGTACCTTTTGTGTAAACAATGAAATTAAGGCGGCAATCAAGAAATTCTTTGAAACAAATTTGAAGAGAGATATAAGATACAAGAATTTCTGGAAACAGTTAAAGCTGTGTTAAAAAAGATATTTATAGAGCTGAATGCCTGCATCAGAAAGTTAGAAACATCTCAAATTAACAACATAACATCATCCCTAGAGGAACTGGGGAAAGGAGAGCAAACTACCCCACAGTTAGCAGAACAAAAAATAATCAAAATTAGAGCAGAACTGAAAGAAACTCAGACATGAAAACCACACAAAAGATTAACGAGTTCAGCAGTTTGGTCTTTGAAAGAACAAATGAGATAAACTGCTAGATAGAGTAATCTTTTTTTGAACATAAATTAGAAGGTAAGTCCCTGTAAATATTTCTGAAAAATAGATGACTTTAGACAAATTAGAATAGAGTAATAACTAATTTTAAAATCACACAAATAAAGAAGTAGGCTAGTCTCAGAGCAACCCTGTATTGTAGACAGATGTAAACTCTGGACAGAATATAGAAAGTACCTTCTAAATTCCTTGAAAAGAGACCAGAAGCCAGAAATTCTGGAAGGAGACTGATACTTGGAGAAGGAGAGTTCCAGTGGGTGAATTTCACATTTTTTGTTTCTCTGGACTGAGGCCAGTCTTCTTCTGGAGTGAGGCCAGGAAGGACTCATTGGGCCCAAAAGATACTGATAAAACTTGAACTGGCCCAAGGAACTGGAGAGAATATGAGACAACCAAACTTGTTGTAGAGGTCAGGGGAATCCTGAAAAAACAGAACCAGAGACGGAGTGATCAACATTGTGTATATACTCTTCCATAGTTTTTGAACAATCCACAGTCTTTATTAGGTATTGTTAAGTGATTTGATAATCAGCATTATTAGGTGATTTGAATTGATACCCAAATGCTGGTGTTTAAGTCCGTCTAATTTAATGCCTGCCTGCTGAAACAAAGAAGTTGATACTCTTCCAAGGAAGATAGCAGATTCCAGGGTCTTCACAGTGTGAGGTTTACATTTTTCATCTATATTACTAAATATATTTTCTTACATTAGGCTTCTGATTTTGGTTAATCAATATACAGTCATGTCAACTTACTAATATATCCTAATTATGTACACTCATAAGGCTTTAGCTCAAGGGAAGATTTTATTATTTAAACAAAAGACATTTCAGAGGATAATAGGAGACATTAATTTGGAGGTAAGCAGAAACATTTTTCTTTTAAAATCTCTTTCAAAAACAACATAAAGTTAGTTTTTGTCTATGCAGCTATTAGCCTATCCTTATTTTTTATAAAGTGTATGATGTTCTTTTTCATAAATATGTATATCTCTTAATGGACTGGAATTCCATGGGGTTTTATTATTATCAATTTGACCTCCCAAAAGGAACTATAAATTGTTTTCCTTTTGATATCAGTTTATATCATTTATCTCAGATTTAAAAAAATACAACAGGAAAAACTACCAACAAGTGGAAAGTTTTGGTAATGCTATGAAAGATTACTTTCTCTCTTTTCTGCCTGACACAAGTTATTAAAGCTATAATTAACTCTAAGTAATAACACTGGAAATTACAAGTTCTTTTTTTTTTTTTTTTTTTTGAGACGGAGTCTTGCTTTGTCGCCCAGGCTGGAGTGCAGTGGCGCGATCTCGGCTCACTGCAAGCTCCACCTCCCGGGTTCACGCCATTCTCCTGCCTCAGCCTCCCGAGTAGCTGGGACTACAGGCGCCCACTACCACGCCCGGCTAATTTTTTGTATTTTTAGTAGAGACGGGGTTTCACCGTGTTAGCCAGGATGGTCTCGATCTCCTGACCTCGTGATCCACCCGCCTCGGCCTCCCAAAGTGCTGGGATTACAGGCGTGAGCCATCGCGCCCGGCCTACAAGTTCTTTGTGCAAAGGAAAAGTACATTCAATTAAAATTATTAGGTTAGTGCAAAAGTAATTGCGATTTTTGTCATTACTTTCAATGGCATAAACCGTAATTACTTTTGCACCAACCTAATATTTTCTTGTTTAGAATATTCCTGAGGTAAAATACATTTTATCTTTCTAATGTTAGAATTTCAATATATTGAATGACTAAAAATAAAATATAATTTTAAAATACAGACAGAGTCATATATTATAATTACTGTTAAATTTGCAAATAGAACTTAGAAAAAGTAACTAGTAACAAGACCATTGTATGTTTCAGGGTTGGAGAAAGCTAAAGTTAAAAAAATGAGCAAGAAAAGCATTCAGAATATATCTGTGATAGAGATATAAAAAAAGATGAAGTAGGAAATACTTATTATGAGGCAACTTTGAAGGTCAATAAAGGGAAAAATTTATGAATTTTTGAAGATAATATTGAAACTTGCTGAAGAGCCAAAAGAATAAGAAGCACGTTATTAAGTAACATACCTAATAGTTCCATAATACAAATTATTACGCTAAAATTTTGTGTTGAGTAAAATCAACACAAAGGGACCTGAAAAAGTGATTTAGTTATTTAAGGATCTGATAAAAATATAAACATAATATTTAACTAACACACCTGAAGTTTCAATTATTTTTTAAATTTCCTATTTCTTCATCCAGTAAGAAATTATTGAGCTCCTCCTTTTGGTCAGGTCAGGCATTCTGTTAGGTGCTGGGATACAAGGGTGAACAAACAGACTTATTCCATGCATTCATTCTGTTGGGGAGGGAAGTCCAGTGAAAAGCAAGCAAATAATTTCACTAATGAATACATTATTACAATGTAAAGAAATGAATACCATTGATAGGAGGTGAACATATAGCAAAGGGACATCAATCAGCCAGAGGTGCATGGGAATAAATCCCTAAGAAAATGACAGGAGCAAGACCTGGTAGATGACAGGCAATTAGCTAAGAAAAAAGAGAGTGAGATGGCAGACATTTAAACATCCTAGACATTCTTCCAGAAATACAATTGCTAATACCATATGGAAACCTTCTCTGTTACACCTTTTCAGGTTAGTGATTCCCTTTAGCTGTGTGACAGCACATCTATTTCTACTATTTTGCTTCTCACGTTGTATCATAATGACATTCGGCATGTTTTTTACCTCATTAAACTGTGAACACCATAGAATCCGTAACAACAGAAACTTGCACATTGACAGAAATAAGTCACTGCATTTTAAAACTTTGCAAGAAGTAAACTAGCATTTTGGGAAATAGTACTGTCCTTTTTTGCATAATTGTTGCTTCCCTTGATACGTGGCTTATAACAAATGATCCATACATAATAATTTTAGTTTGATTTACATGTATTCATGTCTATTATAGAAAGATTATGAAAAACAATAAATCATAAAAATGTGCTCATGAAAAAACACATACCCCACATACATACACACACATAGATATGCACTCACACAACCACAGACACACATACCTGGATGCCTTAATTTTCATGATAATCCTTGACTAAGAGCAAACTGATTTGTGAATACAAGTTTTTGTTAAATTTGGGTAAATGGTAAAGTAGGATGTCAGTCAAGAACGCCCAAAACAAATTGTTTCACAATATAATTTACATTTTCCTAACATAATAGAAGATAACAGAATATATAGTCTTACAGCTGGAGTGTATTTCCTAGGATGAACCTTTGTACTTCTCCTGAAACAGTAGTTAAATAAATGATACATATATATTAATTTGAAATACATATTTAATGAAAGTAATTAAGAATTGAAATTAATCAAAAGAAATATCAACCCAAACTTTTCAATAAAAATAATGAAATAACTAAAGAATACATGAAAGAAAAGATAATATAATAAAAATAACAAAGCACATATCCAACTTTAAATGTAATTTTAAGGTTTCATTAATTAAAATGGCAATTTTGAAAATTATTTCTTATCTGCACATGTTCTCTCAAGAATATAAAAATTATTTTCTAAAATTACAAAGTTCTCATTTATCTATTATAAAGTCAATAAAATATTTTGAAAGTATTATAAATCATCAAACTGCATAGTTCTTGCTCTCCAGAGGTGAAAATTTATAACCAATTACAAAATATTATTATGAAAAAATGAATGCTTCCATTTAGAGTCCCATTGGTTATTATTCAAAATCGTTTCTCTTTCTCTTCCTTTATTCATTTTGGAGTAAATAATTGATACAGTTATTTAGTTCAAATATGCTTTATTTTGATTCTAATGGACTGCTTCCTATTGGAGTGTCCCAAAATTCATATATCAGTCCTCTGCTTTATTTAAACTTATTTCCTACATTGTCCATCTATATGAGGACTTCTAAAAATGTATAACTCTAGTAGACATCTTCCTGATGAGCTCTTGACTTATATGCATATCTGCCATATCTCTCAACATCTCCACTTGAACACCAACCAGATACTTGACGTTTAACTTGTCCAGAACCATTCTACTCTCAGCAAATGGTGGCTCCTCTCTTCCATTTGCTAACAACAAAAACTATGAATTTATCCTTACCTTTTTCTTTCTCTCACCTCGTATCTAATGAGAGAGAAAATCCAGTTGACACTGGCTTCAAAATATAGATAGAATTTGACCACGTCTCTGACCATACTGTGATACCATCTGGGTCTGAAAAACCCTAATTTCTCTTACTGCAATTGCCTCTTTACTATTCTTCCCATCTGTACCATTTCCCTAATACACACTATTCTCGACAACTGTATAGAAATTATAGAAGTGCATTTTAGCTGGATAGTCAACATATTAGGAGGGCTGACTTTTCCACCCGGTTTGGATAACAGTGTCCTGAGGAACAGGGCAATGTATTGGTGAGTTTTTATGGATGTGGGCATATTTAGAGCATGAAGTTGTGTGCAGGTTGATAGACTTAGGAACACTGCTAACTGAAGAGCAGCCTCAGCAAAAGTCTAGGTCTACTTGTGTTTTAAAATGGAGAAAACTATGGTGGCAGATTTTAAAAACACTGAGTGAATCCAAATGTATGATGTCATTTAATACAATATGGATTTCTACCATTGCAGCACTTTTCGTCCTCTGGGTCATAAAAATGTCCCTAAAATAAGGTCCTACCTTTCTGCATCCAGAAACATTAGGTGCTTTATAATCACTTTAGTAACAACATCATTTCATTGCAATCATAAAACAACCCAAGGATGGGGGTAATAGAAAAGAGAACATTTTATATTACTGAACTGTATACGTAGTGAATTCTGAAAAAGTACTTGTCAAAGAAATAGAGGTAACATAATGAAATCCACCCCAAATAAAGTAGCTATCAATAAAGCAATATATAACAGAAATATTAGACTCTATAAAAAGATATGTTCGCATTATATATGATATGATTAGCAAAATATTGAAAACTGAATAGCTTTATGTCAGGTGCGACCAGGGAAGAGAAGTGTTACCAGTGCCCTGAGGTCTTTGTGTATATTCAAGTAGCCCAAAGAGTATCGTGTTGGTTAGAGGATGATGTTTTTATCCTGTTGGTTTTTTTAAAATCTACCTGTTCCATTTTGTGCTGTCCCTATAATTATGAGTATTTGCCCCAGTTGATTAGGGAGCTTTAAAAATCAATGCTCAGAATTGTCTCTCACTCCTCTTTTAACTAAGAGACCTCTATTTATATTCCAACATTTTAATTATCCTCCAATTCCAGAAAAATCTTAATGAATCAGTTGGTATATTTGAACAAAATGGGAACTAACTGCTGTATAGGTAGTTTCTTGTGACCAATTATTCAACTGGACTGCTGATTAAAATGTATGGAACAACCATGAGTTGTGCACTGAGTCCAGACTACCCAAAGCAATCTGACTCTTCCTTTGATTATTCCTGTACTGAGGGGAGCATGGAGACTCCTGAAGTGAGAAAACCATAAAATAATATGGAGGCCTCAAAAGCAGGCATTTGTCACTCCCCTGCTCAAAGCTATCCTTGTCTTTTTACTTTATTTAGAAATTAATTTTCCACTCCTTTCTAAGTTAGAAGGCCTCATGTGATATCAACTCTAGCCTCACCAGCCTTCTTGGTTTTCTTCACATAAGAAATTGCCAAACTCGTTCTCTCCCCAGAACTTTGGTCTTGTTCTTCCCTTGCCTAGAAGGCTGTTCACTCAGATCTTCGTACGGCTCTCATTTCATTCATGAACAGAGTGAAACCCTACTTTCTCTGAGAAGCCTTCTCTGACTATTGTCTCTAAAGTAGCCTTTCCCCCTGCTGCTGCCACTTTATACTGCCTATTGCTTGTCCTTGTTTAAGTTTTGTCAATGTGATTATTACTTCTTAATATTACATTCAGTGTACAGTTTTCTATTGCCTGACCTTGACACAGAATATAAATCTAGGGCTGGGATTCCAGTTGATGCCATATCCCAGACACCAAAAATAGAGTTTGGCACATATTTAATAATATTTCTGAATTAACTAGTAGATTAGGGATATGCTCTGTTTACTTTATTCTCTACTTATATTTAGAAGTTGCCTATTTTAAATTCATATATGTGTCTCCTTCCTGAAATTTCCATTTGTTTACAATACATTATAACACTATGTTTTTATATGTAATATATATATCTTATAAAAATAATATATTGTTTAAAATATAAACATGTGTATTTGGGGAATAGATAAAGCTGTCAATTATTACTCTATCTCCATCTTGCTCTGGATATAATTTCCTGTTAAGAAATGAGTTCTAAATAAAAGATACTAAAACATCCCAAATTGCTTTTTGATAGTTTTACAAAATTGAAATGTTAAAAATGACAGAAAGCAATAATTATTATGCAAATGCAGATAAAAAATTGAAACTACAAAAATTCTTAACAGAAATATACGTATAATTTAACTTCTAAAAATCAATCAATGTTACATACCATATTAACAAATAATAAAGTAAAATTATGTGGTCATCTCAATAGATTCAGAAATAGCATTAGATAAAATCAAATATCCATTCCTGATTTTAAAAAAACTCTCAGCAAACTACAAATAGAAAGGGACTTCCTTCACTGCAAAAATGGCACCTACAACCAACTTACAGTTATCATTATACTTACTTGTGAAAGAAAATAGTTTTTCACATAAGATTAGGATGAGAACAAGGGTGTTTGCTCTCAAGAATTCTAATCAGCATTGTTCTGGAGGTTTTATATAGTACAACAGGCAAGCAAAATATGTAAATCATCCACATTAGAAAGTAAGAAGCAAACCCTCTTTACTGACAGATGACATGACTAACCTGTGTAGAAAATTTTATGAAATCTTCAAGAAGCAACTAGAATAAGTAAGCTTAGCAAGTTTGCAGAAGAGGCAATATACAAAAATCAATTGTATTTTTATATGCAACCAATGAAAACTCAGAAGTTGAAATTAAATACCACTTACAATAGCATCAAAGTGTAAAATCTATCATTTTTAGCATAGTTAAAATTCTGAATCTGAAGACTTTGTTCAGTTAAACAGAAAGGAGGCTATGAGATACTTTGATTGTTTCCAGAATTCCCATATAAAATTTCCAGTTGACTTAAATGCTCAGTATCCTGTATCAGCCTTAAAGCTCTTATTTTTAATTTCTATTTTTTAAATTTGAGTCATATTATTTTCGCATACATTTATAGAGCTTTGTTTCTAAGTCTCCCCAACTAGTTGTTAGTAACAATCAGAGTTGAAATTTGCTTTGCAAATGAATGAAAATGGGCAAGGAAGACCCATTTCCTATGTTACTTATACTAAAAGAATGAAGAGGGCAAAACCTAGAGTTAAATATCTGTATTTAGCTGTGAAAAGGTGGCTATCTGAAGTAGAAAGAGCAGAATTACATAGCAAGAAGAAAATGTGGATCAGAAATCCAAGGATTGCCCTGCAGATAGTCCCAATGCATGAGGCTGGCTTAGGTATTATCTGCAGCAAAACTGAGAGCCAGCCATGGGGAAATAGACAGTACTCAATCAATCATTGCTATGTATGTGGTATCTGCAGACTATTCACAATTCAGGTAGTAGCTGACTTGTAATTATTTTATATTTTAAGGCTCATTTATATTTACCAAGACCCTTTGTCTTAACAACGAAGTTAAGAAAAGCAAATCATAAATTTTAATGGGTATTTATTTTTACCTTTACAAAACAGGTAATTTCACATAATGATTTATAAAATCTTAATGAATGTCATGGAAGTCCCAAATTTTTATGGTTTTCTATAATTACTAAAGTTAATATTGCTAAAATGGCATTATCTAAAGTACAGCTTATATCTGACTGTGTTAGTGATTTCTTTTAACATTGATTCTGAAGCTAAAGGTGTATTCTAAAGTTTCACCTGTGTAAGTCAGCTTAAAATGTGTATTGTTTTAAGAATAAATTGTAACATTTTTATAAAATTAAGTTTAAAATAAAATTGTTTTATAAATGCACAGAAATAATATGTCATAATTGTGTTCAAGAAACATAAGCAAACTCAGTATTCTTAGTTTCTTTGATTAGTAACATTTTGCTGTTTAAAGTCAAATAATTTGCTCCATAAATAGGGCTTAAAATTTAGTCATAAACAACTACCTTCCACTTCTATCATGCATACTGCTTAAATTAATTTGAAAGAACACCAGTTGCTTTAAGTTGCATGACAAGGATATATTGAATGTTCAACTTTTATTGCCACTATAAGAATAAGAACTGTTTATACTTTCATAGTTCAAAAGTCATAAAGTATTTATGCTACTTCTAAATGTGTTTAATACTGTTCCCTTCTGGAGATACTTTTATTTCTACCTTATAATCAGTGTATCTCTGGCACGTAGAATATTCTCCTTTTTTTTTTTTTTTTTTTTTTTTAGGGGTATAGAGAAAGGAGGAAGTTGTATATCACTGCTATGCCTACATTATCAGTAAAATATCTTTTATGAAGGTATGATAAAATATTGGTTTTAAAAGTTGGCCTAGCAGGAATTATTTTATTTCTTCTTACAATGACACTGATTTTTATTCGAAAAGACAATTTCCTATTTCAGCTCTTTTTTTAGCAATTATAATTTGATATCACTCTTTTCCTTATTTAAATTATGCTATATGTATATATTTTAAAAACAGTCAAGTTTATCTTATACTTACTTCTACAGTATTATTTTAAGAATAAATTGTGGTAACATTTAATGTTAACTTAATGTAATAACATTTAATGGTAAATATAATTCCTCTAGATGACTGATGCCAATAGGGTTTTCAGCTAGTCTTTAAAACAGAGCAGATTATGTTCCTGTGTCCCTAACCTACGAGTAAATGATATTACTGACTAGAGTGGATGTTCTCTCCAGAGTCTCTGTTTTTATTTAGTAAATAACTTGCCCATTTCCATCCATGCCCAGTATCTAATAGGAGACAGTATAGATCATTTTCCCTTTCTGGCCACCACTCATCCCCCATCTTGTCAAACTGCGCATTATAAACACAGAAGAGAAGAAACAGTTATCATGGAAATGTACCCATAGTTCCATTAACATGTTTTTTACAAAATATTATATTCTAGCTGTTTTGAATTTGCCTTATAGATATTAAGAAATGGGATAGAAAGAGAAGGGGTAGAATGTGACTGAGTGGCACACTATTTAACATATATAAGAATTATGCAATATACTATGGAGAAGTTTCCATATTCCTTTGTGCTTTGATTTTTATAACAATAAAGAGATAACATGTAAATATTTTCTAAAAATAACACCTGAATTCAGAATTTGTCCACACAAAATATTGACATTTTAATAATCATCATCTGCCTAGTAATTCTTTATACATTTTCCTCCTCTTGGAATGCCTTTCCTTGTGCATTCTCATGCAAAACTCCTATTAATTGTTTGAGAATCAAGTCAAACCTTTTTTTACTCCAGGATGCTGTTCTTGCTTTTTTATTTTATCCTCTGAGGAAAAGTTGATCAAATTTTCTATTGTACCACCATAGTAGCTCAGCTACATTTGCCAAACTTTATTTTGTTTCATAGCCCAAATAACTGCTCTGCTTTGTATCCCATAAGCAACAGCTGGGCAGGGAATGTTTATTATACATCTTCACCTCACTAGCCCCCAACAGGAGCCCAGCATATGCTGGGCGCTTCATTTTTTTGATGAATGAATGAATGAATAAATGTATGAACAAATTGAGCATTATTCTAAGCTGAGTGGACACTAGTCAAAATTCCATAAATCTCATGAATACTCATAAATTATGCATTATAAGCTGGGGGAGTTTCAAAGTAATAATCAATCATCATCATAATAATCATTGAATCCTATTAAGGTAAGTGTTAATTTCCATTTCAGAAATGAAGTAATTGAGGCTGAGAGGT